>NC_059139.1:28102500-29302500 GCF_020740605.2 Lemur catta | reverse complement strand
ACCACAGAAGATTAGATAACTTTTGAGACTATATGATAATGTATACTTAGGAAAAAATATCTCTTTGTTTTCTACAATATGAATGTATGTGTGAGTTTTCACACGTGTATGTTTGTGTGTGTGTGTGGTGGGGGTAGGGTGGGAATCAAAAGAAAATCATGCAAGTGACTCAAACGAAAGTAGTATGAACTTATCAATAAAGAAGTAAAAAGAAAGAAAGAATCAGAATGTATCCCCATTTTTATCCCAGAATAAATTATATCTGATTAGAAGAGTGCCTGTGCATTCTGAGCTATCATGGTTGAATTATGGCACAGGTCCTTAATAACTATCGATATCCAGGAGTTTATATTGCAGTCACGCAACTTATGTCCATGGCTTATTCTTATTCATGAAATCAAAGTGTTGAGAATACATCAATAAAAGCTTCAAGCAGTCTTACATTTTTTTTTTCTAACAGTTTTCTACAAAGCCCTAAGGTTCTCTTTTGAGGTAGATAAATAAGCAAGAACTGTGTCTAATTTCTATGCACTTCTTTTGAATATTATTCTGAAAAACATGACAAAAGAAATTTGTTTAATTTGATGAGATAACAAGTTAATGAGATAACTAAAAAGTTAACAAGTTAATCATATATAATATATGGGACATGATATGGAGATCATAATATTTAAGTGCATAGTGGACTCTGGCTCTCATAAGACAGATACCAAATCTTATCAAATATCAAATATAAGATAAAAAATTAAAGAGTAAGGACTTAAATAATCCTCAAGACAATAAATAATACCCAGAGTCATTAGCTTGAACTTATTAATCAAATTAATCTATGGTGGAGTAGTCCAAGGACTCATTTTCAAATCATTCTAGAATTGACAAAGTTTAGATTGATTTATAAATCCAGGAAAATAATTTTCTATAGATTTACAAAAAATCTCTCATACCATAAACTAATTTACCAAATTCAAATTATGACTGACTTCAATTGGAGGGTGTTTTACTAATAGATTCTATCCATCTTATCCTTGCATCCCAAGCACTGCTGAAAGAACTAGAAAAGAAAGAAAAACGGAAGAAGAAACTATCACTTCTCATTTGTTTGTTTAAAAAATGAGTTTTATAATAAGTGTGATAATTTCTATGAACCATTCTTCTGGGGATATGGATGGTACACTATATATAGTCAAATGCCAAATGTTTTATTCCAGAGTATAAGTACTCTAGTAGCTTAAGGAGAAAAAGGTGTTCAATATTGAAATAGTTAGAGAAGGGCTAGAAGTATTAATCGGAGAGAAGATGTAAACTGTGTCGAAAAGAATGGGTCAGATTGAGAGGATGAGTCAACTCCCTTGAGGGGACCACTTACAGAAGAGCAGACATTGGAACGGTCTATGTGTTTGTATAGTGATACAATAAATAGTATCTTTGGATGTGGTGCATGTGATGAATATTAATGTAAAATAAGAATAGGACTGGGGTATTAAAAAATAGCTCTTTGGATTTTCCCAATTTAGAATTATAAATTAAAAGTTGACATGCATTTGTATATCAGAAAAAGGTCACATTTTCTGTTCATGCATAATGTTTTCGAATTTTTTTTCTGGAAATAAAGAGCAGTGTTTGCTGATAAATTTAATAAAATATTTTAATGGGTTCACACTTTGTTCATATTTTTTATATTATAAGGTAATTTTGACATTATTTTTATTTACATTTCAAAGTTGATATATTTTTTATGAAACCAGTAGCAGGTATTCTTAGGATCTGAAAGGATATGATGTTTTTTAATGTGGTTATGGATTGAGTGTGAAGTAGCTGGCTGAATAGGTGAATTCTTTGTATTCACTCTATGCTGAACTTTAGTAGAAGTTTGGCTTCACTCACTTATGGTATCACTGAATGAATACTGTAATTATTTATACATTTGCCGACTCCAGTTGTTATAATAACTTATATATTTGACATTCCCAGGATGTGAAAACAGCTATGAAGACAAAAGTGGTATCTTTTTAGCTAAGACAGTGATATGCATAGAGTGAAAACAATACATTTTTATTGAATTGAATTGAATGGTACTTATTGCTATACAATTTTGTTCATATTTCTCTAAGACATCAAAAGACATTCAGTATTTATGGAATGAATACATGACTGATTACAGTAATTTGCACAGTGACTCTACTGATGGTTTTGGGCAAAAAATGTTAAGTTTTGAGGTTCCTTGGTTTGAAATGAAAGCGCTAACTAGCCCTCATTACTGATAATCAGAACTTCTTTGGGCAAGTAATTTGCCCAAAGGCAAATATATAAGGAAAAAAAAAACTAACATAGCATGATGGACTTCACAATATTGGGAGTAGCAGCAGTTGTCATGTGTTTTGACATCAACTATGATTTTCCTTCTGTCCTCCATGTTACAATGAAAACTTCACATAGGGTCTGTATAATATGATAAGGTTTTGTAGGCATATATTTAGTTGTATAGTTCTTACCTCTAAATTATCATTGAATAAAAAGGAAATAAACAAGGAACCTTGGTATTAATAAAATTTAATAAAAAACATTTAAAACATTCCAAATGAAGCAGAGTTTTCAGGATAACTGGATTGAAATTTTAAGGAGATAGATTTCAATTAAGCAAAAAGAAAGAAAAATCGTTAACAACGAATGACTCATGAAGCAAATAATTATTTTTGAAATATTCAAGTAGTGTCTGGAATCTTGTCAGGAGTTTCTTACATTAAACAGCCTGAACAGGTTTCAAATTAATTCCGTGAATGTTCACCAAATGTGTATTCTGTTCAAAGATTTATTAAAAAGGTTTCCTCTCTAGTTTTGGATTTTGAAAGATGGGTTGAAATTCAGCAGCTGGGGAAGGATGAGGCTAAGGTCATTTCAAAGTGTTCCGATTATCAAGAAGGAAATAATTTGGGGATGGTAGTGTTCAGATAAAGAATGCTTAAACACTAAAGTAGAAATAAAGGTAAAAATCCTTTTAAAATAGACTTGGAACAGCAGAGCTTAAACTCAGCAATAGATTTGCTCTTAATTCTTATTTGAAGGATAGTCTGTGAAGGTTTTTTCTTTTTTCTTTTCATAGATTTAGAGGGTACAAGTACAGTTTTGTTACATGGATATATTGTGCAGTGATGAAATCTGAGCTTTTAGTGTACCCATCACTTCAATAGTATACACTGTACGCAATAGGTAATTTTTCATCTCTAATCCGCCTCTATCCCACGTTTTGGAGTCTCCAATGTCTGTTATTCCACTGTGTATGCCAGGTGTATCCATTGTTTAGCTCATTCCTAAAAGTGACAATATGTGGTACTTGATTTTTTTTTCCTTCATTCTAAGTTAGTTCACTTAGGATAATGGCCTCCAGTTCCATGCAAGTTGCTGCAAAGTACATTATTTCATTCTTTTTATGGTTAAGTAGTATTCCATAGTGTAGGTTGAGTACATATCTTTGCTGTTGTGAATAGTGCTGCAATAAATGTATAAGTGCAGGTTTTGAATTACATGATCAAGTTGGTGCTTTTGTATACTTGTTTTGACTACAATCAGAGTGTTGGATTAGAGCAGAGGGAGGTGAAGAGGCTGGTTTGGAAGCTGTTTTTATGATTCAAATAAGAGATGATAGAGTGGTAGTAACAAAATAGAAGGGAAGTTGGGCAAAGTATTTGAAGTGTAATTTTAAAAGTTAATATAGTATTTCATAATAATATTAAACAATAGAATTAAGTTTTTAAGCAGAAATCACAGGATATATGAATATATAAATTGTTGTGGCTTTTTTTTTTTTAAACTCAGAAACTAATGAAAATATATTTTGAGAAATTTCATTCTGTGTGTTCTAATACTTTGTCCACTGGTCTTAGAATGTTCCTACTGTTGACCATTCTGTACTACGCAATTCTATCCTGTACCTTTGTGGGAACAATTAGCAGGTGAAAAGCTATCAGCAAAGAAAAAAAAAACAAAAACAAAACAGGAAGTTGATCAATATGCTAGATGTCTTTTTTTTAGTATCCGTTTCACCTTGGAACATTTGTGTCCTTTTAAAAATATTTATCATTATGGAAAAACTTGCAAGTTTCTAAATGTTATGTATCTCCTTTAATGTGGGACTCAAATCTACGGGGTTCTATAGATAATGAATCTATGTAACTACTCATTCTAGCCTATATGGTTCATATTATTGAAGGACGTATCCTTGATGTAGGATAATTACAGGATTATCTTGATTCTATAATTTATCATGTAGAGAATGTGGTTTTTACACATATCTTTCTTGCCCTCCTATGCCCCTCCTTTCTTCCTTTTGAACATCTGATATTCCCTTCCATGAGCTCTCATTCCAGGCTTCTTCTGAATTATATACTTATATATATCTTATATGACTATATATAGTATAATTATATAAAATTATATACTTTTACTTTTTGTTTCATCATAGTTTCCTTTCCTGCAGAAGTAGGTGATGATAGATTTGATTCTCTATTCCTTTTCAAAACATAAACTACAGTTAATTTCTATATGTGTTTATATTTACTGGTAATGTCAAAATCTAGGGTATTTGCCACGTGTGTTCTGCATATTTTTTTTTAATTTTTTTTATTTCAGGAAATTATGGGGTTACAAACATTTTGGTTACATGTTATGATTTTGCCACCTCCCAACCATGATTGAGACGTTCCCTTTCCCCTGCTACAATGCTCACCGCGTCCATTAGTGGTGAGTTTACCCAGCCCCAACCCCCTACTCCCAAAGAATATTACTACTGTGTGAGCACCTTAGTGTTGATCAGTCAGTGCCAGTTTGATGGCGAGTACATGTGGTGCCTGTTCTTCCATTCTTGTGATACCTCACTTTGGAGGATGGAAAATATAAGAGGTGCTACAAATAGAACTATCATTTGATCCAGCAATAGCACTATTAGGCATCTACCCAAAGGAACAAAAGTCATTCTATAACAAAGACATCTGCACTTGAATGTTTATAGCCCCACAATTCACTATAGCAAGGATGTGGAAACTACCCAAGTGCCCATCAATGCATGAGTGGATTAATAAAATATGGCATATATATACAATGGAATACTACTCAATTATAAAAAATGATATATATATGTTTTTAATGCTCTGTGGATATCTCTGAAATGTAATCTACATTATATTACATTGTAAGGATGTGTTTTTGTGTGTATA
This sequence comes from Lemur catta, assembly GCF_020740605.2. NCBI lineage: Eukaryota > Metazoa > Chordata > Mammalia > Primates > Lemuridae > Lemur > Lemur catta. The sequence goes on along the minus strand of NC_059139.1, from coordinate 29,297,290 downwards.
TGTTTCACCAGAAAGGTACATTATTGAAAGATAGGGATGTGCTTTATTAATCTTTAAAGTCAGGGTCTGGCATGAGTTGAAACTTAGTAAATGGGTTTTAATAAATGAGCATTTTTTTCCTGTTAAATATTACTTCACTTTACCTAAAACCTTATATTCACTTTTCATTTTCATCAGGTTTACTTCTTGTCTATATTTTGGTAAATAAAGCTTGCTATGCTGCATACAACTTGCTACAATTGGGTAGATTTTCTAATCCCATTTTCTATTTTACCTTAAGTCTGTGAACTTCTCTGTATTATTTAAAGTAAGCTTTTATAGAATCTTTTCTATGAATGTGACAATGGCTACTGTGGAATTCAGTGACACACCTTGACCTGAACATTTGTCCTTTAGAGCAATATTTTTTAAAAAGAGTCAATTTAATAAAAAATAAATAAAATATGCATGGGACATGATTTTTTAAAAATTATGAAGTCTTAGAAAAATTATATAGCTCAACATTTTACCTAAAATATTAATTAGATGAAGATCAAAAATTTTGTTGCTTTATATATACTAATATGTTAATGCCTGGTTAGGTCTGGAAAGTAGCCATATGGAGCCAGCTTTCCAATACTTGAGCCTGAAATTAGATCTTAATCTGTCAATTAGAAAAGGAAAAAAAAAAAGACAGGTTATATCTGACACAAGTGCATTTCAATATTTTTTAGAGCTTTAGACTACATTAACCATATCATATTCCAGAAGACAGTGTCATTGAGTTTTCAGAAGACATTAAAGTATTCTTAGCAAATAGCAATTTGCAAAAAAAAAAAAAATTACTTTGACCAGTAGAATACAGAAAATGAATTAAATATGATTGAAATATCTTTGATCTATAATTAAGGAAAAGGATAAAAAAGGTTTTGTAAATAGAAAGTGAAGACAGAGAAACCCCATCTAGGAAAGGCAGCCAGTTGCTCACAGAGACTTACAGTATGTTAACTCCTTATATGAGGATGAATATCTTATCCTTACCTTTACAGGTCATGAATTAAATACTAATTCTTTTTGCAGAACTTATTAAGCTTAGCATTATAAATTTTTAAGTACACTTGCAGTTTTATAATACTTTTATATTTACTGAAAAGGTACAGAGATAGTACACTTTCCATAACCTGCATACCCAGTTTACCCTATTCATTAACATCTTACATAGTATGATACATCTGTCAGACTAATGACCCAATGCTGATAGATTATTATTAACTGAAGTCCATACTTTTATTCAGATTTGCTTAGGTTTTTTTTTTTTTTTTTTAAATGTAATGCCCTTTTTCTGTTCTAGGATCCCATCCAAAAACCACATTAAATTAAGTCCTCATGTCTCCTTAGGTTCATTAAGACTAACATTTTTTCTGACTTTCCTTCTGTTTTATGGCTTTGACATTTTTGAGGACAGTAACATATCAAATGTATTTCTATTAGGGTTTGCCTAATATTTTTCTTATTGTTAGACAGGAGTTGTAAGTTTTGGGAGAAAACCACAGAGGTAAAGTATCATTCTCTGATGGTACATTCATGTCAAGCGTACATGCTATGAATATGACTTATTACTGACACTGACATTAACTTTGATCATTTGACTGAGGTAGTATCTTTCAGGTTTCTCCACCACAAAGTTCTTATTTTTACCATACTGTATCTCTGGAAGAAAGTTACTACTTGCACCCTACGCTTAGAGGGTGGGACGTTACACCTTATCTTCTTTAGGGAGGTATGTCTATGTAAATTATTTGGAATTCTTCTGCACAAGAGATTAGTTTTCTTATTTCATCTATTTATTTATTCAATAACTCATTTATATTATTATAGACTTATGGATAATTATTTCATACTTTGGATTATAATCCAATATTACATTATTTATTCTGTTACTTAAATTGTTTCATTTTTGGCCATTGGTGGCTCACAGAGAATGGCCTTAGAAACCAACGTCTATGCTCTGGGTGTACTCACTGCTCCTGGGGGTGTTATTAACTTTTGTAAAGAAAACTAAAAAATTTTTTTTCATTAGCCTAAGTAATTGCTTAGATAATATTACCTATATGATAATATCCAAGCCCCATTAAACTGACAGGAAGAAATTATTCATTTTTCCCCAGTTTTTATTTTCTATTTTGTTCCCTTTAATAAGACCCCTAAATTTTAACTGAATCTGGATGCCAACAATAAATCCTACATTTCTAATCTCACTTGCAATCACATGTGACCATGTTATAGTTTTTGAAGGTAGGATAAAACAAATCTTTAAGTAACCACCTATTCCTTAAATGGAGGAGACATACGCTTCTTTTATTCCTTCCTTCTTTTGCTGGGCTGGAATGTGGATATGATGGGAGGGAATTGAGTGGCCATATTAAGTGTGACAACGTGATAGAAAGAATCAGGTCCCTGTTCTTCATTGAGTCATTACAACTGGCCTGGGATGCCAAAACTTAAATGAGGGAGACATAAAATTTTCTCTTTTAATCCTTTGTTATTTGGGGTTTCTTGTCACTCACATGCCAACCTAATCCTAACTATATTTGTTATACTCACTTCAGATGATTACATGTTCCAGCCACTTACATCTAATCAAATGAAGATTTATTAAGCACCCCCTATGAGGCAGACTCTACCTATAGAAGAAATTTTAAAATGATCTAGTTAAAAAGGATCTTTGCCCTATTGAGGATATACTCTCGTCATATAGCAGGATATTTACTAAATGATCAATTCATTTCTTATGTTATGTGTATATGCATGCCTCTAATTGAGGTGTCCTTCAGTTTCAATTTTCTGTGTGGCATTCTCCTAATTCATGTGTGTGTGTGTGTGTGTGTGTGTGTGTGTGTGTGTGTGTGTGTGTGTGTGTGTGAAGACTCAGCTGAAGCATTAACTCGTGGTAAATCTTTACTTGTGTAGGTAGTCTTAGTAACTCCATCTCTGCTCCTGGGAAATCTAGTACAAACTTCAAACTTTCAGTCTTGATATCAAATCATACCATTTTTTTTTTTAGTAGACCACAAACTCTTGAAGATGGATTGTGTCTTTCATTCAAGTATTATTATCATTTACCAAAATTTTGGCAGATGCAAGATGTTTGGTATAATTCAACTTTATTACCTCACAATGAGTAATATTTTATTTAACAGAAGATAATTTTAGTATCTACTGTCCAGAGAACTCATTCCACTCATGCAGGTGACAGGGAAGCTGGATTAATGATAGTAAGTTTGCATGACGATTTTAGAATCAAAAGGGTATTTGAACCAGGCCATGACGAGGTCTGATGAGTAGTAACTGTCCCATGACAAAACTCATTTCAATGATTTTCTTTAGATTCTAGAGTGTATCACATTACAGTGAAACAAATTCTTGAAAATCCTCATAACAGCACCATACTGGAGATAACTGTCTATAGCTCCAACATAGCCAGTTTTTCCTCTCAAGTTAGAATATATCACTTTCCTTTAGTTGAACATGAGTTGACATAATTAGCTTGCATTTTGAGGGCACTTCAAAAGAAGCCCTATCTTTAAACATTGGAATCACACATGGCCCACTGAGATGCTCCGACTGCAAGAGGAACACAAACACTGAGAAGGAGGAATCTGAACTTTTCGGAGTGCAGTTCCTGCTCTGTCTGCAGCACACAGGCTGAGGGTGTGGTGGTGATTGAAGTCTTCTGGACTGTTCAAATGTTTCCTTCTTTTTTTCCTCTTCTCTTTTCCCCAGCCCGTGAACATGTATATTTGAATTTGTAAGTTTAACACATAATATGATGTACCTTATCATACAGTGCCATGTAATCCAAAAAGCTTAATTGTGCCTTACTCTCTGGCACAACCAAATCTTTTGAATTACTTTCACCTCGGGGATATCACATTTACTGTGTGGTAATGTCATTTTTATTGTTTCAGTGGAGGTGCCCTCATACATAGTTACAATTTAGCAGAAAATGATACAATGCTGACATGTTAAATATTAACATTAATAGTAATCTTCTGTAAGGCTCAAAGAAGAAAATATGTTGTGTGTTAGTCATGTTTAAAGATCCTGAAAGCAAATAAAACATTTATTTTACGCATGTGCTTTGGGCAGGGTGGGCACTTAGTAAATATTTGCAGATTTGACAGAATAAAATTGGGGTATTTTTTAAAAGTAGACTGAATTCTAGGAAGAATTAATCTATGGCAAATAAGTATGATGATAAAAACCATTTTTTCACCAGTCTTAGCTTGTTTGACTTTTAAAAAGCTTCAAGCTGGAAGCCCAACCCTTGGCCTTGTGCACAGGTTCTGTAGTTTTATCCTTAGTTTCTCAAACTACGTAGTGAATTACAGCCTAATTGTATTCTCTGTTTCAAATTTACCCATAATCCATTAAAAATAAACTTTTTTATAAGTAAGGTTTTTATTATTGGTTGATATTAAATCACAGATATACTACATGAGGAAGTCTGACTTTGCATGACGCTGCCCTGTGTTTTGAAGCTTTTCAATGATGTGATTGTTAGTAGAACATAACATTTGTCTTTCTTCACCTAATTTTTACCAGAAAAGACTATGTATAATGTTTGATTATAGAAGCTCAATATTTGAGGAAAATTTGTTAACTGTCATTCTGCTACTTAAATTACAAAAAGGTGAAAATTATGAACATATAGAGTAGTCTGTATTATAAAACAAGTGGTATAATCTGACTTTCTATAACTTCCAAAAGTAGGACATGGCAACCTTTGTCTGGGATTTTTCTGTAGTCTTACTTGGAGGTTGGAAAAGGACAAGATGACCTTTTTTTTTTTTTCTTTTCATTGTATTTTTTTAATTCTTATTTCAGCATATTGTAGGGGTACAAAAGTTTAGGTTACGTATATTGCCCTTGTCCCCCCATCCCCCACACATTTCCAACTCTGTACTCATCACACGAACATTAATAATTAGTAATATTTCTATATCCTTAAAGCTTTGACCGTAGTCTCTTTTGAACTAAAGTTAGAATTCATTGATTTTTATAGTCCTTTTGGTTTTCAGTGCTTTGGTTCATAATAAGTTACCTTTGTACATAAAATGTTTTTGTATACCCCTGATCAACTTCTGATTTTATAGAATTAAAATAAGATTTTGGTGAAATTCTGATGAGACATATTTTTCTGCAAACATACAAAGACATAGGTCCAATATAAGTCAGGAATTAAAGATTGGTAATCATGATTTTAATATGAAATTAAATAAAGTAGCTAGCAAATATTTGCTTTACATTTATTCAAACATTAATGTGATCATTTAAGAAATGAGTACATGATTCTTACTTAAGAGTAATTTTCAAACATTGATCTAACCCTTTTGCTTATAGCTTGTCTTCCTAGTCTTCCATTAATAAAGACCTGAAAACACTCCTTTATCACTTTCATCCCTTGATAATCATGTAATCCATGGGTCACCTTCTGAGCATGTGAGGGTGCTTCCTCATTCTCAATTTCCTGGGTTGAATGTTTTTCACTAATACACATTTATCTCCCTTTGAAAAAGGTGTTTCTGTAATGTGGGTATCTTTTGTGAAGCTGTTATTTTTTCATCACATTTTCAGTGGGATCTTGGAACCATTTCAAAATCTCAACAAGGATCATGGAAATGGAGTGTGCTCTTATTCTTTTCCCATCCTGTCGTAGCCCTCTTAGCTGCTGCCATGGCAACAGACTGGCAACAGTTGTGGAGGAAACCATGCTCAGACTAAGGCCAGATGGAGGGAGTTAGTGCCAGTGGCAGCATCGCAGGGAAGCTGTGTAGCGATGATGAATTGGAACTTGGCTGTGTTCCTCTCCAATAAATAGGCAAGATGGGAAGGGAAGGAAAAGGGCAGAGACTATGGAGCACTACATAAGCTGAGCAGTCGTTCAGTTTAGTGTGGTCCATGTTAATGTGAAATATAGATTTCCTTCTTAGTTTTTGTTTAATGATGTAAATCATGCTAATGTCTATGCTCTATTAAAAAAAAGCTCTATGACATAACCTTTGTTGTAATTGACTCGCTATGAAACATTCCCTCTACAAATTAATTTTTTATTCTGTCTCTCTAGTCTCAGGATTAATGGTCCCCTGGATTCTTTTTTTTATTTCAAAGTATGATGGTGGTACTGGTATTTTTGGTTACAGGGATCACTTTTATAATGCTTGAGTTACGGTTACAAGTGTGAATTCTTATTAGTAACAGTGTGTCTCTTTACCATTGATAGGGACAGTAGGAATATTTTTTTCATTGAGAAATGGCACCATTAGTTTGCAGTTTTGAAACCACTAAGTGTGTAATATTTTTGTTATAAATATTTTAAAGATGTTTCTTTAAAGTCAATAAGCGTTCTCTATTCTCAATGAGCTTTTATGATATAATAATCACTATTAATATTAAATGAATGGAAAAGAATAACAATTGATTTAATAATGAAATATAGATCTCTGTAGAGGCTGTACTTTTAGACAAACAATTTATCCTGAAGAAGAAGCCTTAAAGCCTTTCCAACTCATAAATAAGAATGGCAATAAAATAAAAGTAAAACTATATATTTTTAAAAATATATATTTGAATGATAATTTCCTCTTTTATCAATGAAACACAATTTGCCTTTGTGCTGTCCAAATTTCTTCTCTTTATTTGATTAAAATGAAAAACTAGAGGTACAAATGTGGAATAATGTGGTTGATTGTTAATTAGTATTTTGATGATGTTACATTACTTTTTCAAGAAATTTTACATTGAAGATCAAATTTGAGATGGGTTTAATGTTTCGTTTCCTAAATGGTGGGTGTGAGACACTGATAACTGGTATCTCTCATTCAATTGACAAATATGAAAATGTGGTTGTTATGCTCTTTCTTCATTTACTCACAAATACCTAACATTTCATCAAATATTTTAACCTACAATAAGTTGCATGTAAGAAAAAAGAGATAAATGATTCTTTCCATTTATTTAATTGTTTATTCAAGTATTGTGTTATATTCCATTACATATATTCCAACACATCTATACCAGCATATGTGTTGTTTCCAGTTTTTATTGATATGAATAATACTGCAATATACATGTTTATACATATTTTGACAAATTTCTACTTTAAAATTGCCGAATTATTTTCACATGCAGGAACATGAAAATTCCTTTTGAGCCAACATTCTCTTGTATTTATTTTTTTATTTAGCAAGGTTTTATTATTATTATTATTATTGTGGCTAATCTCATAGGAATACAATGATTTATCATTATTGTTGGCTAATATTTGTTGAGTGACTGCCATACACTAGGCCTTCTTTTAGATATTTTGCTGGCACATTTTTTAAATTTACGTAACACTCTTAGTAGGTACATACTGTTATAATTCTGAGTTCACAAATGAGAAAATGAAGGCACAGAAATATGAAAAAACTTGTAAATCACAGGAGAGTTGAGATTTTCACCAAGATAGACTTATCATTAAATAACAGTGGATTCCAATTGTTTGAAATCGCATTTCTTGATTTCTAGTGATGCTGAACCTCTTTTCATTTATTTACGATCGTTCTGACTACTTTTTTGGTATTTTATCTATTCATATCCTCTACCTTTTTTTTCTTCTTAGATTATCTTCATTTATACAAGTTTAATCCAACATCAGTTTCAGTTCATCTACTTACCAGAAGTCCTCATTTTATCATTTTTAAGGATAAAGTATAGATATAGCAAAATCCTTTCTTTGCATTTTCCTTCTGAATCTTGAAGAGGTTGTTCAAATAATAATCTAACTGTGACTGGTAAACAATAAAGCATATGGCATTTTCATAGTAGTCCTGAGGTTGACATTATCATTAGTATAGTACAAACAATATATTGTCATTCTAAGTTCCTAGTGTGTCCAAGCTAAACTTCATGCTCCCCACTGTGTTAAACAATACAGGAAAGAGAAAAGTCTAATAAAACACAATTTCTATCCTGAAATTTATAATTTTATTGAGTAGGCAATTCCAGCAATTAAAATCATTAGGGAATGAGGTAAAGGAGAACATAATCAAAGTCTAGGAAATGTGGGGTATACCATAACAGCATTTCAGTTTCAGAAGAGTTTTTAGATATTTTAACATCTTCTTATGAAAACAAGCATAACAGGGAGATAGCATTAAATTAGCTATTTAAAATAAAGCTATTTCAAAATTATTGTTTGAACATTCCCTCTGTCCTAAATCTTGGAGATATAATGTTAAATAAAATACGATTTTCTCTCAACTATAGTATGGTAGAATCAGGATTGTTTAGTATCTTTTCTTTTTAATAGCAGATATTGCCCCTGGGAAGACTATAATCTACCATCATTTTGCTTCTACTGCCCACTCAGTCATTATTTGAGCTGCCACCTAGTTAAGTTTGAATCTGCTTATCAAACTTTGTATAATATTGCTAGTCATTAATTCATGATATTTTACTCTCTCTTGTCACATTTGATTTTATTTTACAGTAACTACTAGGATAGACAGTGAGATAAGTAGAAGAAAAATTGTCAAAAGAGGAGTGGTACATTTATTGATGGGAATTTTGTTAAATTCTAGAAAAAGTGTCACTAGGAATGTTAATAAATTGGAGAGAAACTCATGTCACCTCTTGCTGAGAATTACTAAGCAAAAATGTGAGTTAGTTCAACGGAACATTATCAACAGATATTATTTTCCTCAAGTGAAATGATTTACATCCCCTAACATATTGAATTAAGAGTAATAGGCCCAAGCTATTAATATTAGGATTCTTTTCATGATTGTACAAACTTATAATCTATATCACCATGGTGAATGGTAATGGTGAGGTTATGGGTTAAGATGAGATAAGTTATTGCACAAATACAATCCTATTTTAAACAAGCATTATGGGTAATTGAAGCTACATTGTAAAATAACAAGTTGATAATTTATCAGTTAGTTCTACCAGATATAATAGTCATTCACCTAATCCAGAAGTCCTACAGCTGTATGTTTACATGCCACATATTACCACTAGTTTTAGTCATGATTTTTGTTTGCCTCTACATAATAATACTTTGTAAGCATTTTATCTTTAAAAAACATATTTCCATAATTTCAACTTTGTTCACAAAATATTGGAAAATTATTACAAATGAATTAATAATTTTTACCCAAACTATTAATTCTTTATACTGTCAAAATCCACCAGGTAATGGCACCATCTTCTACTTATCTTAATCTTTGGAGTTTGGCCAGGGCTAGACTTAGGTAGAATGCCTTAGCTAGAAAATGTGAATTTTAAAATAAGAAAAATTAGAATTTCTGACATTGCCCAAACTCCTCAAATTTCACCAATGATGAAGATGACATCTGTATTGTTGTCTCTGGAAACATCCAGAGTACAATTTTTCCAATAGGAATAAATTGTTTCAAGAGATATTTATTAATATTATAATAGTCTTTATCATATTTCTATCATAAAATTATAATAATATAATTTCTGAATCATAAATATGCTTCAAAATTATAAATGACCAAATCAGTATATATTTGTGTGTTTTATGTGTTGTGCATATGCTAGCTTTTTTGTGTATTAGGTCTGAGTAAAGATTACCAACAAAGTCAGTTGTAGGAAGAGATGCATGCTAAAAGTAAACAAAATCTGAAATTAGTTAGAAAACTTCCGAGTCCTGTTATGTAACAGAATTTGGGAATAGATTTATATTTCTAAACTTTAGAGTGTACTGTCTCCTGACATAGATATATACATAGAGATGTGTCAAGCTGATATCTAGTTTGACAATGAAGCTATTTACCTAATCATTGATTTATTCTTAAATCAAGAAATATTTATTGAGCACTTTCTCTGCTCCATGCTAGTGATACCTTGAATTGGAACCTGTTGATAAGTACAGGTGTATAGTTTCTGATCTTGTGGAGATTTTATTCCAGTAAAAAGGTACACAAACAACAACTTATAATAATTGCAAATTTTTATCAATTTTCAAAAAGCATATATACTTTTAATTAAAATATTCTTTTTACATAGAAGAAATATATAAAAATACTACATTAATGGGAAAAATTGTGGCCTTGAACACATTAGAAAATCATTTTTAATTGATATTTTTTGTTAGAGTGCAAAATTGTTTATGTTGGCTGCAACAGTCTACTATTTTTTAAAAAATTAAGTTTTCAGATAATCGTGAAGCTCCATTATTCCCTTATTCTTGGTGACTAAAATGCAGATATACACACACACACACACACATCATTGCAGATTTGTTGCTTAATTGTGAAGAAAAAAATACATTTAATATTTAAAAGCCAAAGTCAGTTGATCTATAAAAACTCAGTAGTCCTTGTTTAGTCTCAGTATATTTATAGGGTGCGGCTAGCAAAAATCTGTATGAAAAGTATTCCAGGTATTTTGTTTCCCAACATAAGAAAAGAATAATTCTCTATACTTTTTATATTTCAAGTGTGGAACATTTTATAAGATTTAGTAGACTAGAAATTATAGTAAATGATATGAAAGTCCCAACTTGACCAATCCATTGACTTTTGGAAGCTTTCCATTCTCTAGTCCCTTTTCATACCTCAAAAGGTTGTTTTGAGAATAAAAACCAAAATAAAGGGATGAGGGGAATTACCTATAACCTAGAAAGAATGTATTAAAATGTAATGTAACATTATTTTAAAAGTAGAGAACTATTGTTGGTAACTTCATTCTCATACAATTTTAGCAAAGAACTTTGGCAAGCATAAATAACAGAACTTTACTTAAAATTGTTTTTTGCCTTCGTTTAAAGAATTCTAAGAGCCTCTCAAACCTAGGTTTAGCTTATTTGTCAAATCTACTGAAGAAAGAATTTCTGTGTGTGTGTGTGTGTGTGTGTGTGTGTGTGTGTGAGAGAGAGAGAGAGAGAGAGAGAGAGAGAGAGAGAGAGAGAGAAAAGGGAAAGAGAGAGAGATTTAGAAGGGTAAAAATGACTGCCTATCTCCTGTGTTTATTTTCCCTGTACCAAATGAATTCTTCTAAGAAATGGTTTGTGGTTAAATGCTGTATGTGGTAGCTAAATATGATGTGGGAGCAGCTGGTCTAACATTTATGGCATATGATGGGTGTTAGCTTAATTGTTCCTTGTGTGTAGCGTGAATAAGGTACCAAAAACTTTAGTGGTTGTCTAAAATTTTTAGATGAAGTTAGATCAATTGATGTGTTTATCTTCATTTGTTATACTTGCTTATATATTTGCATGTTCTGACAAAATTTTATAAGTGTCACCATAACATATTTACTGTAGGTAGTATTTATTAATAATTTAATAGGACTATGTCAGATCTTGGATTAATGAAAAATAAAGAACTTGAGCTAGCTTTTAACATTCCCTCTCACCTTCTTATACAGGCCCTGCATCGTTTCTTCAAGATATACAACTTTAATCCATAACTCCCTTGCACGTACTGTTTTTCCCATTTGCTCTTTATTGATTTTCTCAGCTAAAATAAAAGACACAAAGCATTGGAATCACATTATTCAACTGAACATGTGCCATGGGATAGCACATGTGTAATTACAAAACATCCATAAAATATTGACAAAATAAATTCATTAGTGAACAAATAAATAAGGTATATAGGAGATTTAAAAAGTTCAGGGAAGATAAGCAATTTACAAAGTGAATCAGCGAGTAACTAGTAAATCTATGATCAAGTGGCAAAGGTTTGGACAGTGTGAAGACCTGGGCACAGATGGTAAGTTAAAAGCCCCTGAAAAACTGTTAAATTTGTTGTTTTGAGTGTTTCAACTGATTGCATAATTATGATGTACTCACAGAGTATTATGTGTTCCATCACTTTGTGGAAAATTGTGAGAGATTAAAGGAAGAATTTGATACTGATTGTGAATAAGGTTTGACATGACAAGACTTACCAAATATCAGCTATCTTGAATATATAAAAATTATTTTCAAATATGTATATCAAATAACATTGTAAAATTCTGGGAAATGCACGTTAATTTCTAATTTTCATATTCAGACTCTGAGTGTTATTCAGTTATTACTTTGGTTTAATGACATGGAGGAAGCAGAAGCCAATTCTTGCTAAGTTCAGTCAGGAGAGGAAGGATTTATATAGCAAGAGTAGATTCATAAAGACAGGAAGGCAGTGCGTGGGTAGGGAGGGCAATTTGAGGGAGGATTTTCTGTTTAAGATGGAAAAGCCTTGAACATGCTTTTACATGGAATATAGAGCTAGTTGAGAGGGCAAAGTGAGTGAGATGGGCTGGGTGAAGGATGATTGGTGGAGAAATGTCAAGAGTACTTAGGAAAGTATGAAATCTATTTTAGAGCAAAGATAAAGAAATGATGAATTCATCAAAGCTGGATAAAAGGAGAGACTCATCTTTTCCTGAGTAAAGAGTAAGAATAAGAAAAGTTGAGCAAACAGTTTAATAATGATGCTTATGTCAGCGGCAGAAGTGACAAGTGCATATTGGAGGAGAGAATATGGGTAGGGGCAAACTGGGAATTTATCACATTTTATCTATTTCTGGAAAGAAAGAGGCAAAGCACCTTAGTAAGAATGCTGATAAAAAGGAAGGCACAGGGAGGCTGGAAGACAATGCAAATATTTGAAATAACTGTTTAGAAATAATAAGTGATATCAATAGATAAGTAAAGAAACTGTAACCCATAAATTTGTCAGGCATTAATGGGGGGGGTCAGTCAATCCTGGAAAAAGCACGAATTTATAGTGAATCTATCAGCAAGGCCTTCAATATCTGTTTCCTTCAGGAAAACATTCTAATCCTCTTATGATCTGACTCCTGACTACCCTACAAATTTATCTCTTTGTCATTGCACTGTTGGAATTCTAGGTCCTAGTCATAGTGAATTTCTTTGCCTTTTTCCAAATAAGCAATTACCTCTCCCGCTTCCATATGTTGCACATGTTGCTCCCTCTATTTGAAATTTTCTTTTTTTTTATCATGTTTCACCTAGTTAGTTCCTATACTTTATGATGCTGCTCCAAAAACATCCCATTCGAGGAGTGCTGTCAGTAGAGTTTCCAGGTAAAATCCAGGGTACCCATTTAAGTTTGAATATTTGAGGCATACTCATATTAAAATTATTCATTGTTTATGTGAAACTCAAATTTAATTGAATGAACTGTATTTATATTTGGTAAACTTGGCAACCCTAACTGTCAGCCCCAGATAGGTTAGTTAACTAGGTTAGTTGTTTCTCGTGTTTCATCATAACACCCATTACAGCAGCCTGGATCACGCTGCCTACTACTCTGTATTTTGATGAGCTATCTCTCCCTTTATATGAAATTCTTGAGACTAGGGACCACATGTTGGTGGATTTTTCACCTAGACAATTCTTGGCTTATCATAAATTGTCTCATCATGCTAAATTGTTTAGTGCCTTCACTGGAGAAATTTAAGCTGGTTGCCTAAGGATCTGGCTAAAGAGAAGCTAAGTTCACTTTGACCACAGCTTTAATCATTCATTGTGTACATAGAGAGCACCCTACTCTGTGTGGGTGTTGTAGAGTGTGAGAGATATATGGAATATATGAAGAATCGCCAATTCTTTATACCTATGTTGTTCTTGTGTACTTTTCATGCTGCTTATTATCAAAAAAACACCTTTTTTCCTGCAATTGATCCAAGTGTTTTTTTTTTCTTGTTAAATGCCTTCAGGGATTCCCCACTATTGCTTCCAGAGCAAAACTTAAATGCCAGTCCATGAGCTTCAGTGCTCTTAAGCCCAAGTTATTTTTTCAGCCATAATATTTTTATTTTTCTTACATGCCCTGGCTTCTCACCACACAGAACTATTAATTCTCCCCCCAAATGCAGTGTAACTGCACATTTCTGCAACTTGGAGATATGCCTTTGCCTTCTTCTTTGACTTAAAAATTCTATTCCAAATGTAAATCAAATCAAATATCTTATCTTCTGTCAGGCCCATGGCCAATGCCATTTACTCTTCTAAACACAAAGTTAACTATTCCCTATTGAGGAATTCCTTGAGGCCTTACCTGTCTCAGAGTCAACTGGGCGCACGCCAGCCTTTCGCAATACATCATGTTATATTTGGGGGCCAAAATGTGGTATGATTTGTGGTAGGTGTTCAGCAACTATTTTATCCAATGAACTGTATAATCAAGGCTTTAGAGCAAAACCTCTCATAATAACAAACTTGGTGCCCTTTACGTGAGCTTTGGAGGTATGTGTTTTCTCAATTTCTTGACAGAATTGTGGTCACAACACCCAGTATCAAATCATAGACTAAATACAAATACCAAAATAACAAATATAGGAATGGATAGAGGAATAGCAGTAGCTGTGATATTCCTTATCATATAGTTATATTTTTCTGTACACTTTTTCCAATATACACTGACTTTCCATGTTCTGCTCAATAGACTGCAACCTTTGAAGTTTCTGAATTGCTTCCATTTTTCCCAGTATGAAGATTATTATAATAGGTTCCAAAGATTGTTTGTTATGAACACTAGTAGCTCCTGAGGGCATGTCAATATTTTATGAAAATATAGAAATGCCATATATCTTTTAAGAAATATCATAGAGAATTCAATGAAAGTACAACTGGCTTGTGTTGTTATTTTCATATTACCAGAGAATATAAATAGATCCTGCTCTTTCATTGATAAGAGTTGTAACATTGGGGAAGTAAATATTTTTGTCCATTTGTCCTCAAAACCAAGTATTATTAGTCTTTCAACAAATATTTATTGAACTACTATCAAATGCTTTATAGTGTTTAATTGTTTTGGATCCCTCACTGAAAAATATAGAAAAAAGGTCCTTATTCTTAGTAAGTTTATGTTTTAGCAGAAGAGTACACAGTAAAAAACAAATCAAAAGTAAGTTACTTAATATTATGAAGTCAAAAGTTTTATGTAAAAAAATTGAAAGCAGCATAAGAGGATCATGAATGCAGAGACAGGTTGTTGGGGGAGTGTTGGGAGAAGGCAGTTTGCAGTAATAAGCCAGGTGGTTAGGAAAGGCCTCACTGAAACGTAAAATTTGAGCCAAGACTTGAACAAGGAACAATGGCAGATGTTGGTGGTGAGTCCCATATGCATTCATCCAAATTTAGATGATCCTTATTTAATACATGTTGTGTACTCTCCACTCAAGATTATTATACTTGTAATGTAGTTCAGCTTCTGGTAAGTATGAGAATCAGTTCTGTTACATCACTTAAAAATAGAAAAAGTCAAATTAATATTTTCAGTTCAAAACTCATGTGTTTCTTCTGTATCACTCAGCAAATGGAATCTGGCTGTGAGTTTATTTAATCAAGGCTTCCAAGATTAATTTGCTCCCATGGTGCCTGCCAATCTTGCATTTTTTAAGAACTTGGCCTGAATATGTTAATTTGATTTTATTTACCTCTCTAGATACACTCATCTGAAAAAAGTAATTTGACTAAGTTTTACTGCATTTTTCTTCAAACCTTGTGTGTAATATGCTATTCTATAATAATAATAATATTCTTGCATCATTTTGAAAATATAAAACATTCAAGCCGTAGAAATTGGAATAAGAACTCACATTATTTTGTCTATTTTCTTAGGGAGAATAAAACATTAGCAAATGTCCTTGTACATGCACATATGTCTTTGAAAAGGCACTTAATGACAATGGATTTTCATGTTTGTGAAGTGCACATGAGGGCAAAGCTCTGACAGAATATGCCTTTTAATTTTGAAATGGCCTAGATATATCAAAATTAGTGATTGGGCCACCATACATTGCTCTAATCAAAAGAACATACAGAGCTGATTCTGCACAATTTTCATCACCTTACTGACCTTTTAAATGCACAGTGCTATTCTCAAAAAATGTATTTGCTATCAAACAAGAAATATTTTAAAGAAAGCTGGAGTGAATCACCACACAAAACTTTTATTCTTCCTGCATAAAGTCACCAAATGCAGAGTATTGGCAAAAAATATGTACTTACTAATTTCAAATTATTAAATATTTAGCTGGTATTAGACACTAGGTTTTCAGTTTAAATATGTAAATCAGAATCATTTTTCAGTTACCAAAATTACTGTTGAATATACTGTGAATAAGGACCTAATGTGACATTTCTGTTTCAACTTGTTTTGGCATTAGGTAGAGGACTGTTCGAAGTTTTGTTATGTTCTTTACAACTGTACAACTTAAGAAAGTAAGAAACAATTACTGCTAAGGAGAATGTAAAACATCTGATGAATTATAGGCAACGCTAATGGAAACATAGAAGAGATACTCATCAAAATTAGGCAGTAGAGAGACTGGATTTTGGACAACTATTATAATTGTGAATATTTACTTTACTAATTAAAAAAACAGGTGATTTGGTTTGGCTGGCTACTATTATTAACTCCATAGTTGAAGATTCATATAAATTATCTCCTAATTTTAAAAACTCATGAATATTTTAAATGTATATATAGATACGAATGTATTCCTTTACAATACCTTTTCTTGTAATGATATATCATTACAATATTCCTAAAATATTTAATTTAAATTACAATTTAAAGATTTTGATGTTAAATTAAGAGAGTTAATATTTATTAGTGCTTTGTTTTACTTTTAAACAGGTTTTCTATTAATTCTATTGCATGGCTTTAAAATTTATGTTGAAATTTCTTTATGTGTCATCAGTAATAAAGTATGGATTATCAGTAATAAAGGATGGAGATCTAGCCAGTGTAACAAGAATTGATGCTGTATATTCTGGATACACCGCATGAGGGTATATCTTCTATTTAATATCTTATGCAATATTCATCTTTTATATGTTTATTAGCAGAATAATAGTTCTTTATCCCGGGTGTGTCAGTTAAAAAACAAAGTTTTTGTAATATACAGAATGGATTTGAACTCTAGCTCCATTTCTTCCAGTGTTGTATAATTTGACAAGTTACCTAATTTCCACAACCCTTTGTTTTATCATTTGTGTAGTGGAGATAACTGGACAATAAAATATCGTGTTTTTATAACAGTTAAAAATATAAGCACTTACCAATTAATCAACAGCTGTAATGCCTCTTATTTATTACAAAATCACCAAATCTTGTGATTTTGGGAGACTAGTCAGACATTCTGGATAATGTTAGCACTTTCCTCCTAGTCTCTATATAACCTTGGGGAGGAAGAACGTCTTAAATGCTGAATATGAACAATGTTTGTGGAGTCTTTATGATTCCCAAATGTGGTAGTTTAGACCATAATCTCCAAAGTCAGACTGCATGGGTCTGAATTTTAAATACATCACTTAGCATGTGGGGTCTTGAGCAACTATTCAAATTCTTTAAGCCTCATTTTCTAACTTGTAAATAAATGTAATAAGAATATATAACTCAAATAGAATGGTAAATACTCAAAATGCTAGCTGCTTTTATTATTCTCTGTTAGGTGGACCTAATTATGGGACCTAACTAATCTCCATATAGTAAGATAATTTCCCAAACCTCCTTGTGAACACATTAAGTTATGACTGCTGAGACCATCTATTCAATGTTCCACTATTACTGACCTTCACTCCCTGTACTTCACTCAAGCATATAGCTTTATGTTTTAGGAATACTTGATCTTAGCCTCTTGAATCTTTCCTAGTATGCAAAGTTGACAACCACAACCCTATCTTTTGCCAATTTTCTTTTCTTCTAATCCTGAATTTTATTTTTTCCAAGTATGTAAATAAATTACCTTTTTGACTCTTCTTTGGACAAAAAGAAAAATATCACTTTACACAAGGATAAATTGCAAACTATGAGTACTTCCATTCTACACAAGTTCTTGGGAATTCATAAAATATAAATTTACTTGTAATGATTAAAATAAGATGAAAACAGTTTTCATAATTCATAATTTTAATAAGACAAAAATTTCATCTTGTATTGTTGTCTGTACTTTCACCATTTTTGTGATATTTAAAAAAAAAATAATTGTGAACCCAAAAGAGAAGAAACAATCGGAAGAATGGGGAGAAAGAAAGGAACATGATTTTCATTCAAGGTTTAACAGTGTTGATATGCCTTAGTAGGAAGAACTGGAATAAGGTGTGCGTAGAAGAAATTGAATAAAATGCACCAAGTCATCACTTATTTGAAGTAAACTAATTTTTAGAGCCTATATTGAAGAAAAACCAATCAATTGCTTTTGGATATTCTCCTAGAACAGTTTTTCTGCCCCCACTAACAAATGTAATAAATGATACCATAAGGAATTTGAGCAGAAAATTACCACATCTGACTGAAATCTATCAGGAAATTAGGGCATATGTATGGATAATGAGTTCATTCAAATTTAGTTTGGCCACAACTCAAAAGGCCAGGCTCACAGTTGCCAAATTGCCACCTGTGCCCTATATACCACAGGTGTTCAGGCCTTCAGAGAAGCTTTTCTTTCTAAAGATTTTTGGGCCAGGAATGCTCCGACACATACCCCAATGTGAATTCATGCATGGAATTGATACTTGCTTCTGGACTAAATGTTGACATTCACCTTGACTTTGACTACTTTCTTTTTTTTTTTTTTTGAGATATCAAAAATCTTTATCATTAGGAAAATTGAAAGTTTGCTAGATAGCTGTCCCCAAAGCCTGAAAAATGCTTAGCTAAAAATCTGAAAGTAGGTTTAAAATTTTTTTACTATTTAAAATTATACAACCTTTAGTATTTTTATTCTTTTAGAGAAGTCTACAGTTTTAATATACCTGTCACTTGGATAGTGTACATTGTGCCCAATATGTAATTTTTCATCTTGTACCCCCTCCCCCTTCCCCCTCTGTGTCTCCAGTGTTCATTAAGTCCCTCTGTATGACCATGCATGCCCATTGCTTAACTCCCACTTATAAGTGAGGATATGTGGTATTTGGTTTTTTGTTCGTGGGTTACTTCACATAGAATAATGGCCTCCAGTTCCATCCAAGTTACTGCAAAATGTATTATTTTATTATTTTTAATGGCTGAGTAGTATTCCATGATATATATACATACCAAAGTTTTTCTTTATCCACTCATTGGCTGGTACTTAGGTTGGTTCCATATCTTTACAATTGTGAATTGTGCCACGATAAACATATGGGGACAGGTGTATTGTTTATAAAAATAATTTCTTTTTTAAAGGGTAGATCACCAGTAGTGGGATCTTTGAATACTTTCCAATCTTTTTTTTTTAATTATAACATAGTAAACATAATACAAGTACAAGCTCTGTATCAATTAGAATTAATTTGAGCTGTTACTATTAGAGACCCAAAATAATGACTAGACTCCAGGGGTTATATGGGAGGTCCAGCACAACTAGACTCCAGAGGTTATATGGCAGGTCCAGCATCATCAAGAATCCAGGACAATTCTTCCTCTGCTCCATCAATCTTAGACTGTGGCTTCCATTATCAAGGTTATATTATAATTATAATGTTTTAACTGGTGAAGCTCTCACCAGCATATGCTCATTTTAAAAGCAACAGAGAAGGGCAAAAGATGAGCCACACACTCCCCATATCACCAACCAAAGAGCTTCCCTAGAAGTCCCAAAGAAGTACTTCTGTTTATGTTTTATCGCCTACCATTATCTGTAAAGGAGCCTAGAAAATGTAATTTATAGCTAGAAACATTTCTGACACCATCAAAATAAAGTTACTTTAAGGAAGAAAGACTATTGGGTAGGTAACCAGGACTTTCTGCCATATCCTTTTATGCTTATATCAATTATCTAAACGTGCTTCAGCAAATAGCGTAGCTAGTAGCTTCTGTATAGCTGTGCCTTAGCTCAGGGACAATTTAGTTTGCAGAAGAACATAATGAGGGTTTGTTTAAAAATACACCTTCTGGAAATTCTGGTTTCACAGGGCTGAATGAGGCTCAGAAATCCCTACGGAGTTCCCTGAACTGCATTACACTTATTGATGGCACCCCAGATGTGTTACTGTGGAAAGTCTTCTTGACAATTTTTCTTTTGATATTTCTCAACAGTGCCAATTCCAGAATTTCTATAGGAGCTTAAGGGTGGCAATCTCCTGAAGGGTGGAGGGTGGCATATACAGTGTCGGAAGCTACAGAATCAAAGCCCTTTATGTGATGTTGAAACTATGCCTCTAGTCCACATGAAAGAATTGGGCAGGTACAGATTGTGGGTTGGGGCAGGAAGCCCCTTTCCGTGCCATTTGGTGCCGCCACTGTTTGTGAACTTGCTTATTTTCTAATTCCTGACAGGCAGAAGATCAGCAAATCTCTGAAATGCTTCAAAATCACACCCAGACTTTGTCTTCCATTTTCATCTTTCCCAGATGTTTTATAATAATGGAGTCAGAGTTAAATTTATCAGATAAATGATTACAAGACAAGAAAAAAGAGATGGGCAATTGAAGGAAAAATGAAAACAAGCCTAATCAATATCACTTATTTAGCCCCTATCAAATGTCTAGCTACTTTTTTTTCTTACAAATTCAATTAATCTTCAATACAACCCTTCAAAGTGGATATTTCATCACCCCCATTTTATAAATGAGGAGACAGAGACTCTGGGAGTAAACTACTCAAAATTACAGTTGGTAGTAGGCACAGGTAGATTCATACCTGGACTGACTTCAAAGCCATGTTTCTTTGACTGCCATAATTGGCATAATGGAACAGAAGGAGATTGAAAAGGAAAAATGGAACAGGTGCATATGTCAGGGAACAAGAGAGGAAAGCCAATCTGTCCCAGACATGCACCCTGTGCCCCCACCCAAGAGAGTTCTCATTCATCCCTGGAGATCATCCAACAACATGCCAGATCATTTCCTTTTCACTTCAGCTGCTACATCAGAGTTTGTGTTCCTCCAGTCACTAGTCCAACCACAATTTTCAGTCACAGCTGCAATGAATTCTCATTCCTCTCCAATCTCTATCAACCTCTCACCAATCCGTTTCAGGTTTGCTCTTATCTGTTTCCTTTATTCTACATCCAGTGCCTTATTAGTTTCTATCTGCCAGATCATGAGAAAATACAAAGACATCATATGTAACCAGATTCATGTCTAGCTTCAAACCTTTGTTAGAAGAACCATTGATATCCAAGTTCTTTAAATCCATTTGTTTTCTGACAGGAAGAAAGCGTGGTGTATATATCCTTGCTCTTGTTCATAAGAGATATCAGCAGCCATTGATGCTAATTTCTCTTCAGCCACAGCATGGCTTTAATTGTTCTTCTGTTTGTCTCCTAATGGGAAAGGTCAACCTATGTGACCAAAATGTGTTTGCTTCTCTATTGGCAGAATTTCTCTTATCTTTATTTTTTATTTTTATTTTATTTTTACCCTAGGCTCTCATGTAGCTCTGATTGTGCTGTTAGTCCCTAGTGGCAGCATAGTAACGGTGCTAGGTAAATATGCCTCTTCTGATTTTCAAATTAACAATAAATTGATACCTCTCTGCTTTAGTCTGCTTGGGCTACTAAAAATAAAATACCATAAACTAGGTGGCTTAAACAACAGGTAGTTATTTCTTACAATTCTAGAGGCCAAGAAATCCAAGATTAAGATGCCAGCAAATTAAGTGTCTGGTGAGGGCCTCTCTTCATGATTTGCAGAAGGCTGCCTTCTTGCTGTATCGTCACATGACAAAGAGAAATAGAGAGACACAATAGCAAGTAAAAGCAAGCTCTCTGGTCCCACTCTTATAAGGGAACTTATTCCATTATGAGAATTCTATTCTCATGACATAATTACTTCCCAGAGGTCCCATCTCCTCATACTATCACACTGGGGATCGGGACTTCAACATATGAATTTTGAGGGGGCACAAGTCAGACCATAGCCTTCCCTTTTAAAGTGTGGCTATCTATAAATTTGGATGGTTAACAGGTGTTCTAAAATCTCCAGAAGAGCTCTGTGGCATTGGCTATATCTATAGGAGCCTTGAGAATACTTTTTTCCTCCCTTCAAGTACAAAAGTATTGTCCTCTAGTTACTCTTGCCTGTGATTTAAAAATGCTTTTTAAATATTTTCATTTAAAGTTTAATCCTAAAAGTTTTATAATTTATCTTATTTTGTATATGCAACCCCAGAAATTTGGCTTTTGGATATAACCATTTATTTTAAGAAATGTTGATTCTTTTTGGAGAGGTAAACAGAAACGTGACTATAGAGGTAGACATTAAGACTTTTCTCCCTTTTTAGTCTTTAAAAAGGCAAGCTTTTTCCCTTTAAATAAATAACTAAGCATAGTAATTGGAAATCGAGTTGGGAGTGAGAAGAAGGGGAGGGGCAAAAACCTAACCTAACGTGTAAAATGAACACTATTCAGGTGATGGGCACACTTACAGCCTTGACTCAGACCATGTAACAAAAACATTTGTACCCCCTTAATATTTTTAAATAAAAAATTACTAAGCATAATACAAAAATATTATCTTCTATTAACTTTCATACTACATAAATATACCAAAGAAAAGAATAAATGTGGAGGCCAGAATCAATGCTGAAGTTAGCAGAAAACGTGACAGTGATTTGTGAGTTTGAGTGCTGGGTGAAAGCCCAGATAATAATGATAGTAACCTTTTGGACTCCTCCATTTAGAACTTGTCAGAAATACTGAATTCTATTGAGTTTACATCATGCCAACTCAATAGGACTAAGTCCAAATCTAATTTTTTAGAGTGGATTTTGGCACAGCCTTGATGTCTTTTACAGGGTTAGCCTGTTAGCTGAAATCGATAATGGATCTGGAACTCCTTAAAACACAGTAGGGTTTATGTTGTCAGTACCGGGGGAGACTAATATTTTTTGGTTAGTTCAGAATGGTCTCAAAAGCTCAAAATAGTGTACACCATCACAAAAGAGATATTGAGACAATTAAGTGCTTCCTTCTATCTCTCAAGAGAGGTCAAAGAATTCTTTCCTGAGGAAGCAACATGTGGGCCAAGTCTTGAAGTATGAATAAGGTCATCAGTTAGAAAAGGGATGAGATGGATGGTGTTACACCAAGAGAGAATACCATGTAAAGAAATGCAGGCTGTGACGCATCACGTCATAGAAAAGGTACTATGACAAGTTTCGTTTGCCTTAAGCATGCAATGCCTACAGAGAAAGGGAGGGAGATGACAGCAAAATGGTAATATAGAAGACAGATCACAAAGGGCCTTTCACTCCGGGATGATGAGTTCAAGCATCATGAAGATTCCTGGAATTTCTAGCGAAAGTTTGAGCAGGAAATTACATGGTGAAATTTGAATTGTAGAATGATAATTCTGGATGTAAAGTAGATTATATCTTCAAGGAAAGTGAGACTAGATGTGAGATTATTGTCAAAGTTGCTAAAAATAATGATAGACAAATTAATTTATGAATTAAATCAGTGACAACAAAGCCCAACATAATTTTCTTAATGTTAGAGGAACTTAACAAAATGATTCTAAATTTGCTTTGAAACATTAGTGTTTGAAACACAAACTATCTATGAGAAGAAATATTGGGGGAGGGTAGCTGAGATGTTGAGAAATATGCTGCAAAGATAAACTAATTTAAACAATGACTTACTGGCTCTTCATTGATCAATGATCCATAGGAACAAATTGATTAGTGTAAAAAGAATGTGCAGTTATGAATTTGAGTTATATAAGTCTTTTAGTAATAGGATTGGCAATTCAAAAGATTGGGAACGTATGTATTATAAAATGTTTCTGTTTCAAGAAGATGGATAAGACCACATGTGGGCTTTCTGTTCTTCCTAAGATACCAACACTTTTAAAGAGTCAAAGTAAATAAAGGCATACATCTATAAAACAGAAGAGAACAAGTGCTGGGGACTCTTGCGAAAACAAGACAGTCCTCAAAACTTTTAACCTATTGAAAGCCAATGGGATGAAGAATGAAGAATGACACAAGAATAAAAAAATCCCATCCTGGGACATGTTTCAAATGAGTCTGCAAAAGAAGTGGGAGCCAATGTGTACAGTGAAACCTTTGAAACATTTGGAGTTGGAGTCAAAAGGCATAATGCAGAACATAATTGAGCAGTAGGACTGAACATAGGAAAGGAGTCCAACACCTCTATGTCATCACACATGTGTCATCACACATAACCTGCCTCCCAGCCTCTGCACACACACATAGAATTTGGGTCATTTTTATTCATCCTCATGTAAAAGTCATCACCTTTCCACTAAAGAAATTAAGCCTATATTTGGGTAAATATATAGTTTCACTAATTGCTAGAAGGAATGGAAATAAGTCTTTAAGTATCTGTGAGAGAATTATTTTCAGTCTAGAATTTTACATCCAGACCAGGTGTCATGAAATGGGTAAGACAGTAAGATATTCTCAAACATATACCTACATTTCTAATCCATCACACCCCCAATAAAATTATAAACTGAGACTAAGTGGGGCTACTAGAAGATGTATTTAAGGAAACAACAATTATAGCTCTGAAGCAGGTCTAGAGAAAAATGAGTCCTTCTTTAAACAGGTGAGATGTCTCTGGAGAAGACAGTGTTTGTGTGAGTTAGTGAGAGTGTGGTGGGTGATGTGATGAGCAATGATGAACCACATGCCTAATGCTGCATTCTGCACATAGCAAATATTTGATAGGTGGTTTTGGTGATAAGAAAAATCAAACTTACACAAATAAGGCTTATTACTTTTGAGTCTTTCCACACATACTAGTTTATACAATAAATTTATAAAAATCCTGATAGTTAAGTATTTTCAGCACTTCAGGTGGTGTAGCAAATATCTAGACACACTATTATCCAAATTGACAGACCATTATAATGCCTTCATTTGGGAAGGTGTCCAGCTAGTGAATCTGAAATCATGCCATTTTCCAGTAGATCAAATCTTATTCAAATGTTTCTTGGTTGCTAGAAACTTTGCCAGTACTTATTTTTTAAGATTTAATTTCTTTTGGGGGTGGTTTGCACTAATATGTTTTTCTCTCTTATTACATTTCATTAAATGGAAGAATGTGTGGTTTGTTCACTAAGATTTGTAGTTCTATTTTATTGGCTTCATACCAAAATCATGTACTTAGTGGTTTCTTTTGGAAGGCATATGCCAAGACAGTGAACAAACATCTCTCTCTCTCTTTTTTTTTCCCCCAGAGCATCTCTGACACAAATCCACTCAAATAAATGAGTATTCTGCACTTGACTGCTTAACTGGCCAAAATAACAAGATGGTGTGCCAATGCATGATGTAACTCTGATGGCCACTACATAAAAAATTATGAAGCAGCATTGTTTGCATCTCAACATTTTTTTCAGAAGCCTGTTTTCCTTTCTTTTTTCTCCTCTATAGACTTCACTTAGCAAATGGTACAATAAGCTAGTTTGCACATGGCCTTTCTAAGGTGAAAATGATGAGACAAGGCTGGGGATGTTGAAAAAGACATTGCACAATTTGTCCAAATCTATTGGCCCCTACCACATTTTATTGTACAACGTATTTGTCTTACCGTTATTTCTCTTATTATATTTTTACTTATTTATATAAAAGAGTTTTTGTATCTGTTTTATCTTCCAATTATTATTAATTTTTGTGTGTAGGTATATACTGTTGGATGCCTTGTGTTTTCACTGTTTAAAATCATACTTTTTATTTTTAAAGAAAAGGATATTCTGGAGTTTTATACATGGAATGTATTTCAAAGCTCCATCTCATTTCTTTTAGTGAATAAACTAAGGCAAAATTTAGAAAATTGATTAACACACAATCAGTATTAGAACTCTGGTTGCCTGGGAGCGTGTTTCGAGTATGTGTTTCCCCAGTGAACAATTTTTCAAAGTCCTTACATTACAAAAACTTTTATTTAGTAAGTGTCTTTTTCTCTAGTGATGACTTTATTATTCTTTATAATATTAACAGAATAATTATTTAAAAATTTAAAAATATATTTATATATCTTGAAATTTGATGTTTTATGAACATATATGTAACAAAATTTTAAATATTTTTACCACACTATAAATTCTGCAGTTTCCAATATTTTCCACTCAAAAAGTTAGTTGAGATGCCAAGCATTTATCATTTATCTATGAACGTAACAAACTTTATGAATGTGAGCCCACCCATTGGAGTGGATTATTTCTCAAATAATTAACAGAAAATGGCAGAAATAACAGGACATGAAATTATTTTTAGGTATACTGAAAAGTAAATTAGCAAGAAGGCACCAAACTGTATTATGCTTTTTATACGTGTTTCAAGGAGAGTTTAACAGAATTTGATTAAAGATTGTACAAACATTTTTACTGTATATTATTCAAATGGAATGTAAAAATATGTCATATTCTTTATTGTTAATTTCAAATCAATTCAATAGCTATTCATAGACTGTGTAATATCTGCAAGGTACTGTCTACAGTAAAACAATTTACAAAGGATATAAAATGACTAAGCATATCCCACTTTGTTTGCTATGAAAATTCAGTCACCAAAGCTTCTACATTGAAGTGATCGCCTCCCTATTTTAAGAATGCTCATTATTTAGATAAATACAAAAAATTTGAAATACAAATTAATGAGATGAAGGCACTAACGTAAGATATCTATTCTTCAAGAGTAGGTGGATTTTTCCATTCCACTGTCTGGTGTATTTTTGCCCTTCAAAAAGTACAAATACCTGTGATTGGTTTCATATGCTGAGTAAATTGGTAACAAAATTACAATAATTTTACTATCTGTAGCTCAAAATGCAGAGATAAGTAAATGTGTACTAATTGGAGCATGTAACATATTACAAATTTGATAAGGCAACACTTACAAAAAAGAGAAAGAGAACAAAATATTGGCATGAGACTATAAAGATAAAAATGAGACTATTATTAGCATCATGTTATTTCTAAAATGAAGTCTTCCCCCCACCTCCTCAAAAAAAAAATGTTAGGGAAATACAGTTGAAATTTATTCATAAGAGATATTAAGAGGTCATAGAATATTGTTAATGTGGTTATTATTAATAGTTTGATTTTTTTACTCTCTTTCTCTACATGTACATACACATACACATTTACATAACTATTTATATTTTTGATTATCTTTTTAAGTACTACACAATTAGAAGAGAAAAATTATTTTATCTTTCTAAAAAACACAATTTTTATTTTATTTTTAATTTTTAAGATAAGTTTGAGAAAAAATGTTTTAGAACAAATAGTTATATTTTATCAAACCAATATCTTAGTGCTGACTTCATCCCTAAATTAACTGTGTGTTATAACCATGAAATAGTCCTCACACAAGCATTATGAAAATGAGGTTAAAAGGTCCCTCACAAGGTATGAGTTTTTTTTGTCATTTCAATATATCAGGATTTCACAATTTGTATATACTGCCTACATTTACAACCATTTGAATTTTTTTAAGGCAGAACATTTTTTTAATTTCAGAATATTATGGGGGTACAAATATTTTGGTTATATGATTTTACTTCTGTGTAGTTTGAGTCAAGAGTTATATGCATGCCCATCACCAAGACAGTGTGCATTGTCCCCATTAGGTGCGAATTTACCTGTCCCCTCTTTCCCCTTCCCAATTTGTAATTTGTAATAGAGAGGCAATGATCTTAAATTGTTTCATTTTAATTAATCTCATTTTTCTGGAGTGCTAATCCGTTGATTTTTTCTTTTTAGTAGAGCCATTTTCAATATTCATTGGTAATTTGATTTTCCCATCATGTAAGCTACTTTTTAAAGTAAATTAAGCACAGGAGGTGTTACACTTGGTCTTTCATTTTTCTAGGGCACATTTCAATAAGCAGATGTTCTGACATATTACATAGTCCTCTTGAAAGTGAAAAAATATACTTCTTACTCCTAAGGAACTTAAACAAATATGAACGTTTGGGTAGATTTAGTTTAAAAAAAACTATTATATTAAAATATATGATATTTTGAAGTATGATATTACATAATATTCAAATATAACTGTATAAAAATATAACCTACCCAAACATTTTTGTTTTTGACCTCTTCCCACTCGTCAACTGGTGTTGACTTGAAATTCAAAGGAAAAAGCGCAAGATGAATAGAAACGGTTCAGTTCAGTTAGGTACACATAATACTGACCCCTTTATACTAATTCATTGTTAGTGGAATAACCTCTGTGAGAGAAAAAACATTTGTTGCACTTCAGCTTTGTACCATTAGACATTGTGCTTGACAACATTCAGAGTTTGTACTTTTACAGTTTGAACTATAACTGTTTTCTATCATTGTTTCCTACCAAAAAAGTTCAAAGGATTAGTATTAAAATACTTTCTGATTTTTTTCTCATATTTCTCTTAGGAACACATTTTCTCCCATTTTTCTCAGACTGGTAAAGCTCGTTTTCATAAAGGCACACTTTTTCTAAATGTTTTTGATAAATAGAATTAAAATCCCATTCAAAAAGATGATGTTTAGAAATGGCTGATACATTATATAGCAGCACCTTTTTTAGTCTAGTTTTTGGTGAACATGAAATTAAAGATCTGTTTAAAAACTTGCTTTATTTTTGTTTTAGTTGACTCCCATAAGTACCACTTGGAAGTGTATTGCTAGTGAGTCAGAGCAGTCTGTCTTTCTGTTCCCCACAACCTGAGCACTCAAGTCAGGTTTCAAGCCAGATTACTTACAGGATAAAAAATAATGAAATTTGTTGTTGTTGTTGTTGTTACTTGGTTTATTTATTTATTTATTTATTTATTTATTTTTCATCATGTTTTGTCATATGTTTAGTCACCATGCCACTGGCTATTTTCTTTTTAAAAAAATGTATTTTTTAAATTTCAGAATATTTTGGGGCTACAAATGTTTAGGTTACATATATTGCCTTAGTCCCACTGGAGTCAGAGATATAAGTGTGTCCATCCCCCCAGATGGTGCACACCTTACCCATTAGGTGTGAATATACCACACCTAATAATGAATTTTTGTTTTTTTGTTTTAATTCCCTGGTTTAAAATATAGAAGCAAAAACCGCACACTCTTAAGATCATAAAGGATTATTTATGCTGTCATTATTAAACCCCTTCAACTCTCTCATTCATTCAATTAGCAACAATTTACTGAGTGTCATCTGTGGTGCCATTTTATGTGCAGTCAAGTTTGTATGCAGTAGCATTAAGATAAGTGATTTAGATGGGAATTGTCACTTAAGGATGTCCACCTAAGAGATGAAGAAAAATTGAAAACATTAATTAATCAATGGTATTAGTCACTTTATCACTGGCAATTTATCACCGCTGATTATCAATAGTATTAGCCACTTTAAATTTAAAGTGGCTAATATTAGTCATATTTAAATTTATCCTACAATCTGCCCTTAGACAATAAGAAATTGTGGCTACGCGTAAATTGTATCAGATATTTCCTTATTTGGTTAATGTGACTATGTACAGATGTGTGAGCTTCATAGGAAAGTAGTCTTCTCATTCCAAATCTTCCATGAACAAGGTCTTAACAGGTCCATTAATCCCAGCATTCATGTCAGATGTGATGATTATACCTGACAGAGCATATTAATTACAAGAGCTCAAGAGACAATCAGATTGGGCCCAGGTACTACACAAATTCATGTATGCATCAAAAGTAATACTATACACATTATGATGGTCTTTTACCAGTTAGATAAATAAAAATGGAGCTATATGGGTCTGAATATTTGAAATCAGTGTTTGATATTAAACAGTGTCAAAATAATCAACTTGCTTGTACCTCATCTAAAGTTGTATTATGGGATAGTTCTATAAAGTGAGGTCACGTTTGAGAACATAATGTTAAAGACCATAAGGGAGACTGCTTATGAAATTAATTATATGAGCAATTACTGAGTACTTTCCATATAGTATAGTTAGTGCATAAATCTAGCACTAGCACTATACACTAACATTGTGAGGTTGGGAATAAATATGAGATTGAAGATAGCCTTAAATCTAGGGATTATCTTGTTACAATAGTTCTTGCAATTATATGGATGCCAAACAAACAAGAAAAAATGTTCCTAATATATTATGAAAGGTCTTACATTCCCACTAATTTCCTCTATGAAAATAGTGGTTATGTTTCCCTGGAGAACATTTCAGAAATAAAGGGATTTTTTTTGTGTGGGGGCAGGAAGAGTCTTTCTCTGTTGCCCAATAATTGGGTTTTCTTAAAGTGATTGGTGAATAACTGTTAGCATCTGTTATTTTGACTCAATAAATAATCCCTTAAGATCCCCCAAAAGAATCTAATTTCTCAAAAAGCAAGTAGAAAGTGAAAAAAACAAGTCAGCTTTACTAAGAATGGACACTAGTTTTCTACAACACCCAAGACTCTATTTTAAAGCCTTATAACTGAGGGTTGCTGCCCAAATGCTTATAATTTGTAGGCTTTGGCAGAGTTTCAGATAGATATTGGTTACTTCAAATAACTGGGCTTAAAGGTGATAAGGCTCCTATTTCACACAGAAGTTTATAAGCTGCAATTTAGACCTGTTTCCCAACAAAGTGCAGCACTTACCCATAAGATACCTTAAACCACTTTCTTAGGATATATTTAGATATAAATATGAATTCTATTACTAAACAACAAAAATTTTAAATCCATGATGAGTTTCCTTTCCTACTTTATTAGTAGAAAGTTTTTTATTATGTTTTAGTATATTACTTTTAATAAGAAATTATTGATTAAAATGTTGGTACAGCTTCTTTTTAAAAATTCAGTGACCAAGGATTATCAGAGTGATAATAGCAAAAGCAACTTTCTGTGGGTTTGACAAATTCAAAACCTAATTTTTTAATTTTTTTTAATTTCAGCATATTATGGGGGCACAAAAGTATAGGTTACATATATTGCCTTCCCCCCCCCAGACAGTGCACACTACACCTATCAGGTGTGTATATACCCATCCCCTTCCCTCCCTCCCATCTGCCTGACACCCGATGAATGTTATTATAATGTTATTACTATATGTGCACTTAAGTGTTGATCAGTTAATACCAATTTGATGGTAAGTACATGTAGTACTGGCACAAGAACAGAGACATAGACCAGTGGAACAGAACTGAGAACCCAGATATAAAACCATCCTCATATAGCCATCTGCTCTTTGACAAAGCGGACAAAAGCATACACTGGGGAAAAGAAAACTTATTCAATAAATGGTGCTGGGAAAATTGGGTAGCCACATGTGGAAGACTGAAACAGGATCCACACCTTTCACCTCTCACAAAAATCAACTCATGGTGGATGACAGACTTAAACCTACGGCATGAAACTACAAGAACTCTAGAGGAAAATGTTGGAAAAACTCTTATAGACATTGGTATAGGCAAGGAATTTATGAAGAAGACCCCAAAGGCAATCACAGGAACAGCAAAAATAAATAAAGGGGACCTGATCAAATCCAAATTTAATTTAAAATTAGCTTAGAGGAAATAAAATTCTTAATGCTGTAAAATAAATTGCTGTGTTTATAGCTGTCTAAATATCAAAATATGTGATCTTTTGCCTTAAAAATCTAGAACTCCTCCCATCTTACATTTAAAAGGAATTCAGAACAGGGTGTACATTCCCACAAAGGAGAATTTTTTTCTCACTGTAATTACTCTGTCAAAAAGGAAGATTGTTTAAAGAAAGAATTAATGCTCATAGAAATATATCACAGTGAAAAACATTTAATTAAAGACAGGTTTTGTGATTTTATATTATAATAAAATCAAACCCACAGATGTCCTGTAATTTTACCTCTATGTACTTTAGTATGCATATCTTAAGAATTATAGAAGTTTTCTTACAAAGATGAAGTTCCAAATCAAAATATAGATTTGGGTTTCTTAAATATTTCTCAAATAATTTCTCAATACAAATTTACCTTATTACTTTAGAAATATACCATTCTTTTAGTGAATTATATAAAATGTGATTCTAAATCTCTCAAGGTGGTTGTATTTATGTGTACTTATGCATATTTTTATTATATTTATTAACTTAGTAATCCTTTAAAAACTAAAAGAAAACTTCATTATAGAATGTAGGTCTGCTCTTAATTGGGTTTTGTTATTCTAGATTCAGTGAAATATAAGCAGAAACCATATTAGCAGTAGGAGAGTGCTAGAAGCTGCTAATGAAAAAAATCACATTCTGATTCTATTTCTTGTAATAACCAGAAAAATGAGTCGTTGCAAACGTAGTGGAGCTTGATACTTGTTTACACTTCTAAAATTTTGATGGAGCATGTTCATTTGTCATATTTTTTCTGCTTCCTCTGTAATAATCTCATCTACCATATTGGATTTCATGAAAGTATTAACAATAAGGGGTCGCAGAAAAGAGAAGCCTGCATGATAAAAATACAAAAAAAAAAAGATGGAAACAATTATGATTTTTAAGAACTGTTATGTAATTGTTTTTTTTTAACCAAATCCAGGCAACTTTTACCTCAAAGGCCTCTGTTCATGTTCAATATACACAATTAGAGAAGTACCTCCCTTCACATAGCTACAAAGTTAACTTCAATTTATTCTTACTCTTACTTTATATTTTGAAATTAAATTCCTTTTTCTTATGGTTTTCAATCCTTGGCCATTTTCTTTGTTCTTCAACAAATCTATTAGTTTAACAAGTGATGAGAAGCCAAACAGAGGCTCCCCATCACTCGTTAACTTTGCTACTTTGTTTTAAAGCACCTTTGCTAAAATGTCCAGAAGGATAGTAAATGAAAACTATGGGCTAAACTGACATTCTTTAATGTTTGTTTCTATTTCTTGAAAATCCTTCCCATATTTTTATTAAATCAATACTTAACACTACATAACATCAATGCCTACTGACATTGATAGTATGCTTGATTTAAAAAAAAACATGATTATAAGAATTGATTTCATATTTTGGTCAACAGATATTCCACATGACGTATGATCTTGCCAGTGCGGTGGTGAGAATTTTTAATCTCATCGGCATGATGCTGCTCCTATGCCACTGGGATGGTTGTCTTCAGTTCTTAGTACCGCTACTGCAGGACTTCCCACCTGATTGCTGGGTGTCTCTAAATGCAATGGTTGTAAGTAATTTGTATTATTTTACACTCTGCCTTTTCAACGTTTTGCAAAAACAAAACAAGAAAAACCTTTTAAGTATTTATGTTAGAATGATCTGATTTATCCTCTATAAATGTTTAGAGACAACTTTATAAATTTATTTTGCTTCCCTGGGTATAATATCAGATGTTATGGGTTTTTGTCACAACTAAATTTTATTTACATAAAATATTCCTGGGGATGTGTGTTTTACAGCATCTATTTTTGTATATTTTACTCTGTATACACTGAGCCATCTTTTATTTTGAAGGTATGACCGCATACATATAATCATGGCACAATGTTCTTCCAAAAATGCCTAGAGCTTAGAATAATGCCTTCATTCTTTCAATTTTTTTTAGCATTAACTATGTTTGAGACATGCAATTGTAGGGCTTGTTAAACATACAAAGATGTGTACTTCAGTATTAAAGCAAATGAGGTATGTATGAAGTACAACCATGTTTTAGATAGTACTATTTGCTAGGGAAAACAAGGACAACTTCATGGAAAAAGTAGACGTTAAACATACCTCTGAAATATATGTAAACATTAAAAAACTATAAAATATCAATTTGACTTACAAAGCTAGGTATATTCTTATTTATACTTGTTAAGAGTACAGTTTTTGATCTACATAATGCAACACTCACTGGGTATAGTCATATTTATACTTAATATTAAGAGCATAGGTTTTAATCTACCTAGTACAACACTCAACACGTACAAAGGGATTGAAACAACAGTAAATAATATGTGTTCACGAACATTTGCTTTTTTGGTGTAAGTTTTCATATTTTCTTCATTGCATTTTAGTTACATTATACTTAATAATACACTGTTAAAGTTAACTAACATTTGAATAGTCTTCTGTGTGACATTTTATGGAGATAAATTTTATGAGATTTTCACGAAATGTTTACATTAAGCATAAATTAGTCTCCTCTTTTACCAAACTGGCCTACTATTAATTTCCTGGCTCATTTTTATTGAAATTACATGGACATCAAAATATTATAGTTTTTTTCCTCCTAATGATTATAGCTCGGGCTTTCTATTTGAAAGACACAGGAGTTTTCATTGCATATTATGGAGTATTGTCTTCTTTTTTTCCTCTTCCTTTCTCCCTCCCTCAGTCCCTTTCTCCCTCCCTCCCTCCCTCCCTCCCTTCCTTCCTTCCTTCCCCTTTTGTTTGCTTTCATTGAGATCTGATATTCACCTAGATCTCACTTTCATTTCATTCATATCTGCTTAAATATTACTACCTCTCCAAGACCTTCCCTATCTAATATATCATTCAGTTGGTTTATATTTTAATCATAAAGACATTTAGCAACACATACACACACACACACACACAAATACACATACTCTTGTTATTTATATTTTTCTGTGTGTCCTACACCAGAATGTAAATTCAAAGAGTTTGTTTGTTTTCTTCTGTTCTTTATGTACATTGGTGTCTCAGCTTGTTTTGTGCTGCTGTAACAGAATACCACAGACTGGGTAATTTACACAAAACGGAAATTTATTTCTCACTGCTCTGGAGGCTGGAAAGTCTACGATCAAGGCACCTGTGGGTACGGTTTCTGATTCTAAGATGGCACCATGATGCTTTGTCATTCAGGGAGGAGAAAAGCTGTTCCTCACTTGGCAGAGAATGGAAGGCAGGAACTCACCCCTGCAAGCCTTCTTTATAGGGGCATTAATCCATTTGCAAGGAAAGAACCATCATGATCTAAACACTTCCCATTAGACCCCAACTACCAACATTGCTGCATTACGGTTAAGTTTCCAACACACGAATTCTGGGGGACACAGACCATACCAAGTGTCTGGAACAGTACATGACACATTAATTTGTTGTGATGTAGTCACTTACCATCGAAAGTTTATTTGAGAAATGTTCTATCTGGGAGTTTCTGTAACTAAAGAACAAAGCAAGAAGGAATTTGGCTAGCTCTCTTTTCAAATCTGTGATCTGTCACTTATCTTCAAAGCAGTGAAATATATGATAAAGAGAGTAAAATGATATTTTCAGGGGAAGAAAAAGCAGTATCTCTATAATCTGGCTACTGACTGAGTGGATAGTATAAAAAACATTAGCACTACTGCCAAAAGATGATTCATCATTGGCACTAACCAATATTTAATTTGGTAAATAACTATTATTTTAAATTTCCCCCATGTATTTTTCAGAAAAGCAGCAAGATGAGCAAACTGCTCCTTTCCATTATTAGATGTCTTGGAACAGACATCTAATATATATACATCATATATATTCTTCTAACATATAGAGAAGAGGATCTACCTAAGCTTTGGTTGACAGGTGTTTTTTAAAAAGTTGACACTAGCTTGTGATCATTTATAGGTAGGACTTCCTATACAGACAGTAGAGAAAGCCACTGTTCTACACTGGTACAAAGATCAGAGTTGACCACATTGGGCAAGAACTGAAGGATCAAGCAAGATCTTTTATGCTCCAGCATTCATGATTGCTCATGGCTTACCTAGAGTCCCAGGAGAGCAAGTCTGGGTGGTAGACACTTGGCAGGCCTGACAAAAAGAAAATAGAAAAGGAAAAGAAAAAATAAAACAGCTATTTTTGGGTGCCTACAAAATGCATATAATTTTGTAATTATAATATAAGGCAATACACTTGTTACTATATTTAGTGATAAGCATATTTATTGAAAAAATTTCAATGCCTTGATCATTTTTTCTTTAAATGTATCTGTATGTGCTTGTGAATGTGTGTTTGTGTGTGTAGGTTGTGTGTTTTTAATTTAACATAAGCAACCCTTCAATCTTCATTATATCCTGATGTTAAACAAAATACCTTTTCAGAAGTTGCAATTCACTTCCTGATCTTTTTATTTTTTTATTGCAGATTTATTAACATATATGAAATATGATTTTATTTTCATAACATTATTTCCATGTGTAACTCTAATGTAGAGGGAAGGAAAGTTAAGTCTATGTTCAAATACAGGGAGCAGAAATTCTTTTATATTGTGGATATCAGTGATATGAAGGAAATAACCATAGAATAATGATATTTGTGTCAACAGAGACTCTTCATGGCATTATTAAAACTTAAAGATATTATTTGCCATCCTAACACTATAGAGATTTAGTAAATCTTTCATCACAATAACAAAAAATTAAAGAAATATTTATATAAAAACAGTTATAATGGAGAAGTGAAAATCTAAGATAAGAAAAAAGATACCCTACATTTATTTAATATGGTTACTATACACAAAACCCTGTGCTTTGAAACATGCTATCTTATTTGGTCCTCACAGAATGAGGTAAATACTATTATCCCCCATTTTACGGTTAAGAAAACTAAAGTTTTTAGAAGTTAAATGTCCGGTGTCACACAAGTAGACATAATTTCTGCTCTAAACCATATTAGAATGCTTGCTGGTTTGTTATTTTGTTAGTATTTGATTTGTAAAATTTTGTTTGTTTTAGTTTTATACTCACATTTATTTGAGTAACATTATAATCAAAATAATTTAAGTCAACTCAAGGTCTTTCATTGTAATATTTTATTTTGTTATGATTTGAAGGACTTTTTGCCTTATTGATAAGTGCTATTCTACAGGGCAGGCAATTTTCCTTCCATGTATCTGCATACTCCGCAGATCCTACGTCAACCTTGTATATGTTGGTAACTAAATAAATATTAATTATTTATAAGCAAAAGGGTAATAATCAACAGCATTAGGAAATATGTGTAAAAGAGTTATTGTATTACACATTGAAGTGTTCTTCCTTAGACAGTTTTTGCTTTAGTAATTTTTACATCAAATTATTTTTTCAAAGATAAGTAATCACTTAACCAACTCATAGGTATATTTTAAATTGGTGAAGTCCAGTTTAATAAGCCTCTATTTCTCTTCATTTCGATAGAAGTAAGATAATAATAATTTCCCTCCAAAATTGAGATGTATGAACCAATCTAAGAATATCAAAGGAAGAAGATGTAAAAGGTTTTTAAGGGTCTAATTAATCAAACCTATATGGGGAGAATAAGGGATTTAATTGGAAAATCTAGTTTTCTACTCAATTTTATTTTCACTGAGACAATGTGGTAGGGAAACTTAGTAATTACCAAATAGCCACACACACTTTATGCATTTTCCAGCCTCCTTCCAGTTAGATGGGGCCCTATGGTAGTTACTGTTAATGAGCTGTGAGTGACAGTATATTTCACTTATAGGTCTAAGCATTGAAAACTGGTGTATCACCTTCTAGCTCTTCTTTTCCCCCCTCTAAAGGTGTGTCTTTGCTGGTAACCCACAACATAACACAGCCTATCCTGACTCATTTAGAAAGAAACGTGGGGGAAAAATCTGCAGAACTGAATTTAGAGACACAAATACCAGAATTGCCTCTACCCCTAAATCCTCTGATTTTAGTTAGGTCACTTAACTTTCTTGTACTTCAGTTCTTCAGTTATGTATTGTGTATATTATTTATCCTTTCATTTAGATAACTTCTTTTGTGCCACTGCACATACAATAACAGAATGAAATACAGTCTCTGCCCTCGTTTGGCTTACCTTCTAACAAGCTTTCATTCATGCTACTTTTTTCTTGGTGCTGAAAACTATACAGAACTTAACAAAATGTAAACCCTACTGTAAAAGAATTTATAATCCAGTGAAACAGAAAATTATGTGCAATAGCCATTAATAAAAAATTGAATCAAGGTCTCTAAATTGTATACACTGTCCAAAGACACCTGAGCATGTGACAAGTGCTGGTGAAATATTCTTCTCTTTCTGCTTGCCAAGCTATGTACCCTTGATAATGAAGCCATTCACACAACTGTCCTTTTTTCTTATTAAGCCACCAAGAGAGCACAGTATTTTTCTAACTCACCCAATGGTGTACTAGTTGTAGCTCTGTTTGGATTGAAATAAATCTATAATATAAAAAGTATAAACTAAAGGCTGAGGAGACACAAAATAGAGAGACATTTCTTTCAACCAGTATCAGCTGGTTTTCAATCAGGACTCTTCAATAGAGAAGGGATCAAGATACTTCAATCACTTCTAGCTCAAAAACTATAATCCTCACAATAAATGTGTGCTGGGAGGGGCAGAGAAAGAGCTGTTTACTGGTATCTTAAGTAAATGATTTTGGGGGAAAAAAAGCAATAAGCATTATCTATATGTAAGTTCACATATATAAGTAGAATATAGAATCCTAGGATAATTATTTTATCTATTGATATTGTAGTAAACATATCAAGGCAAAATTACAATAGGTTCATTTTTGTTTTAAAAAGCCCATTTACTTGGATAGCTAATGATTGATTGGAATAATACAGCCAAAGTAAAATAACTAAGAAATGAAATTAAAAATTTCCTCATTAAAAATATATTTCTCCTCTCTTGCAGTTTAGTAATCTATTTCAGATTTGAATTTCTATAAATTAAAAATGGTATTATTCTGATAGTATTGATTACTTTTTCTAAAGAGAACGTACTGCCATAACAGAATACTTTTAAGTCCTAACAAAAGGTAACTAATTTGCTGACAAGCCACTGTAGCTTTACTTGAAAAAAATTGCATCCATAGCTCCTATGAGTTATAATAATAAGTAGGTCAGCAGCCTGCTGAGTGCTGTGATTCTTCTTTGCCATCCTGTTTCTGCCCATTAGGAAAGCCTGCCTGGTGACTGCTTTCCATTGGATAGAAACATGACCTCATCACAAAAGGGAAACGAATTGCATAAGGTGTTCTTTCTTGTCAGATGTGTATTCTTTTATGGGAATAAACATATGGTAATAAATTCTAATCTAGTACTTTGTTTTCAAACAAAATGTGTATTTCAGAAGACCTTTAACTTGAATTACATTTCCCTAATAGAGAGGGATGAAGGATATTGCTGAAATTATATATTGGTTATGACTGCACTGAGTTGCTTTAGCAATACAAGACCAAGCTATAAGTTCCAAGCATGTTTTCTTTTTTCCTTTTATAGACTAGCTCTTAAATTTTAAGTCACAAATGGCTAAACAAAGCACTAATCAGGGGATTATTTTATCTAACAAGTGTCACTAATTTTAATTTGGGGAAAAACAATATTGCAGTCCAATATTTTCTCCAAAAAGACTAATTTACTAGCCTGTGTTCTCCATATATATGTGTATATATACTGTTGATAAATGTTAAAACTGTCACAAGTATAATGTAAATGTATGTCTAACACATTATCTCTCCCATTCTGAGTGAAATATGTAAAAACACTTTCATTTCCATTTTACAGATGAAAAGTCTGACACAGAATTGTTAATCCATTTGCACAAAGCCAGAGACAGAGTATGAGAGCTAGTTGTAAAATCCATGCCTCCCCTTGGGTTAAGGCTGCACTCACCACACAATTCTACTTCATGGGCCCCAAGAACTTTATCTATTATTTGATGTTGTCAATTCATGTTTACAGAAAACAGCTATGAATTGACTGCACCACTGGAAGAACTCAGATGAAATATATGTGAAAAAGTCATTGTGTTTTGTATATGGGTGTGTTGGTTTTTCTCTTTTAACTACTGCCATAAATCCAAAAGAATCTGGCAAAGAAAATGAATTATAACTTTTTACTTATTCTGAATTCTTCATGTACTTAGATTTCTTATGAAAAATATCATTTTAAATTGATATACGTTGTAATGAAATGGTAACATTGGTTTCAATCTGAGAATCAATGGAATAGCAGATTAATGGTTTCTACTGTATTCCTACACTTACAGATATATGGATGTCAGGTAATTCATCTGAACTTCCCCTCTTTCTAAAGAGTACAAAGTTATCACGCTTTAAAAAGAGAGAAAGATTTATATAGACTTGAAATATACAGGCTAATTATCCTATTTTCAGATAATTTTTAGGACAAGGTTATATACTTATTTCCAAGAATGGAGGGTTCTCTGCAGTTTTCTTCTTTTCTATTCCATCTTATCTTTTTTTTCCCCTTGCCACTACTGCTGACTTAAATATGCTGCTCTAGAAATATATGACAGAATGAGAGGTGACATAAAGAAAGCCATGTGATAAGTGAGAGATATAAAAAATAATAGGAACATTTTTTGAATCTTAACATAAATGTTTTCCTAATCCTTATATACATCATAATTTTTGAGAAGTATTTGTTATTTTTAGAGATGTGACATATTCTGGAAATGATTAATTCCTATGACAAATAGATTTTGGCTCATAAGCATATAGTTTACTTCAGTTATTTCAAATTTATCCTTACAACATAACTACTTTAAGCAATTTATCAAAAAAGATCTTAAAATGTGTAATAGATGCATGGGCAGTCTTCTTCATGTTTTGAGGTTATAGAGATGGGACCAGTATGACTAATACTTAAATATTTTTCTAGTATTTACCAGCCAGATGCCTGATAAACACGGTTTCAATTCAAGCCAGAGTTCACACCTGGCTCTGTTCAACAATTTGCTATCTCATTCTTCATGCATAGAGAAATGAGCATACCCATCTGTAGACTATAACTATTTATTCTCATGAATAAGCTTGGTGATGATAAAAATTACATAGGAAAAAAATGGAACTTATCATAATATCTTTGTAATTTATAAAAAATATGCAACTGAATAATAGCATATTACCTATATTCAAATAGCAATTTCTTGGGCATATCATAAAATCAATAAAAATGATTTCTAATTATATTCTAAAGATAGAATGAATATCAATTATAATGTCTACCCATAATTTCCACCAAAAGCAATTTGTGTATATTTGGAGATCATTTATTTTGTGCTTGTCTTTGCCATTGTGATTAATGTGATAATCTAAGATCCTGATTCCTGCAATTTAGGAAAGGGTTTCCAGTAGAAAAATGTTTAATTTCAACTGTATTAAAATGAGGAACTTTTTATCTCTCTATTTTTACTGAAATATACATACCATAAAATTCACAATTTTAGAGTGTACAGTTCAGTGGTATTTAGTATATTCACAAGATTGTATAACTGTCACCACTGTCTAATTCCAGAACATTTTTATAACCCCAAGAAGAAATACTATGCTTGTTAGCAGTCATTCCCCATTCCCTACTTCCCTCAGTCCCCAGGCACCACT
Source organism: Lemur catta (assembly GCF_020740605.2). Classification (NCBI taxonomy): domain Eukaryota; kingdom Metazoa; phylum Chordata; class Mammalia; order Primates; family Lemuridae; genus Lemur; species Lemur catta. The sequence goes on along the minus strand of NC_059139.1, from coordinate 29,256,077 downwards.
ATCTACTTTCTGACTTTATGGATTTGCCTCTTTGGAATGTTTATATAAATGGGATTATATAATCATGTGACCTTTTGTGTAGTTTCAAAAATTTTCTCTAATTCAAAAGCTTCACATGTCACTACTGTTTGGTCTTTAGTGTAACTTGGTAGCTTAACGTCAGGGTATCTGTGCTTCCCCCTCTCCTCACTAACTGGCCCTCTCTACCCCAAACCTCTCCAAGTGGAAGGAGATGGGCAGCTCTAGACCAACATAGAAGTCACACCTATTTTCCTCTTGCAATTTTGACCTTGTCTAGGTCTCACATTGGAGTGGTGTCTTGCATCATTATTTGGACAGTACCTGGCCACTTCACCAAGGAGATTGATTAGTTCTTTTTAATTTATTTTCCATTTTTTTTCAGGAATAATAAATAAATCTTCAGTTACTTAGTAAAGACATGTAAGATAAATTCAGGGAAGTGTCATTCTCCTGATGCTGAAATAGCAGTGAAAAATATGCTTATCTAGGCTGGGTTTAAGTTTTGGATCACAAAAGCTTCCATTTTCTTACTTTCACATTTTTCAAATTAAAGAAAAACACCCTGTAAATATTCCTGTTTAAAATTCAGTGTAAAAAATTGTAAGAACATTCAAAACAACTAAACCACAAATCTATTCCTCTTAATCTCTTGAATTTCAAAGAGTGAAACTGGGACAAAATGAGATTTTCAGTTTTCCAGAAACTGCACTTTTGTCCTGAAGATGATTTTTTGGTTATATTTTAATTGTAGTTGTGCTTGTCCTAAGGTCAGCTATCTATTTACTGGTTTAAAAAATAGTGTTATTTAATTAAATAAAATTATAATATAATAGGAAAAAACACTGTTTCACCTGGTAGGCATTAGTCTTTCCCATTGCTCCCAAAGTAGAAGAAAAGCATTAATATGCCAGTTAATGCTGATTACATTCCCTCTAGCACTTTTATAATTCTATCCTCAAATAGATTATCAATTCTTTTTTTTTTTTTTTTTATTTCAGCTCATCATGGGGGTACATAAGTTTAGGTCATATACATTGTCCATGTCCCACCCATCCCCCCGAGTCAGAGTCCCAAGCGCGTCCGTTCTCATTCTCCAGACAGTGCGCCTGGCACTCATCATGTAGTCATACCTCCATTCCCTTCCCCCCCCTAGATTATCAATTCTTAAGGAAAAAGAATAAAAGAAATTTGGCGTATGCCTGTAGTCAGTAAATATTAGGCAAATCAGATTATATATTTATTAATCTATAACATTTAATGGAAATAATTCTTATGAGGGCAACTTTTCATTTCATTCATCAATGTTATTATTCTCTATAATTTTTTTGTTCTTATTGTACCAGTAGATCAGAACTTTTTATTAAGTAGCTGCTTTGATAAGTATGAAAAAGATTTAAATATATATTTTTATACACAGAACCATATAAAATTGAAATCTTATAAATGATAGCTCTAGATATTGTTTGTATGCGAATATTTATGAGAATGTCATGTTTTAAGGTTTTCTAATGTATTTCCTTATCATTTTAATTTGTATCCTAATTCTTTGTGTGAACAGCCCAGTTTTCATGGTGGTTTAGTACTCTATAGGAATTAAACAACCACACAATTTGAAGAAACAAAATGGAGGATAAACATATTATTTTAGAGAAGAATGAAAAAAATCAATAGAAATAGGAGATACAACTGAAATAGCTAATGCTATAAAGGCAAATCGCCTTTTCTCCTCCAGGCTGTGTTTCTGCCACTGAGGATGTTCATCGTTGATACTAGATGTCTTCAAAGCTTGTTCTCTTTCTTCCAAAGGGAATAAAACTTATATCTTTATACTTATTGTACATTGTTTGAGATTGTAATACTGTTCCTTTTGCTTAGCTACATTCTTATTAAGATCTTTTATTTCTTGTACAGGAAGTAAACAATGTAAGTTTAGGGACATATTTCTACCAAATTTTAAAATGATAATCTATTACAATAATTTCTATAATAGCCATATTTCTATCACATATCTTATATTTAGTATATATAATCAGATCTTATTATTGTTTGGCTCTTTATGCATCTGGCAGCTTTATGACATCCATCCACAACCATGTGTGTGCAGCAAATTGTCTATATTAACTGATGAATAAAGAACTGATTAATCAGTTTCACAAATGCCTTTCAAAAGTACTTTTATAGGCAATAACCAATATTATCAATATATTATGAATTAGGAAAGAGATACTCATGATATCTGTCAAAAGTCAAGCAGAAAGTTGGTGACAGAACTGGATCTAAGACCATAATCTCTTGTACTTTCTTCTATTTCCTATTTATGTATAAATGAAGAAATCATATCCCATAAGGTTCAGGTGATTTGGTAAAATGGAAATTCCCTCCCATTTCATTGTTTCTCATTTAAAAATGGAAGTTATTCCTAGTCAGTTGATAAGATAGCTGCTGAAATAGACAGAAATATTGTATAGCTTACCAAAACCTATCTTGGAGAAATAATTTGATGATAACCATAAGTAAAACTTATATCCTTAAAGTTTCAATATTCTAATGCATAGGTATGGCATTAGAATCAAATTATAAAATCATTAAATTTGTTGAGCTAGAGTTTACGGTTTAGTTGCTTTTTTTTTCTTTTTTTTTTCTTTTAAAGAAATTGACCTAGTTAATGGAGATCATGTGTGTCAAATAGGTGCACATCTATGTGGAAATCTAGCATGACAGGGAAGATTGAAATAGAAACGTAAAGAAAATATTAATAAAAAAGATAATTAAGAGTGTCCTAGAAGGTACCAACTAGTAAAATGGAGGATTGTTTATTGCATGCCATACAACTAGGAAAGGTTATTAGAAACAGAGATTGAACGCTTACTATTCTTAAAGCAGAATGCTGATGAGTTCTTGGCTTGCTTGGTGGACAATGTAAAGTATAGCCTAGATGATGAGTGACTACTTCAACCAAAATTGAAGAATTTCTTGATTAGGGTTAAGTGATCAGAATCTGAAAGGAACCATGCAAGTAATCTTAAACTAAACATGAGAAATGGTATTGCTAAGTGGTTAAACATGATCAAGCCCTGGAAACTAGTTTACCTAGTTTCCTTTCCTGGTTCTCTCACATCTAGTAGGTGTGAGAGACTCTTGGATAAGAGACTTAACCATTTTTTTTTTAATTTTAAAAGTATTTATTTTTTATTATTTCAGCATATTATGGGGGTACAAAAGTTTAGGTTATGTATATTGCCCTTGCCCCCCCCACCCCAAGTCAGAGCTTCAAGCGTGTCCATTCCCCAGACAGTGCGCATCTCACTCATTATGTATGTATACACCCATCCCCTCCTCCACCCACATCTGCCCAACACCCGATTAGTGTTATTCCCAAATATGCTTTTAGGTGATGATCAGTGAAACAAACAGGATGAGGCTTAACCATTTTGTACTTTGGTTTCCTCATCTATAATGTGAAGATGATAATCATAATTACTACACAGAGTTTTGAGGTAAACAAAGGAGCTTATGCATGTCAAGTATATAGAACTTATTACATTTATAGAACTTATTACATTTATAGAACTTATTACATATATATAACTTATTACATCTATTACTTATATACAACTTATATTTCTCAGCTCAACACAAAAAATCATTATTAATATTAATAGTTGTAGTTGTGTGTGAGCTAGAGTTGATAATGCTTGTCTATATATTGGTACATAACCCTGTTGTTTCAAAAAATAATGATTTGAGGTAGCTGGGAATAAAACTAAATATACTATATAGAAATAGCATTAGATTACTAGAACTATTAAGAGACCAAAAGCATAGAAAGAAAAAGTTATAACAGATAAACCTGGCTAATGAAGCCAATGGAATTTGAATGTAGAACCATGTTTCTATTTTACTACCATCTAAAGAATTCTAGACAAAATGGTCTGAAGCTATAAGAGTAGCTACAAAGAACATTTAGATTGAGAGAAACATTAATGATATATAGTAATAGTTGGAGCAAGGACAAGGAAGTGGATAAATACTCCACTTGGGATATGCAGAATAATAATAAATGAGAGAAGGTAAGTGGAATACTTTCAGGATTGTTTAATATTGTCTTCTGTCAGAGTGAAATATTTTAAACTGAATAGACTGAAATAAAGTCTAGAGAAATTGAACTCCAAGACAATACTTTGCTGCTTCATATGAGCTCAGTCCCCTGGTCCCTGTGAATTTCATCTTAAAATGGTGATGTGTTAGAGAAGAAATTAGGGACTGATTCCATAGGATCTTTCTTTCACAAACCATACAAATGGTGGAAGAACTGTTTTTCCATGGAACAGTAAAATGATGTATGAATTTACAAAGACAGAATGAAGAAAGATGCTGCAAATTACAACTTGGTATGTTTGATATTAATTTCAAGCAAGATTACACTAAATTACAAAATAAATTATTTGTAAGAACTGAGAAAACATAGAGTTTGTGTGGTCAGTGTAGGTCTTTGTTTAGTGAAACCAAGTTGTAACAGATTATCTTTTTTCTCTCTTTCTCTCTTTTTTATATATAAGATATCATGAGGGAAAAATTTGTTGAAAACGTTGCTAAGTTCATATACCAGACTTTTTGAAATGAAACTTAGATTAGCATATGCACTTATATAAGGCTTTCTACAAGGCTCTTCATGGTATCTTATGAAATATTTAGACTAACAGACAATAGAATTGAATGAATTAATAACTGGTTGAGTGAGTATTTTCGGCCCTCACACTGCAAAGTGCAGATGGACTGATTGATTTCAACAAAGAAGATGTTTAAGTGGATGTCTGTGGGATTCTGTCTTCAGATTTGAGGTCTTTTTCAACATATTAATAATAACCTGGTTGAAGTCACCAATGACGCAGCTAATGCGAAGCCAAAAAGAAATGGCTAAGTATGCTGAGTTATAGATTCATATTTAAGAAGATTTTGCTGTATAAGAGCATAAAGTGAGCCTAATTGAATGCCTTATAATATGGCAAAAATAAGGACCTATAACAACATAAATGGAAAAAAAAGGAAATGAACAAGCACAAGAATCAGACATGGCTAAGCCAATGACATGAAAAATATTAATACTTAGGGTTTTGTAACTATAACCTCAATATATGTCAATAATTGACATATTTTCTATATTAACTAAAGAGAAAATTCTAAACAACAGTAATATTTTCTTAGAGAGTATTTAATTTAATTTTGGGTTCCAAATACTATTAATAAGATGTTTTGATTCTATAGGTAACTATTTTCTGACCAGGAGATACCTCTTTGAAATGTAAATACTCACTGTGTTCTATTTGTATGCCTGAAATGATGCTTTCAAAACTAATTTAGATCCATTAATAAATTTAGTTAAATTAAGGACATTGTGATGCATCAATAATTAAACTTTGTTTTTTGAATAACCACTTTTCTTTAAGAACTCAATTATTTGACAGAATAATTATTAAGAAAGCAATAAAGCACACTTTAATATTATAAAAAAACTATCAAGAGCATAACAAAGAAGATGGAATTATGCCAAATTGAACAAGAGATTTCATTTTTACAGTTAATCTTTTCAATTATGCAAATAGTAAACACAGGCTCATTGCTTTGCAATATGTTTCTCTTTGTAGTACATCTCTTACTGTGTAGCTGAATTTGATTCATACATTTATATCACTCATTATGACAGATCATGATGAGCTCCTTGATTGAAAAACTTAGAAGTATGTGGCTTTCCTTCCACAAACTACTGACATGTTGTCTTATAAATATTTATTCCATTTGTCTTCATTACTAGTAAAAATAAAAATCTTTAAAATTATAATAAAATATCATTTTAGATATTATTTTTCAGTTTTTTTTTTGCAAAACTATTAGAGAAAAAGACTGAGTTATTGTTTAACTTGCAGGAGGAAAGTCAAAAGTTGTGTATTTCACAGTTGAACCCATCAAAAGTAACGTCATTCCTAATATAATTGTGTAGCATCTGCTTGTTTGTTTCATTGCTGATTATTTCATTACAGCCAAATTATGGAAAATTAAATCTGCAGTTTACTGAAAATGCTTATTTCCTTATTTAGAGATAAAAGAGATCATAGACAAGTTACCTCATCTTCTTTCTATGAATATTTTAATTGTGAATTGCATTTGTTTAGAGGACTCAGAGGAAAACTGGGGGGGTTAAATCTATGTGAAATAAACAACCAACCAACCCAACACTATAACCCACCTTGTTATGTCATTAAAAAAACAACTAATCAAAATATTTAAACAATTTTTTTTCTTACTTCCCTATAATTTGGTGCAGAAGAGTTCAGTTGGAGAGAGAAATGGGGAAAGTATCTGAGAGTTATTCTAAATGAATAATTCTTAGCTATGGAATTGATTCAGTTTTAAATTCAATCCAATGCCCTATGTTTGCTTCTTTGTAGCATACTACAGTTGAATATATTATGGTGATCCTAAAATTCTGATTACCAAAAATCAATGTTAATACATTTTATCATATTCCATTGAACATGAGGAAAGAGAAATCTTTCACCAACTTTTGAAACCAAAATTCCCCTGTAACTGTGTCAATAATAATCAGAAAACTTAATTCTCTAAAACTGCTACTTAATATACAAATTTTACTGCATTTAGAAACTTTTAAATAAGTATATGACAAATTGAAGCTATCAAATTAAACTAGTTTTTGAAAAATAAATTAACAAATAAAAACAGTTAATTCCATCAGAAGGTATTGCCCAAATATTGTTCAGCCCAATCAAACTGAATTCAAAATAGATAGCGAACTTGCACGCCTATAGACGCCAGTCTAGAAATATAGATGTGTGAATTAGACCAAGTGTAAGACAAAAGGCAGCCCCTTGATTTTGGTGAGCTATTAAAGAATAGTCTGTTCAAGGGACACAGCTACTCCTCAGTTTTAGCAGCTAATTGTCATGTGGAAATTTATGCCGAATGGTGCCCAGAGATATCAAAGAAAGCTGGATACTTAGATTTTTATTGGAAATGCCATAATTTTTGAGACATGACAACTAATCTATATATGCATTATATGCATGAATATACAAAAATATACATGTATGTAAATTTTATATTATTTAATAACATATTCTGTATATCAATTTATATAATTATTACTTTTTAAAAACACCATATGTGTTCCAAAGAGAAAAACAACATAAAACTGATTTAGAGCCAGCAGGCCATTAGTTTGCAACTTCTGAAATTAATCAAACATAGTGCATAGGGTTGACAACATGAATATAGGTTTTGCCACTACATCCGTTGGTCTCATCCCTCAAACTCAGGCCCTAAGAGATTTTCTCATTTCTACTCCAGTTATAAGAGGAAAAAAATCAGTGAATGTAAAAGACAATTGGGGAAAATGAAAGAAAAGAAATTTGTCCACATCAGCAGCTCAGCTAGACTTAGCAGATCCCCTGCACTAATGTGAATTTCTTTATACATGAACTTAAGTGGCTTGGCGATTTGTTCCAATATGGTAATGTGAAAAATGATCAAGCACTTATGATTGACAAAATAGGCATACATAAAATACATAAATAAAATTAAAAAGAGAAGACATACAAGTTAAATCAACATGTTCCAGAATTCTTTATTGTCGTAAGGGTAAAAATAATTTGTTGGCCTTCTAGTTATGATATTACTAAAAAACAGCACATATTCACCATGCATAATTTGTTGAAAAGTAAGGGTTTTCTCAAAGTTATTGTTACTTGTATTCTTTACTTCTCATTTTACCTATTGCTGAAAAATATGTAATGAGAAATCCATTAATTAACAAATCATGATTTACAGCTTTACTGCACTTATACCATAGTAAAAAATTACATGACTCATGGGACCTGGAATTCAAGCTTTCTATTCTAAACATTCCAGATAAAGAATATATTCATTAATTATTGGGTATGTGATAGCATCCATATGTCAGCAATAAGAGCAAAAATATATCTAGCAATAAATCTTAAGATTTAAGATTAATTGTAAAATTCTCATAAAAGAGCTGTGTTTTAGTCTTAAGTATTCAGTATCCAGGCTAGATTGAAAAAGATTTGGAAGAGTATTGCATATACATCTAGGTATAACACTCCTTCCAAGTTAAATCTTATTAGATATAACTAATAAGCAGACCTCATGTATCAATTTGACCACAGTAACAATTTGCATTAACTTATTTGCATGAGATTAAGATCCATTAAGTAGTATCTTATTTATCTATTTATCATTTATTGAGTGATTATTCTTATACTCTTTGATTTAGTGGTAAAATAGATTTATAGTAAACAAAACCTTTCCCTCATGGTTGTCTGATTTTTCATTGTAAAAGAGAACATAAACAAAATAAATAGCTATGAAATGTCAGGCAACATAAATCCTATTAAGAAATCTAAGGACAGATACTGTGACCTGGGTCAGCAGATCTTTTTAAGATAGAATCGTTCTCAGATGCCATCTCAGAAAAGATGAAATTCAAGCAGAGAACCCAAGGAAATGAAGGAAAGAGTTATGCAAATATCTAGAAGACTATGCCTAAAGGAAGGGACAGCAAATGCAAAGTTGGCTGGTGTGGCTGGAGTGGAGTGAGCAAGAACAAAAATGATGTGGAAAGATACCTGCAAGCCAGCCAAATCACAAAGGGTATTGTAAACCATGGGAAGATTTGGGGTTCTATTCTCTGTAAAATGGAAAGCTAAATAAGACCCAGTTGTCCATGCTGTGAAAATCTCTACTATGGCTAAACACAGAGAAAACAGGGCTATTTTACTATTTCTCAGAATAAGCTACAGCACCAGGTACTAAGGTGCAATAGTGGAGCAAATGTTTAAATAAGTCTGCAACGAGTAAGTGGTTTGGGAAGAACAGTGTAGTGCTCAGCAGTGTTTAATAAATTCTTGAGGCAGCCAGGACAGAGCAGCACACAGCAGCAGCACAGGGAGTTTGACCTGAACTAGTGAGGTCCAGTAATGGGGGCAGAAACCCCCTTCACCCTAAGGGAGAGCAAGGAACACAGTGGCCTACACAACTACTTAGACTAGTTTGAAAATACGTGTGTTATATTTCCTAGTCTTGGGGGGTAACCACAAGAGGGGCATGAGTTTTATTGGTCATAAAAGTGAGAACTGCTTAGAATTTAATGTAGACATAATGAATAAGCAGACCTCATGTTATTCTAAGGAGAGATCATTTAGTTAAATTCATTCTTTCATTATGTCAGTCAGTCAACAAATATTTATTTGGTGTGCCTGCTCTGTGCCAGGCACTGTTGTAGGCACTATTAGCTTGTCCCAAAAGTTATACATTCTAATTGAACTTGTTATTATATAAGGAATACTTGAGGGTAAGCTTTATTTCCTGAAGTATTATGATCAGTGAAGAGAAACTAAAACAGATGTTTGCTTTGGGCAGTCTTGAATCTTTAGTGATGCTTGAGCTCTCTGATTTATGTTTCTATCTTTAATATTTGAGAGATTCTCAACTTTTATTCCAAATTGGGGTTGATTCTTTGTGTGTATATGTGTGCGTGTGTGATATTACCAAATATTAGTGTTTTATTTTTCTTTTTACCTTCCTTTTTTCCTCTTTTTTTATTTAAGTGGATTTAAGGGCTACAAGCGTTTTTTGTTTGTTTGTTTTATTTTGTTTTGTTACATGGATAAATTGCATAGTGAAGAAATCTAGGCTTTTAATTTGCCTGTTACATGAATAGTGTATATTGTATCCAATAGGCAATTTTTCATTCCACACCTCCCTCCCACATTCCCCCTTCTAAGTCCTCAATGTCCTTTAAGTCACTCTGTATGACCAGGTATAATCATTTTCTAACTCCCATGTAGAACTGAGTACACATGGTATTTGGTTTTTTGTTCCAGGTTACTTCACTTAAAATAATGACCTCTAATTCCACCCAAGTTGTGTAAAAGACATTATTTCATTCTTTTTAATGCGTAAGTAGTATTCAATGGTGTGTATGTGTGTGTATATATATGTACATGTATATACACATACATACACACACACACACATACACATATATATATAAAATTTTATTTATCCACTCATCAGTTGGTGGCCACTTAGGTTGGTTCCATATCTTTGCATTGTGGATGTGCTGCAATAAACATACGGGTGCAGGTGCATTTTTTATAAAATCACTTATTTTCCTCTGGCAGATCCCCAGTACTGGGATTGCTGGATCAAGGGGTAGATCTACTTTTTTTTCTTTGAGAAATCTCCATACTGTTTTCCCCAGAGGTTGTACTAATTTGCATTTCCACCAACAGTGTATAAGTGTTCCCTATTCACTTCATCCACACCAACATCTGTTGTTTTTTGACTTTTTGATAATGGCCATTCTGACAGGGTAAGATGGTACTGCATCTTTTTTCCCTTCCTTTTAACTTCCTTCCATATAACCTCTTCCAGAAGTCCTTACTAAAGTATTCCACATACTTACATTTATATCAAATGAAATAATTATGAATCAATTTTAAAATGCTACTAGAGTTATAAAAAATAATATTCTGTTGGTTAGCTGGCCATCTTCTCTTAACTCTGGAGAGAATCTTCAATGTCTCTGAGCCATTTACGCTTTATCACTCTACTTATATCATGATAACGGTAGTTGGAATAACTATATGAAAATAAAACAGAACTCTGTTTAAATAAAAAGAGAGATTTACAATTGACTATTTTTTCTCTAAAAATAACATTAATTTACAGTATTTCCCATTTTAACTTATTCATTACAGTTTATTTTCTTTTGCTAAAAGAAAAGGTTACTAAAATATTAAATCAGTTTACCCACCATTTCTCTGAGAGAAAGCTACACTTAAACTTATAAAGACAATATGTTTTAATGACCTTCCTATGAGATTTTAATGGACTACTGGTAGATGAAAACATAAGATAATCAGCTTATTAAATTGAAATAGTGCTTTATTAAAAATATAATCATGTAGTGAGAACATACACAGATTGTCCATTGAATATACACAGATTGTCCCTTGAAATATATCTTCCAGATCTACAAAGGAGTTATAAATTTTCTTTTGACAAAGAAAAATATTCATTGAATCTAAGGAGTACGCAGAACATTACACAATTCTTTCATGTGATTGTCATTTTATTAGGCATTTGATAGCTATGCATAATTATTGCCACAGAAGTTCATATCAGGAGAGACATAATTTAAATGCATATTCTTCTTGTAGCTAGGGTTGGGAGAAACATATTAGTCACTATTGCAGCGTATTAGTGCAAAATTAAAGCGTATATTTCTATTTTTACTTGGTCCTTTAATAATTGTGTTTACTATATGTTAGGAACCCTGATGTGCACATCATCTCATTTAATCTTCACCTACTCCACATTATGCACTGCTAATCCCAATTTTATGATAAGGAAGCTGGAGTTTTGTGTAGTTAATATCACCCACTGTAAATGGTAGAGCTAAGATTTAAGTCATGTGTGTTTAACTGTATGCCTCAAAAGCTCTTTAAATACTTAGCCATTCTGTCTCAACATCTGTGACTTTATTTTCTAGCTAACCTATTAGAACACTTCTATCCAGTTTGACCACAGCTCCATATCTTTCAGATTATCAAAATTGCATGTGTCAGCATGTTAATTTTTCATCCAGTGTGGTAACCAGCCCTCAATGGTCCTGCCTCATGCTACTCAAACCCTAATGTAATCCCTTTCCATATATTACTGCCGGGGTTAGTCTGTGTTTTCAATAAAATATGGTAGAAGTTACCATATGTCACTTCTGAGATTAGGCCACCTTCTGTCATGGGTTCTTCCTCTCTTGTATCACTCGCTCTAGGGGCAGCCAGCTGTCATGTGTGAGCTGCCCTATGCAGAGCCACTGAAGCCTCCTGTCAATAGACACATAAAAAGCTGAAAGTGGCTCCAGCCCTTCAGATGAAGCATCCCTACCTGACTTCTGGACCAACAACTCTCAAGAGAGAAACTGAGCCAGAAAAGCCCAGCTAAGCTACTCCAAAATTTCTGATTCTCAGAAACTGTCAGAAATAATAATTTTTAGTTTTAAGCTGATAAATTTTAGGGTGACTTGTTACACAACAATAGATAACATACGCACCTGTCATTACATCTTGTATTTTTTTGTCAACGTAGCCAAAAATGCTTCCAAGCATTTTTCTTCTCCACTAAGAGCATACCTCAAATGTCACAATCTTTATGACAATGATTATTCACTTTGGTACTCTCAGGATTTGAAGTTTTGTCCTAGGTTAAAAGCATAATGTGACAAATTTGTTGTGTGCATACCATGAAAGTGAGTGGAGATTAGGAAAATATATCCTTGGAAATACTAAAATCTCTTGATCAGAAGGCTCTACATTTAGAATTTATGGTTATTTGGCAAGGACCAGAATGAAATTTGCCTTTTCATTTAACTATGAAGAAAGTGTTACTAGGCAAATTAAAAAGCCTTTGTTTCTAAAGAAGAAATTAAAATATTTTAAGTAAAAACATTTTCAGAATTTGTGTTTTATAATCACCTTGATAGGAAATTTACATTTATTCATGTTGATGGCCAAAACATAATGAGATTGATTCTCTTTTGTGGCTTGAACATAACCCTTCATTCATTTATAAAATTTTTGTATGTATTAAATTGTTACCTAATGGGTACATTTAAGCACACTTTTGTTGAAGTAATTTCCCCACTTCTACTTAACTGAGCAACAAAATGGTATTTCTTTTGAAAAGGATCTGATTCTGACTTTCCGCCAGTTTGGATTTGCCATGCCCACCAGGGACTATAGCAGGGACGTTTTGACATTAAGAGGGCAGCATCATACATTGCAGGGAGTACTAGATAGACAATTAGGAAAACTGAGTTCTAATCCAAGTTTTCCCTTATTGCACTATTTACTCTGGTAAATAGGACTTACCTTCTGTGGCCACTTTTTACTCAGGTGTAAAATGAGGGAGCTAGCATGTTAGGAGTTAGCTTTAGAACTCTTTGTTCAAACAAAAGCTACAGACAAATACGTGAAATAAATAAATGTGAAAAAAAGCCTAGCTGATCCAGCTAAAGTAGGGGTGTGGCCCTGGAGCCCAGGCTTTCTTCCTCCAAATCCTTCAAAGACTCTGTCAATGTTGCTGGGAATAGGGTATAATAACTCAATAGATTAAATGTTCTCTATAGCTATTGTATTTATAATATTTCAAAATTATTCAGTAGAAACCATTTAATAAAATATATATGCTACTTGCCATAGCAAATGGAAGTTGACTAAAGTGATTTTCTTTTGGAGCTCTTGTTAATTCATGGTTACCTCTTTTAACTTGCTTGTGAGTAAATTATGACTCTTTCATCATTATTATTCCATCATAATTGGTGACCTCTGTACAGAGACCTATATCAAAATTCAGTGGATTTCACAAGCATCCCATATGAAATAAGTAAATATAGCAAGTAACACACACAGGTATGGTAAAATGCAGAATCTCATCTCTGCCTTAAGCAACAGATGTTTGAGCTAAGAACATCTGTAGCATTTTATATAGGCAGTTGGGTTTAGGTAGAGAATTCATTATTGGCTTTGCGTGCTAGGCTTAGTAAAAAGCTGATTGGACAAATCCTAAAACTCTGAGTAATCCACTGCCAACATGAAATAAAAACTGTGGGAATGCACAAATCTGTGCCATAAGGAGTCTTCCCCAGTGACATTCACAGAAGCCATGAAGCAGATTGCACACAAGTGCTGTCTATACATTCTTATAGTCATGTATTTATATGTATGTCTGTTAAATATTTGTAAATATAGAAAAAACTGAAGCTCCAAGTATTTTTTTCTGCATGCATGGAATAACTCAATAATTCAAGAAGTCCAGATAAAATGCTGAATAATGAAGTCTTCAGTGCAATTGAATTTTTTAGTTAGCAAGAAACCCCATTTTGGTTTCTTGGGGGGTGCTCTATGGAGCAGACACCAAGTCTGAAATGCACACTCTTGAACACGTGTTTCTATTTCACTGTTGTAGATTACCCCCTCTGAAATGTGCTATAGAAGCACACTATTGTCTTACTTATTAATTTTGTATTGTTTGGATGAGTGATCTCTAGGATCTTTTTTTTTTTTGGTATATTTGTATGAGTTCATTCTTTTTTAAAGAATGTTAGAAAATGTTATTAAGAATTTTGATTAATAGATTTCAGGTTATCAAAGTCTTATGTAAAATCATTTCTTCTCTTAATGGATATTACACCCACACACCCCATCTCTGAAAGTGTTATGCGTGGCTAGTTTATTCCTTTAAGTCTGTCAGATCTTTGTGATTTGTTATTATTAAATTTAGTCATTGTCTAGTTGCCCTGAGCTTTTCCTAGATATAAAATATGATATTATCTTACTGGTATATTTTTACTAAAAGGCAACATAGATGTCATCTTTTTTATATATAATTTTACTCAAAAATTAATTATATATTGGGATGGGTAATTTTTCAATGGAAGTTAGAAGAATAATCAACTTTAATTTTTTTTTTTATTTCAGACTATTATGGGGGTACAAACATTTTGGTTACAAGTAATGACTTTGCCTCACCCAAGCCTGGGACAGAGGCATGCCCTTCCCCCATACAGTGCATTCTGTCTTCATTCATTGTGATTTACTCGCCCCCACCTCCCACCTGACCAACACTGAATGAATATTACTACCATGTGAGCACCTTAGTGTTGATCGGTTAGTACCAATTTGATGGAGAGTACATGTGTTGCTTGTTTTTCCATTTTTGTGATACCTCACTTCGAAGGATAGGCTCAAGCTCTATTCAGAATAATATAATAGGTGCTAGATCACCATTGATTTTGTAATTGACTAGTATTCCATAGTATACATATACCACATTTTATTAATCCACTCATGTATTGATGGATACTTGGGTTGTTTCCACATCTTTTCAATTATGAATTGTGCTGCCATAAACATTCAGATGTCTTTATTATACAATGTCTTTTTTTCCTTTGGGTAGATGCCTAGTAGTGGGATTGCTGGATCAAATGGTATTTTTTTTTATTTCAGCATATTATGGGGGTACAAAAGTTTAGGTTATGTATATTGCCCTTGCCCCCCTCCGCCACCCCCAAATCAGAGCTTCAAGCGTGTCTATCCCCTAGATGGTGCACGTCACATTCATTATGTATGTATACACCCATCCCCTCCCCCCCATCTGCCCGACGGCTGATTAATGTTATTCCTATATGTGCTCTAAGGTGATGATCAGTGAAACCAATTTGATGGTGAGTACATGTGGTGCTTATTTTTCCATTCTTGGGATACTTTATTTAGTAGAATGAGTTCCAGCTCTACCCAGGAAAATACAAATGTTCCTCAATGTTTTAACCTTCAGCAAAGCACATAAAAATTGCTCAGTTTGTCAAGCCATCCACAAAAGAGGAGGAAGGAAGACAAAGAAGCAGGAACAGTTATACTTTAATGCCTGGAAACAAAACATCTACTAAAACATGGTTTTGCCACATTTTAAGATCAAATCAGCGAATTTTTATAGCTAGGTTGTGTTTTTGGTAATGTCATTGTTATCTATGCTTTCTGTGATTTAAATTTGCCTAACTATAAAACAGAGAAGTTGATGAATATTGTTTTGCTCTTTTACACTCATTTAATTATCCAGGGATTTACAAGAAACAAAATATATTGGAAAGTTTTTGTTTTGTGTTTTTATTTGTTTATGCCTTGGGTCTTTGAATTTATAATGGCTCAATTCTTAGTTATATTGCTGCTTACAGACCATTCTCTTGCCCTTCTTTCCAAAACATCCAGCTTTGATGTCATTATTATGCCATTAACTACCAGTACTTATTGCAGTTTGCTCCCACCACTCTTCCCCCGTGTCCCGTAAGAGTTCCTTTCCTATGTTCCTTAAAGGTCTCAGCCCCACGCTTACCGTCACTATGTCCACTGCTACTCCTATTACTTTTCTTGTGGACTTCAATATCCAAATAGATGACTCTTTTAGCACCTAGAACTTATCCCCTTCTGTCATCTACTCTACCACAGCCACTCACTCCTAAGGTCTTCACCAAGACATTTTCATTACCAATTCTACATCCCCTCCAAAATCTGAACTTGAAATATCCCACTTCCTGGCCACCACTTCATAGCTTTGCAGTTTATTCCCTCTATTTTCCTAACCCCAGCAATGGTTACAGCCCACTGGGAAATTCAAACAATTAATTTGTAGTACCATTTTTTTCCTTATTTCTCATGCAACTCATGTCCTCACACTCCCCCCTCCCAAAAAAGATGAGCTCTGCCTTCCCAGCCCACAGCCCCAGCTGAGGTTTCAACAGACAGCCAGCACAACTTGTCAGTTGAGCAAGACATCTTGGAAATCGATTAACTAGCCCCGGTTGAGAAGATCCATATGAAGCTGCACAGATCAGAGATGAGTCACTCTTGCTGAGCCCCACCCAAATTTCAGATTCCTGAGCAAAGTAAATGGTAAATAATTGTTGTTATTTTAAGCCACTAAGTTTTGGACTACCTGTCATTTAATAATACATAATTAGAACAAGTGGCTACTGGAACAAAATCTTGAGATTGTAATTGCCATCATTTCTTATAAATTCTGTGATCCTTGGAGTGCAATTAACCTCTTTGAGCATAAGTTCCATCATCTGTAAAGATAATTGTTTTTCATACTTCTTAAGGTTATTCTGAGGGTTAAATGAGAATGCATTTAAAGCCCTTAGAATAGTTACTTAGGTCAAAATAATTTCTCACTACTTCCTGGCTATTATTATTATATTATATATTAAGATATTTTCTATTAAGGTACAGAATATTTTATTTCCACTCTTTTCTCTGAAGCCTCTATTTACTTCTCTATTCCATTTTCAGATTATATATTAAGTGATTTACTACATTATACACAATATATGTTTATATCACATTAATATTTTATTTAGTTTTGTTTTAATATTTCATATCATTTTGTTTCTAATTTGGCTATTTTTTCTCATTTTGGTGGATTGTTCTCATTCTAGCCTTTCCATCTTACTGTTATATTCTTAACAGCTCAAATTTGATTTTCAAATGCTGCAGTGTAGTAATAATGCATTAACTTAATAATTCATGGAAGATAAATTATTATAAATCATATCATACTAAATATTTAATATAAAAATGTGCAGTTGCCTTTATTGCTAGTAAATCAAAGTTAAGAAGTTACTGTGTATGTAAATTAGCTATTAAATGCTTAAATACAAAGTATACTACTATAATTGATTTTTACAAATTCCTATGTATAAATTAGAGTGACTTTAAATGAATGATTCCACTATGCTTCAAGTTAGCATGAAAATGACTGAATATCAGGCATCATGGTAGAGAAGAAGGGAAAGCAAGGACCTAAATGACTCTTGAGATGGATTATCAAAATTTTAAGTAATAGAAAATCCAGACTCATTAGCACTAACAGCAGAATTGAACTCACTGCAGAAAATTCTAAACTGACAAAAATCATCTCTAAAAATCAAATTGTACAATGTAACATTTTTTACACAATGCGAGTATGTAGAGTAATTTTTTTAAAGTATTTACCGGTGGTATTTCTACTAAAGCCAAGGGCATTGCATTCATTATCTCATTTAATTCTTTTAATGGTTCTTCTACAAGTTCTATCTACAGATAAAGAACAGAACAGAGGAGAATACAGGTTGAGAGAGATTAAGTGGCCTGCCCAACATAAAAGAGCTAGCAAAAAGCCAAGCAAGAATTTTGCTTAAGAATCACTTCACTCCAAAGTATGCCCTCTTTCCACCATACTACAAATTTTATTGGCCAATGACATAATGTTCTCCATTAAATAATGACCTGAAATTTTGAAAATGGAGGGTAATCAAAGAACTACCTCTATCAGCAAAGCAGGATCTGTTCCCAGAGCCAAGTTGAAAAAGGACCTGAAATACTCCCTTATACTTTATATGACATAGAAATATTTTACACTTTGTTCAATTATAAAAATTTTATCAATAACTGTAGTCAATAAGCACAAGTACAAATGAAAGCAATTTGGTGGAACAGTATCTTTGATATATGTATTTATATCAGAAATTTTACATTTTTCTAACACTAATAATTGAATCAATGCAATGATAACTTTTCCTCACAAATGATATCATCAAAATCTAGACCTTGGTCAAATACAACAAAACATCTGACTGCTTGTAAACTAATTTGTAGGATAAACTAGGAATATCATAGAAAGAGAGTCTGAACATATTTTGGAGCAAACATAAATATTCAGGTATTTTAGAAAGAGGCAAAAGAATTTTCCTCAGCAAAGCAGTTATAAGGCTGAAATGTTAATTCTAAACACAGAAGTTGTGGAAAGGTTTTTTTTGTCCTTTTTTTTTCAGACAAACTAAAACCTGAGTTTGAGACCACTTGTCACCAAAAAAAAAAATTAAAACTATGCCAGTAAACTACAAAATTGCATAACTACATTCTGGCATTCTGGGGACAGTCACTGATGTTTTGTGTGTGTGTGACATTTAAGGGTAGAAAACTATGATGTATTTAGCCCCTGATATCTTGGTATCTTAGACATATGGAACTGTAAAAACCACCTTAGGAGGAAAATATTGTAAGAAAAATGGAGCTGACCAATGTCAGTATGCTATGTAGGAGTCAACTCACGAAAATGCTGGTATGCAAAATGAATTTAACACTATTTTATTTCAAGCACAGCAAGACTATTTGAAATGCCTTTCATATTATAGGCATATAATAGGAGTTATAATTCATATAATATATACTATATATATTATTTTAACAATAATTATAGTCATATAATATGAAGAGCAGCAAGACTATTGAATATGTCTTTCATATTGTAAATCTATAAAAAGCTAATTTTTGTTATTTTATGAATTCAGATTACATATTCACTTTATCTGCACTAGAGTTTTAAAATATGTTTTCCCTTAATTTAGCAGGCAATCAGAGAAGAAATGTTAACTTGTTTTTTTTTTCTTACTATAGTTAAATACATAAACACATAAAACATTCTCAGATTTCCTATAGTGAGCGGATATTAGTGCCTCTGAATTCTCCTCAGGGTACAGATCCTGTTTTAAGTTTGTGCTCCCATGAAGAGAAGGGAGAGATTTCTATGACTGACCATTAACATTAGCTCCATAATCCTTTTGTTTATAGTGTTCCAAATAAATGATCCTTAAAAGAGAGCAAAAAGGCATTCAGGATATATATGAGTATTGCAATGTAAGAATCACATTCGTTAGATCCATCACGCTTTATTTAAACAAGTTCTGCCTATTCAAACAGTTAAATAAATTAACTACAGGAAGAGAGGAAGCCCTTCTTTAGATGAGGAGAGGGCATAAAAGAATTTTGTTCAGCCAGGTTCAGGAACCTAAATACCTGGCACCTATTTTCTTGTTCCCACAGAATTACAGCAACACTATTCATCACTCCTTTTTGTTTCCCCATTATCAAGTTCTAATTTGTGATATGCTTTGTGTACTTTCTTCTGCCATTCCTAAGCACCTGTCTTTTCAAGTCATCATTATTTCATATTTAGGCTGCAAATAAGATCTCCTAGTTAATCTGCCAGGCTCTCTGCTCTCCTGACTCGATTTCATATCACACCCTCCTGCCAGTAGAATCTCTGATCAATGAATAAAAATAAATCACATATATTTTTAGCCTAGAATTCCAATGATCCCTTTTTAGTTCTCTAATTCATTTCAAATTCCTCAGCATGGAATTAATTCAAAGTTCTTCCCCAAATGGCTCAAACATATCATCTCTCACTGCTCCAATACTTAGTCTTTTACGTGGTAGTTGTTTCTTTGTTCTCACTTACCAGGGATTAGATTATTCTTTCCTCTAAATCTTCATTCTTCCTGTTTTCTCTTGCCATCACTACCATCATAATATAAAATATCTTCTACCATCTTCTCAGCTAAAATTATTAAATTACTCTCTGGTGCTTGAAAGTATTATTTGACACCTTGATGTGATTACTAATATATTGGCAAGCATTCTTCTATAGTTATTTCATGCAATTAGGTAATTTATGTCCAAGGATTTAATGACTGATTTTTGAGTTTATCAAATGACACGTAAATGGATTTCTTAGTATGAAGTGAAATGCCACACAGATGGAGGGTTAGTAAGAATTATGTGCATGTAAATTGTGTAAGTCCTTTATTGTGTGATATACAGGGTAAGAAGACACAAGCCATTAATTGCAGACATATACCACTGCAATTGAATTTCTTCTAATGTTATCATATAATCCCCTGCAATAAGGGCTAGTTTAAAAGATTGGCGAGAAAATCACAAAGTACCATTCATCTCTTTTTGTTAATTACTCACTGTGTGCCAGACATTATAAGCTAGGTAATTGTGATAACACATCATGCTGTGTTCCCTGATTTCATTATATTCACATACTAAGCACCAAATCTATGGACTGTTAGTGAGTATTGTAAGAAACGACCCCTTGACTAAAAATATTTTTTATCATTAGGGATCTTACAGATGATTATTTATGTGTAAAACATAAGCCACATGTATGTGTGTGTATACATATATATGCACAGTATGAGAAAAATTAATATTTTTCAGGATAGATAGTAGCAGTAAATATTCCTCCATTCTATTGAGTTATTTATTTAATCTAAATAAATGTATTTATTAATGAAGACCTAAAAAGCTGAGAATCCAGCCCTATATTATGGATAAATTTTCAACACTGTCATCAATAAACAGTGAAAATATGTATGCTAGAATTTACATATTTAAAGTTTATAAAAGAAAACATATCCTCAAATGCAATTTAGGAAATGATTTAATAATGTTTGTAATTTTATATTGCATTCTATGCCATATTATTAGTGAAAATAATATTTTTCCAAAAATTTTGGAACAATTTGGCAAATTTATGAAGAACTTTTTTCTTTCCTAAGTTTTGATTCTAAACCTTGTGTAACCTTACTAAAAAGATAAATATAATTTCTACAGAAGTCATTAGGACTTGGTATTTTGATGTAATTTTAAAATAGAGGCAAGTAATGTATTGACACAATTCCTAGTCACAACTCTAACGTTATTATTCCTCTAAAGTAAAACATGCAGTTTTTATGGAGTATTTTATAGAACGAATGAACTTGGCAAGATCAGGCAAAGTAAGTATATGATGGACATAGCACTTTCAAAGAAGTTTAGCTGGGAAAATAAGAGAAAAATAAAAATACACAAATAAAATTCCAAGAGAGCAGTTGAAGCTATGTGGAGTTGAGATATTTAAAAAGTCTTTATTAAACCTCTGTCACATGTTAGGCATTGTTCATTATATTCTACATGTCTGGAAAGCTCTCCTCTTCTCTTTCTATGGATTTTAATCATATCCATCCTTTAATAGCTCAATTTTTACCTCTCCCTTGAAACTATTTCCTTAGCATTGGTACACATTTTTTTCATTTGTACGAAGTTTACTTGCTGTGCAATCAATGTCTGTACCAATATCCACCACACCTGTCTCACCACTATGTTGCCACGACTTACCACAGTGCCCGACATGAGACAGGGAAAACTGTATTTTCATGCTTAGTTTTGATGAAGAGTGGGCAGTTGTATAGAAGTGTGGTTGGACAAAAGGGGCTATGATTTAATGGTAACAAATTGGAGGAAATTCAGCAAGACCTGTTTGTTCAAATTCCTGTTGGCATCTCTGTGATTTTATTCTTTTTCTCCAGTGTAGGGCAGGACACCTGTTATACGTGAGGGTCTTATGACCTATTTTAAGGAAAAGTAGGTCAGAGAATTCTTTTATGGCCAGTTCTCCCATGGAAAGGTGGGAAAAGGTCAGAGAGTTACCTTCCCGCTTTTGCTGTTTTCTCAATTTCCAGGGTGCAGTATTTTGGGGTAGTGTGCCCTGCACCCCCTCAATTGGATCAACACCTCATTATAAAAAAGGAAGAGAGGAAATATCTTTCTGTTTGTGCAAGGATCAGGGAAAGGCCATGTGAGGACATAACCAGCAAGAACCTTACCAAGAACCCAATCCTAATCTTGGACTCGACACTTCCAGAACCATGAGAAATAATGTTATGTAAGCCATCCAGTCTATTATATTTCATTTAGGAGTAGCCTAAACTGATTAAGAGAACATTCAATATTGAAATATGTATTTTTCAGTTTTTTGACAAAAAATGGATTTAAAGCATATATGAATATTTAAACAAGATATTTTTTTTCAGAATCTTCTGTTTAGTTTTATCAGTTCATTTTTTAAACTTTATGTAAATGTTAACAAGCTGTTCCTTTATCTTGTAGGACTTGCTTCCTTCACTCATTATTTTGGTGACATGTTCCTCCATGTTCTTGCCTATTGCTATAGTTCACTCATTTTCAATGCAACCTAATATTCCATAGTATACATAATACAGTTTATAGTTTATTGCTGTTAAAAGCAATGCTGCTATGAGTATTCTTCACAAACGTTACTGTGCAGTTTTTCTTGGGTATCTAACTATAAGTGGAATTGATAACTTTTAGGTTAAGAAAACTGCATGGATTAAACAAGTTAGCTGTCACTTTGGGAATTAGAGACTTATGTTGTTCTAGGCTTGGCAGAGTAGATGACAAAAAGAGGGAAAGTAGACCTTACTGGGGCATATAAGTATAGAGTCCTGACTGAGTGTTTCAAGCAGTGCATAGGGAGTGTGTGTGTGACTTAGTGATTATGTTCTGCTCTGAGTTAGAGAAATATATAAAAAAAATGAAAAAAAAAACTTATGTTGGAGAAACAAACAATGGACCACATTAAATAAGCTCTGTCACATAACAAGTTGAAGGACAGGCCATGCAAGGCGGGTGTGCCACTTCTGCAGTGTCATCAGAACCCAGCCTCTATCTGCCATAAAGTGTGACTGCTACTGTCACTCTCAGGAAGACTTCCCCACCGCAGCCATCACATCCACACTTCAGGAAAGAACAAGAGGAAGGACAAAGGGCAGAAAAAAAGCACATGATGCTGAAATGGCCTCTTGTTTCTAGAATCTCCACCCAGTAACTTTTGCTTTCACCTCAGTCAGCACTACTAAACTACTTGGCTGCCCCATTTTTCCAGAATATATAAATAATGTATTTTATTAAGCTGGGAATATTGCCACACCAAATCTTTTGGGGTCTGTAGCAGAAAAGGAATGGATATTGATAGGTGATCAGTACTGTGCCACAGGATGGAAGAAGGATGTAAAAAAATAGATACCAGCTGTCTTATAATAAAGTTGATTCTGTATTTAGTCAGAAATGTAAAACATCAGGAGCAAAAATAAACTTTGTATTCTAGTACAGATTTGCTTTTTAAAAATAAAAGAGATGCCTAGAGAAGACAAATGGCTTTCTTCAGTATATAGAATTATTAGCTATTGATCTCTTGGTCTAACATTTCTTAACTCTTAGTAGTTTTATTTTTGTTTTCCCATGTATGATTGTCCCTTCTCTACCTAAGGACTACACACACACGCAGGGTCCCAACAGGTTACACAGTGGAAAGGAGCCTTAAAAAGGGAACAATCTACCAAGTTGTGAGTGGGACGTTGGGAACCACAAGGGTAACAGGGTCCAAAAGATAGTAACAACAGAACTGTTGCCTGCACTAAAACCCAGAAAAGGAAGTCACGTAGATAGAGTTGTATTGACAGAAGTACCTTTGATAGAAAACACAGCCAGCTCGCTCTCACGGTGGGAGCCCACGATACTATGATACTGATGGTATTCTCCTTCTTCCCTCTGATCTTCTGTCAGGGTTCCCGTTGACTGAATCCAACTTGAAATCAGAGGGCAAGGGAGTTCATTGAAAGTTTTGTTCCTGAAAGTGTTCAGGAAGATACCTGGCAAAAGCTAAGTTCTCCATCTTTAGTGTTGTCAAAAAAAAAAAAAAAAAAAAAAAGAAAAAAAGACAGAAACACGTATGTAAAAGGAATCCAAAGACATCACTATAAATCTCATAGTATTCTGCCGTGAAGATGAGTCACTCCAAAGTAATTGTGCAACTTATACTCGGGCAATAATTCTGGGTTAGTTTGTGCCAATGACATATAGAATCATTATATACGTACATCTCCAAATTAAAATAAAATATTCCTACAGAGAAGCATTTGAACTTTCTATAGGCAAACTGGCTTGTAGATTTATGTCTTCTGCTCAGAAACAATTCCCAGATGGCTGATATCTTTAAGCATAGTATTTGCTTCCGTTTTCACGGTTTTATTTCCTTTCCTTTTCCACATCTGTGTTAATCTTAGGACACAGCTGTTGACAGTCATATTGATATATCACCATCAGATTCTTGTGGAAAATGTGCTATTATTTTCCTCATGGATTTGCAGCCTAAAAACATGACCTTTTCCCTACCATAATGTCATTTAGAAAATATCAGATTGCTTGGTCTTAAAAGCTGCATGTAAATCAATATTAAATAAATTAGAACCTATTAGCCCAAATGCACTCTGTGATAGGTGATTGTTTGCACTCATTAAGTTGATAGGGAGGAGAGAAATAGAAGCACATATAATGGGGGGAAACACATATTTATTCTTTATGTTTGCATATATTGTTCAATAAATGTAGCTTAATAAATATATTTTCTCACCTTTGCTTGCATTTCAACAGAGTACATTATAATCACTTTTTCTTTTATCACTCTAAATATGGCAAGACAAGGTTAAAAGATAAATTGGGAAAATGCATTTGTATCTATTCATAAAATGTTGACTTTTTCCCTAAGATATAATTCACACAAAACTGCTACTTTACTATTTTGAGGTACTCATTTTTCAAGTTCAAACTTGTGCAGTCACAATTCTGTATGCCACTCTAATGAGAGATGTTCCTTGCCCAACTCCAACCTTGTCAACCTTACTTTGTAAAAACATATACCTCAGTATATTTAGAATTTCTAGTTTCTTCTATCTTATTTGTCCAGTGGTCTAAGTGAGATTTTGAAATCTGTCTGACAGTTGTTCCGCTAGCTTTTGGTTTCTTTTCTGTGAGGTGTTTGGAGGATTGAAATTTTCCACTATGAAGTCATACACCTTGAGCATGACCATGATTTTTTTTCTTCTACATTAATGAGATCCTGGGTAGCTCTTATTTAAGGAAGCTGCTTTTGTCTGCTCGACGAAATTAAATTGATCATAGCTGACTATGGATAATCTATTGTTTTACTTATTTATATTTTTGAGTACATTCAAAGGGTCTGAAAAATTCTTAGTTTTGTGTTGGGGGTCACAATTAAGCATATTAAACTCTATTGTTTCACCTGCTGGAGACAATGACCTTGTATTTATTTTAGAAATGAAACTGGATATAACACGATCACTTTCTCTGCAATAGCCACCACAAAACAGTGTGTAAAGGTCAAATACTACAGGATCTAATAAACACAAACTATAGATTCCACGTTTAACTCTCACCTTGACCTAACTTATTACCAAATACTGATAAAAAGTGACTTCCCTGACAATGTCTGGGGTTTTGGTTTTATCAGATACTAAAATATCATGAAAATATTATATTAACATTGTTTGCAGAAAAGTAAATTTACTAGTGGTCATTTGTTTAATTGGAAGCATACCTACAACTAATTAATACCTCAGACCATCCATCAAAAACAGACAACCCACTCATTTAATGGCTACACACTATGTGCCTGACACTGCACTAAGAGAAAACCACATCTGAATGTTCTCATTACGACTGACTTTTAGCCTTACACAATGTCAAACTAGTTCAGGGTCATTGGCAAAACAGATTCAAACCTTAGTGTATTTAAATGTATTCTCTGTTATTTTGTTTATACATGCAGAATGATTCTAGGAAGCTCAGAAAATTCTAAGATTAAGCAACAAGATTTTAAAGACAGAAAAGTTTTAAAATATTTGCATTGCTTTTGTGCTTTTTTTAATTTGCTGGGAGTAATGGGGACTAGTAAGGGAAAGAATGGGATTTAGTGTCCCATACTCACCAAACATTGTAGTTTATTCTTATATGGGGAAATCTATGGCACTTTTATTTTCTACCGTAAAAAGAAAATTGGAGCATACTGAGAACAATCTTATCTGATTAATGATGTTTTGGTAAGCAAAATATGATTTTGTTTTGCTTTTGTTTCTAATATGTGCAGGACTCATCTGAAGCTAAATAACAATAGCATGTAAGTAATGCTGCCTATTTATGTATGTGCCGCCATCCACTTCTTGTCAGATCTGTAAGCCCTGTTTTCACCAGACTAGTCACATTTCTACCTTTGAGTAATAGACCACGCTTTCTACTTTTGATATAAATGCTAAATTTATTACCTTTATCTAAGGGAATCAAAAGCAACTTCTATTAGGCAGCTTGTCAGTTTATGTATATTGTGTATATGACCCATTTTTGCTTCCTGAAGAAAATATGTAAAGAATAGTATTTGCATTATTATAGTGGTGTTTCAAAATTTAACTCTCAGCACTTTGTATTCAGAAAAACATAAACATATTATTGTGGAAGGACATTCGCCTTCCTCCTGTGAGCAAATCAAGTGAGAGAAATAAATGAAAGTATGTCTGAAAATTAGCCAGTTTTTCTGATTCCTTGATAAGGCATTCACGAGAAAAAGAAGACTTAATAAATTTGAAATATTTTGCATTTTTTAAATTTTTATACCAGTATTTAAGTAAATGCTGAGTTGTTTATGATATCTGCAATACAGGTAACAATTGAGAGAACAATTGATCAGACTGCTAAGGACATCTGTTTAATTTCATTAAATTTAAAGTTCATGTTTCAATTGCAGTTGGAAATACCCTGAATCTTATGAGAGATACTAGTTTACTTTGTGGTTCAGATGAAGGCATTTGCCTTTCAACTTCCAAAATAATTCAAGGTACTATGGCAATATTAGAGAACAGAATAATACTTGCATACTGTTATTAAGTCAGTTAAACATTTTTGCTAGATTCCACTAATAGTACAGCTAACAAACAGTGGAGAGATTACATAACCAGGAGCAAATCGAATGTCCTCACATTGGCATATATAATTGCTATCCTTAGGTAACCACATCATTGTCTATGTGTGATGCTGACTAATAATAATAACAGTAATACTATTATTTATACTTTGATGTAACCAAGTGGTTTACAAAGAATGTCAATACATTTACCTCTTGTGGATAAAGTCTTGTGTATCAACAGTGTTGATGTCAGGTAAATTTATAGAAATAACTAAAATTAAAAGATTTTATTCCTAACTTCTTTTGATATTCTGCCCCCTTCATGGATCTCACCTTCATGGAGAATAATCAATACTCTGGGATATTTTGCTCTCTTATGAGTTAACTATTTTCTACCCAGTTTCTGTAAACCCTTCTATTCCACAAATGGAACCATATCAATCTGATTTTTTATCCTTTGGCTACATTGTAGGTTGACTCCCCATTAATCTAGCCTGTGGCCTCACCATAATAGAATAGAGGACAAAAAGAAACTTTTGAACTATTCTCTATTTTAAGCACACAGTGCATTTCCAATGATAGACAAAGGCAAGCCAAGAACACCCCAAATCAATGTTAATCTCCCTGCATACCATCTTCTGTACTCAACATACATTTACTGCAACCCTTTCAATTGGAAAATCCTTCCTCTGTCATTTGCTTTCAATTTTGTGGCATTCTATCCCTGTCATTGACTAAAGAATTTGTCTTGGGATGATCCTCATGCTTTCTCCATCCTGTGTTAACCTGTGCTCACTTATTTCCAGCCTCTTGGGAGTCAACCCCAAACCCTGTTGGGTCAACCATGAACCCTCCAGGCCATGGCAGAAGGATATTTGGATATTGACTTAAAGGCAATGTACAAGCATCCAAACAGTGGCCTGTCAGAGACATTGTCATTGACTCGACTTTATAACCTAAAATAGATTCAATAGAGGTCATTTCAAGATGATTAGAGGGAGATATAGCAGACATTTTTGTGTAGGCTATTCTCTGATTCTTTGTCTTTGATTAGAGAACTGGGCACTCTCCTCTAAAACCTCATGTGCAGTTTGATTGAAGTTGTCTCCTGAGGCTTGCTGCTGTATCAGGCTTCACTGTCCATAAAACCCTGAGGCACACAGTGCTACCAGGGGCAGTAGGTTGGTTTTACGTAAAGTAGACCACTATATTACACTTCTAGGCCAACATGGGGTAGGCACACACGTATATGCACACCTGAATACACACAGATGATTGTGTTAAACTTTGTCACTAATACCTAAAGAAGAAAGACCACTGGCTCATTGAAGCAAATAAATCATTTTTGAACTAGCTGGGGAAAATCTGAAATGAGTCATAGAAGTGATGCGCAAGAGAAATCATTAAGCTTTGAATGTTTACTTCTTTTCCTGAACAGTCCCTGTTGACTAAGCAATGTGTGCTGTTAATTATTAAGGCTTTCACTAGCTTTGCCAGTAAGCCATAGTGCCATTTCCTTCTACATCAGAGGAAGTTAAGGCAAGACACATTTATGACTTGTCTGGATGTGTTCCTTAGCTTAGTATGGCAATTTGTGGCAAACTTGGAACTCTGCCTGATTAAAATCTTATAGTTCTTCTATAGGAATTTCACTAAACAGTGTATTCCCTTCAAAAAACATCAATAATTATGTCTCATACCCAAAGTAGTCAGAATTGTGGGAAGTATTGGCATTAAGTAATATTATAATTGGAAGCAAATAAGAATTCTACTGACTGATTTAAGAATACTAAATTTCTGGTCTATTTATTGTCTTTTCCATTTCTTCTCTATTTCTGAAAACTGAAATCTCATAAATGGATTATAATATTAGTTGGGTTGCATTTGCCTTTCTGTTAGTTTTTATCAAGCAGACGTGCACTAAAAAGTACCTTTTTTCCTAAATGCAAAATAACCTTAGTTTTCTTCTCTGTGCCATAAGAAAATAGCTAGAATATCCTCATTAGCATGATTTCAAATGGAATATGCTAAAGTTTAGTAGGAACCTGCTTCATTTTATTTTCTTTGGATAGTAATGCCATCATTGAATATGGAACATTTCTTCATATATTTTTGTTCTAATTTTAGACAATTGAAAGGAGCTCATCAAAAATAGGAATTAGACCTGAATCATCATTTTTTCTAGTCTTGTAAGCTGGTAGAATAAAAAGCCAAAAGTTAAAAAGGAAAGAGAGAAAATAAAACATTATTTCAAATACCCTTCTTTCTCTGCCTGTTTGCTACAGACTTCCAAATAAGTCTACGTCTGAATTCAGAAATAGATCTGAGAGAAGATAATCTGGGCCTTAAAAAGAAATTTCTCTCTCTCCCTTTCTTGCTCTCTGTCTCTTTCTCTTACACACACCCCCACACACTTATACCCCCCACACACACACACTTAAATGAAATGTGAGTGGAGATTTATCAGAGACAAGTGAGATTCTAGGGATTTAACCTTTTTAAGTACTAGTAAAATGATATTTAGCTTGATTCTGTTGATCTAAGAAGTTGTGTTTTGCCTCTCTTAAGTACTGTTTGGTATTTGAATTTTCTGTAAAGTTGACTGTAAGATCATGGAGTCCACATATTATAAAACTTACATTTGTATAAGGCTTATATGGATTTAGAAGTCAAAATAGAATATTCTCTCAGAGGGATAACTGACACAGAAGCCTTATATACTAAGAATACACTGAATGTGCATCATAGGATAAGAGTCTTAAGTTGGGAATTAGCCTTCCAAAAATAACTGTAAGTGTTCAATACCTTCTGCCTTTTTACACAGACTTACACAGCAGAGGATTTCCGAGGCTTATCATGTTAGATTGCATAATCAATACACCAAGTTCTAGCATTACTTGTAATTGAAGCCTTTATTTGTTTGTATGCAATTTAAGGTCATGCCTTTAGAATTGAGGAACATGTATTGTTGCTGATTTGTGTATTTATAATTTAACTGTAAATAAGAATATGACTTTTAAAAGTATTTTTCTAAAATAATGCAATAATCTTAACTGACATCATTCATGTTCTAAACTTATGATTGAAATAACTTTAGCATAGAGTAATGGTTCACTCTACAATTTGATTAGATACTGATCTCAGAAGGGTGTACTTGCATGAAATCGATAACTCTATGGCAATATTTGGCAATATAGATCATAGTGGGTGTCCTCATCATTTTACCCAGGTATATTATAATAATAATTTGACTTACACTATCGCTTTTATAATGGAGATGGTTTAACCTGACCATGGTTGATTTTTCCTCCTAAATACCCAAATGTGAGCAGAGTACAAGACAGTACTTATTAAGGTGTAGCTTAAAATGTTTAATATCTGCCACCAGCAGGACAGAGATCCAGTGTACAGACATTGCTACTTACCATGAAGCCATAGACTAGTTAATGAAACTCTGAACTTTATCTTTATTAGTAAAAGAAGACAATAATGACTGTTCTATCTACACAAGTTTTTTGTGAAAATTACCAGATCTACTAAGGTTTTTATTGTCAGAGATCCATATGAACTATATTCATGTTTTGCTATCAGTAGTGGTATTATGGTCATTATTATGATTATATGAATATAACAGAAGCAATATTTGCAATCACATAGAGATATGATTTGTGGTTTTTGTTTGTTTGTTTGTTTTTTCATTCCTAAACAAACCAAATGA
Source organism: Lemur catta (assembly GCF_020740605.2). Taxonomy (NCBI): domain Eukaryota; kingdom Metazoa; phylum Chordata; class Mammalia; order Primates; family Lemuridae; genus Lemur; species Lemur catta. Next base: position 29,225,266 of record NC_059139.1, on the reverse strand, counting down.
GACCTTGGCAAGTAACTTAATACTTTTCATGACTTTAAAATGTATTGTTCCTTGTATATTAGATTAAAATAAAGTTAGACAAGCTGAATATATTCATTTAAATATTTATTTATGTAATTATCTATTTTGATCTTGCAATCATGGAGATTCTGAAATTCAGTTTGCCTACAAAAAGAATACATTTTTGCTCAGATCCCTTACAATTTCAACTTTCTATGAATCTATGGATAAAGGTCAGTCTACTATTAAAAATGTTCAGGGAGTCAATATTTTATTTTATTTCACCATCCCTTCTTACATTTGGTAGTGAGACCCCCAGCCCTGTAGCAAATCGAGGTAGATAAAGAAAAAAAAGAGAGGTTTGCATGATATTGTCAAAATTACATGGATATGGTAAGTGTTAAGGTCAAATTTTACCATTGCTAAGGTAGAACTTGAGAATTTTTAATAGGTGAGAGCATGATTATTAGATAATGGAAAAGCTCTTTTTATCCTCAATATAAATAATCAATTCCTATGTAATCTCATTAGCACACACATTTCTTTCTCTATAAATTTTTCTGTATTTTACTTATGTCTACCTCTAAACATTAGAATTTAATGTAATTCTTCATGATTTATGTATTTGTAAAGAGGTTAGAACTGTATCTGTTAGCAGAAAGTACTATACACATAATTTTAAATTAAAATGCACACACATACACACACTAGTAACAAATTTAGCCCCTCATTTACTGAAATATTCCAGATAGAAAACAGAGAGCTTATTATTAGCCCTTTTATATATGGTCTCTTTATATGCCAGGCTTTCATATAAAGTCTCTTGTTTAATTCTCACAAAAAATTCAAAATTCTTTCCACATTGCACCATCTGTCATATAAATTGAAATATATACAAATTATTTGGGAAGAAACTCTAATGCTTTACTCTTTTATATGGTAAGACATTTGTATATACCAAAAATACTTATTTAATAAATTTTATGATCTAACAATTGACATACACACTCAAGGTCTATACCTCTAATGAAAGATATTCTTAACTCTTATGCTTCTTTTATATATCAGGCAGCTACTTTGTTCATTAAGGGCATAAATTTGAGCCTAGCACAAAAAATTACTGTTCCTTGTTTTCACTTTAATTTCACTCTGGTTTTAGTAGTTTTTTTTTAACACGCTAATGTGCTCAAACTTCAAAATAGTAGCATTAAACAATTCAAGAATGCCATCAAAAGAGATGATCTACTAATTTGAGAATTATCAGTTTAAAAGTGCTTGAGCTGCTTGAATAAAACCCATAAAAGTAATTTAAATTTGCACATGCACATTTAATAGTACGTAGGAAATATGGCATTTTATAGTCACGTGTCACTTAATGATGGTAATACTTTCTGAGAAATGTGTCTTTAGGCAATTTCATCATTGTGTGAACATCATAGATTATACTTAAATCTAGATGGAATAAGCTACTACACACCTAGGCTAGATGGTATGGCCTGTTGTTCCTAGGCGAAAAATCTGTACAGCATGTTACTATACTGAATACCATAGGCAATTGTAACACAGTGGTAAAAGTTTGTGTATCTAAAGATATCTAAACATAGAAAAGGTATAGTAAAACTTAGTATACAAGGTAAAAATTGGTACACCTGCATAGGGCATGTACCATGCACGAAGCTTGCAGGACTAGAAGTTGGTCTGGATGAGTGAGTGAGTGAGTGACGAGTGACTGTGAAGGCCTAGTACATTACTGTGCACGCTGTAGGCTTTATAAACACTACATTTAGACTACACTAAATTTATTAAAAATGTTTTCTTACTTCACTAATAAATTAATCTTAGTATACTTTAACCTTTTTATTTTATAAACTTTATACTTCTTTTAACTTTTTGTCTCTTTTGTAATAACAGCTTAAAACACACATACAAATGTATAAAAATATTTTCTTTTTTATATCCTTATTCTATGGCCTTTTTTTCTATTACTTTTTTTAACTTTTTAAAATTTTCTTTTCAAAACTAAGAAATAAACCCACACATTAGCTTAGGCCTATGCAGGGTCAGGATCATCAATATCACTGTCTACCACCTCCACATCTTTTCCCACTGGAAGGTCTTCAGGGGCAATAACACACTTGGAGCTGTCATCTCTTATGATAAAAATGCCTTCTTCTGGAATACCTCCTGAAGGACCTGCCTGAGGCTCTTTTGTAATTAACTTTTTTTTAATAAGTGGAAGGAATATGCTCTAAAATAATAAAAGTATAATATATTATATACATAAACCAGTAACATAGTCATTCATTATCAAGTATTATGCACTGTATATAGTTGTACGTGCTATATATACTCTTATACAACTTGCAGTACAGTGGGTTCATTTACACCAGCATCACCACTAACTCATGAGTAATGCATTGTGCAATGACATTATAATGGCTATGATGTCACTAGGTGATAGGAATTTTTCAGCTCCATTGTAATCTTATGGGACCACCAATATATCTGCTGTCCGTCATTGGCTGAAATCTCATTATGTGGCACATGACTATACTTATTTCAGTTTGGCTAGGTGTTGAGTGAAAGCACAGAGTATCAATTAATGTTTCAGATTGAACTTGTGTCCCTGTGCCTCCTGTACTTTCCACATTCTAGAGGATTGAGCCTCAGGCAAGGATTTCTTCCCAGAGGACTGTTCCTATTAGATAACAGGACAGGTTGCTTCATACCAGGCTTTGTGGATAGGTGGAGAGAAGAACCCAATGAGAATTCCTGGATAACAGGAAACTATAAAAGTTAAGTATAATTGTACGGTCAAGCTATCTTGATTGACCTCAAACTCTCCAGGGAATTTTCCCTCAGAGGTTTTCCCTAGAGAAAACCTTAGATAATTTTCCTCTAAATTTGTTTTGCTCTGTGAGAGGAAACATATACTTTAAAGAATTTCTATGCTATGATTGTGTTCTTAAAATGCTTTAAAATCCTATATTATAATTATTATGACTTTTGTTCATATAAATGGTTATAAAAGAAATGGCTATGATCTTTGGAATGGAGAAAGTTTACACTGGGGATCAGACAGACCTGCGATAGTATTCCAGCTGTGGCATCTACACATATGTGACCTTGAGTAGGTTTCTTAATTTTTCTAAGCTTTGCATTCCCTACCTGTGATAACAGTATCAATCAGGTTCCAAGAATATTAGGTGGAGCAATGAAATGATGTTATAATAGTACCTTGCAAAGAGTAAGTACTCAGTATATGCTAATCTCTTCCATTGTGCCTTTATATGTATATACATGCATACATATAAAAATCTATATAAAATATAAAATCTATTTAATAACATTTATATATAAACAAGTATAAAATATATTTGTTTATACTTATTTCTACAAAGAGGTGCCCCATAAAAATATTTTGATTTGCCTGAAAAACTCATTATAATTGAAAAAAATCCCACCTGAAATATTGAAATATTCTCTGATTTATGACTTGTTTTATAAATGGTACTAATGAACTCTTAGTATAAAAAAGTCAGGTTAATGGACAAGTCAAATTTAAAAATAATATATTGATTTGTTTAATTTTTGTTTTAAAATAATGTGCCAACATTAACAAAATATGAGAAAAAAAATCCATGATCTCAAGCATCAGTAAATTTTAATTTACAAATCTACTTAATGCAAATTTTGTATTTCATCATCATTTTTGAAGAAGGAAAACATACACTTAGAACTTGAGGGATTAATTGACCAGGGAACAAGTTGAAAACAAGCTCTCAAAATGACCAGATATCACTATTTATGGCAACAGCAATTTAGTTATGAAATAACTCTGTATTTTACTGTTAAAATTGTTTAAATCCTATAATGAAAAAGGCTGATGTCAGAGTTACAAATTTTTTTTGTATGGATCATAGCATTAAATATATGGAAGATAAGTAAGTTTCACTGACTGAAATATATATATGTATATATATATTTGTGTATCTGATTTTTTTAAAAGTCCTATTGCTAAATATCACGACATTTAAATTATTTTGGCATATATTACTAAAAAGAATGCAAAATAAATTTAAGAAGTGAGAAATCTTCTATCTTATGAATTGAAGGGAAATAATCTACTACTTCATAATACATTAAAATATATAGTGCTAATGTTACGTAACAAGTTCAGTGGGTCATGAAATCAAACAAAGTATAGTGTTTGGCAGGCTTTCTTTCTTTCTACCTGCTTATTTTGGAGTTTATGTTTGCTTTTGTGGTCCTATACCATGGGAGAAATGCTGCATCATATATATACACATATGTGTTAACTGACTGTTTATGTTATCAGTAAGGCTTTCAGTCAACAGTAGACCATTAATAGTTAAGTTTCTGGGGAGTTAAAAGTTATGCATGTATCTTCAACTGTGCAGGGCCGGGGGTGGTGCCTTTAGTCCCTGCATGGTTCCAGGGTCAACTGGATTCAGAAAGTAAAAGCACGGAGTATTCAAATGAGCACAATCTATTTGAAACTGGCAACCTGCTATGCTATACTTCTTATGACTTCATGCAAATTATCCTCTGTTATATTCCTTGCCTTAAGAACTCCTTAATGCAACTTTATATCTGATTGGCATCTCTGTAATTAATATAAACAAAATGTTTTTCCAATGATTGCAGAAGTAAATTGGACACACTGATAAAAATTTGGTAGCCTAGCTCTATAGAGCTCATCCTCTACCTGGCTTTCTAGTTCTGCCATTTTTTTACCCCCCTGATTCTTTAATATTCTAGCAGTTGTGTGTACTTCTGAGTTTGAGTCCTGTATTTCAGATGTTGTCAAGACTGTGCCTACTTAACATGTTCATATTTGTATTTGTTTGCAAATGATAAAGAAGAATTAATTTAGGTCTTCAATAACGGGAAACTTTGGCCCCTGAAATTAACCAAATTTCTGTTCATGTGAAAGCTGATGGATTGGAGAGCTTGCTTTTGTTCCCACAGCAGGCTATTAAGTGGCTTAGTTTGAATTTGAATGTCATATTCCAGCAGGTCTGGGACACTGGGGAACAATAATTCCTTTATATATTTTTTGCATATAGCCTCCACTCTAACCCCCCAAATTCAGTAACAAAACAGACAAAGTGTCAAAACAAATGCCTAGAATGTATTTTAAGTTAAACCTAGAGAAAGCTCAAAATGTACTATTTCTATACGAAAGTTCTCAGATGGAGTAAGCAAGTTTAATTATCTATGTTCCCATTAATTTGGTTCAATATTTTTCCTCAAAAAATAATTATTCTCAATGATGCCTCAGTGAAGTGTTTAATTAAGTGAACACTTCAAATAATAAAAAATTAATTTATAAGGAGCAATTTGTTGGTAAATTATTACCTAAAGTGAAAACAAGATAAACTTCAATTAAAACACAGTTCACATTTCATACATTTTTATGAAAGATGGCTGACTAGAGGCAGCTGGCATGCATCTCTTCTTCAGAGAGCAATCAGGGATATCCATCAAATACCCATATTTTGAATAGCTTGTCAGAGAAAGAATGCTTGAATATAGCAGATAGGTGAAGGGGAGACACTAAGCATGAAGGTAGAGGCTGGATTGCCTCTGTGGGCCCCCTGAGAGCCTTGAGCAGCCCCCAGACCCAGACCCAGAGAAGGGGTAAGCAGGAGACCTTTAGAGCTCTGCACTCTCACCTTAGAACTTTGCAATTTTGGCTGCAGGGGAACTCCTTGACCTCCACAGGCCTACAGAGTGGCATGGGCAGCTGCTGGGAGGTCATGCAGAGACACTGCTTCAGCTCACGTGGAGCTCCACGGGCTTCCAAATCCTGGGCACCTGCGACCAGAGCCAGTCAGGGATCCCTTCCCTGCAGTGCTCTAAGCTCTGCCGTGAGGTTGCTGTTGCCCCACTGTGGGACCAGGGAGAAAGACAGGAACCTGGGCCTGCTCTTGTGTCCCAAGTTCAAGTTTTGCCACCACAGCTGTGGGCCACTGCAGGACTGAGGGATGTTCAGATCAGAAGCTCCACACTTGCCTGCTTTCCCTGGAGCTGCCTGGCAGGCTGCTCTGACAGAGAGAGGGGCATACCTCTTGGTGGCTGGACCATAGTAGAATGGCATTGGCCTGCCTAAGGGTTCTGGTGGACAGCTCAGGACCAGCCTGCCTCTCGCTGTTACAATTAGCACTTGAATTCAGAGGCCCTGAGGACAGGTCCTCGGGCCTGATCCCATACTCCCAGGACTGGATCACATCTTTTGGTATATAGAGCAGAGATTTGGGAACTCATCTTGAACGGGGAGAACTGAGAGGAGAGTATGATGTGGATCCATGCTGCAGCACACACGTGGGGCACCCCCTCCCCACAGGAATGACTGGGGTAGCTGCACTTTCTGTCCTAGGTGGGAAGGCTCACAAAATGTGGCATTTCATCACCTGAGTGTGGTTGAAATTTGACTGGCCTGGATCCTTTGGCCTGCTGCCAGCAGCCGGGTGCTGGAGGGAGATCCGTCGGGTAAGAGGAGTGGGAGCAGAGCAAACTCCACTCCCACCCACTGGACTGTGAATTCTGGACTGCCCCCTCACACACAGCAAGCAGGTTCTTTGGCGTGGTGGGGGCACCTCCACCTGTTTACAGAGGTTTCCCCCAGCTGCCTGGGAGCCCACCCACAACATTTGTTGAGATTGCACTTGCTTCTGCCATTGAGGAGCCTAGACAGGGATTTGCCAGACCTGGCTCTGCCTAGTTTCAGCCCCCGATCTGCCTCAGGGATAGCAGAACTCAAGAAGGAGTCCCCTGGAAGTTCCAGGGCCCTGTCCATTGATTGGGACGTCAGAGTGCTTCTGATTGACTAGAGCCAAGCATAGATCCCACAAAAACTTTCTTCTACAAGTACCTCCTACTGGCAGGGAGGTCAATTTATACAGCCCATATCATCATTTGCTGATTAAATTGCATAGGGCTTGGATGACTCTTACCCTCAAGCTCCACCTACAGGCAAATAGACTAAACTGGACATCCCAATATAATTTATAGAAGTGCACAGGCCTGGGGAAACAGAGAAGATTCCAGGAACCTCCATATTCCCTTCTTGACAGGAGGAAGGGAACCTGCCGACACACATAGTATACCATCATTACAGCCTGAAAATAACTAGCATTTAAGAAAAACAGCACACTAAGGCTATCCATAACCAAGGAATTCATTCAGAGTCTTGCCCTGTGAAAGTACACAAAAGCAAAGCCAAAGGTCCTTACCCAACATAGGCTACAGTCGTATCCTTAAGAGGAGGGGAGGAAGTCCCATCTAAACAAAAGAAAACTTAAAAACAAGTAGTGAAATCTTCTCTGATGAGAAGGAATCAGTGAAAGAACTCCAGCAGAATGAAAAAGCAGACCATAGAGACCTGCCCCAAAGCATCACATCAACTATCTAGCAATGGATCCCAACCAAAACAAAAAAACTGAAATGATAGATTAAGAATTCAAAATATGGATTGTAAGGAAGCCCAATGAGATCCAAGAGAAAATGGAAAACCAACTCAAAGAAACAAGAAAACATAATTCAGGACATGAATTCAAAATTCACTAAATGGATATATATATATCTCCATTATATGTGTGTACATACTATATATAATAACTATATATAATATATTCTGTGTATATATATATATATATATATATATATATATATATATATAAAACCTCTGGAACTAAAATTTTCATTTAGGGAAACACAAAACACAGTGGAAAGTTTTAAACATACACTAAACCAAGCAGAAGAAAAGATTTCAGAGCTGGAAGACAGTCTTTTGAATTAACCCAGTCAGTCTAAAATAAAGAAGAAGGAATCAAAAGAAATGAATGAACTCTTTCAAAAGGGGTTATATAAAATACCCAAATATAAGAATCGGAGGTATCCCTGAAGAGAAGAAGAAAAGGCAAAGCTTGGAAAAACTGTTTGAGGGAATACTTGAGGGAAAGTTGCCTGGTCTTGCTAGAGATTTTGACATATAGATAATAAGAAGTTCAATAAACTCCTGGGAGATTCATTGCAAAAAAGATATAACCAAGGCACATAGTCATGAGACTGGTCAAAGTCAACATGAAGGAGAGACTGCTATGAGCAATGAGATGAAAACATCAAGTAACTTACAAATATAAATAAACAAACAAACCTGATGAGACTAATAGCAGACTTCTCAGCAGAAACCCTACATGCCAGAAGGGTTTCAGGTCCAAACTTTATTATCCTAAAGAGAATAAATTTCATGCAGGAATTTTATGTACTGAAAAACTAAGTTTCATAAATGAAGGAGAAATAAATCTTTCTCAGACAAGCTAGCATTAAGACAATCATCTTTAACAGTACTTTTTTCCTGCATTTTGGACTAGTGGCCCCACATTTTCGTTTTGCACTGGTTATCATAAATTATGTAAGTCTTGAGTTAGAGGACTAAGATACAAATTTATCAAAAGAAACTCTTCAAATTTTAATAAAATATAGATAAAATATTACTATATTTTGGCCCATATGCCACATTATCTATCTGCTGTAGTTCTCAGCTTGTGAATATGCTACTATTTGACCAGATTGCCTAGAAACTTTAAAATGAACTTATCAGTATTCATTCTTGGCACTGTTATGTGATATACTATTGTCCCCAAAAGAGTTTTAATTTTAAAAACAGCAAACTTAAAACTAACTAGGAGTTGCAGGTATTTCTATTTCATCATGGTAGGCAAGATTTGAAATATATCATTTTATTAGAGATTAGTAAGAAGTACATTTGTAAATGCTTCATTAAAAGCACTTTTTCCTGTGCTTGCTGTACGATAATGCTTCTGTATACAGGTTGTATTCACTTTTCATTCTGCTACTCTAATGGCTCAGTCAATTATCTTTTTCTCTGATATTCCAGAATGATTCTTGGGGAAAGCAGTATTCATACGCACTCTTCAAAGCTATGAGTCACATGCTGTGCATTGGGTATGGAGCCCAAGCCCCCGTCAGCATGTCTGACCTCTGGATTACCATGCTGAGCATGATTGTCGGGGCCACCTGCTATGCCATGTTTGTCGGCCACGCCACAGCTTTGATCCAGTCTTTGGATTCTTCAAGGCGGCAATATCAAGAGAAGGTAATTTGTTCTATCTCTAACATCTTCAACCAGCTAGTTAGTAAATTGAATTAACTGTGTTCAAGCAAACCAAACTCTCTTCCTCTATCAATAATACAATGAGATAAAATGCTTAAAGCAAAAAAAGCACAATCTCCTCTGATATTTTGAGGTTTCTTAAAGATGATCCTCATAGCTTTTATTTGTTTTTCATTTCTCTCTTGAATGATAAATTAAAAAAATAAATGTGACTTCATACCCACAGACAACATAGTTATGTTTTCAAATGTTTACTGCTGGTATAAGTCGTTATCATGGCTCATTTTCTATCATATTTCAACAATTAAAATAATATAAACACTTCTTTAGTTTATGTCAGGAAACTGTTAGCTGATTAAGTGGGTACAGGCAGCCATTGCTTATGACCTTCTGTGCCTCTCCTCATGCTTTCATCATAATTTATATTACAATCTGTATGTTTAGCTGAACATATGTTGCCCTTATATCTAGATAAGTTATCACACCCTCCAGTCTTAAAACTTCATATTAACAGCTGCTAATGTGTATTTTTATGCTCAATGTGCTAATTAAAATGATTGCTGCTCTAAACTGTTCTCAAAAAGAATGAGAAAAAGTATATGTGATGATTTATTCTTTGGACTTTTTTTTTCATATGCTGAATTACTTTGTTTGGGGCTAAACATAGGGTAATTGGACAGTACTGATACTCGTGACCACGCATCAGTAACTTTCTGACAGATAAGTAAGAATGCTTCATAACTGAAGGAATGATGTATAACGTGGGGGCTGTGTTGATCATGACAGTCTGCAGCATGCACCTTGCCAAAGAGCATTTCTGAAAGTAACGGTTAAAATGGTTCTAGAATACTTCTGGTGAGTGATAACAGCTTAGACTCACAATTATTTTCAAACAGTCAAAGTTTGTTTGAGTTGTTGCTTTATTTACAGAAATTTTTAAATGCTATGATCACACGATAGAAGAAAGGAAACCTAGATACTTTCTTTCCCTTGAATGTAATTACACTGCCAACAACTATTACAGTGAGCAAGTTGGTATTTTATTACTGAAGTAATGAAAATATAAACCACCAGAGTTTCTTTGAGGTTCATTTTTAAATAAAGCCTCCAATTAAATTCGAAAGAACAAAGCATATAAAGGAGAAGAGACTGGTGAGTTTAACTGAAAATTATATACTCAAAGGAATGGGGGCTAATTTTATGGAGATTCATGATAAAACTACATGATGGTATATCTGATGTTCCTCTTACACTCTTTTTTTTTTTTTTTCGATTTCAGTTGATGTTGCTTTTAATAAAAAATACTCCTTTCACACCACCTTTTTGTTTCCATCATTGCTGCATTTTGTTAAAAAAAGAAACAAACAGATCCTCAGTTTCCAAGATTGCATTGATTAGCAGTGTATTGCATATTAAATAGATCCACAACTTTTATGTTTTTAGATTTGCTGCAACAGCCAAGTTTAACTTGGGAATCCAGTTCATTCAACTATGGAATCATAGATATTTATATGTGAAGATGTTATGATGTTTGCCATAATTCAACTAATTGAATTCTTGATCTTACAAGAGCATGATAGAGAGCAAGAACACTGGGATAACCCTTTGTTATTTTCTGACATTTGGAATGATTTAATCAGCAATAGCTTATTAAAAGAATATATATTTTTAAGTCACCAAACCAAATTCTGTAAAGGAATTTGATTCTAGAATACTGTATTCATTTTTCAAGTCACTGTAATTCAGGACATGTCTTAAAGATATTATGTTATTTTTAAAATTGTATGTTTCTGAACCATATATGTTTAATTTTCAATTTAATCTTATAGCTCTTCATAGTGTATGATTGATTTGCAGATTGTTTTGTGATTTGGCCACTTTGGGGTTTTTGTCTTGCCTAGTTATTCTTTTATTTAGATAAAATTCTAAGAATATAAAATTCACCATTAACTATTTTCAAGTGTAGAATTCAATCCATTATATGGATATAACATGTTGTGTTTATCCATTCATCAGTTGATGGACATTTGAGTTGTTTCTAACTTTGGCTATTATAAATAGTATTAATATTACTATTAACATTTGTTTACAAGTATTTGAGTACTTGTTTTCAATTCTTTTGAGTGTACACCTAGGAGACAAATTACTAAATCATATAATAATTCTATGTTTAACTTTTTGAGGAACCACTTAATTATTCTTGGAATTAATATTTGTCTTTAGGTGTATTGGAACCATCTACCACAGATGCCTTTAAAATTAATATTATTTTCACTTCCATGTACCCAGTAACAACATATTTTTTATGTAAAGAAAACAAGTTCTTACCAATAGCTTTTATAGTAGATATTCAGAGTGCACTGGTATTCAACCCACCTAATCTGGCTCCAGAATTCACTCTTAGATATAATACTCACTGTCTCTCTGTGACTCATAATACTCAAGTAAACATACTGATCAAATCTAGTCTGTTCCAAGTCATCCAGCCCATTGTTTTACTTTGAAATTTCAGAGTCGTTTAATTCTTCCTTTCTGGGGAACATCTGTGCAACCTTTACCTTCCAATTGTCAGTAGTTCTATCATCCCAAGCAGTAACATAAAGTTCACTGATTATGTGATCTTTAATTACGTGATATACCAAAGCTAACAATCTGACAGGGCTATAGCATTTTCATCATTATTATCATTGTTGTCATTATTATTATTTTCTCTCTCGGCCAGAAAACCTGTGATGATTTTTATACTGTCACATTACAGATTAAACTTTGATTTGAATCACAATTTAAGCTACTGATTTTATGGGTTATTATGTTTTATATACTAGTACATTTCAGACAGCTAAATTTCCCCCTTCTCTCAGATAAAGCCTCAGACTTTATGGTATAAGAACATAAGAAAGGTGGTTTTAAAAATGGGCCTCTCCTGATACTCTGTTCTAGATTACCAAGAAGCTGCATAGCAGTTTCCATAACTGTTATACCAAACAAGCTCAACTTGGAAATAACCACACAAACAATTTTACTTTTTTCTGCAGTTGTCTTTTTAATTTAATCTATTGAGATTCATCTTTTATGGGCAAATTAAATTCTTCCCCAACTCCACCGAGGGCTTTGGGGGCTGGAAGCCAGGAGTGACAAAGGTGGACTTAGCCCACGGCCTCTCTTCGTTTTCCTATCATAAGCTTATTAGGAGCTGCTGTTTATCTTCTCATCAGATAGAAGATAGAAGGAGAAGGCAAAGAGAAGGGAAGAGGCACTTTTAGTGTACCTAGTAGAAATGCTATGCTAGTGTCCCTGGGTGGGTCTGCAGATGATTAAACCTGGCACTTCCCTTGTGATATCCTTTGAGCTCTTTAGACAAACCCTGTTGAATCCTCCTTCGCAGTTCATTTAGCCATTTCCTGCTGAGGGTTCTTTGGTCCACCAGGAGGCATTTTGGGACAGGATACAAGAGGCAATGCTGTCTGTCCTGGATGGCTCAGATCCCGTCCACAGAGCAGCACTCATGCATCTTTCTCTTAGACTTTTTCTCCTCCTTCCTCCACCAAACCAGTGAGGAGCCTATAATTAGCCTCCTTTGGCAAGAGTCAGACCCCAATGTCCACAGACTGTATACGTGTTCTCAGTTGTGATTCATACCCTGGACCTGTGTCTCTCAACTATGTGATCTTATTTCTAAGATTTCAGAGTAGATTTCTTGAAGTGTTCCTTACAGGTCTAGTGTTAAAAGGTAGCCTTCCCATGCTCCTATCCCAAAAGGGATTGGGAAAAAACTCACAGCAGAGAAACTGCTCTCTCAGAAGGAATTTGTTTATTAATCCAATCAGGAAAATTCTCACTCTACTCTCTCATCTCTATATAGCATTGATGAGATAGAGGCCTCCATGAATCATGAGCCTTGGATCACCATTTATAATTGTAAACTTTCATGGAATACAGACCCTTATGAAAATGATGTTCTACTGTCTCTCAGATTAGCAGCTCAGTGAACATGAGGCAGAGTCAGTCCCCATCTAGCATCCTTTTAAGCCCTTCTTTATCTCATCTCATCTCAAAGCCTCTTCTACAGGTAATGTCAGTAAATATTGTGCATATATAAAAACTATGGCCTGGTCAAATAAGTTTAGAAACGTTGATTGGAAGAATGTTATTGAAGTATTTTTGATGTAAATGTGTACATCACCCTCCATGCCAAACCTGCATGTATTTTAAATTACTAATGTTCAAATGAAGAAATCATTGGGAAATACCTATCTAGACAAGCTCCCCACAGTGACCATTCTTTTCTTTTTAACTGACATTGGGTGGTCACTCTCTTTTCTAGATATACCTGCAGTTCATCTAGCCTTCATGAAATGAAACTGCTTTTAATCACCTTGATTCTTTTCATTATTGCATCTTACTTCATATATTTGGTCACTCGTGGTGAGCCTACTGTTATTTCTAGCCTTGTCACTCTCTCTTTCCTGTCAAATAATTATACTTACAGCTCTTTCTGTGTGCAATTTTCCCTCTGCAATGGGCAAGAATTTTAGCATAATACACACTATGAATTTAGAGTAAGAGATTTTTCAACTCATGTTGGTATACTTATTGTACATCTAAGATTTTTAGATGGAATTTGAATATGACCAAAATATCACCTTAATTATGTAAAGGAATTATCAATTCCAAATACCTTTAGACACTGAATGGCTTCCTAAAACCAGGAAACCAGCTGCATAAATCCAAGACAGGTGTAGGATGGCTATTTAAATAGCAAAGAACAGTTTAGAATAATTCCTATGATTATTTATAAATAATACTATCATTTAGTTTAAAAAGAAAACAAAATGAACAGTTACATTCTTTCTTATAGCCCCTCTTCATTACACCTGGAAACTTAATCAGTTGAGTTGCTTCATTTGGTTTAGGATTTTGTAGCATACGGTAATATTTGTCTTCAGAACAGAAGAGTGACTTTGAAGTTATAATGATCTTGACCTTGGAAAATCATATCAATGGAGTGCTTAAATGAAAAATTGTTTTGTTACTCTAATTTCCATTTGGATCATTCTTAGGGGAAGTGGTAGCTCTGAAATCCATGTGCTTTAAACAAAATGTTTCACTGGGTTGCCTTTATAATTCATAAATGCTTTCTTTGTTCCTTTACAAATGAGAATGCCAGGAATACAACTCCCACATGATTCCTTAGTCAGAAAATTATATATTGGGCTGCACCATATACTGTTGCTTCCTGGGAACTGAATTTAAAGTACTCTGGTATGTTAAATTGGTATTACTGCCAAATGTTCTCAGGACAGAGAGATCGTAGGACTGGGAATCCATGAGATTCTTTTGCAGGAAAATAGAAGTGCAATAACCTTTGGGTTGATTCAATGTAGTCACTTAAGCTGTTAACAAATCAGGCTCTTAGTAGAATAATGATTCTTTCTTTCCATTCTCATATGGGAAAAATAATTTTTAAATTAACTAAATGCTGTTATAAAGATTAGCTAAGTAAAGGGAGGGAGTTTGAGATTGTTAATGCAACTGAAGGGAAATAGAATTTTGCCAGTTGTAAATCACTTATACCACTGATTTTTATTTTTTTTATTTCAGAATATTATGGGGTACAAACATTTTGGTTACATATAATGCCTTTGTCTCGCCCAAACTAGGGCTACCAGTGTTCCCTTCCCCCATACATTGCGCTACACATCCATTAGTTCTGAGTTTACCACCCCCCCAAGACTATTCCCACCTGACCAGCACCCAATGAATATTAATACAATGTAAGCACCTTACTGTTGATCACTTAGTACCAATTTGATGGTGAGTACATGTGTTGCTTGTTTTTCCATTCTTGTGATACTTTGAAGGATGGGCTCAAGCTCTATCCAGGATAATATGAGGTACTAGTTCACCATTGTTTTTTGTAGTTGAATAGTATTCGATGGTATATATATACCACATTTTATTAATCTCCTCATGTATTGATGGGCACTTGGGTTGTTTCCAGATCTTCACAATTGTGACTTGTGCTGCCATAAACATTTGAGTGCAGATGTCTTTATTATAGAATGTCTTTTTTTCCTTTGAGTAGATGCCTAGTAGTGGGATTGCTGGATTAAATAGTATTTCTATAGATTGGCTCTTTGAGATATCTCTAAATTATTTTCCACAGGGGTTGTACTAATTTGCAGTCCCACCAACAGTGTAAGAGTGTTCCAATCTCTCCACATCCATGTCAGCATTTGTTGTTTTGGGACTTTTTGATAAAGGCCATTCTCACTGGAGTTAGGTGATATCTCATTATGTTTTTGCTTTGCATTTCCCTAATTATTAATGATGTTGAGCATTTTTTTATATGTTTGCTGGCCGTTATTCTGTCTTCTTTTGAAAAGTTTCTGTTCATGTCCTTTGCCCATTTATTGATGGGGTTGTTTGATTTTTTCTTATTGATTTTTTTGAGTTCTATATAGATTCTTGTTATCAGCCCTTTATTGGATGTGTAGAAAGCAAATATTTTCTCCCATTCTGTAGGCTATTTGCTCTAATGATAGTTTCCTTGGCTGTGCAGAAGCTTTTTAATTTGATCAGGTCCCATTTATTTATTTTTGTTGCTGCTGTGATTGCTTTGGGGGTCTTCTTCATAAATTCTTTGCCTAGGCCAATGTCTATAAGAGTTTTCCCAACATTTTCTTTTAGAATTCTTAAAGTTTCACACCTTAGGTTTAAGACTGTTATCCATCATGAGTTGATTTTATGAGAGTTGAGAGGTGGGGATCCAGTTTCAATCTTCTGCATGTGGTTATCCAGTTTTCCCTGCACCATTTATTGAATAGAGATTCTTTTCCTCAATGTATATTTTTGTCTGCTTTGTTGAAGGTTAGATAACAGTATGAGGATGGTTTTATATCTGGATTCTCAGTCCTGTTCCAAAGGTCTATATCTCTGAAATCTAGAAAAATAATTCTGTGTTTCTTATGGAACCAAAGAAGACCTCATATAGCCAAAGCAATCTTAAGCAAAAAGAACAAATTCAGAGGCATCAGTCTACCAGACTTCAAGCTTTACTACAGGACTATAGTAACCAAAACAGCATGGTACTGGTATACCACTGATTTTTAAATCTTTATATGTTGGTATATCCCACTGAGGGATATGGAATCCCGTTTACGTCAGTGATAATTTCTCTACCAATATTCTGTGTTACAGGCTGAAGTGCCCCACATACGCAGTGTAGGATCCACAGTTTCTGAACTGTGCAAAGTGCAAAAGATTTGTCCTCACTAAACCTTCATTTAGTTTTTAGCAGTTTACCTTTATCAATTATACCACATGTGACAGTTTCTTGTAATGCCTCTGAAGTAGAATTGCATTTTCTATTTTCTTATATTAATTGATCTATGGATTTGATTTACAAGAAATGTTTGAATTTTTATTTGAATTTACTCCCCAAAGTTCTCTTTCAATTTTTTTTCTTTTATTGTATTTGCATCCCTTATATATTATAAGATATAAACACTCTGTTAATCACTCTCACAGAAAAGAAAGTGGTGGCCAGGGAGTCACTATAAAAACCCATGGTGCACAAGACTCACCCTGCATGCAACTTGCATTTATTTAGCCAGATCACTGGGATGTATTAGAAATGGGCCTTGAAGAACGCAGAGGAAATCATCAGGCAGAGATAGTTATCATGGAAGAAATGTCCCAGAAAAGAGCCCTAATTTTTAGAGTATTCCCAACAGACAAGAAGAAAGTGTGCAAAGGTTCAGAGATGAAAATGTGTGGGGAATATTAAATCACCTAATTGAATGAAGCAAAAGATACCTTGCTGTGGAAAGTATAAAATAATCCTGGGTTATGGTTCACCTAAGAATAGTTTTGAATGGTGGAATGATAAGAAGCAGAAAACAGATTTAGGTGGGTAACTAGTGATCTCTGCCACAGATACAAGAACAAAGATGAGGAAGCAGGAAAATGATTGGTATTTCCTAGGAAATTGATATACTTTGAATAGGACATGGAGTACTTGAGAAAGTAGATATAAGACCTAAAGTCATTTGTGTTTAGTTTGGTAAGCAATGGAGAATCACTGAGACTTTGAATTACAGTAGTCCTCCCCTTATCCAAGGTTTCACTTTCCAATATTTCAGTTACCTGAGGTCAATTACAGTCTGAAAATACTAACTGGAAAATTACATAAATAAATATTCACATAACTTTTATTATAATATATTGCTATAATTATTCCACTTTATTATTAATTAGTTATCATTGTTAATCTCTTACTGTGCCTAATTTACAAAATAAACTTTATCATAGGTATGTATATATGGGAAAAAACAGAGGATATATAGGGTCCAATACCATCTACAGTTTTACACATCCCCTGGGAGGTCTTGGAACGTATACCCCTTGGATAAGGAGGGACCACAGAATATGGCCTGACTCTAAGAATATAGATGATAGAGAATGTGGAGGTATGCAGAACAACAGTTGGTAGGGAAATAAAATGTAGAGCAGAACTTAGAGCTTCCATTAAGCCACCTGTTAGTAAACTTGGAATGCATTATCTAGAATGCTCTTATCCACTGTGTCTTCTCTACCAGGAGTAATGAAGTGCCTTAAAAATAAAACATTAGGGGAATGCATTCTCTTTACTAACAAAGATATCACTGTTATTAAAAAATCCAGTATATACTAATAAAAAAATTATGTACCAATAATTTTATTTTCCCTGTATTTTCATTTTTGATCTGATAATTTATTCTGAATCACTAACATGGATTTTCTCTGTCACTGTCAAGGTAAGGCAATTTTTATAAAACAAAATTACACTATATGTGTCATAAATGGTACTATAATTTACTTTCTGAAGTCATAATTTTTTCTATGAAGAACATATGAAATTAGATAATAACTCATGAATTTTGAAATAAATATAAATAGCATGAATTTAAAATACAAATTAAAAATTTTAGATACACAAATGAAACAAGTTTAAACCACTTTGAGACAAAATATTTTTAACATTTTATCCTGACTATACCAATATTTTACTTAAAGGGTACAAACATGTTCAGATAATATAAAAAATGATTATATTCCACATTTATTGCTTAAGCTTTTCAAGTAAAATTATCTTAGAATACTATATTCATTTAAAAAAATTTCTTCCTATCCTCCTATTTCATTAAGTTATTATTAAAATTAATGCTTATATGGTCTTTGTTTTTTCTTCTGTTTATGTGGTAAATAACATTTATTGATTTACATGTGTTGAAGAATCCTTTCATCCCTGGGATGAAGCCCATTTGGTCATGGTGGAATATTTTTTTGATATGCTGTTGAATTCAGTTTGCTAGTATTTTATTGAGGATTTTTGCATCTATATTTGTAAGGGATATTGGTCTGTAGTTTTCTTTTTTGTTGTGTCCTTTCCTGGCTTTGGTATTAAGGTGATACTGGCTTCATAGAATGAGTTGGGGAGGATTCCCTCCACCTCAATGTTATGGAATAATTTCTGAAATATGGGTACCAGCTCTTCTTTGTAGGCCTGGTGAAATATGGCTGTGAATCCATCTGGTCCAGGACTTTGTTGTTGTTGTTGTTGAAAGATTTTTTATTACAGCTTCAATCTCATTGCTTGTTATTGGTCTGTTCAAGAGTTCTATTTTTTCCTGATTGAGTCCTGGGAGATTGTGTGTTTCCAGGAATTTGCACATTTCCTCTATGTTTCTGAGTTTATGTGTGTAGAGATTTTCATAGTATTCATGGATGATATTTTGTATTTCTATGATGTCAGTTGTAATATCTCCTTTATCATTTCTGATTGAGCTTATTTGGCTCCTTTCTCTTCTATTCCTGTTTAATCTACCAAGTGATCTATCAATTTTCTTGATCTTTTCAAAGAGCCAACTTTTTTTTTTCATTGAGCCTTTGTTTGTTTATTTTCCATTTCATTTAGTTCCACTCTGACTTTAGTTATTTCTTTTCTTTCCCTGGTTCTGAGTTTGGTCTGCTCTTCCTTTTCTAGTTCCTTGGGACATTTTATTACATAGTTAATTTGTGATATTTCTGTCTTTTTGATATAGGCATTTAAGGGTTTGAATTTTCCCCTTAGGACTACTTTTGCTGAATCCCATAGATTTTGGTAACTTGTGTCCCCTTTGTCATTCAGTTTGAGGGATCTTTTCATTTCCATCTTAATTTCATTATTGACCCAATAAACATTCATGATTTGTTTAACTTTCATGACTTTATGTAGAATTGGGTGTTTCTCTTGGACTTGATTTCTAGTTTTATTCCACTGTGGTCTGAGAAGATACATGGTATGATCTCTATTTTTTTTAAATTTTTTGAGACATGTTTTGTGGTCTGAGATATGATCAATCTTAGAGAATGCTCCATGTGCTGATGAGAAGAATGTATATTCAGTAGTGTTTGGGTAAAATGTTCTGCAAATGTCTGTTAGGCCCAATTGTTCTAAAGTCCTTTTTAAGTCCAGTGTTTATTTATTTATTTATTTAATTCCAGTGTTTCTTTATATATATATATATATGTGTATATATATATATATATATATATCTGTCTAGTTCTCTCAGTGGGGTGTTGAAGTCTCCATAAATTATAATGCTGAAGTTTATCCCTTTGCTTAGATCTAGTATGGTTTGCTTTATGAATCTGGGTGCTCTTGTGTTAGGTGCATAAACATTTAAGATTGTTATGTCTTCTTGTTAACTTGCTCCCTTTGCCATTATATAATGACCATCTTTGTCTTTCTTTACTATTGTTGATTTAAAGTTAATTTTATCTAATATGAGAATGGCTACACCTGTTTTCTTTTGGTTTCCATTTGATGGAATATTGCATGGGATATCCCTTCACCTTGAGTCTATATGATTCCTTGTGGATTAGATGTGTTTCCTAGAGACAGCAAATATTTGGGCTCTATTTTTTCATCCATTCAGCCAGCCTGCGCCTCTTGAGTGGGGCATTCAGACCATTCATGTTGATTGATAGAATTAATGTGTGGGATGTTGTTCTGTTCATTCTGTTCAGTAGTACCTTATTGTTTTGTTTTGTTTTTTTCTTTTTTTACCTCTTGTGCTTTTGTTTTATATGAGCTCTGAGCTTTACCTTTGGGGTAGTTTTACTCTGGTGGGTGTCGGGTGTCTGTCTATTGTGCTGAGCTGGGTATAATGCAGTTCTGAGTATTTCCTGCAGGGCAGGTCTGGTCTTAGCAAATTCCCTCAGTGTTTGCTTATCTTGAAAAGTCTTTATTTCTCCTTCATATGTGAAACTTAGTTTTGTAGGATACAACCAAATTTTTGAATGTTACTCAAGCAATTGGGGAAAAGTCTGCATTAAAGTACTTACAATTGGCATATTTAATACAAAATGATATTAAATTTAAGTATTAGAGTTTTATTAAGTGATATTTAGACAGGATTCAAGATTTCTATTAAATGATTGAAATAAACTGTTTCAAGTTTTTCCTCCAATGAGATCATAAAATAATGAATTCCATTTTAATGTGAGATGAAATTTTATTTCATTTTAAGTGATAGGCTGATCTTGAGAATGCTGAATCTTTTTTTAGTTGTTTACAGAAATATTTTGCATCTTTGGAGTTCAGATTGCTGGTAATAATGACTCCCTATACTAAGCTCCACCCCGAACTTTGTGGAAAAGCAACATGGTGGAAGGAGATATGGAGCTGCCATAGATAGATGTGCAGAGAGGAATGAGGAGAAACAGAAAAAAGAAACTAAAAGCCAGAGGAGGAACAGAAAAATGATAAGTACAGGATTCATCAACTAAAAAGTCAGCACCACTGTGGCAAATGCAAAGTAGGACTATGCCAGGTAGTTTTCAATGGTTTAGATCAGGCTCTGGTTGAAGGGCTCCATCTTCATCTGTCCACCACCACTAAATTTTGATCAGCTTATAAAATGTTTTTTTTTTTTAATACAATGAGAGTTTCTTCTGTTTTGGTAGCATCTGGCAGGAGGATTTTAGAGCTGACATGGTCCTAGAGACTTGAGAAGATTGCATCACACATGCTGTAAGAAAAGAGGCTCTGAATCACAGAATAGCTGTGCCTAGCCAAGAATGTGACCATTCCCAAACAGGCATGTGGCACTCAAATAGAATGTAATTATGGAATTTTGTTTGCCAGTTCACTCAAACTTACTTTTCATTTTTAATTGCATTTACCATTTAATTCCTCAAAAATTTTCACTAGATTTTTAAAGTATTTAAAAACAAACAGGAATTTTAATAACCCTGAAATGTACCTTATAAAGGTGGTAAACACTGTGTAAAATATCAAGAAAATTTACAATAGATTTACAGAAAATTTACAAAAGATTTGATTATACTGAAATATGTTGTAGTGTCTTTAAGGGGTAAAATGGTAAAAGCCTTAATTTCCTGGAAGTTTTCCTTATTGGAACACTGTTCCCTGATTGGATGACTCATTCTTCCTGGCTTCTTGGCAATAATATTATAGTCTCCGAGTCATGTAAGCCTCAGGAAATTATATGCTGGAGAAATTACAAAATTTAAGAAAGTAAATTTACAAATTAGTTATCTCTTTTTATAAAAAGAAATCAGATAACTAGGTTCTAAAATTAAAAAAAATACTCTTTATGTTGTCATCCCTTCTTTCAGCAATGTGAACAGTCTAGCATAAGGAATATTAGATCAGCATATATATTAAAATATAAAATATCACCCCATTATCACGTCAGTTTTAGATATTAACTGGAAGCTAAATTCACACAATGTCAAATAATCAGATCAAAGGAAATAGAATTCTGAGTATAAGTCTGCATGGAACTCACCAATATTAGAACACATCAAATTTTAAATTGCTAAATTATCAACCAGATAATTAATGCTATGTAGACAACATTAGCAGAAATATTCTCTTAGTTTATAAGCTGCCTAGTTAATTTTTTTTTTTAATGTCTCTGGTACTGGAAAGAATGAAGATTTTCCTGTTTAGGATTCTTATTATGATTTTACTCCTAATTAATTCACATTTTAGAGATAAAAATCCTGAGATCGAGAAAGATTAAACTATATTCCACATTTATACTAACTAGTAAAGTGGCAAAGATGCAAAACCGCATTCTGATTTTCCAACCCAATTTGCTATTGAGAAATGCCTAGATAACTAATGAGTTTAAAATTTTCAGAAGTACTTTGTAGATCAGCCTTTGCATTTGTCTTCGAACTTCCAGAAATAGACCATAACATCCAAAGAAGACCTCACTGTGAGCTAGAATAGTTATTCTAAGATTGTGCCATCTGTATAAATAATTTTATTTGAGAAAGAGTAAACATGTGATGAATAGATGAATAAATTCTCTGGTTGATCACCTGTGTTTAGTAAACTAGAGTATTAAGCAAGCAATGTATCCAAATATAAATAACTTCAGGCTTAAAAGGTTATGTTTTGCAGTGCTGTTTATGTGCTTTTGACTACATAAACAGTGAATTTACACTTTAGAAAATCAATTTTCATCACTTTTATTAACTTAAAATAGTATATCACAGATTTCATGTTGTCCGAAAGTTTTTCTTTGAAGTATTTAATGTAATATAGACATCATTTAGATATCTGTGCAGTTTTTTAATATTACATTCAACCATCAGATGTGTACATAAAACATTTATTTACTTGGAATGTAATGTTCTTGGCAGCGCAAGCAGCTTTACCAAATAGCTAATACTACATGGAGATCTGAAGGGACACATGAATGTATACTGTGGCTTTTAAGCTTTGATTATTCAACTCTCCCAGAAAACTCTTGGGGGAATTATGTTTTTCTATTAATAGATAATTTGTGGCCACAATGTATTATAAAACTTTTTGAAAGATATGGAGCATTTCACCATTTTAGAATATAAATAAATGCAATAAATTCAAGGGGTTTTGCTAGCAACTTCTTACCTGTTTCTCAGATGATGCATAAGTTCAATTTTGTTTTTCCAGAGCAGAAGGGTATAGAAATACTACCTTGGTGTACAAAAAAAAAGAGAGAATCTTTCAATTTTACTATTATAATGTTGCTAGAAAATTTAACATTTTTTGACGTTACCTGGAAATAACCCAAGTTATCTTACATGGTTGAAAGTTAATAATTTTCTTATTTCTTCATGGAATTTAAATATAGTTTTACATTTTGAAATTATGTGCCCATATTTTAAAATTACAATTGTTTTCTCAGGAGTATTAGTACAAATAGTTACAATAATTTAAAAGAAGAAATGATAGCAATAAAACATATTAAAACTATCATATATTTGAGAATATGTACATTATATTTTTATTATAAAAATGTCACTTGAATCAGTTATTGTAATGGAAAATGTAGTCTTCGGTATCAGACTGAATGGAATTTGAATCACAGCTCTTCTCCATAACTACATGACCACAGGAAGTCTTATAATCCCTTCGAGATTCATTTTCCTAATCTCTAACAGTAAACTGCCTATTTTGACCTGATAAGATATTACAAACTAAATGATATGTTAAGCAAAATCCGCATCTAGAGAAAATGGTCATCATGTGGTAGTTATATTTTCCGAGATTTTCCATTCCCTACATTGCAACAAATTTCCCCATTTTGTCATAACAATTGTTTAAATGGGTGAGTGTAGCATTAGGTATATTTATCATTCCATAATTGTATCCTTATTTCATCTGAAATAACATTCAGAAAGGGAAACATACTTTCTAAGGTGTACAGTTGATTTTTCCTGTTTAAACAGTTTATTAGATTCATTAATTCATCAGATATTATTGAGAGCTTATAGTATTTTAGACACTGAAGTGTTTTCTAAAAATAAGATGTGGACGATACAGATATGACCACCATCTTCATGTAGAATACAGGTTAATGGGAAGAAAGAAAAAACCATCAGTTAATAAATCAATCAAAAATTTAAAGGAAGCAAATAATCAAACATATATCTGTGTGTGATATAAATAGTACATATTGTGATGAAAATGTATGAGGAGCTTATATAGAGAATGAGAATGACCCAGTTAATTCATATATTAATTCAGTCATTCATCAAATACATACAGAACCTTCTATTTGTCAGGCACTTTTTTAGGTACCAAAGTTTCCACAATAAACATCATATATGTATTTTCTTATGGAGCCTACAGTGTAGACAGATAATAAACATTAAAAAAATGTAAGTAAGATGCTTTCAGATGGTGGAATGTGGTCTAAAGAAAATAAAACAAAGTACTGATATAGAGAATGACTTGGTGGGGGAAGTCACAGGGGAAGGAGTTACTCTAAGAGGAGGATCAGCTGCGGAAGCCCTTCCTGGTGAAGTGACACGTACACTGAGACCAGAATCCATCTGGAGAAACATGGTTTTCTATCAGAAAAGAAAGAAAGCGCTAACCTGCTGAGATTGGAAGAGCCTAACTTACTCTAACAATTCAAAGTCAGTAGGGTCAGGGGGAGCAAGGGGGACAAGGGTTGGATAGTAGGATTCAAGCTCAGAGAAGGAGACAGGCCAGATCAGGAAGAGCTTCTTGCACATGATGAGAAATTGTAATTTCAATGGCAAGCCATTGGAAAGGTGTAAGCAGGAGAATTATATGATTTGCTTTTTTGTTTTTTTTAAACACATTGTCTCTTTTATGGGGTATAGGTCCAACTTGGGACAGGAATTGAAGCAACAGAATCAGATAAAAGACCACAGAAAGATACTATGTCTGGACTAGAGAGATGGCATGGACATAGCAAGGATTAGTAAAGCCTGAGGTATGTGTAGAAAGGAGAGGTGACAGGACTTGCTGGAATGATGGTATAGATGCAAGAGGATTATGGACAGATGAGGAATCTGGGAAAGGCCTCTTTAGCAAGGTGACACTGAACCTAGCCCTGAAAGATGAGATGGAGCTGCCCATACAAAGAGTAGGAGAACAGGGAATGTCACATGGGGAGGGATCATTATTATGAAGAGAATAGCTTTAGGTTCATGAGAGCTTTGAGAGAAACTTTTAACTTTAGTTGTGTCCCAAATTTCTGATGACCATGTCTTGGTAATATACAATTCATCTATATATATATAGGATGTAGTAAAAGTAAAAAATTCACTGGGCCGTGATGTGTCCATAATGATAGGAGGGCACCCTAGTATTTAAATTTGGGGTAGAAACTTACCTGAAACTGTTTCCCTATGTTATAGGATAGGTTTCTGCTAGTTCTGAGAATTTCTCAGTGATTTTTCTGGAAAATGTTAAATTTTCTTCATAGGTATCATGTTTTACAGGGCATATACCTTATTAATATATCTATTAATAGGCTATGTTTTTCATTTCTACACCTGCTAGTCCTATAATCATTATGGAGTGTCTTACATAAATTAATTTTAAGAAACTATATAAGAAATCTAGCTTTGTTCCTTGAAGAGAGCTCTGCAATATTATGGAAACTCTCCTCTAATGGAAAACTCTGTGTGATTCAGTGTAGCTGAACATAGCTGCTAATAATTAGTGTGCTCACAGCACACTTATCTTGACTGTGCCATTTTCTCTAGAAAGGAAATAACATTTAATATTTTCTAGTTTTACATAGAGTAAGGGAAGTAACCTCGTTTTGAACAAGCAACAGAATGTCTTACTCTCTTTGTTCCAAGAAGTGTCCTGTCTTGTAAGTAATAAAAGGATTTTCTCATAGACATTTGCCAAAAAAATAGAATATTACTCCATTTATAGTATTCAATGGAAGGTGCAGTTGTGACAAAAAACACAAAATGTACAAGGAATTAATAGGTGTCATCTTAGGTGTCCAGGCCATGAAATCTTATGCTCTTTAGTTTTTCAAATTTTTTGCAGTACAATATAAATAATAAAAACTTCATCATTTTAACCATTTTTCTGTTGAAAAATGTACACATTTTTATTATATAAATATATTTAAATATCCAGAAGTAGGCAATTTTGAGCATTAATATCCCTATAGTCAAATTTCCTATATCACTTAAGTTCTCCCAGAATGTTTTCTCAGCATACACTAGATATCCATAGAATATGCAGAGAATAATGGTGATATGGTTTGAATGAATGTGTCCCTCCAAAATTCATATTGAAACTTAATCCCCTAGGTGGTGATATTAAGAGGTGGGTCCTTTTGAGAAGTGATTAAATCATGAGCCCTTGTGATTGAGATTAATACCCTTACAAAATAGGCTTCAGGGAGTTGCCTGTCCTTTTTGTTGTTATTATTATCTTTCTGTATCAAGTAGTAGTTGAATAAATCAGCAGATACGTCAATTAAAAATGGAATCTAAGATTATTGGAAATATTTATTGGATCTTCCTTCATGGATCATATATAGAATTACAATAATCATGATGCTTTATTTTTATTCTTTCTTTGATAAGACAAATAGAAATATATAATGTTTCATAAAATATTTATGAAAATCAGGAAATACATTGTTTCTTTGGATTAATTATAGAAATAAAAGTTTATTAATTTATGTCATGCCATTATATTGGACATTACCCAGGCCGTTCCTCTTTATTTCTTTTATTTGGTTTCAAACATACAAAAGCTAAAATTGCTAAATTTAAGTATTGTTTTCAGTAAAAGAATACTTCTTAGACATCGGTATTTAGTCTAAGTAATACATTGGTATTTAGACTAAGAAAAGTGAAAATGTCCTAAGTAATTTTCAGACTAAGAGGAGATTATCATAGAAAAGTACACATGAGAGAAAAAACAAATGCCAGTGACTCAACATTGTAAAACTAATCAATGAATGGCTGGACCGATAGATAGAGGGATGGACAAGAATTACTTATAGACCTCCATCTGAAGAGAAGGGTACTTAAGCTCAAAATTAGAGCTAGAGAATATATCCTGATGTTCCCTGGCTCCAGCCATAACTTCAAACTCAGAGGAAACACATACTGTTGCTCCATAAGGGAATAGTTCTCCCCTTCTGGGCACATTTTCTAAATGCCTCTTTCTCTAAAGTTGTGAAGAAAATTGGTGCTCTTGTTTATTAATTATTATAGTTAACAAGGATATAAAATTTGACCCAAGAATTAATAAGAGCCAAAGAATAGCAAAACATGCTGAATGGTAGTATGTCGTCATGGTGATAATGAAAAAGAGTACACGTTAGGAATTCAGAGACCTGGTTTTATTACTGACATTTACTAACTAGATGTAAACCTTGTGGAAATAAATTTGCCACTTCTGGCTTCTTTTTTTCATCTGTGAAATGAGAGGATTGGAAATAATTATCTCTGTGGTGCCCGCCAGCTCTTAATGTCTCTTTTCTATGCTAAATACTTGTTAATCTCCCTTGGACCATCCGAAGCACACTTTAAATGTCTTTTGGGTCATTCTTATACACATAATTCATGATTGCATAGTACTGGCTGGGAATATAGGGTAAGGAGATCCCTATTCTTAAAATTATCTGACTCCTTTTATTTTATATAAATGATTTTCAGGGCTTATGCCAATAATTATTTCTAAGATTAAATATCAACTTTCCATATAGCCCCTTTGGGGGATTTTCTTCTACTAGCTTTGGGTTTGAGCTACAACCTAGTTTGTTTTGGCATTACACATTTATAGTAACACCTAATCCCGCAGCTACTTGACTTCTAACAATCTCAAGTAGGTCAGGCACAAAGCCAGAAATAATTAAGCTAAAACACTCCTGAGTTTTAGGGAAATAGGTGTCAACATGTAGGTAGAAAGAGTGTTTGCATTTTTTGGCTTCTCAAATACGTAACATTTCTTTAACTGGTTTTACCAAAAGCCATTAACTTTGTTCTAGGTTAGTTTGAACAGGCAGTCTGTCAACTAAGGCTGTAAAGATTAGGTTGCAGGTGAATGTGTGCAAAATAGACCCCTAATGTTTGGAAAGTTATAGTATTTAATAAAATAGATCAGATCACAAAAAAGGAGCTAAAGAAACACCAGCAGCAATAGGCAAGGAAAATTTATTTAGTGGAGAAACCAACACTCTAAATATCTTGTAAGCCTATGAGATGAGAAATGAAGTTAAGCAGAAGCACTAGGAGAAAGCAACCCAGAAATATGGAATAATCCAAGCAGTAACTACTGAACTATATATAGTATAAAAAGTGTTGTTTATAAGGATTGTCATGAATCATCAAGAACAATTTAAATTCTGTTCAATATGTTCTACTTTCTGTGGTCATGAAGTAGAAGGTATGTGAGTGATTTAGAATCCAAGAGTTCTAAAGCTGCAAGAAATGTTAGAGTTAGGGAATGCAGATCTCCAGCACTGAGACCTCTGGGGAGACAAAGAAATATCATTGCCCATTTTATTTAAAATTTTAATATGTTTACACAAATACTTTAATTTCTTATTCTTTCATATTTGAACTTCGTTGGCTCTTATTTCACTGATGTCCATGTTTGTGCCATTGCACAACAATTAGAAGTTGTTTGTAATTAAGGTGGTCATAATTTAGGAAGCTAACATTTATTTAGTACTGCTCTATGTCACATTGCATTTAATCCTTAAATGTAGTATTTTTATCTACAGTTATAACATTTTACGAAATGGAAGAATATAAGAACAAGGGAATCAAGTTACTAGTTCAAGTCGTGTAATGGAAAAACAACAGAACTGAAATTTTAATTCAAATCTCTGCCTCCAAAGGACATGTTCTTTCCAACATATGCTGCCTCTCCTGCTAAAAATCTTAAAGAGGAGTATGGATATTGGCATTATCCTCAGTCCATAGAAAAACATTTCTTCCTCATATTTTACAAGGCAAGAACAGTACAGAAGTATTTTTTAAATGAACACACTTATTTTTATCATTAATGGTTGACAAATGCACAAAATTTCAAATAGTTAAGAGCAGAAGGATGGGAATTAGACTAACAGCCAATGAGAAAGCATATAACTAGCTTGAAATCTTAGGGCCTTTGAGTGATCCCTCACATCTCCATTGATTACTGGCTTCTACCATTTTTCTTGATCAGTGGTTACCCATTTTTGCTTGAGCACTTTTCTGAAGGTTACAATTTCACAAGACACACATTTATTTTGAACTGTGTTAATTTTATAAATGGCAAGCCTTCTACTATCTGGCACCTCTCTACAGTTGCTGGCCACTTTCTGTAGTTCTTCCTGGTGCAGTAAATCTAAGTCAAACTCTGTCTTTTAATTGCTTTCTTGTTCAGGATAGCATTCTAAGTTTTCTCAAGTCTTCATATGCCATGTATTTCTAATATGACAAACTCCTCATTGAATTCTTATTCTAGACCAGTGGTTCTCAAACTAGGGTGAATATTGGAATTACCTGGAAGCCTATAAAAGTTACAGCAGATTTTCACTGTTTTTTTTTTTTACCAATATATAACAGTTAATACACAGAAAAATGGGCATATGATCTGTGTGTACAGAACATTGTTCAGAATCCCAGCAACACAGTGAAATTGCTGTATGGTCTTAAGCATGTGATTTCCTATCTGTGGGTCTCAAGATCTTCATGAAGATATAAATATAATTATGTCTATCCTGACTCATGGAGTAGTTGGGAAGATCAAATTTCCTTTGTAAACTTTAAATCATCATGCAGATGTTATCATTACTATTAATATCATCCATTAAATTTTCAAAGATTGCTTTTCAAAATTCTCATTGCCCACATCTCTGCTTACCCAGTATATTAATATTCCCCAACATCTGTAGCCTTTTCTTCCTTTTGTAGATTTGAGATTTTTTTCCTCTTCATTACTTATCCCAGAAAATAAAACCATAAAATTCCTCAAAAATACACATATTTATGGAAAGTCAATAAAAAGAATGAAAAGGAGAATTCAATTTATTTAATGTTTCATTTGGTTGTCACCACTGTACTGCACTTTATTTCTTTTAGACTAAATACACATGAAACAATATTTATCTTCAGCATTTCTGTGTGTTTTGTGTTTAGCTAAGAGTAAGAGCACCATTCTTCAATCAAGAGAAAAATTTTCTGTTCTTTGCTCTATCACTAGTAAGCTGTGTGGCCCTATGGAAATGTAGAGAAAGTAATTGGAAAAGAATAAAGAGGCACACAAATGTAATGTATAGTAAATATCAATTGGATTTAGGGAAAAATAATTTGTAATTATCTAAAACTTCAAACATCAAGAAAAAAACTCTATGTAGGTTTTACTATTTACACATTTGGGTTATATTTTCATTTATAACCTCCTAGCTATCTCTTCCTTCTCTTTCAAACATTTGATTCTAAGTTTCAGAAGAGCTATGAAACAGGTGTATATATACTATTTCCTAATGTGACCTGTATCAGTATGTGGAGTATGTGCTAAGTGTTTTCTGAAGCACTAAAAAATACACTTTAGTATAGAAAGAAAATGTTTTACTGGGATGTTACTTTTAAGTCAGGAAGATTGGGAGTACCTAATGGGTCAAGTTTTTCAGTTAACGTCATTATATCCTCAGGGTTTTTTTTTTTTTTTCACTACCTCTCTTTTATACTTAATAATATTGGAGAAATATATTTATTATTAATCAAATGTGGTAAAAATAGTTGGTTGTTTTGTATACAGTTGTCTATTTGAAGACCCGAAGCAGCTTTGTGTTTTTCACATTGCGGTATTTTAACATACTCCATTAACAGTGAAATAAAACCATGGTGTTATATTTTCAAAGGAAATATGAATCTTATATCATTATCATTTTCCCATTAAAACTTAATTAAGTTTTTCTGAACTTCACCCAATGAAAGTAAAATTCTAGTGAAACATCAAGTAGCACATTATATTTTACTGCTGCCATTGTTGTTACAAACTTGAAATCTTGATTTAACAAAATACAGAGCTAAATTTATTTATTCCTGGAGGTTTTCTTGCCTCTTAGGTGTCTTAGAATAGCTTGAACTATAATTAAACTTTTTATATTCATGATCCAGAATGATCAATTAAGTCAATGATTTTCACACTTATTTACCAAGTAAAACTAAAATGCAGAGAAGTTTAAGCACTTATACTGGGGCGTTTGGGGGTATAGACTAAACTCACTTGTCTTAATCTGAAAAATTTATTTGAAAGTTCAATTTTATAGCATATTCTATAATTTATATTATTTTTGTAGAGAAATATATTTTTTATATTTAAAGGCTTAACATAAGGATTTAAATTTCTTACCATTGAGGAAAATTGATGATGCAGACAGATATGATATATCTATTTCTGTCTTTTCTGATACTCTTGTACTCTCCCTGTATTCCAAGCTTAAGAATACCAATCAGGTGGAGCTGAGTGAGCAAGGAGGATAGTAATAGGATAGGCAACAAAAGGCTGTGTCTCAAATGCTTATCTAGGTCATTGCAGGCTTTTGCTTTCATTCGAAGACTGAGATATCTGGGAGGTTTAAACAAAGGTATGCGATGCTTAGGTTTACATTTTAAAAGGTTAATACTGATAACTAAGTTAAGAAAAATTATGAGCAGTCAACAGTAGAAATGAAGAGACCAGTTAGAAGGCTATTATAATAATCCACATAAAAGGCAATGATGAATTGGGCTAAGTCTGTAGCAATAGAAATGAAGAGGTGGACATGTTGAAAAAGGAGATCTAGTAATATTATTCAGAAATAATAAAGGAAAAAAGTTTTCTTCCGATAGATACAACAAAATGAGTTTGTCCAGGAAACATAATGCTTAGTGAAAAAAAGCCAGAGTAAAATAATGAATATTATATTGTTCTATTTCTGTAAAGTTCTAGAACAGGAAAAAAAAGAGTGACAGAAAACAAATCAGTGGTTTCCCGGGATTGGGGATGGGGATATAGCTTAACCACAAACGAAAATGAGAGAACTTTCGGGGGTGACGGAAATGTTCTAAAACTTGATCATGGCAGTGATTGCTCATGGAAATATACATTTAAAGTGTGTGAACTTTATTATATGTAAATTATACTTCAAAAAACCTATGAAGGAAAAAAAAAATAGTGCACCCAATAAGATTTGCTGACAGAAATGGTATATGAGAGAAAGAAATATGTCAAAACAAAAACTGTAAAATTTTTTGTCCTCAGCTCTTGGTAGAAACTCATTATCTGATACACAGAAGACTATGGTAAGATGAGGTTTTGGCAGAATATTTCAGCTTTGGATGTGTTAAATGTGAGATCCTTAGTACACATCCAAGTGGAGATGCCAATTAGGCTGTTGGATATATAAATCTTAATTAAAAGGAGAAGTCTAGCCTAGATATATATATTTAGGACTTATCACTGTATACATAGTGTTTAAAGTTAGAAAATTGAAAGAGAACAACATTCTCTATCAATGAATGTTAATATAGAAGAGAAGAGGGGTGCTAGAATACATTTCCAAATTCTTCTATCATTTATCGTTTCTATTTAAATATATATAACTCACCCCAGCCCCCCAACTTAACTATAGGAAGACTGATTGCTGATTTTTTTTTCTATCATTTTCTCATTGCCTGGCTAAATGCCTGACTAAAAAGATGTTCATTAACAGTGACTGTGGATTGAATGTGCCTCCTTAAGATCATTCAGCACACAAAAAACAAGAAAGAAAAGATCAAACTGGTATTATCATCTTGAAGACTTAGTTGATTTTGAGAAATTATTGGAACTTGAGAACATGAAATACTAATTGAAACAGAATCTACTCTTCTCTTATTAGAATAATTAATTCATCAAATATGTTGCTTCTACATGTTAATTTTCTGGTGAGTCATTAATTCCTTGTCTTCTTTTCATGATTCTTCAGATTATAGTTACTCTTAATAATTATTAATACGCATATCTTCCGATATTCAGTTGCTTTAAATTTGGAAAACCATAAACAATGAAATAGCAAAAGTTGTGTTAAAAGCAAACTAGAGAGATTTACAAATGTGAATCAAGATTAGCTTCATAAGGGAGAAGAGACACCTCTTCCATTGTTTACGAGAGAAAGAATAGAGGGAGAAAAAAGTATGTATCCCTTCAAATGAGTTAGAGGTCCTTGTGTGAAAGCTTTTATTTCTTTTTGAAATTTTGGGTAAGGTCTTCATCTGTGAGTGAAAGAAATTGTTGGAGGAGGGAAACAAAAGTGTTACCACTGTAGAAAATGTTTTAAATGGGTCCTTTGAAAAAAATAAAAGAATGATTAGGTTACCACGATTATATCATGGTATGTTATATCAAACTGTACTCCTGTTCAATTAAGGACCAAAATTATTTTCTACATATACACACAAACATATAAAGAAAAACTGCAGTAATAAAGTTCAAAGTCATATAAAGCAGAAAAATACTCTAAAGAAGTTTTAAATATACAAACATATTTTAACTCTATTATTATAATGATTACAATGACTGTTTCTATTTCTAGCAACCATTTAACCCTTGACTTTTATTACATAATTACAACTAAATTAACTTTCTAAGGATGCTTTATTTGGACAATTTACTTGCTCAGTAATTATGCATTTTCCTCTAATTGCTAAATACACTAACTTCTCATTATTACTATTTTTTCAATTACATGGTTAGTTAAGTTTTAAACAGTGTTAAACTGACATTTTGAAAACAATGTTCAAGATGATCATTTTCAAACAAAGTAAAATGATAATAATTAATAAAGAACTATGTAGTGTAAACAATTTCCAATGATTTTTTAATCTCATATTTTTAAATAGATGAAAGTATAATGTACTGTGAAATATCTTAATAGATATCTAGATTTTATAAACAAGAGGGCAAGTGGCTATTTACATTGGAAGAGATCATTCTGGATGGAAAAGTAGCAACTTTTACTTTGTAATATTTTCTGCAAGGATTTTAAAATCATGTTAGGTTGGAATTTTGATAGTTTTACGGGCAAAGTAGATACTTATTGAAAAAAATTTCCCTATATCTTGAGAGCTGAAAGATTTACTCTCCTATAGAGAAACTTATGTTTCATTATCCAGCTATTCAAAAAAGGCTTTTAAAAGAAAGCTAAAGATAAAATTGAGGTATGTGACTCAAATTCTGCTTAACAAAATTTATAAACCAAAAAAACTCTTTACAAGCATCTACTTTCCTTCCTTTGTGATTTTCCTTTAGTTTTTTTTTTTTTTTTTTTTTTTTTTTTTCACTGAATTCACTGAAATTCAGATTCAGGTAAATTATGAAGTCTTAATTATTTTATGATTTATTCTGTAAAGATTATATTGCTTATTATATTGCTTAGATTGTGTTGCTCTCATTAGACTCAACTTACAACATTAGGGACCAAATTTTAACATGAGGATTGGAGGGGACAATATCCCAACCATAGTGCTCTCAGATCATTACAACCTATTTTGCACTACCCCTGTTCCCAGCATATACACACATACCAGTGAGAGCACTTAGGGAATGGTCACCAAGGACTTGACTAAAGCTAAATCCAGAGTATACTTTTGAATTCACATCTATATGCATATATTAGATATTTCAGAAAATAAAAGCATGCCTCAAAATCAGTTTTTAAAAATCTCACATTGGTATATTTTTAAACTACAAATATTAAAATTATGGAAGTAAGAGTAAGAAAAAGAAGAATAATTAAAAATGGTTTCTAAGAATTTCAGAAAATATTCTAGAATGTAGAGGAAATGTAGGTGAATGTCAAGAAAATGTAGGGAAAATTCAGAGACAAAAATACATGAACTAAATGATAACAAACATATACCAAATCCATCATAGAGGATAAAATTCAAATCCACCTAGGGGAATCAAAGCCAGAATTCTATATGTAGTCATGTATGAGAGCTTAATAAAAACATTTGCAGACATGCAAATATTCAGAAAACCTATATCCCTCACCATCTTTCTTAGTTATTATTTGAGTATTTATTCCAGAAACATGAATAAATCAACCAGAAGAGAAACATGGCATCTAAGAATAGTGAGTCCAACCAAAGATGTTGTAAAGGGAAATCTTACAGGAAAGTCTCTGAAGGAAAAACTCAATGTTTATCTGGTGGGATATGGAGGCTGGAAAATGTGAGACTAAAATAAAAGCTAAAAGCCCAGGAAACAAAAGGCAATTTCGTCAAATGTTCTACTTGGCTTTGTGGTGAATATTTACATGGTCAGAATAATGTAAACATTTTGTGGGTTTGGAAGTTACAATTATGGGTAAACAGTTATAATCTACCAATACATTGTAAAAGTAGAGATGACAGAAGTTAGCAAATGGAAGTGAAAAAGGGAATTTGTTACTTTTACCTGGTAAAAGATCTAGATTTCTCTTAACAAGAAATAAAGGTAAATAGGTTGCATAAAGTTACAACACAGACCTAGTGACACAATTATAACGGGAAAAAGGAAGAGATTTGGGGGGTCTATAAATGGCTAAACCTCCTTTTATGGCAGGAAGTAAATAATTGATGCCTATAATTAATCTACATAATAAATTGAAACAGAAGCATATTGCTTAGTGATATGGATTAAACACCCTTCAACATGGGAGAAGTAAGAATGGTAGATTTGAAAGTGGATCCTTGCCATTCACTATAAACATTCTTGTTATATCTTACTTTTAACAATCATGTACATGTATCACTTTCATATATTCTTTTAAATATGGAATTTTAAAAATAAAAATATATTAGAATTTTAAGTGGTTATTATTTTATAGTCTCTTTAGAACTAATAGTAGAAACTTTTTATCCTATATGTTCAAGAAAGAATTGTATTTTCATCCTTGCTTTTCAAAAATCTATTGATCAGTACTATTAAATGTATCATATCATCTTTTTCATATGATATATTATTACAACTAATAGAAACTTTGCCATGTTATCATTTTTTGACTTTGCCAGCTTATGCATAATGTATGTAGTTATTTCTATGTTTTTCTGCATCATTCAGTTTATAGCAACCCCACAGTACCAAACAGCTAAGGTTAGCTTTTGTGTCAGAAATATTCAATGGACATTTTGCTCAATGAATAAATTGTTTCCATTTTTTGTTTTATTTAATTTAAAATTATTCATTGGCAAATAAAGATTGAAAATATATATAAACATCTAACATCTAGTTTATTTCATTGTCCAACTACCACTAGGTAGCTTCTTCAAAGAATAGTCTGTTATTTTTATTTCTTCATATCACTTGGAAGTGATATTTTCATACATTCTTGCAAGTCTTGTTAGGTGTGAAAGAAACAGACAAAAAGATACAGTTCCTATTTTTAATGTTTTGTATTCTAACAAAGATTACTACCTAATTTCCAAATTCACTGGCCACTGTTCACTACCTCTTTTCTTAGAATATATTCCTTTTGACCACCCCACCCTTGAAACTTTATTCTTTGGATTCTACTAATTATGTTTTTCTGGTTCTGCTCTCACCTTGGTTACTAACAGTACCCTTAACTTGATCAATCTCTATGACCCAACTGCTTTTAAAACATGTATTCTACTGTTTGCCTCTTCTCCTGATTTAACACATCCTCCTTTAGTAATCCCTTAGTCATTGATGACGTGCAGACGTGCAGACGTGCATATTTCCTTCTCTGGGTGCCTGACCTACATGTAAGCATTAGGAAGCTTATATGAGCATCTTAAACTTAACTTGCCAAAACCTGAATTTATTTTCTTTCTCCCGCACTCACTCAAGCACGCTTCCTTATGTCCTAAGATAACACAGTACTTGGCATATAGTAGTGGTTCTGAAATTTTAGTGTGTAGAGGGCCTGTTACAATACAGTCTGCTGAGTCCCAAATGTAGTGTTTCTGATTCAGCAGGTCTGGGTGGCAACTGTGAACGTGCATTTCTAATAAGCTCCCAGGTGACACTGCTGGTTTGGCAATCGCACCTTGAGAACCATTGGCACACAACAATCATTTAATATTTGTTAGTTCAGTAATTACTACGAGTCGATGGATGGTTAAGACAGTAATATAGGCTCAAAAATCAAACTTAATATGATTAAATGACAAATATTCATAGAACTTTAAAACTTTAGTCTGAAAGAACAAAGATCATTCACTCTAACATCCTCCTATTATAAATTAATAAACTGAGGTCTAGAGGTAGTAAGTGACTTGTGTGATGAAAAATAATTAGATTCAATCAATGCTGAATTTCCATAAAAATAACTGTGTTATGTAGCATTTGTATTTAGCAAATCAAGGATAACTTCCAATTTTTTGAGATGGAGATAGAGCAGATTACATTTTCCCTAGATGAGTAGGCCTTTGCCCACTCACAAGCATCAATTACCCAAAAATGAATAAATTACTATTAATACTAAGTTTTAATGTTGCTCCTCATACCCCTGAAATAGATGGTAAAGAAAGGAGAAATGTAGAGTTCAATATGTTGATTAAGGTTATGGATATTCACCACTCCAAGCATATTGGGACAAGCAGCATGTGGAGGAAAGAACACAGACATGACTTAACACTTACTGGTCCTAAAGAAAGGTTAATCCTATATTTGGCCAGAACTGATAGCATATCCATATATGCATACGAGCAAATGTCAAAACTGTGCCAGTCCTGTTGTCTTAAGCTGTTTTCCTGTTTTGCAAAGTTTGTATGTTTGACAGAACTCACCAAACTCCGCTCCACCATACTCACTTGAGGCTTTTATTTAAAGGCAAAGGATAACATGCAGCAAAAGAGAGAGAATACAGACAAGCATCAGAAGTCCAAGAGCCTTTCCACAGCGTGAGTTTCCTGTGGGCCAAATCTTAGGAAACTAGAGTATTCTGAGTTTCTGGCTTGAACCAATGAGATCTATGCAAGGAATCTTAGTTTTGGGAGATCTTAGAAATAAAGCTGTCATTGGCTCTTTAAATCATCAAGCCAGACTAGTCAAACCAGGTGGGCTAGTTGCAAACCATTAGTGCAGAAACTAACCTTAGACATCTCCAGTGGGGCTTCAGACCCTAAACTATACCACAAAGCCCATGGATCTCTTTTTTAGCCAAGAATAATAACCAGACACAAACAACATCTTCAGAAATAAAGATAAGCATTTCCAGTACAGCTGCAAACCAGCCTTATTCTACAAAGTGGTCTTGTAGAGAAAGCCCTGAAGCTTCTTTTCTATGGACCAGTTGCATGAGGGCCCACGCAGTCTGAATCCTAGGTCTCTAGATGTGGGCTACCAAAACATATTGAGGTTAGTTAGGTTGGCATAGAGATTTTGAGCTCTCCAGGGAAAACCAAGCCAATCCTTGTGAAGTATTTACCAGAAGTCACTTTCACACAATGGCAGTGACTGATGCCTACATTCAAAATGCTATATCATAATCAAGTTACTTCATAGAGGTATGTATGCCTGCAGGCTTTAAATACTTTAGGGAACAGTCTGGTTACCAAATAAAGGAAGTCTTGTAACAAAGTGGTATTTCCTTTGAGGTTACTAGTTTCCAAAAGGGAATGTCCAAACAATATGCATAAGGAAAGTATGTAGGAAAAAAAACAGAAGAAATACAATAGAATGGGTTGCTGTTTCCCATTAGATAGGTCTGCTATCATTTACCAATTACAATTATAGTAATTATGGACAAGGATTCAGAAAAGCCAGATCTTCTAGTCAGAGTTTTTCCATATATAACATACCAAGTGTGTTTACTTAAGGAAAGAATCTTATTCCAGTATCTTTGTTTTTTATCTATCCAATATACTACTTTATATTCCAGTATCTTTATCCAGTTTTATTACTTACTATTTATTTGTACTTAATTCTATCATCTGTACAATGAAACTAATTTTTAGAATCTAATTATTTTATTTGAAAATGTGGTCTTCTGACCACCTCCATTAGAAACACTTGAGGGATACTTCTTAAACTTTAATGTACATATTATATAGTACATGAGAGTCACTGGGGGATCTTTTTAAAATGTAGACTCTGATTCCATAGGTCTGGGGTGAGGACTGAAATTCTTCTCTTCTAATAGGCACCCAGGTGATATCCAAGCTCCCATGATTCTGCCTAATTAGCAGGAATGATTAAAAACAATAACTCTGTGTGTGTGTGTGTGTGTGTGTGTGTGTGTGTGTGTGTGGGTGGGTGGTGTAAATAAAAATAGGCAGATACATCAATAGAATAAACTTCTAGGATTAAGCCTGAAGATCTGCCTTCCCAAAAAGCAACCCCCTCCCTCCTCAGGTCTTATGAACAATCAAGTTAAGAACTACTTGCTTAAATAAACTGCAATGTCTAACTTAACTTTCAGCTACAATATTATGTAGATCTAGTCTCACCCTGATATTCCCCTAAATCCTAAATTGGAAGCCTGACATAGTCTTTTACTTCTCAGTACTTTACAGGCATCTGTGTTGTTTAAGTATCTCTGATTTGCAAAATGCTGCCAAGTCCTCTGCCTCTAGATTCAAAATTTAATTAGATTCTAATCTTTTGGTAGGTGTAAGTTAAATCCTTTGTACTATGCAGAAGTACAAGATTCTTCCCCAAATGAAGAGCTAAACAGCTGAAAGGAAGAGGTAGTTTTTTAGAATTCAACTAAAAATTATAGCATCACATTTTTTTTTGCAGTTATCGGCTATTTTGGAACTCTACCCTTAAATTCACTCTGAACTCCTTTCATCCTCTCCATAACACCACAGTTCTTTAGAGGAAATGTTTACCTAAATAAAATGCCTTATACAGTATGTGACACAGAGTACATAGATTAGGACCCAGTACATTATTTCCTTCTCTTCAAGAATTTCTTCTTTTTGTTACTGAGTATTCAAATATTATTGAATATAGTACAACAAAGTAATATGATGATTTCTCATTCAGCCTAACGATGTTTTTTCTTAATTTTCTTTTTCCTTTCCTTACAGTATAAGCAAGTAGAACAATATATGTCATTCCATAAATTACCAGCTGATATGCGTCAGAAGATACATGATTACTATGAACACAGATACCAAGGCAAAATTTTTGATGAGGAAAATATTCTCAGTGAACTCAATGATCCTCTGAGAGAGGTAAGATTTATTGTTCTCAATCTCCATGATACATGATCATTGTTTATTTTCTTTTTTTTTTTTATTTCAGCAAATTATAGGGGTACAAAAGTTTAGGTTACATATATTGCCCTTGCCCCCCCTACCAAGTCAGAGCTTCAAGTGTGTCCATCTCCCAGACGGTGCGCATTCATTACGTATGTATACACCCACCCCCTCCCCCCCATCTGCCCGACAGCCAATTAATGTTATTCCTATATGTGCACTTAGGTGTTGATCAGTGAAACCAATTTGATGGTGAATACATGTGATGCTTATTTTTCCATTGTTGGGATACTTCACTTAGTAGAATGGGTTCTAGCTCTATCTAGGAAAATACAAGAGGTGCTAGATCACCACTGTTTCCTACAGCTGAGTAGTACTCCATGGTATACATATACCACATTTTATTAATCCACTCATGTATTGATGGGCACTTGGGTTGTTTCCACATCTTTGCTATTGTGAATTGTGCTGCTATAAACATTCGAGTGCAGGTGTCTTTTTTATAGAATGTCTTTTGTTCTTTTGAGTAGATGCCCAGTAATAGGATTGCTGGATCAAATGGTAGATCTACTTGTATCTGTTTAAGGTATCTCCATATTGCTTTCCACAGAGGTTGCACTAGTTTGCAGTCCCACCAGCAGTGTATGAGTGTTCCTGTCTCTCCGCATCCACACTAACATGTATTGTGTTGGGACTTTTTGATAACGGCCATTCTCACTGGAGTTAAGTGATATCTCATTGTGGTTTTGATTTGCATGATTAGAGATGTTGAGCATTTTTTCATGTTTGTTGGCCATACTTCTGTCTTCTTTTGAAAAGTTTTTGTTCACGTCCTTTGCCCACTTTTTGATAGGGTTGTTTGACTTTTTCTTGCTGATTTTCCTGAGTTCTAAATAGATTCTAGTTATCAGCCCTTTATCGGATGTGTAGCATGCGAAAATTTTTTCCCATTCTGTAGGTTGTCTGTTTGCTCTTGTGACAGTTTCCTTGGCTTTGCAGAAGTTATTTTCTTTTTTCATGGGAAATCTTCTAGTCCATGTTATGACACTACTCAAACGAAAAATCA
The DNA here is from genome assembly GCF_020740605.2 of Lemur catta. Taxonomy (NCBI): domain Eukaryota; kingdom Metazoa; phylum Chordata; class Mammalia; order Primates; family Lemuridae; genus Lemur; species Lemur catta. Next base: position 29,184,026 of record NC_059139.1, on the reverse strand, counting down.
GAACTAAATGTTAAGATATCTTTTGGGGGCCTTATTCTCCTTATGCTCTTCTCATATACAAGCTTTTGTTAAAAAAAAAAAAGGTACTGAAAATTGTTCTTAAAATTATTAGTCTCAGAACTGTTCTATTTTTTACATTCCTGGCTCTTAAAATTCTTTCTTGTGGCCTCATTGTCCATATCTTCTCCATCTTTTGCTCTCTGGTGCTTATTGAACTGATTATTTATCTTCTTTTTGATTTCTATTCTCCTTCCCATCTTCATTTTCCCTGATTTTCCCTTGGATCCTGATCACAGACTGACCTGCTGCATGCAATTCATTTCCTATTACCTCATTGAAACACTTTGCAACATCCATAACCACCTATTTCCTTTGCATCCTCCTTCTGTCACTCCCTAGAAATCTTCCTTCCCAGTAGAATGTTCAGATCACTCCTAGACCAAATGAGCATGTTCTTGATTATTCATATTTCTCACACTGCTTTTTTGCTCTCCTCTGTTTTACTACCTATCTTCTCAAAAGACTTCTACATATCCACTGAATTCTGGTTTGCTCTTAACTTCTTTACCAAAATTGTTCCCTTGCAAGTTATCAATGACCTATTAATCGTCAATCCTTTGAGCCATTGGTGGTGCTTTTTATGCTGTTAATAAAACACATTCTAAATCTCTTTTTGGAGTTTTTTTTTAACAGTGAACCATTACTGAGCCATTGGCTTTTCATTCTATATCGTAGAATTTATTTTCTTTTATATATTTCGCCTCATATTTCAGTTCTATGAATTTGAGCTCTAAGTTCCTTCCCATATACTCCATTTTCTTAAAAGCCTCCTACTATCCCCTGGCTCCACATATGTAGTAAGCTATGTAATAAAGTCACTGTGTTCCATCACTAAGCCATTTATCTTTTAAAGTCTCTCTGTACATATTTTAGTCATTCTCTCAAGTCACTTGGAATGTAAAATTTCAGTCCTGTCTTAAATCTTTTCTTTCTGTGCCTTGCCAATCACCAAGTGCTGTCAATTCATTTTAGTCAACATCCGTGTGTTCTGCTTTCTGACCCGCTGCCACATTCTAACCTGACACCTCTGGCGTGGACTATTTGCACTGTCCCCTTAGTTTGCCTTCTGGCTTTTGGTCTGATTTCTCTGACCATTTAAAGCACCACTGCCAGATTAGTGTTCTTTTATGTACATGAGCTGGTCATTTCTCTGCTTAGAAATGTCCAGTTTTTATGTTACAAGTTAAATCAAATAAAGAGTCTTGAGGCTTATATGCCAGCTCCAGCTCAACTCTAGCTTTCCTTTCCGCCACTGCTCCACTTGTTGCAAAGTGGCCTACAACCAAGCTGTGCAGAACTTGACTATATTGTAATTTCTCACCCTTGCATCATGTGTTTTCCAGAAAAGTCTCTCATCTGTTGGGAAAATCTAGTTCAAATAATACCTCTTTATTTCTACCTTCTTTCTTTGATAAGATACCAGACTAGATCTGATCTCTCTTTTCTCTGACTGCCAGTGCACATAATCTATAAGTGTGCTACTTACCCATTCTGCCCGTGCTATCGTTATGTTTTCACATTTGTTTTTGCCACTTTTGTCTTGCAAGTTCCTTAAAAGCAAGGGCCATTTAGTCTATATTTTAATTTTTTACTTAAAAAAATTAGTATGAATTTAAGTAACTCAAATATTTTAGTCCAACTAATATTTTGAACATTTATAACTTTTCTAAATGTCTGCACCCACTAAAAGCAGCTTTGAATGCCATAAGATACTGGTTAAGAGTTCTAAAAATAAAAGAGACTAAGTATCTGCTACCAATTAGCTTATTTTCCCTATGAAGTCCTCAAACAAATTAGAATGTATAAATTGTTTTGTTTTGGGAGATATAATTCAAACATTTTATATTTTTTAAGAAGAAAGTAAAATATCTTTTGTTTAAAAAAATATATGAATATGCTTTACCTTGTCCCTTTTTGGAAACAGAATATGATTTAAATCCAAATCTTCTTCACTAAAAGGCAGAAGAAGCTTAGGACACTGGAACCAGTTTGGGTTCTAAAGGGCCTGGAGGGATTCAAAGGTCGCATGGGGCAGGTCATAGCAAGGAGACAGAAGTAATTCAAGAGACAGTAGCAGGGAAAAATATCAAATCAAAAGATAGGAAGATAAGCCTAAACTAAGGATATATTACAAGGAGGTGGGGAAAAGTTAGGATTCCAGAATAAAATCTCATGGAAGGAATACAAAAAATCAACAGACCAAGTGAGTATAAAACTGAACCCTAAGAAGTTGTACCCTTAAATGAGAAGTATTCCTCTGTGCTGAAAATTCTCAATGCAATATAAAATAAGGATAACCAGAAATTTTTCTGTATTGTGTGTGTTTTATTAACTATCTTTCCTCTTGCTGCAATGTAATTTACACTGATCTTGTGTAGAAAAATATTCACTTTTCATTTTTATCTGCATCCACAGACGAACCTCCCATTTCCTCAATTTGCACAAACATTATATCACTAAATTATGACCAGATTTTTCCTTACATATTCAAATAGTTCAGGCTCTCAACAGCTTTTACCTTGACATCCGAAGTGCATTTTCAACTTTTCTCCCTGGCTTTAATCTCAAGTAGCTTAAATGCATCCCATCACAAGGCTACCATATTGATTGATATAAAACTCAACTTTGACTATGTCATTTTCTTAGAACCTACCCATGACCTACCATCCCCTGCAGGAAAAAGCACAAGCTTCTTAACATGGCACAGACTCTTCACGGCCTGCTTTCATCTTCGTTTCTTCACATTAGTGTTTCATCAACAGGGTATTGTTGATAATTTCCTGAAAAAAGAAATGCTGTTGATTGCCTCTTTGCTTTTCTTCATGCTACTCTATCTTCAATCCTTTCTATTCTATTCTTACCTACTACTTTCCAGTAAGCACTCTTACCAGGTCTTACCTTTTCATAAATTCTCCCTGTCCCCTCTGTCTCTCTCACAGTATTTATCATTGGTTAGTTTATTATTTACTTCAAGACTATGAGCTTCTTGAGGATAGAAATTGTATCTTAATATTCTTGTATCTCTAGTGACCAGCATGTAGTAGGAACTCATGAAATATTTACTGAGTGAAAAATCCTCTTTAACAGAATTGTGAATGAAAACCAGAGTAAGAATCATGGCTACTTAATAAAAGTAGAGATCCTAGAAATGCAAGCATGAAATGCTGAGACACTTAACACCTTATAAATGTGAAAACAATGTTTCACCATTTGATTCCCTGCTGTTCAGCTTTTGCTTGATATCAGGATGATGCAAATGTCTAAATTTAATGTTGTACTGAGTTAAGACTTAAGTTGAAGGAAAGAAAACAAATAAAATAGGAAAGTTAGGAAAGTAAGGAAAGATATGGAAAAGAGATAATAAAAGCATTAGTAAACTAAAACTTGTGTCTAAAAAATCCAGACATGTTTTTTGGAAGAAAAATTCAATAAGAACAATGGGAAATATATATTTCTCCTTATCAAATTTGAGTACTGCATACCTGCTATATTCAAGTCATAGTGATAGATCACAAGAAATATCTAAAAAAGAAGTAGTAAGACATATCATTCCACCTTTCAAAAGCTGTATTTCACTTACGAGATGAGACATAAACTTATGCAAAGCTGTGTTTTGGTCACTGTTGTGCTCCTAGTGTCTAGAAATTGCTTGACACATAGAAGATTTTAAATGACTGACACAATAAATGTCAAATAAGTGAACTAGGATACTCAGAAAGACAAACCTGGATATTTATTTTGTGACAAAAGGTAAAAATAAAAGAATGCATATAAATATACAGAACAGGCAATTGCTAATCATATATGCAATTTTGAGTCAACAACTACATTATCTTGAAACAAAATTTTTAACTTAAAATGTGTCATTATCCAGAAGGCTTATTTTTATGAAAGCATTGCATAATTTGAGATACTACTATATAATTAAGAGCAATGATTTCAGCTAACACAAGTCTGAGAACTCAGGGACTTATAAAAGTGAAGGATAGATCACATATTCAGCAACTAGGAAACTTATACAAATGACTTCTTGTTTAAAAATAGAGAAAGAAAATAAAATGCAATGGTAAGGAAAGTTAAAATTATTCTGTATTCATAATTAATTAAGTCCATATTATGTTTTATCCATTTTATACCCCAGATTTTCTTTTCAATATGTTTGAATAATGTTAAATATAAAGAATCCTGAAGATATAAAATGGCAGGAGAAATTTTATTTGTCCGATCTTTGAAAGCTCTTGCAATAATCTCATACCATGTATATAAAATTAATTCAGTTAGCTGATATTTCAAAAGCACTGCTTTATTGAAAGTATTCTCCTCCATTGATTTCTGTGGCAGAAATTAGGTGATTTATCTTTTTCATATGTTAGAGACAAATTGTTGAAACACCTTTAACAAATAACTAGCTCATCTTATTGTTCAAGTCTCAATATAAAGGTTACCTCCTTGAAAAGGCCTTCTGTGAGAAGCTCATCTAAATTAATTCCCTCACAGTCCTTCTCCATCAATCACATAGGTGTTTTTGTTGTGTACATATTGCTCTGTTGTCTTATTTTCCCTTAATATTTACTTGTTCATTGTCTGCTCAGCTATATGAACTCAGGATCCAAGAAAGCAAAGGCTTTGCCTTTTTTGATGTTCTCCGTAACTCCGTATACACTTAATTACTGGTTGGATAATTTAAAAAATGCAAATTAAATAAGGATTACATACTTGGCAAATCATCTCAAAGAATCATTTATTGTTAGAGTTTGGAGAGAGCATTTTGTTGACAGAACAGTGGAAGTTGTATGGATAAGAAAAATGATGCTCAGAATGATGAAGTGTTCTCTCCACAGAATTTTCTTAGCATCACTGTAGATTCTACTGTGGTCAATATTTTTTTAATTTATTACAAAAGAATGCCAGCATCTTTAGATTCCTCTGTGATTTTGTTTGGTGTATGCACTACATGTCAGAACATCTATTTTTCATGTAGTTGTTTTTACTTTCTTTTTAACTTTTTCCAGGCTTATGAATTAGTTATTCAATGCAGAGTTGACTGGGAGGGTGGAGTAGGGAGGAGATATTTCAATAAAGCACCATTATAGAAGGTATATAATTGTTCTGTCACTATAACCCAATATCATCCATGGACTAGATAGAAGATACTTAATTTTTCTCTTATATGGCTGCTATTGTGACTGTTTGTGCCTCCCCTCCCAATTCATATGTTGAAGTCCCAAAGCTGATGGTATTAGGAGGTTAGAAGGCAGGACATTTGGGAGGTGATTAGGTTACCAAGGTGGAGCCTTCATGAATGGGATTAGTGCTCTTATAAAAGTGGCCCCAGAGAGATCTCTTGTCCTTTCTGTCATATGAGGATACAGCAAAAAGATGGCCCTCTATGAACCAGGAGTTGGGCCTCACCAGACATAAAACCTGCTAGCACCTTGATCTTGATTTTGGATGTACCAGCCTCCAGAACTATGAGAAATAAATTTCTGTTATTTATAAGACATCCAGTCTGTTATACTTTGTTATAGCAGCCCAAATAGACTAAGGCTATTTGCTATGCCAGCTCTGCCTAGAATATTATCAATGGCTCATCAAACAATTGTTGCTGGTTTCCCTGCCCAAACCTAAGTCCTGAGACACTTCAGGGTTTAGAAGATTCACAGTGACTGATAAAGTTGTGTATTGTTCATGCTTGGACTAGGCCATATGACCTGCCCAATGAGCTCCACTGGAATTCTCAGTTTTTTGGAAAGTGATTGTAAAGTCAAAAAATCATTTTTCTTTGTCTGTGAGTCAAAATACTTAGGCAGAAAATAAAGGAACAACTGCAGTTTTCTGAGGAAAATCCTTAAGATGCCACTCCAAAAACTTGGCATTCTAAATCAGAACTATTATTTTGTGATACATTCATTATCACTATTATTCACTCTCTAGTTGCTCTGTGGCTATGTCTAGTTAAAATTATGAGTCTGCAAAGTTGGCTTCAGTGACTTCTAGTAAACTCCCCTCCCTCCCAGTTGCTGCCTGACCTGGCTTTCCCTGGACAGCCCTCCCCCTTTTTCTCTTCCCATCTGCTTACATGCTCTTATTTTCCTCTGGTTGCTCACTATATTCAAAGCTTCATTGTTTTGGATAGTTTAAATCACTTTTGTGATTTTCTCACCACTGTTAATAAGTACATGCATTCTTTCAGCTATATAACAAATAATGAATCAGAACTTACTACTGAGGGGTTTCTTATCATCACTCTTACAAGCATGGCCTTCCTTCTACCAGCTTCATTTAAACCCAGCTCTACTACTATCTAGTGTAACACTCTGAGCTATTTATGTAACTTATGTGTACTTCATTTTTCTCATCTTGAATTGTGAATGATGATAATAATTACTGTTTCATAGCATTTTTGTAAATATTAAGTGAGCAAAATATATTTTAAACACTAGAAAAGTGCCTGGCACATAGTAAATACACAATAAAATATAACTCTTGGTGTTACTATGATTCAAACAATACAGTATAGTCTAAGGCCTCATGGCCCTTTACATTTTTGGGGGGAGACAGACATTTAAGTAGCGATTATATATAACTGTGTGTAAATGCTGAGACAGTGATAAAAGGGTATTAGACCAAGTACTCAGAAGGGACACCAAGCCCAGCAATATCATATGTCCCATTTCTTTTGGAATTTATTCAAACAATCTGCTACTAAGCTCTCCCTTCATTTTAATAGCCAGTTTTCTGGAGACAATGCCTTAGCACCAAATTGAAATGTTAGGATCATAAGACTGATCTATACTTCAGTAAATGCTAGCAATATATTTAAAAATAAAAAACTAATTAGAAAAATTCAGTGAAATATGCCCCTCTATTTATGAGTGTCTGTTGAAATGTGTACAAAGTAAGAAGTTCTATTTTTAACATGATCAGACTTACACTGATTCGATTAGAACAAAATGGCAAAGTTAACAGTCAAGAAAGAGGTTAATGCCCTTCTGAGCCTGTCGCCAAAGTTCAGAACTGATCTATTTTTAAACAATGGATTGTGAAGAGCTGTGGGCTGGAAATAGGTACAGATCATGTGTCCCAGTAGAATATAGAACGTCAGTATATTTCATTTTCACAGAACATGAATCGGGCTGAGAGTATAATCTTGTCCTTCTGACCTTTAATTTGTCTAATAGACTATTAGGCAAAAAGCATAATTTGCGTGCATATTTATTTAGTGTAATTCTGAATCATCTTGTTTAAAGCACATACTTGTTGATTTTTTAATTGCCTTCTAAAAATGTATTTAGTTAAAATTAACTAAAATTGCTAGAATCATAGCATTGTAAAGCTATACTAGGATCTTATAAATTATCTGATACTCGACAGGCATATAAACTAGAAAAATAATGTAAGTGACCTAGTCATGATCACAGTACCAAACAAAGAAATTGAGTGTCTCTCTTTTGGTCTGGAGCTTTTGCCATGCATCTCTACATTCTAGAAAACAAACAGACAAAAACATTTATTGATTTCTTAATATATGCAAGACAATGATCAAAGTGTGATAGGGAAGGTAAATTGTAAGATGTGGTTTCCAGTTTCAAAGAAAGTACTTACTGTATGCTTCAAGAAACAACAAACACCTGGCCGAGAGGAACCTATGAGGAAAAAGTAAAATCCATTATTAAAGATACGGGAAATGTAGGAAGTCACATATGGTTAATTGCCAGAAAAAAGGAGACTATCCCTACTAAAATTGTTGAGAAAGAATGTGTTCACCTTGGCCTGGATTAAACTGGAAAGGCCCCAGAGGAAGAGTTTGCACTAAATCTGGAAGCACATGTGGCATTTCGGTAGACAAAAAGGATACAAAATGACATTTCCCATAAAGGAAAATGGGTAAACAAAAGAGATGCCTGTATTTCCAAAATCTGGTTCCTATTTCAGCTTCTCTTTTGGTCCAAAGAAGAGAGAAAATGAATTGAAAAATAAAACACTTTTTTCCTACAATGATTTAAGGTATAGTTTGGGATATGTGCAACCATAACTAAAATATAAGCATGTTATCGTTTTTATAATAATTATTAATTTTTTATCAGGAAAATCATGTCTTTTTTCTCTAGTTATAATAACCATGAAGATTATTTTAACTGGCTTTGGGGAAAGGAACTAAATAATAGTACTCAAACTAAAATAATTAAGGCAATTGAAACCAAACTCAAGAGCAGCCCTGATTATTGCTAATAAGTCAATGCAGTCAATGGTATGCATTAACATAAAGATTAGAAAGATTCCTGTGCTTTGTAAAGCTTATATTTTGCATCCAGGCTCTTCACTGACTACCTGTAAATTAAAAATAGATAATACTATCTCCCAGAGTTTTAAATTAGATCTATTGAAGGAGCGTATGTGTGTCTAGTTAAACAAACTGTCTAGTTAAACAAACCAGTTTTTTATTGTTTAAAATACTCCCCCAAATTGACTTATGTAGCTAGAGCTTCACACTGTTAAATTATGCAAATTATTAAGATATCACATATTGTTTGATTTGGAAGCGTGCCTTGGCAGAATATACAGTAAGCTTATGTCAACTAGATGCATTAATGATGATGATGATGATGACAATAATAGCGGTCAGTAGTGTTAATGATGATAACAATGATATCAATTTTTAAACATCCACTTTCTGTGGAATGGAATACCAAGTGTTGGGGTAGTTGGGTTTTGATATCATTGCAATTAATTATCAAATAAATTACTTAGTGTTATCATACACAGGTGTGTTGAGATAGGTAAGCATATAAACAATGTAACCTGAGAGCTCAAAAGTGACAGAAAAATACTAACATAGAAATATCAGAGCTCTTGAGTTGGACACAGAGTACTGATTTTATATATACATATTGATCATTTGAAAGCTAAATAAGTCTAAAAGGAAAGAAACAATATTATATAATGCCTCTGAAATCCTCAGAGTGCTTTAAACTTGAGATTTTAAAAATACTTCCCCTGTTATAGTCATGTGTAGGATTTATATACCTATAAGTTTTATTTATAATTGCAAAGTAGGGAAAATAAATCTATTTCAATAGAAATGACTTAGCCTAATGTCTGTTTCCTAGCAGGCTGTGTGTTTTAAATTATCATGCTTTACAATAAGTAAAACACTTATAAAAGAACCCAGTGGCTCAATAATATTATTTTTATAATTATTACTGCCCTAGGAACTCTTAAAACTGATATTAATATATTTAAATGTTGTGATATTCTATACCTGACATAAATGTGAGCATTTATATCTGGTCAGTTCCAAAGATCATAAGCAGGAAAATCTAGACAAGGTTAAAAATTATGTCTAAAAATTAATGAAACAGACTGGAAATATTTGACATATAGCTTAAATTGGAATTTTACAATCTAAATCATGCTTTTCAAGGAAAACAAAAGAATGGTCATATCAAGTAGGACAAAGATAAAAACACATATGAAATAAAATTTCAAGCTTTTATGAAAAAGACTTCATAATAAATTTTGCACATTAGAATTATCTCAATATCAAGAAACACATGCTTTTGAATGACAAAATTTTTCCAACATATAAATTAATTTGAAGGGAAAATATATTTAAAAGTATTTTTATGTGAATGAGCATACATTAGCAGGACAGGAATAATCAATGCCAAAGAATATTTGATTTTTAGAGAATAATTTATGAAACGTTATGGCCAGTAATAAGAATTTCTCCCATAGCTATTTCACTGAATTTTTTAAAAGCCAAATGGCATGATACATTCTTATGTGTCTGTTACAAATTCTTGGTGAGTTATTTAAAACTTAGTTTCACTTTGTTCTAATGCTGCATTTTAAATTTTTTTCCAGTAATGTCATGATAATTTTACATTATGTATATATATATATATATATATATATATATATATATATATGCCTATGAGTTTATTTGGTTAAGTTTCATTTGTCATAAAAAAATAAGCTTTAATGCATTTCAACAAACTGTTGATTTATCTGTAATTCCCTTCCTTACGTTTGAGCAAATTCAATTTCTTACAGAAAATTATGTAAACTCTATAGTTTACATAGTTTAATCACTTAATCACTCTCCTCAAAAATCTATATATGCTAAATGCAGTGTGACATCGTGGTTTGAATCTTGTAGCATAAAAAGAACGCAAGTGGAAAACTAATCAAATAAGAATTAAGTCTGGAGTTTAATTATTATTAATATAGCAAGGTTGATTTCTTAATTTTCCAAATGTCCCAGGGCAATATAAGATGTAAGCCTTTGAGAAAATTGAATGAGGGGTATAAGGGAACACTTTACTATTTTGTAACATTTTGGTAAACCTAAAATTACTGCAAAGTAAAATCTCTATTTAAAAGTCTATACATGAAATTGGAAAGAGGATGGCCTTGCTTGACTGTTCCAACTTATTCTATAAATTAAAATAATACCAGTCTCTCATAGTTATTAAGAAGAATAAATAAGATAATATGTGTATCACAACTTTATAAACCATAGGTCACCATATAAATGTAAGTTATTATTTTTATCACAATTCTTGCTAAATTACAGATATCTCTGAATTTTAGAATGTGGTGGAAAGATGAAAATTTATGTAGTTCTCCCAAAGGCTCTACACTGGAATGTAAATAGAGTGTTGAATTTTTAAAAAATCTTTAAAATATGTTTCCCATATCTCTAAATATGTAATGTAAGTCCCTGCAAAATAATTTATTCTATGATTATTTGTTTTATAAACTTCTCAGGTATTATCTGTTTTGTACAATGATGTGCATTTAATTTGTGGCTGGACTTTTTCTTATTTCCACTGAATCAGAGAGACTGGAAAGGGAGTGGAACAGATCATTTGTATTATTGTAATGAGAGAAATCTTGCCCAGAACGTGAATCCTCCCTTTGTCCAGGGGTTCCAAGCTGTCTAAGCTCAGCTCCTTGCCTGTGAGTCACTTAGTAGCCCTCTTGGTTATCAGATCAACTGTCCCTGCATCACAGTGCCTGTGTTCAAATCATCATTATTTGACTTCCTGATGGCCTCAAAGCACATGAGTTGTGATGCTGGCAATTTGGATAAGCCAAAGAGAACTTACAAAACGCTGTCTTTAAGTGAAAAGGTGAAAGTTCTTGACTTCATAGGGAAAGAAAAAAAATTGTAAGCTGACGTTGTTCAGTAAGATCTTAAGAACAAATCTTCTATCCATGAAATTGTGAAAAAGGAAAAAGAAATTTCTGCTAGTTTTGCTATTGCATTTCAAACTGCAAAAGTTACAGCCACAGTGCATAAGTGCTTAGTTAAGATGGAAAAGACGTTAAATTTGTATGTGGAAGACAGGAGCAGAAACAGATTCTAACTGATGACAATTGGGTATGGCACTATCTGCAGCTTCAGACATCCACCGGGAGTCACGGAATCTAATCTTAGTACATTAGGTACTACTGTACTTGGCAGATATTCAGAAGGGGCAACTTCATTCTTCTTGTCACATTTTTACCAGCTTAACTTGCTGTATTAGTTTGCTAGGGGTGTCATGACAAAATACCACAAACTGGGTGGCTTAAACAATAGAAATTTTTTTCTCACAGTTCTGGAGGCTGGAAGTCTAAGATCAAGGTATTGACAGATCTGGTTTCTTCTGAGGCCTCTCTCCTTGGCTTACAGACGGCAGCCTTTTTGCTCTGCTTGTGCCTTCTCAATAATTTTTTTTTTTTTTTTTGAGACTGGGTCTCTCTCTGTCACATGGGCTAGAGTGCAGTGGTGTCATCATAGCTCACTATAGCCTCCAACTCCTAGACTCAGGCTGTCCTGCTGCCTCAGCCTCCTGAGTAGCTATATATATATATATTTTTTTTTTTTTTTTTCAGAGATGGGGTCTCACTATGTTGCCCAGACTGGTTTCAAACTCCTGGGCTCAAGTGATCCTCTCAACTCGGCCTCCCAAAGTGCTACATCTTTTTTTGTGTCCAAATTCCTGCTTCGTATAAGGACACCAGTCAGATTGGATTAAGGTCTATCCTAATGATTTTATTTTAACTTAATCACCTCTTCAAAGCCACTATCTCTAAACACAGTTACAGTTATATTCAGAGGTACACGGACTTCAACATGTGACTTCCATGGGGACACAACTCATCCCATAACAATTGCCAGCACATGTAATGCTCATTAAAAATCTAACTAAAGTGAGAGATATATGAGAGTTTATTTTAGTATTCCTGCCTGATTTTAGGGCCTGGCCTGATTTCCTGAGGTCCTTATGTACAACAAAATATACTGTTACGTACAAATTTTTTCTATTGCTGATTTGTTAATGATGAAAATGAATTTACGTGGCTTATATTATAAAATTCCAAATACATGTTTTTACCAAATTCTCCAAATAACCTTTTCTCAGAATTAAGTCTTCAAATTCACTCTACAATCTGGTGGTCCTGTTTTAATACTATTTTTTTAATTCAGCATATTTCTGGACATCCATTTGCTGTATTTGCCAGTTCAAATCAATCTGTTTTTGCCATATCAAGTGGGCTTAATTCCTATTCCGCAAACCATTCTTACACTTTATTACAGGCAACTGGAGCTAAATTGTGCTGGAGCTTCTAGAAATCAAATTACTACACTTGAGTGTCTGATACCACATAGAGGAGCAGAAATACAAAGTCTTAATGAACACTCTCCTTGTCAATATACAATTACTTGAAGTAGAATTTTATATTTTTTAATTTTGGTTTTTGGCTTTTTGTTGTCTGTTTCTACCTTTTTGTTTCCCGTTTCCTGTATAATCAAGTGTAAGCGAACACTAAGAGAATTTTATATCACATGCTGGTGCCCTGCATGCTACTTTAATGGGACAATATATTCCTATGTTCCTGGCAAAGCAGTGGGATTATGCTGAGACTAAATTAATTTCAAACTTCATTTGCATTTATATTGTTAAGTTTAAATGTGATTAAATACCTCAAAACCAAATTAAATGCATAAGAGACCTGTATCTACAAAAAACATTAAAATTTTTTAATCTGTACATATCAAAATTCAGCTTGTTCTGACATGTCCTTTACAAGCAGGCAGATCTCCTTTAAGCCACTTAATAAAAATATGCCATTTGCATGTGCAGAGATTTTAGGCAAATTACCTTGGACTTATAATTTGAAAACAAGTAATCTAGAAATTAAAGAAATAGCTGGATTTCCAAACAAGCAATAGTGAAAAATGCTAAAGATTGCCATTATTTAAGAGGCCATTGTAGTGTGTTTCTCTCTCTCCCTATTGGATTTTTGTAGATATAACTACTTAATATAAGGTGGAACATTGTGTGGCCATTAAAAAGAATGGCAATGCATATCATGTCACAACATGGAAATATTTTAGGTTAGAAAGTGAAGAAAAAAGGAAACAAATATCGAATGTCCATTATGATTACAACTGTGTTAAAGTAAATGAGAGATTATCTGAAAGGAATACATAAATTCCTTTCATGAAGTTGATGAAAATACAGAGATAAAGATATACATGCATATAATACACACATATATAAATATCTTCTAAATAACATGTGTATATCCATTTTGTTTTTCAAGACTTTAAAAAATATAACATACAAAAATACTTGATTAATTTTTTAATAAGGTGAAATTAAATGAAATTAAAATTAAGACACCCTATATCAATTCTTCAATCCTCCCTTTCCCATGTATAACTCTTTTAACACCCCCAAAATCAATATGAAACATAAGTATTTTTTATTCTTATAGTTTATTGCATTTTTTCCAAGTGATTTTTTTTTATTTTGGCATATTATGGGGGTACAAATGTTTAGGTTACATATATTGCCTTTGCACCACCCAAGTCAGAGCTTCAAGCATGTCCATCCCCCAGATGGTGTGCAGTAGGTGTGAATATAAGTTTATTGCATTTTTGACACATATTATTTAGGATTTGCATTAAAAGCACTTTTTAAAAAGACATTATACCAACTAGAGAAATAGCTCATTGTTAAATCCTCCCTATTAGACACAGAGAAATAAAGAGATACTTCAAATTTAAGAAATTGAAGAAGGAAATAAACTTATTAGTCAACATTTGGATAAATGCTCAAGACATTTTAAAAGCACTAAGGTCTGCTTGTATAGGCTGATTTTCTTATATACACAGTCAACCTTCTTGCAATTTAGGAGACAAACCAACAGATCAGTATAAGCCAGTTGAGAATGCTGATGGAAAAAGAAAAATTAAGATTGCCTCTTTGTGTCTCCTTTTTTACTTTTTAATGGAATGTATACGTAATTTACAATTCACTTTCCAAATTTATCATATCAATAGGGCAGTTTTATTATAAGAGTCCTATATTTTATTTCTTGACTTTTGTCAAAGCCCATGTTTATTATTTATAATTACTTTATGTTGAATATATATGCATATATAACTTCCTTCCTCAACTAGGTGTAGGCTTCCAGATACTTCTTTATTTTAGGAACCATGGTTTCCACACCTGACTGCTGATGACTTGGAATGTTTTATTAAAAGTACTGATTTTGAGTCATATCTCCTAAAGATTTAGATTCAGATTCTCCGAATCTGGATTGGAGCCTGGTAAGCTGTATTTTAGAAAATACCATAAATAGGTCTACAGAGTTACTGTCTTCTGTTAAGGATTAACAGTGAGGAAAATGTCACTTTGGCAGATCATTGAAGCCATTTTTTTTCCGCTTGTCTACTGGAGAGGCATGATGAGGGCAATGGCCACAGAATAATCCTGGGAATATTCTGTTACTGCTCAAGAATGGTCCTACGTTGCACCTACAAACCTCACCCCACCGTGAGCATCTTCTGTGCACCCAGCTCTGTGTTAGACACTTCATTTCAGAATTGCCATCTCCTAGAGCACCAAGGACTGGTCAGAAGTTGCAGAAGCATGGAGGGCCTTATCGCAAGATATGGATTTTTTTATCTTATTCAGTAATTTTTTTATTTTTTAATTTTAATTTTTTAATGTTTGCCACACAAAATTCATGTAGTGCTCTTAGAGGCAATGATTGCAGATGACTTTCCTAGAGCTCTTCAGTGATATTCGTGAAAATTAACTGTGGCTGGCCATTTCCAGATATTGATTTATTCTTCTTGGAAATTTTAGGATCTAAATATTGTCTTTCCAAGAGTCAAACTAAACCATATTTTATTAGTCTATTAAAGTTTCACCTTCTGTTTCACCTTTCTATTCAAGTTATAAATGAATATCAAAAAATTATACTTCACGTTTGTCTTACTGAATTCTTTATTATATAAAATTTTACCATGCTGGTTTAAAAAGATCTAGAAATGTATTCTACCATTTTGTTTTTCAATTCCCCTTATATATGGCATCGTGCTTGCTCTACAGCAGTGCTTATTGTCCAGTGGAAATGTAATGTGAATCATATATGCAATTTTAAATTTTCTAGTAGTTACACTAAAAAATACAAAAGAGAAATTAAGTATAATAAATATTGTTAACTAAGTATATCCAAAATGTTATAACTTCAACCTGAATGCAATATAAAAACATCATTAATTGAGAAGGTTTACATTCTTTTTTTTTTTTAATTAAGTCTTCACAATCTGGTGTGTATTTTTATACTTATAGTATATTTTGATTTGGATGCTAAGTTTTTCTCTGAAATGCTTAATCTATATGTAGATTTTATAAAACTTACAGTTGAAAAAGTATATCCACCTGTCCAAGATTTTCCAAATATAATTTAACATTTTCTAAAAACTGAACTGAGCATCAGTTTTTAACTTTAAACTTAAATAGGTTAAAATTAAATAAGTTAAAAATTTAGTTTCTCATCACAGTAGCCACATTTCAAGTGCCCAATAACCCCACATAGCTAGTGACTACCATATTAGACAACATATTTCTAGGAACAGACTGTATAACTTTAAGTATTAGTAGGCTTCACTTCCTACACACTGTGATTTCTGTCAAATAACAACCACTTTGAGACTTAATAGGCTCATCTTTAAGATTGGGTTAATAATGTAACTACAGGTCAAGCATCCCTAATCTGAAAAGCCAAAATTCAAAATGCTCCAAAATCTGAAACTTTTTGAGCATTGACATGCCACAAGTGGAAATCTTTCACACCACACATCATATGATAGTTTGCAGTCAAAACTTTGTTTTATGCACAAAATTATTAAAAACATTGTATAAAATTACCTTCAGGCCATATGTATGAGGTATACATAAAACATAAATGAATTTCATAGAGTTGAGTACCATCCCTAAGCTATCTCATTATACATATGCAAATATTATAAAATCCAAAAAAATCTGAAATCTGAAACACTTCTGGTCTCAAGCATTTTGTCTAAGGGATACTCAACCTGTATTTCATTAGGTTGTTATTATAATTAAATGAGAAAACACAAAGCATTTAGTAAATGTTAGTAATCATCATAATCACGGTCATTATAGCGCATTTGGACCAGTGGTACTTGCCCTATTTCTAATAATGGCCCCTTTGAAAATTCAGTAAAAGCTTCTGTCTGTTTTGCATAAGACACATTCACAGTGTACACCTATTTGCATATAATTTCATCAGGTTCAGTGGAGCCAACTGAAGCCCATTAACACCCTTATTAAGTGTCATCAGGCCTCATGTTTACAATTCTTACTTTTTAAAAATTAATTGTTGTATAGATCCATCTACAAAGACCTCATTGTTCCCTTACATCATTTGTGACTATTTCATGAAGTTATTTAAGGAAATGAGTTCACATGGACCAGGATGCTTATTCACTAATACCATTCTGAATCTTTTAGTTAGGCTTCAATATCTCATTCGTTTTCTTCCATATTTACCCTTTACACTAATTTTTCGGTGAGACATAGAGGAAATGCTTCTTATTTGCCTGACATATAAATCAATATTGACAATTAAAGATAAAGCCAAGTTAGTTTTGTATAGAAGATAAATATTATTTTTCTTTGCAAAATTTTTTCACTATTGTGAAAGCAGCTATCTTTGCATAGCAAACTTTGAATTATATATAATAAAACAAAAACAAGGTTCTTTGTGTACATTATAAAACTAGACCCATGTATTTTTAAGAATCCCACAACAGTAAATATATTGTCAGTAAGTAATCTCCGTGAAAATATGGATGTCACATTCTAATTGCTTAAAAATGTACATAAGCTAAAAAATACACTTCAGCAAAAAGAAAAAAGCCAAAAAAAGCAATAGATGTTAGTCTCAAATGGGTAAAGTTTAGATTAAAAAGGTTTTAAGATGCTAAAAGTGACTCTTCTTTTTATTCTAAAACATAGACAATTGCGATATATAAAAGTGTGGGTTAATTCTAGGTGCTAAGAAGTCCCCATGGTGAGGTTGAGTGAGCATAATTGGTTTCTCTAGACATATTCTAGCTCTGAGGCCTGGGCAATATATTTCCTCTCCCTAAGTACCACTTTATTCTTCTGTGTACATGGGAAAATAAAACCAAATTCAAGTTTATTCTTAGGCCATTGTCTCCTAGGAATAAATGAGATGTAATATGTGGAGTGCCTACCTAAAAACGAGGGGCTTAGTAAATCTTGTTCCCTTCCTCTTTCTTACTACATCCCTAACTTACACTCATATTAAATTACAGTGTTCCTTTGGGGGCTTTGCAGGTAGATGGTCAGAAATATTTCTTTGAAAGGGAGAAATAAGGAGCAGACATTGATAAGCCACGAAAAGGATTTTCGGTCTGTTGACACTGTCACCTGTGATAGAAGACATGAACCTCCCACAGACCACAACAATAAATACAGGTCTCTTCTTTCCTTTGTGTTCTTTGCTTTACAGTCCAAACGACCTCAAATTCTATTGCTTTAGGAAGCCAGTCAGATAGACTAATTGTGGTAAATAGCAAGATACTAAATACAGAGGGTGTTTTAAAAACTGTGGCAAACTAGAACACACATGCCACATATAAAGGCATTCGGATTCAGATTTTTAAAAACTTTTACTCTGAGATAAATAAAAAGAGTCAAGTGTGTAACCATCAGTCTGCTGCCTGACAACTGACAAATCTCCATGTCAGTCTTTCAAAATGTATATAATTCAAAAGAAAAAATTTATGGTTAATATCTAAATCTTTAGGGTTTGTGGTGATTCTAAATATGTGCAAATGTCAGGGTGGCTTCTCAGAATCCATGAAAACCCCAGGTTAGAGAGCCTGGCTGCCCAATGCACCGTAGTCCTCCTTCTTGCAAGTATGTGATCAATGGCAGGTTACATAATGTCTTCCAGAAAATGGGGCAGTAATCCTACCTAAGACATAGGACTGTTTTGAGGATAAAATAAATATTTGTAAAACATTGAGAGAAATACCTAAAACCCAGCAAGAACTCAGTAAATGTTCGCTCTTCTTTTTATTACATTCATTCTTAGAATTATCCGTGCCTTAAAGAAACACCTAAATACATCCAACTACTGTTTTGATTATAGCTAACCCCAGCTACTGAATGGGAAAGAAAAAAATGGGACAACATTAGGAGCACTTTTTAATAGGATGTTCTAGAGTGATCAAATGTCACTGGTATAGATTGTGTGTGTGTGTGTGTGTGTGTGTGTGTGTGTGTGTGTGTATGTATGTTTCTAAGGTCAATATAGAAATCTACAGGTCTGGATGTCTTTTGAATGTCTGTCTAAGTTCTTAGAAGGAAGCTCTTATCAGCTCTGTACAGCCTAAAAATATAAAAATATGGGATATGTTTGAGTATAGAAATTTAGCAATGTAACAGTAGCTCTGTTTTGTTAAGACTACTCTATGATTCATTTGCGTAATGACAGTAATTATATTTAGAGCTACCATGCTTAAAACTTTTTAGAAATATACTGTTTAGAATAATAATAATGTTGTAGAATGGAGCAGAATTAGATGTTTCACAAAATGGAACTTTACACAGTGATGTTTAAGTTATCAATGTAGAATTATAGGACTAGAAGGAAAGCATTGTTATTCTTTTTTATTATAACCAAGTAAAATACTGCTTAAACTTTCTTAGGGTCTCAGAGTATGTATGATTCCAAAGTACACATTTATGATTAATATAAATCCTTCTAGAGGCAATCTGAGTATATCATATCCCATTTTTTCTCATAGTTATGAAGCTAAACAAACTAGGAAACAAATTATCAATCAAACAATTACAAAAAAAAATATCACTGAGAATGAAAAGCCAAGCCATAGATGGGGAGAAAGTATTCGCAGTGCATGTCCCAAAAGAGAATTTATGTCAAGAGTATAAAAAGAACTCCTACAGTAGAAAAAAGAGGAAAATTCTTGACTGGGCACTTCACAAAACAGAATATTCATCTGGCCACAGAGCTTAGGAAATGTGCATACTGAGGTTACTCACAGGGATATTCAAATTAAAGCTACAATGAGGAAAAAAAGCACAAAAGCAAAAAAAACCAAAAATATAAGATATCTCTACATACCCACCAATAGTGAAAGTTTAAAAGAGTGATAAAATAAAATTTTGCCAAGCATAGGGCACAACTGCACCTTCACATGTTGCTGGAATGAGAGAAAAATAATCCAATCATCTAGAAAAACTTTTGACAGTATCTACTGAAGTTGAATATTTTCTCATTCTATTATTCAGAAATTCCAATGTAAGGTGCAAACTCAAGAGAAATCAGTGCATAAGGTGCTTCAAGAATGTTTATTTTATTAGCCTAAAACTGGAAACAACCCAAATGTCATGAAAAGTGAAAGGAATTAATAAATTGTGGTATATTATATTTCAATAAAATATAGGCTATATTTTATTTCAATAAAAGTTGTAAAAAGAATGATCTGCTATACAGCATAGGTGACTCACATTGACATAATCATAAGCAAAATAAGCAAGTTATAAAAGACAACAGAGTATGTGACTTCATTATATGAATGTCAAGAACAAGCAAAACTGATTTATAGTGATAGAAGTCAGAGAATATCTAGACTCTGGGTTGACAGGGAAGGGGCAAAAGGAACCTTTTTAGAAATGCTCTATATCTGTATCTAGATGGGTATAGAGGTGCATATATTTGTAAAAAGAATGAATTAAGATTTGTATACACTTAAGATTTGTGCACTTTGTCTATGCTGTATTTTAATTTTTTAAAAAGACTCCCCACACTGTGACCAAAAAATGAACATGAATACTCCTGTCATACTTTAGCAAAATAATGGGAAGAACTGCTGAATTAAAGACTTCCATGTCTAAAATAAACTGGCATCATGTCAAAGTAAGATCAAATACAGGGTTCTTTATTGTTTGGTGATTGTATTGTACTGTTTTTTTAATGTATAAAAGTTGATTTAAAATCTTAGCATTAACCTTTAGGAGGGTTACTATTTTTGAAATGAAAGCATCCTAGAGCTGATATTAGATAAGAAAAAGCTTTACAAAGAGTGTGTGTGTGTGTGTGTGTGTGTGTGTGTGTGTGTGTGTGTGTGAATGATTTAGAAGGCTTAAATAACTGTTCAAGTTTGGTTGAATGGCAGATCTCAGAAAAATCCGACATTAACATTTCTATCTCATATAATCTTCTCAACTAATACAAATATGTTTACACCTTGGGTTCCAGCTCAGAATCATCTTGAAAACAAAGATTTTTTTCTAACTTGAAACATTAGAGGGAATCATTTGCAGCATTTCCCAAAGCATCTGGGCTTATTTACTTAGCTGCTCAGTGTTTAGCTCCCGATTAGGAATTTGAGAAAGCTGTTGGTGAACTCAGAGAGACAATGCACTCCAGGTACCAGGGCGACCATTGTTCCTCCTCTGCAATTACTACCCTGTCTGAGCTTTTCCTCAAAGGAATAAATGGTGCTGCAGACCCCATGCATTTTCCTGTGAGACACCTTGTGCAAAGAATATTACAGAAATCACATTCTTGGCATTTATTCAGCCAATGCTTTTATATTGAACTGTTCCCTTTAGGTGTGGCATAGCCTCTTTGGATCATGACACTTATGTCATAATTATCAACAGTAAAGCAACAAGTCTACTCTAGTGAACTTAATGCTGTATAACTTCAAAATTTTGTTATATCTGCATGTTTACCAAATATTTATTATGATTTATTTTAACAAAATAAAATATTAACAAAAATTATTAATCACCTTCTCAGATGTTTAATTTTCTGATGAGTTAATTTTCAAATGTAGGAAGAAATTAAATCAGCATATTTTAAACAGTAACATGTAAAATCCATTTTTGGCTAGTTGGCAACTTAAAATTTATAAAAATAAAAACTACACTGATGCTTTATAAATTATGGAATAATACTACTTTGACAGATAAACTTCTTTGCAACAACATTTCTGTTTCTCCCTCATTTTTGGTGCCCTTAATGGAATAAAATATATCCTTGACAGTTTTGAGGCATACTGGTCAAATAGTGTGTAGAATGTCCCTCAATTTGGGTTTACCGATGTTTTTGTAATGATTAAACTGGGATTACGGGTTTGGAGCAACAGCACCACAGAAGTAAAATGCCCTTCTCATCACAACCTCTCAAGGGTCCATGTTATCAAATATGATTTATTACTGTTAATGTTAACGTTGATCACCTGACTTGAGGTGGTGTTTGTCATGTTTCTCTGCTGAAAGTTAATCTTTCCCCCTCTTTCCTTATTGTACTCTTTGAAGAAAGTCACTATGCTTACCACACCCTTAAAAGGTGGGGAATTATCTTCCACCTTCTTGAGAGGGTAGTATTTACATGAAATATTTGCAATTATTTGGAATTAAAAAGGAGATTTATCTATTCTCCACTTATTAATTTATGCTGTCATTCATTTATATTCATATTTGCTCTTGGTTATTTATTTTATGCTTTGAGTTTAATCCAATACATTATTTAGTTTTGCTCATATTGTTCCAGCTTTGTTTGAGCATTGGCAGATCTTTCAGTTGGCCCCTATATCCCTTTGAAATATTCTCATCAATGTGAATGTTGTATTTTGGGGTTTTACCTTTTAGTTGGTATTTTTTGCTTGATTGCTTGTTTTTAGTACTTCCGTACTTTCTGGTATTATACAATGCTCCAGAAAAGAAGTAATTACGCTTTTTTTTCTAGATTACCAATAGTAAGCTTAGTAATTTGGAGTACCGTATTATTAAGGTCAGGACCATGTGTTGCTTCCCTTAGCAAGTAAGTTTTCCTCAATTTATTTCATGTAAACAATACTCTTAACTCAGGTTAGATATTTTGATAAAAGAGCTAATTATAACAACTGACATAAATAACCTAGAAGGGGATTAGAGATATTAGTACTACTCAGCCATAAAAACAATGCTGAACTAATATCTCTTATATTATCCTGGATGGAGCTGAAGCCCATTCTTCGAAGTGAAGTATCACAAGAATGGAAAAATAAGCACCATGTGAATTCACTATTAAATTGGTACTAATTGATCAACACTTATATGCACATGTGGAAGTGACATTCATCAGGTGTTGGGCAGGTGGGAGGGAGGAGGGGATGGGTAAATTTACACCTAATGGGTGTGGCACACACTGTCTTAGGGATGGGCATACTTGTAGCTCTGATTCAGGCAGTACAAAGGCAATATATGTAACCAAAGTGTTTGCACCTCCGTAATATTCTGAAATGAAAATAAATAAATAAATAAATGTGTTTTATTTAAGTCAATGTGTCATATTGTTATTTACAGAGTAGGATCTCTAAAAGTCTTATTTTACTTATGGAGATATATTAACAACTTCATTGAGTATGTTTTCTCTAAGAAAATATACTATAAGAAAATGTGATTGAAGGAGATCTTTTAGAAGTTTTGCTTCACTCTAGACTCACATGGTTGTTTCTACTAAACATACATCCTCAAAACAAGTAAATTTTATGGGGGAATGAAAGGCTTTTAGAGGCCAAGAGGGTTCTATCTCATTGCATCTTTCCCTATCATATATTTGTTAGAATTTACAGTTTCAATCAGATCATATTCGTATGGAAGTAAAAGTTCCATAAAGACAAGAAAAATTAATGGATTCCTTCAAACAATGACAATAATATTAAATTATCCCAGCAGTGCTATAAGAAAGGCAGGTCTAATGGATATACCTGAATATTCAATGCATTATAAAAAATGTTATTCATGTAAATAAAGACCAGTGTAATTGCTTATAAAATATACTATCAATTATTTTCTAAAATAAAAGGTGAGAGAATAGTGAAGTGAAAAATTTGCATAGTTCAAATCCAGGAACATAGATGAAAGGATTCTCTCTTTTATTTTTTTTCTGTTTTAGGCTCTTTATTTATTTATTTATTTTTAATTTCAGAATATTATAGGGATACGTGATGGGCACTAGGGTTGTTTTCACATCTTTGCAGTTGTGAATTGTGCTGCTATGAACATTCAAGTGCAGATGTGTTTTTTATGGAATGTCTTTTTTTCCTTTGGGTACATGCCCAGTAATGGGATTGATGGAACAAATGGTGGGTCTACTTTTAACTCTTTGAGGTATCTCCATATTACTTTCCATAGAGGGTGCACTAGTTTGCAGTCCCACCAGCAGTGTAGGAGTGTTCCTATCTCTCTGCATCCACACCAACATTTTTTGTTTTGGGACTTTTTGATAAAAGCCATTCTCTCTGGACTTAAGTGATATCTCATTGTGGTTTTGATTTGCATTTCCCTGATAAATAGAGATGTTGAGCATTTTTTCATATGTTTGTTGGTCATTGGTCTGTCTTCTTCTGAAAAGTTTCTGTTATGTACTTTCTCCACTTTTTAATGGGGTTCCTTGATTTTTTCTTACTGATTTTCCTGAGTTCTATATAGATTCTAGTTATCTCCCCTTTATCGGATGTGTAGCATGCAAATATTTCCCCCATTTTGTAGGTTGTCTATTTGCTCTGATGATAGTTTCCTTGGCTGTGTAGAAGCTTTTTTATTTGATCAGGTTCCATTTATTTATTTTTTTCTGTTGCTGTGATTGCTTTTGGGGTCTTCTTAATAAATTCTTTGCCTAGGTCAATATCTATAAGAGTTTTTCCAACATTTTTTTCTAGAATTCTTACAGTTTCGTGCCTTAGGTTTAAGTCTGTTATCCATCATGAGTTGATTTTTATGAGAGGGGAGACGTGCAGATACTATTTCAGTCTTCTACATGTGGCTATCCAATTTTCCCAACACCATTTATTGAATAAGGATTATTTTCCCCAGTGTATGTTTTCATCTGCTTTGTCAAAGATCAGATGGCAATATGAGGATGGTTTTATATCTCTTCCATTGGTCAATGTCTCTGTTTTTATGCCAGTACCATGCTGTTTTGGTTACTATAGCCTTGAAGTATAGCTTGAAGTCTGTTAGATTGGTGCCTCTTAATTTGTTCTTTTTGCTTAGATTGTTCTAGGGAACCAGAGAAGGATTCTTTCTTTATTTTATTATTTTTGTTTGAAAACTCTTATTTCCTCTGCAATTAGACTTATTTTCAATTTCCTACACATAATTATTCTGTGTCATTTTATATGTGAAATCATTGACTCTCAACCAGTCTTGTCATTTTAATGGCATATTTCTAACTTGTTTTAACTTTACTTCACCTTTTATATCCCTGTGGTTTTTGTATAGACGTCTTTTGAATAGTAAAATACCTATTTTTTTAATACATAAGACTTGTTTCTCAAGCCATTTATTTGAGAAACCATTCTAAGAGTTGGAAGTAACCAGCTCCTAACAAGAATAAAGTTAGTCTTTATCAGCACTTTTTTTCACAACTATAACATCCCCTCCCTTCCTTCCTTCCTTCCTTCCTTCCTTCCTTCCTTCCTTCCTTCCTTCCTTCCTTCCTTCCTTCCTTCCTTCTTTTCTTCCTTCCTTTTTTCAATATGCATGCATATATATTGAGAACATAGTACTTGCTGAACAATGTTATAGCCCCACACCCCACACACCACGCACTAGCTAAAACTGATAGCAAATTGCCCTAGATATAGCCAATCATGGAGTCAACTGTGCATTATGTGGGCTTAGATAATGCAGCACCAAGTACCACATGTAATATCTTTCTCTTGTCTTTGCAGCTATGCTCACTTTCTGATTATTGTAGCTCATTTTTAAGTATTTTTATCATTTTCCATGAAGCTCTACTATTAGGGACACTCTTCTGCTCTGCTGAACTCAAAAGATATTGTTGAGCTGGAATTTTTTATCTATCTTGGGGTCATATCAGGTCATTTTATGAAGGAAGATCATAGAAAGCTTCTTTGCTGGTCTTGGAATCGAGAAGTTTGTATAACACATTTCCCCAAGGCAGAAGATTCAGTTCTCAGACTCTGTTAATATCTCCATTTCTTTTTGCCTTCTTCCCACGTTTTATCAGAGGTGACCTGTTTCTATTCTTCTTAAACAAGGTCATAAATGCATTCCCAACCTTTTGGGTTTTTTTTCAGGGGGAGCTCATTGGTATAGAAATTTCTGAGAAATGGCATTATGATAAAATGTAGAATCCCACTGTCCATTCTGTGTCACATAACTGACTTACATGATTAAAAATGTTTGGTTTCACATTCCTATTTTTGTCCAGATAATCTGGACCAGAATCTACAGAATAAAATCAAACATGCAGATCTAATTTAGAATTGGCCTGACTCTAGAAATGTTCTTATACTACACTAGAGGCAGGGAATACAAAATTTCAACACAAAAGTAAACCATAATCCCTGACTTTGATGAGATATGTGGATTATTAGAACCTGTGTATTTTGTGATCCAAATTTAAGTTGTAATGTTATGCTATAATATATAATTTTTTAAAATTTCAGCACATGTTGTTCTCCCAGATGTGATTAACATCTCTCTTGATATTTGTTCACTCTTGTTTAGGAGATAGTCAACTTCAACTGTCGGAAACTGGTGGCTACAATGCCTCTTTTTGCTAATGCGGATCCCAATTTTGTGACTGCCATGCTGAGCAAATTGAGATTTGAAGTGTTTCAACCCGGAGACTATATCATACGAGAAGGAGCTGTGGGTAAAAAAATGTATTTTATTCAACACGGTGTTGCTGGTGTCATTACAAAATCCAGTAAAGAAATGAAGCTGACAGATGGCTCTTACTTTGGAGGTTAGTAAAAAAGAAATGCAACTAAGATGAACTCTAAATTGCTTGAGATTTCTTTCTTTTTTTTTTTCCTATATGATTCCATTTATTAAATGTGCTTGCAAATGCAAAATAATCTGTAGTGACAGAAAATGAACCAAAGGTTGCCTGAATGCTAGGGGTAGGAGGAACGAACGATCACAGTGGAGCATGAGAAAAGTTTTGGAGGCAGTAGAAACATTCTGTATCTTGATTGTGGCAGTGAAGTCATGGGTTTATACCTGTTGTTTCTTTATCAGAGTTTTGGAGATGTCAGACTATAGATACGTTTCTTTATCAGAGTTTTGGAGATGTCAGACTATTGATTTGTTGGTTTTGAATGTGAATTTGTATTTGAATTCTGATCAAAGTGTCTATAATGGTATGTTTTCATATTTCAGGATCACAGGTTCAATGCATGTGCATTACTGCATTGGCTGGGGTATTGTTGCAACCTCTAACTGGACCCAAATAACAGTGACTTGAAACAGATGGAACCTATGTTTTTTCTTTCACACAAAAGTCCCAGGGGTGTTGGTGGCCTTTCTCTAGAACAGTTTTCATGGACCCAGATTCCATTCATCCACTGTAGTGTTTTCTTTTGTTGTTTAGGTTTTTTGTATTTTTTTTTCCTGTCTATATGAGAGGAACTGATTCATCTCCACTATATTTTGATTTGGCCTACGATGGGGCAGAGAGAACAGAAGAAATGAAAAGTTAGCTGCTTCTCTTTAGATATGTGTCAGAAATTGCCAAAAGCACTGCCATTCACATATGATTGCCCATTATATGTATAATGGACCACAGCCAGCTCTAAGGCTGAGAAATGTAGCCTCTAGCTGGGTAGTAGTTTACCTTGCTAAAAATTCTGAAAATTTGTATTTCTTCCAACTTTTTAACTAAAATAAGATACATATTTATATTTGTACATGTGTACAAAAATTGCGTAGGAATTGAATTATTAGGTCAAAGACTATGCATGTTTTTAGACTTAAATAACACCAAATTTTTTCTTTGATAAGACTGCCTTGCAAAATGAGTTTTAGTTTTGTCCTCTTACTAAGCAAATATGGCATTCCTTTATTGTTTAGTTTGCATTTTTGTTATTACTAGTGAGGCTGAGACATCTATTCATAGATGTCTTTTTCACTTATATTTATTTTTCTGCTCCTATTCTTTACATATTTTTCTACTATGTTATCTTTTTAAACCTGACTTATGGAAATGTTCCTAAAATATTTTCATATATGCTGTTACTATTTACTCCAAGATTGTTGTTTATTTCCTAAATATTTTCATGTTATATTTTATCATTTTGATCCTCATTGTCATTGACTTGAATCTGTCTATCCTTTCCTTAAGGCATTAAGGATTTTATGTTTCTTAAGTAGGATTTGCACACTGAAAAATTATGGAAGTGTTTTATTTTTATTTCCTCTATTTTGTTTAGTTTCACTACATTTTATCAGTACTACTTTGTCATAATTTACTACATTTTATTATTATACATATTTTATTACATTTTTGTTTTAGTATTAGTTCATCCAAAATATATTTGTGAGTATAATATGAGGTAAGAGTCTATATTTTTCCACAAAAGAGATAATTTTTTCATAATCACTAATAGATTTCATCATTTCTATAAAACTTTGAAATGTTTCTTTAGTAAAATGTTGAGTTTAAAAACTTTTCTTCAGTCACAGCTAAGATACATATATTAGGAAAGGTTTTGAAATTCGTTAAGTGCTTTTTTTTTGAAATTTATCAAAATAACCATAAGATTATTATCCATTAATCTGTTGTAGCTGAGAAAAACATACTAACTCAAATTAATTAACTTCTTTGGCTTTCTGCTCAACCATTAAGGACAATTTTCACGTTTCTAGCTTTTCATTTCTTCCCACTCTTCTTCTTGTCAGAATTATTCTGTGTTGTCTCATCACCCCTTACCCTTTTGTAGCAGTTAGTCTAAAGAAAAAGATTAGGAAAAGCTAAGAGCTAACAGGGTCTACTTATAAAATGCAGAAAAATGTTTGAATGAAGTAGAGAAGGAGACTAATCAAAATCTGATGGGGTAAGAAAAAAAAGAATACAGTTAACCCTTGAATAACACAGGGATTAGGGATATCAACCCCTACTCAGTCAAAAATCTGCCTATGATTTTTTACTTCCAGACACTTTACTAATAGCATACTATTGACTGAAAACATTACTGATAATATAAATAATCAATCAACACGTATTTTGTGTGTTGTATGTATTAAGATTATATACTATTTTCTTATAATGAATTGAACTAGAGAAAATAAAATATTATTAAGAACATCATAAGGAAGAGAAAATATATTTACTGTTCATTAAGTGAAGTGGATTATCATAAAAGTCTTTATCCTCGTCTTCACATTGAATAGGCTGAGGAGGAGGAGGAGGAAGAGAAGGAATTGGTCTTTCTGTCCTAGGGGTGGCAGAGACAGAAGAAAATCCATATATAAGTGGACTCGTGTTATTCGAGATTCAACTGTACATGTACAGGCCAGGTTTGTGGATAAGTTTGTTGGGGGAAAAGTCTATGAGGAAATTTATGAGGAAGTGATAAATACGCAGAAGAAAAGTTTAGAGGGGAATTTTTTGAAGTGTTATTATGCACTAGAATGGATTTGTGAAGTTGACATATGTTTTGTGAATTCAAAGGACCTTTTAATTACCTTATGGTTGTATTTGGTAATATGACTAAGGTTTTATACAAATACTGGAATATGTGCCCCCTAGATCTGTGTGGGTTAAGCTACTAGTAAAGTCAGTCACATCAGTGAATGTCTTTGTGTTAAACCATAGGATAATTTCTGAGATAACAACTAATTTTTTCATGACGTATTATGTCTTTAGCACAATGTAGCATCTCTGTCTATAAATGTTACTGGTCTACAATTTCATTGTTATTGTAGTTATTTTTCTGATCCCCGATGACTTTGGATATCAGGTTTTGTTTACCTCTTAGAAAGAGTAATAAACCTTAAAAAAGTATTATCTTCTGTTAGTTGATAGCCTTCACAAATGAAGCCACTTATATCTGAATTCCTTCATTCTACAGTTAATGAAACTCAGGTTTTCTATTTCTTTATGAGTAATTATTAAGTTCATCTAATTCAATTGTTCATCATACTGAGTACACATTACAATCTCTTGGGAAACTTAAAAAAACTGATGCTGTGACAAAATTGTACCCTATATTTTCTGATGTAATTGAGTGGAGTTGAAATCCAAACATCGGTATGTTTAAAAAAATCCCCAGATTATTCCAAATTATTTCAAAATTAGATAGATTGATAGATATGGAGATATTGATATAGATATATAGTTCCCTTTTTACTCTTAAAATTCTATTTTCTTTTTAGTTTAGAGAGGATTTATATTTATAAAATTATTGCAAAGATCATACAGAGAATTCCCATATAAAAATCTTGCATTACTATGGTATATTTTTCAAAATTAATGAACCAACATTGATACTTTATTAAAGTTCTTAATAATGGGTATGGTTTTTTTCCTATCTTTTTTTTTTTTTTAGACAGAATCTCACTTTGTTGCCCGGGCTAGAGTGCCATGACGTCAGCCTAGCTCACAGTAACCTCAAACTCCTGGGCTCAAGTGATCCTTCTGCCTCAGCCTCCCAAGTAGCTGGGATTACAGGCATGCGCCACCATGCCCGGCTAATTTTTTCTATATATTTTTAGTTGTTCAGCTAATTTCTTTCTATTTTTTTTTAGTAGAGACAGGGTCTTGCTCTTGCTCAAGTTAGTCTCCCACTCCTGAGCTCAAACGATTCACCCGCCTCGGCCTCCCAGAGTGCTAGGATTATAGGCGTGAGCCACCGCACCCGGCCTATGTGCATGTTTTATTTAGATAGTCCCAATCTCTACCCAATGTTCATTTCTGTTCAGGATCCCATCATTATACAACATTACATTTAGTAGTAATGTCTTCTCAGGCTGCTCTTGGTTGTTAAAGTGTCTTGGACTTTCCTTCTTTTTGATGAACTTGACAATTTTAAGGAGCACTGGTAAGGTGCCTTGAAGAATGTTTCCCAATTGGGATTTGTTGATGGTTTTCTCATGATTAGATTGGAGTAATGTGTTTTGGGAGGAAGACCACAAATTTAAAGTGCCATTCTCGTCCCATCATATCAAGGGGATATACTATCAATACATTGTATTACTGTGTTTGTTAACCTTAATTTCCTGGCTTGTGGTAGAATTCATCAGGCTTCTCCACTGTAAAGTTACTTTTTCTTCCCCTCCTACTCCATACTGTACTCTTTGGAAGACAGCCACTATACACAGTTCACAAGTAAGGAGTGCGGGTTATTGCTTCACCTCCTTAAGTGCCAACTATTAACATAAATTGTTTAAAATTATTCTGAACGGGAAATTTATCTACTTTTTCCCATTAATTTATTTATTTAGTCAATCCTTTTTGTATCAGTAGAGGTATATATATATATATATATTTATTTTATAATTTGGGTTATAATCCAGTACTACTTTATTAATTCTGTTGTTCGGATTGTTTCATCTTTGGCCACTGAGACCTCTTTCAATTGGCCCCTGTGTCCCTTTGAAATATTCCCATTATTGTGGAGTATAATTATTTTCTTTATTTTTTTTTTAGATTTTTCTTATTTTTTGGCACTATAAGATGTTCCTGGTTCATCTTGAATATTTCCCACCTAGTTTATAATCATTCATTATCCGAGGAGCCTTGGATTCTATCATTGGAGAATATTTGAAATGTGGATGTGCTCATTACTGCTTGGCTGTCATTACTTCTAGGCCCTCTAAGTTGACAAAACAAAGATATCTATATCTTAACTGCACAGATATAGATAAATAGATAGATAGATGTATATACTAGCCTGTGTGTGTATATATATGTCTATGTGCAACCATCTGTACCTATATTAAGCTAAATATAAGTTCATACTAATGTTTCCAGCTCTAATCCACCACCACATGGAATATTCTAGCCTCCTCATCTTGCTTATTTGTAACTCTCCACTTAACAGTAAAATATTTCCTTCCCACATCTACCCACATTCTGAACGGGAAATTTATCTACTTTTTCCCATTAATTTATTTATTTAGTCAATCCTTTTTGTATCAGTAGAGGTATATATATATACCTTTATTTTATAATTTGGGTTATAAT
The DNA here is from genome assembly GCF_020740605.2 of Lemur catta. NCBI lineage: Eukaryota > Metazoa > Chordata > Mammalia > Primates > Lemuridae > Lemur > Lemur catta. The sequence goes on along the minus strand of NC_059139.1, from coordinate 29,152,601 downwards.
CCAGTACTACTTTATTAATTCTGTTGTTCGCATCTACATCTACCATTCATTTACTTAATTGTTCGATTCTGGTATATATGTGTAGTTATTTCCAGATAGTTAATCTATACGTGCATGGGAAACTTTATCAACTAGAGCGAAGGTCTTAGGTACCGTTACTTTTCTTTTTTTTCTTGAGACAAGAGTCTCACTCTGTCATCCTGGATAGAGTGCAGTGGCATCATCTCACTGCAATCTCAAACTCCTGGGCTCAAGTGATTCTCTGGCCTCAGCCTCCAGAGTAGCTGGGACTACAGACATGTGCTACCCTGCCCCCACCCTGCCCCCCGGCTTTTGCTGCCTCCCACAAATTTGCTACATTTTAATTTTCTTTATTTCACAATGTTTTTATAAATATCTTTTGAGGCTTCTTCCTTGACCCGTATGCTATTTGAAGTGTGTTAAATATGTGGAGATTTTCTAGCTATCTTTCTGTTGCCAATTTCTAGTTTAATTCTTGAGAATTTAATTTGCACAATTTTCATTATTTCCTAAGGTATATTTTATGGACCTGAATCTTCATAAATACCCCATGTTAACTTGAAAAGAGTAGATATTCTGCTGTTCTTACTTTGGTGTTGTTACTTATTCAACCCAACTCACTTCAGTAAGAAATTCTGTAAAACACTATTTTGTTTGGGTTCAGTGATTTTACCTCATTCATATTTTCACTATGGTGATGTGAAGTGAATATTGGTAGACCTCAAGGGTCCTGGAAGCACAGCCTTCAGTGGAAAGTTTACAGAAAAAATAGGTCTGCATTATTTTCTATTCTTTTACATATCAGTTGATATTTTTTATTTAAACATCAATGAATACAATGTAAGGCACTTAAAATATAATAATGTGTACTTTTTAACATATTATACATGTTATACAATTATTACTTATTTCATTATCTAATATGAAATCTTGAGATCAATAAGGGGAAATTTTGCATTATACTACTATTATATTTATGTAAGTTGAGCATGGCAAGTTCATAGTAACATTAAGCAGAAGAGGAGGGATTGACTAAATAATATTCTTTCCACTCTTCTAAAATGTCTGAATAAATAAATATAATCATGCACAGAACACTAAATTCCAGCTAAGATCAAGAGTTTTGCATTCTGTGCCTAACTTGATTTATTTCTACAATAATATAGGAGTATGTTTCTAGATCAGTATAAGTTTTTTAACCCCAGAGAGTTTGTCTTACTGTTTTTGCAGGGAGAGTGGCTCACATGCCACTTCATCCAGTGTTCACACCAACAAAGATCACAAGTGATGGTGTACGAGAGACAGTGTGAGGAAATGAACCTAGAATAAATGCTTCTTGGGTATGAGGCACATTCATAGGCCCTGGAGATACAGCAGTGAGCAAGAGAGACCAAGCCCCACACTTGTGGAACTTATATTTTAGTGGGTGCTTATATTATATTTGGAAAGAAAAATTTAATGAAGAAGTCTGGAAATACTAAACCACATTATCAGATGATGTCAGCCATATAAGGATTAGAGTTCAGGCATGTGGGATTACCTAGGAGTCCCAGGCTCCTCACGGAGAGTAATGGTGAATGGGGATAAAGGGTCTAAGGAGATTTGTCTACATGGCTCAGGCCAGTAAAGTGAGGCAGTGAGTGTTGGGGTACTCAAGGAACGGTGGTCTTGCTTAACTTCTTGAGCACCAGAGGACTTCCTGGAGTGGCAAAAGGAGTTCCTAGACTCCTTCTTAACTCCTCCTTTGAGATAAATTTTATAATCTTATAATCCTCCTTTATATATGAGGAAAAGTGAGGCATGGAGCAGTTAAACAACCTGGCCAAGGCTAGGTACTTGAAATAGGGCAAAGGCAGGTTTCAAACTCAGCTTGAATCTGAACCTGAAGCCTGTGTTCTTTCCAGGGTACCTCACTGCCTCCTGAGAAGGGCATGATTATCCTCTAGCATGTAAATGTCAAACATCAGCCAAGACTTCAGTTCTCTTCAAAGATTTCCATGGCCCTTATATTTGATTTCCATGGCATTTGCTAAATTCTTTTGTAATTCATTCATATATTCTACCTGACCCTCCTATTAAAGTAATCATACTTTTAATAAGTAAAATGTCATTAATAATCCTCATTAAAATTTCAAATAATGTATCTCTACCAATACTTTATGATTTTAAAGAAAAGCTTGTTTTTCTAATATAACATATTCCATTATTGTTAATATCTATGGTACTCATTCACTTCCTAGCAGTCATTTATCTTTGCACACCAAAGTATTCTAATTGATTCAGTCTCTCAAATATATTTCTTTCAAAAAGCCTGTCCCATAAGTTCTTCTTACAGAATGATAATTGTGAAACAACCCTATTAGAAGGGAAATATCTCTCATCACTGTTGTTAAATTCTGCTTAATAGTGTCAACATTTCCCTAGCCTTGAGGGGACTGCCAGGTACTTTATATAGGTAATGTGTACATTTAGGATTTTTATGCCCACAATACATTTGGCCAGATAATGATCACCTGGCATTTTTAAATTTGGAGCTATAGATTTGAAAAACCACAGGCAATCCCTGTCATGGTTACTATTCATTAGTTTTAAGAGGACTGAAGCATCTGCCAATCTGTAGTTTGCAGTTTACTCCACTTCTAGCACGTCGTATATTTTTAAAAGCTGGTTTTCTAGCAGACATGAGAAATCTGTTGACAGAAATTAACAATTTGATTAGCTAAAATTTTCCATTATATTTATGAGGAGAAAGAGGCAGTGGCAGGAAAGAACAATGAATCTTCTAACATTTTTTTTTCTTTTGCTTCTTCATTTGTTATCCTCTTAGATGAGAGGATAATAATGAAATAATTGAAATAATTGTTTCCATGATGATAAGATAACTCTGTCAGATCTTTTTGAATGTCTTGGCCGACTTAGAAATGCCAAATAACATACAATGCCAGGGTGAAGCTTTGCTAAATCGTTGTTAATTACCTGGCAGTTCCATGACTTTATAAAGTCATTTATAAATGAAACAATGCATATTAAATTATTAAATACAAATATCTGACATACTTATTGATGGACATTAAGAAGACATTTTAAAGTCATAATGTCTTTCTCTCTTTAATAAAATAGTGGAAAGGAAGGAGGAGGGGAAAAGGGAGAAACCTAAATAGTTGATATTACAATTATGAGTCCTCCTCCTATATTCCTGTGGTTGTTCACGAGACCACATTTAGAGCTTTTTATAAGCAGAGAGGCAAGACCACATTCTGAACTTATTGAAATTAAATCTCCATAAGACATATATACTTTCTAAGCATAAAGTATATTCTTATCTTGCATTTGATTTTTAAAATGTCTCTGCCTACTTCTTAAATGTCAATATCCATCAAAAGTTAGGGAAAAATGATTTTGGTGAGAAGTGTGGGGTTCTATTGAAAACTGAAATAAATCTAGCAGGTTGTGATTCACTTCTTAGAATGTAAAATTTTTTTTAATATACCTAAAATTGTCTTTCTTCCTCCTTTGAAACCATAAATTGCTAAATTTTAATTATAAATACTCTTTGACATTCAAATTTTATTTCTATTATTCAAATACTAACTTTTGTGATGATAAGCTTTGTATGCTATTAAAGGAATTTCTGGTTATGAAGAACAGATGGAAGATTTTTTTCCCCATTTTTGTATGCATAGCTCAGGGGGTGGAAGGAAGCAGGACTTTCAATTAAGCATAGCTGGAGGAAATAGTTATGGAGGAAACAATGTTTAAGCCGGATATGCATCACCAGTACAGATCATCTGAGAAGAATTCATCTCCTGGAATGATGTGTTCTTTAAAATTTCTTCTTAGAGTAATCAGTGGGCCCTTATCTCGAAGCCCAGATTTCTCATTTCATGCACGTATTGCAAGATTCTCGGAAGGAGAGGCTCCAGCACCACACTCACTGTGCTTTCGTGCATCCCACAGCCACTCTTCTCTCAATTGTGTCCTTTGCCCTCAATCTGAAGAAAAATAATGTGCAAAACTTTTCACAAAATCTCCAAAACTCTGTACAGTCTGGCCCAACCTATTTTCCTAATCCCAATTCATACCTTTCCCTTCAAGCATCCTTAAACCAACTCGTAAAACTACTAGTTCTTACTTAAACAAGCAAAATTTGCCTTTGCAGAGATTGATCAATCCCTTCAGTTGGGAAAAAAAAAAAAGTCCTCTCTACTTTTTTCAGTCTGACACATCGCTTCTCATCTTTTTAAAGATAACACTCAAATGTTATCTTTTTCATCTCCCCCAGACAGGTAAGCGATTTTCTTTGTGCTTTTATAGCACTTAACCTATTACTGAATTCTTTTAATTATTATTTTGAATTTCAGTCTTATATACTACAGTATGAATTTTCTGAGTTTAGACACTCATTTTCTTTCAAATTTAAACCTGCATCATAAAAGCCTGAACATTCAACTATACTCAATAAGAATTTGTATAATGATGAATGAATGGATGAATGGATGGATGGATGGATGGCTGTATTTTCCCTTATCTCCACTCTTAATCTTTATCTCCTCTTCTTTCTCTCCAGCCCTAAAATTAAGAAAACAGTCAAGCTTCCCATTCACTTTCATACTCTCCTGTGGTAAACTCATTCTTTGTCTCAAGATAGGAAAGCTATGCATATGCTAATGATAAATTACAAACTAAAATAAATGAAACACAAGACATTACATATTTCTGAAAATCATTAATACTTCTTAAATTAATCTAATTCTAAATTAGTCTCATTATATTAGGGATAATATCGTTCTAGAATCTAAAACAAATAGAATCCAGAGCAATGCTGTCTAGTAGAACTTTCCATGCTGATGGAAATGTTCTATATTGGACACTGTTCCAAAAAGGTAGCCAACTAACCATATGCAGTTGTTGAGCTTTTGAAGTACGGCTAGTGTGACTGGGGAACTGGATATTTAGTTTCATTTATTCTAATTAATTTATTTTAAATGTTAATAGCCACATGTGGCTAGTGCAAAATAATTCTAGATTGTTGTAACATTAGGGTGAAGAAGATTTGCAAGGGAATTGTATCAGAATGATTTAAATGGGTGTTATCTCTCCTCTATTTTTATCTTATTGGAAATTTTCCAGTCTTTCAAAACTTTGTTATTTCATGTTAAGCCCAGTATACCCGATGGTTTAATTTTTCTCAGGAATGAGGCAAATATAATGCATTGCTTTTTCTTTCTTTCTTCCTTCAGCAAATAGATGTTAAAAATCTTTTATTTTCCAGGCAGTATTCTAAATATTTGTCATTTGATAATGAATAAGGTAAAACCCTAGCATTCATGGATATTATATACTATTGAGTGGATATGCAATAAAGAATAAAAATTGAGTATATAAAATAGTTTCAAATAGTAGGAAATGCCACGAAAAAAATAATAAAGCAGGCTAATGAAAGAACATTTGGTCAGAAACCTTAATAAGAAGAGACAGCTAGCCATATAACAATCTGAGGGATAGATATAGATATGGGGAATAACGAGCACAATTCCTGAAGTGAAAACAAAGGGGGTAGATTCCAGGAGAAAAAGTATACCAGCATGGCTAGAACAAAGAGAGAGGTTGAATTATAAAAGATGAGCTCAAAGGGTGTCCAGCAAACAGAACTGGTGGACATACATGGAGCATGGTGTATTTGTAAGGTGGTCATCTTAGTGACAGACCAAGAAATCTAACTTACTTTAAGTGGGAAGGTAGTGAACAGGGAATAAGAAGTGGAGTTAAGAAACTAGAGGTCCTTATGGGATAGAAAAATTATTGGGGGTAGAAATGTAGAATACAGTGAACTGGAAATACAGGAAGTGATGATCCAAATGGAGGTTTGGGAGTTGGTTAAGCTATTGATGGTAACAAAGTCTACGATATGACCATTGAAATAGTGGCTACATAGGAATTAAAATATGAAAGATGGTGATAGTGAGAAAATCAAAGAATATTGAGGCCAGTGTGTTTGGATGAAGCATTTCCAAGCATGCCAATGGACACAATAATGATATGCCTAAAATATTATGACAAGAATAATCTATATTTCAGTAAAGGACTATTTAAACCAAATTAAGTACCTACTTTTTAAGACTCTTTTTCCTTGCATATATTATTTATACTCTTTTCCTTATTTTCTCTGCATCTCTGTCATTTCTTTGTGATCTGTTTTCAGCACTTGTATAAAAGATATATCAAACCATGATACTATAAGATTTCTGTTATATTGAAAACTTATATTAGGTCATTATGTATGAAATGTCCAATTTTCTTAAGTACTAAGTTTGACAGTTGATATCTCTGACATGTCACTCTGACAATTCTTGCTTTATTTTTATTGTGAAGGTACATCCTCAGTCTTTCAAATGCATGTTTTGGCTCCTGGTTATCTTTCAAAAATTTTTTAAGAGCAATTTTTGTGAAACCATGGATAAGTAAAAAATTCATGTTATTTTCAAATATGAGTTCTGTTTTGGAACCAATGCAGTGCAGACAGCCAAAAATGTCAACAAAATGTTTGGGAAGTATGTGGGTAATAAACACACAGTACATAGTTAGAGGATTGAAAAATTCCATTCTGGTCATTTAAATCTTGAAAATGAGCCACATGGGCAACCTAAGTCCAAAGGTGGATAATAATGAGCTGAAAGCTGTAGTGGAAGCAAATCCATCTCAACCTACATGTGAGTTAGCAGCAAGGTCTGACGTTACTATTCCAACAATATTGGACTACTTGAAACAAATCAGCAAGGTAAAAAAGATAGATGGCTTTCTCATGAATTAAACCAGCATCAGAAGAGAAATTGTCTCGAAGCTTGCTTTTCTTTTCTGTCATGACATAAAGGCGAACTATTTCTTCACTGTATTGTCACATGTGATGAAAAATGGATTCTTTTTGACAATCAGAAGTGTTTGGCACAATGATAGATAAAGATGAAGTGCCAAAACACAGTCCAAAACCATATATTACTCAAAAGAAGCTAATAGTGTCTCTTTAGTGATCCAGCACTGGTATTACCCACTATAGCTTCATGAAACCTGGTCAATCAATTACAGTGGATGTCTACTGCAACCAATTGGATGAAATGATGAGGATGCTTGCGATTAAGCAGCCAAGATTGGTCAAAAGAGACAGACCAATCCTCTTGTGAGACAACACTGGACCACACCTTGCACACACAATGCTGCTCAAGCTACAGCAGCTGGACTTGGAAACTCTCTGTTGTCCACTGTATTCACCAGACCTTGCATCAACTGACTACCATTTCTTCCAGGCTTTGAACCACTTCTTGCCAGGAAAAATATTCAATTCTCAACAAGCTGTGGAAAAAGCCTTTTGCTATCTCATTGCCACTCACTCTCTAGGCTTCTTGGCTGCTGGCATAAGCAAGCTATCATTAAGATAGCAACACTGTGTCAATAGTTTAGTTGCATATTTGATTAATTGTACTGCTTCTTGTTTGAGATGTAATAAACCACATTTTTTATTCAAAATCGGACATTTCATATTTAATGACCTAAATAGATCATTTATGTTTCTGTATCCTCACCCTTAGCATAGTGCCTGACACGTAATTTTTATTGAGTAAATATTTGTGGCATTGAATCTAATTTTGGAGCCATCTTTAATTTAATAACATTTCATATCATGAAGTCAATTGTTAAACTTCTGTTCTAATAAGTGATGCCTTTTTATAAAGTTTTAAACATAAACATATCTGCTTCTCTGTTTTATCTACAAGAAGTCATAAATATAAACCTAATATTCAGACTTAGTGTTTACACAATACTTTACTTAGTGCTTGTTATGGACTGAATATTTATGTCGCCTCAAAATTCATATGTTGAAACCCTAATCCCAATATGATGGTATTTGGAGGGGGAGCCTGTGGGAGGTAATTAGGTGATAAGGGTGGAGCCCTCATCAGTGGGATTAGTGCACTTATACAAAGAGGCCAGAGAACCAGCCAGCTCTTTTCCTACCATGTGAGGATACAAAGGAAAAGGCAGTAGGCGAACTGGAAACGAGTTCTCACCAGAACCCAAACATGCTGGCACCCTGATCTCGAACTTCCAGCCTCTAGAACTTTGAGATATAAATTTCTGTTGTTCGTAAGCCACCCAGTCTATGGTAATTTGTTATAACATCCCAAGTTGACCAAGTCCGTGCTGAATAGAATAGCAAGATTCATTTTCGGTTGCTTTTTCTGTCCCTGTGTATTTGCTTTCTAGCTCCCTATTTGGCTTTCAGAGTATCAGTACAACTCTGCTGACTAAGATGTTCTTGCCCTACTTCGACAGATCTGTTCATCCTCTATCACACTCTGGTGTAATTAATGAGCTAACATTAGTAAAGTACTTTGAGTTCCCTGGATAAAGTTGTGCAAGCTATTATTCTGTTGTGACACTTTCTTTAAGGACCATTATCATACTTCATTGTATTTGTGGAGTCTAAGAGACAAAAGTGGGAGAAGTGTGTGTCTGAGAATCTACACGTCAACAAAGTATGCAAGTACAGGAACTGTGTGGAAAGAGCCTGTGTCCCAAACTTTTATTTTTAACATACTCCCAATAATCCTCTCACTGTTTTAATTCTATACTATCACCCCAGAGTAGGAAAAAATCTAGTTTTATATTTATAAGTTTTGGATGTCATAATTGCATAATGTACTGATAGAGAAATTTTTATGTAGAGATTAATAAGTTGGTTATTAAATAAGAAATAATAAAAGTTTATCTGCACATTTAAAAAAAAGATAAAGTGAAGTACATACCATCATTTTGTGGGAACAATAAGTGTTACCTTTGGAGACATTAATTATATATTTGGAAGCACTTTAAAAATCTTTTACTTTCTAAGTCACATGTTTATCCTAAAGAATAGTTAACAGATATCCATATGAAAGATGGTGGGCTCTTTATCATTGTGAGGTATCTATTTGGGTTTAAAACATTCTTAAGATCTTATTTGATAAAAGCCCCAACAAACACGATTTATGAGTAAAGCACTGATCTTAAGAATCCGAGTCACAAACAGGTTCATTTGGAAGGCAATGGTGTCCTGCGGTTACTTTCTGTGCTTCATTGCTGGTGGACAGATGGCTGGTTTCTCACTGTGTTCTCATTTCAACTCTATCTCTAGCATGTTCCTTTTCTATGTGGCCTTCCACCTGTGCTAATAACAGAAGCTTTTTATTCTATGACCAGCTTTTACCCACTCTTAAATTTGGACTCTACCTTTAAGTCTAAAGCTCCAAATGGCTAAAACTGCAACTGCGCCAGTGATTCACCTATGGAACTATGCACCACGTGCAATTTAAAAGGCTATGTCTGAAGAACATAAGCACATTTTAGTGCCTGATTGTTTTCTTCTCATAATAATGCAAGTTAAATTATCAAAGTCAAAACTCTAAAAGGATTAGGCACAGCATGAGGTGGCAATGCACTCAGCTTCCACAGAGCCAGGTTCTTGTCCCAGCTCTGTTGATGGGACCTAAGTCCATGTCCCCAGGCAACTTGTTTAACATCCAGGGCCTCGGGATCTAAAATAAGATTATTAAGATAGACACTTTCTACATGTACTCCCTTCCAGCTCGATGATACTGTTGGAAGCTCTTGGGCAGGGAGTATATTCTTTTGCCAGCTTATTTGGCAAAATGTATCAAAATGTCTTCTTGCTTATTTAGAGTCCACAATATTTTTGAAGAAAGGCTGCATTTAGTTTATAGTATTATCATTAACAACGTTTTTTAGGCCAACCACTTAGCATTTTAAAAAGAAATGGAGGCAAGTGAGATTTGTTATGATTCATGCTCTGATGGATAAAAATTAACTGCAACTTTTTTTCATGAGTAGTGAACAAAAGCAGAAATTGTCAGGGGCTGAGCTGGGAAGCTCTTTGAAATGTAGTAAGAGACAGGAGGATGCTGGTTAGGGGTTTGGATGCAGGAGCTGGACCTTGTTGGGCCTTGGGAAAGTCACAGATGTTCTCCAAGGCCCTGTTTCCAGATCTATAAAACTGGAATAATAGTATTTCCTACCTCATTAGGTTTACCTATAGGATGAGATGACTTAACATATCTAAAATACTTAGAACACTACCTGGCACATAGTCTGTGCTGTGATAATAGTCATTAACTTAAGCAAAAGGAGTGTAAAGCTGTAGATGCATGTAAAACACAGTACTGAGGTATTATTGATTCATTGTTTATATCAAGTGAATCAACACTAGATAATCTAATTGTCAGTTCATTTCTCCTGACTCTGTGTTAGTCTTAATCCAATACCAATGAAAATCACTCTAAATTAACGCATGTGTGTAGTGGAGGGTAGGGAAGTAGAGGTGGAATAAACAATCTCAAAACCTTTTTCGAACTAAAGATAATCTCAACTCTAAAAATTTTAATTGCCTCACTAGACACGTGTACATGCACACACATACACACACAGGAAATCATACTCTCAGATTTCATAAATCTACATTCTCCAAACAACTAGTTCTTAATGGTCCAGGAATTATAGTCATTTTGCATGTATTGTATAAGTCTATGTTAGATTAAAATAACTACAAAAAATATAATCTTTACCATTTTCAGCATAAATTTCCCAAATGCATTAGAAGAAAAATGAAGAAATAGATACATATTTTTTAAAAACTAAATTATTGAGAAACATTTTTGTAAATTTACAATTAAGAGGAATCTAATTCATTATCTAATTCCCTTGTACAAATGAAGAGCCTAAGAGATGGATGGGCTTAGAGATTGGTGGTGACAGTGCTGGGACAATTACTACTCTTAGGCCACTTGTCTTCTTACAGTAACAGGTACATTTTCTGCATGTTGCTACAAATGATGTCACTCTATAGCATTTCAGAAAATAAGGATTCTTTTCACTTAGATTGAATTATTAAGCACAGCATAAATACAGAAACACACAAGCATTCCTTCTTGTTTATTGCTCATAAGATGAATTTATTAATTCTAAGCATGTCCAATTAAATGTGACTCTTTGGACCTATCTATTATCCATCGAGACCCTTCTCCATGGATGAATTTACTTAGACAGGAAGAGTGAAATTACTGGTCAGAATGGTTTAGCAAAAAATAATGAAGTGGAAAGTTTAGTCACTTTAAATTGCATTTCATCACCTATTTTACAGTGTATAATAAACTTATTGAAATGTTTGGATATCCTTTGCAAATTTAAAATGCTAGAAATATTTTTAAAAAGTGTCTCTGTATCTCAAAACATATGTTACAAGAGAAACACATCAACAACACATTAATATTTGAATGGTATGCAATAAGAAGTCCTCTTTGTTAGGATGTGTGTTTGTGCCCCAAAGAAAGGAATAGAGCACTCAAAAGATGTGTCTAAATATTTTTTGATACTAACAAGTCAATTGACAGTCACTCACACTAGTACAGTCATACTGGCCATGAATGAGAAAGCTAGTTGAAGACTAAAACAGATCAGACACTTCTAAGAAATAGCATTTGAAATCTTAATGGAATTAATTTTACATTGCAATGGTTCACTTATTAATTCAGCACATATTTATTTATCCTCTTATTATAAAAATTTAAAAGGAACATGTTGAAAGTTCTCATTTTCTTGGAGTTGATAGGATACTTGTAACTACAGAGCAACCACCAATGCTTCCTGTCTCAACAAGAGACTGAAAATTTTGGTACAATAGTTCTTAAATACTGAAATCATTTTTATATATTATTAATAACATGCATGGTTGTACATATACTATTGTAACCTGGAGGAGAGAAAGGATACAATGCTTGGACTTATAATTTCTAATAGGTTATATATTAAACAAACTATATAAATAGGTAAAGATACCATTATCATTATCAATTTGCCAGTGAGGGAGGACATAAACTAATACTCCCATATCTTGTCTCCTGTATCTGTGCCCTTTTCTCCATATAATTAGAAAGGAAATGCTCTAGAGAAAAGATGATTCCCTGTTTCTGAGAATCTTGGACCTGGTGTAGCTTGTTTTTTTGGCTTCAGCACCTTTAGTATCAGAGCATTCTGGTTATAACTATATAGTTCAGAGTAGAGAATGGATTATAACTAAGACATTCAATCATTCTGGAGTCTGAATTTACTGAATTGACTTTTTCTTGTGTTAAATTAAACACACAAGTACCTGACCACTTCCCTCCACTGTGTGGGCACAGCCTTACCAAAATGTTGTAAATAGAGATTTTCATACTAGATTTGATTTCTTTGAGCTATGCGATCAGGTATGGAAGAAAAAGAGGGTATTATGGGGAAGGATTGTATGTATTCTAGATTTCAAAATGTTTATTTGTGTTCTAGAAAGATAATTGTACAGGGAAAATGTCAAGAAAGCTAAATTAGGGGAAATGGCTATACTTGAGCAAATCCATTCTGAAGGTATCATTTTGCATCTTGGATTTTTTTATAGAATATATTTTTGTTTGAGGGATCAAGAAAGACAATTATAAAACTTAATCATAACCCCTCCCCTAAATCTGAACTTTATCCAGTGAAAGTTTGTGGTTGTCAAATCTTAGTTGTTACATAATTCCTTAACTATGTAGTTCTTTACAAACTTAAATTTCCTATTATGTCTCTCCCCAAACAATAAAGAAAAAAAATTCATCAGAGAAGATGGGAAACTAATGACAAGTGTCTGATACTTTGTTTATATGATAATTATAAAGTGCTGCTGAACAAATCCTAGGTCATTTCTGGTTTAGGAGGCCCCTCAGAATCCCTCATTTGTCACAATTACCATGTTTTTGTGGGAGTGTAGACTTCTACCTCCTTCAACTTTGCTGGAGTGTGTAAATTGTTTTAGAAAATAAAATGACACTCAACATCCTGCCATCATTAAGTGGAACATCTTTAAGCCAAAACCTTTTGTCATTAAAACTGTGAAGAGAAGAGAGATTTGTAATGTAATAATTGGTTTTGGCTAGATTTTTAAAATAACAATCTTGATATTTTTCTCAGAGACCATGGATATGAATAAAAAGACAAAATACAGATACCTTTAATAACTTAAAACTGAAAAGAGTTAACAAAAATGTTTAAGTGGGATACTCTTCCAAAGGAAATTTATTGTTTTGAAAGTGTCTAGGTCTATAGGATTTCAGAAATACCTAAGAATAAACCTAATTCTCACAGGGCTTCTGAGTGAGAAGACTGTCATGATAAAAGAGTGAAAATGAGAAAAAGAAATGGCACCAGGGGATGTGAAATTGTATTTCCAGCCCAGCAGATAACATTTTAGAAAGATACTTTGAATGTAATGTTCAATTCTTTGCATTAGCTGTGTGCATTGGCCCACTTGTGCCTGAACCAAATGTTCAAGACTGTGAGAATACCCAGAGAGAGAGAAGGAGGTACTCCACAGCAAAGAGATTTCACAGTGATTATTCTGTGAAAGAGGTGACCCTTGGGGGTTGACTCTTCCAGTGGCTCTGAAGGAGTGGATATGCCTTTTCATGAAAGACTCTCATCTGTGGCCTGTTTTAGAGAAAGAAATTATATGAAATCACTTCCATTCCTCTACTTCAGGAAACCCATTCCTTCACTTCAGGATGTGAAATCTTTCTGGCTCATTCCAAAGTGAAACAGGACCCTAAATATGGACTTGGAAAATTGATTTTAAAGTAGTATTTCCCCCTCCATTATGACATAGAAATTTCTGGAAGTCCCACTCAGAGTGTAATAGATTTAGGGTTGACCTAGATTTTTTTTTCAACTTTAAATGGACCCATCACTCTTCTGGGGCATAGGAAGGAGGAAAGAACACTTAGAAGAGAGGGGAAAAAAAAAAAAAAAAACACGTCCATATCTCCAAACTAATGACTGTGACATCAAATGCTTCTCATACTTTAAGAGTTTGATTTGAAGGTCTCTCCTCTTCTTCAAAGTATAACTACCATATGGCCCACATTGCAGTCTTTCCATTTACACAACAATTTAATATGCCTGGTTCAAGATGAAATACCAGCTCCCGACTGGGAAATTAAAGCAGCATTCAGCTCCTCTCAGCAAGAAGGCTGCAGTTTGATATATTCTGTAAACTGGATCTGCATTAGCCACAGGAAAGAGGATTGACATAGTTAGGAAACACAGTTGGACTTGTTAAAACAAGCGTTTCAGTGCACAGATGCTAAGTCTCTTTAGAGCTATGCTTTGGATCACTTTGCTCCTACTTAACCATCAACTAAATATATTTTTGTTTTAGTTCTTTTTAATTTTTATCTTTACAGCAACTTATATAAATGCAATCTTCCACCTCTGAGACATTTCAAAAATGTTTGTTGGGAAAGAAAAGGCTTACGACATGTTATAATATTCTCTTTTCTTATTGAGTCCATTTTAATCAGTGCAATATAATATCTGTCAAGGCATGGTGGAACAAGAATGATCTCACACATACTGAGAATCAAATGCTGGTTCTTTTACCAACTAGCCATGTGGCCTTAAATAGGTTAATTGTATTCTTTTAGCTTGAGTATGGTAGTCTGTAAAATAATAAGGATAATAATATACAAAAATTGCAAAGAAGAAATGATTAATTGTTCTCAAAAAGGTCAAATATATACTTGGCCTTTACAACATCTAGAATTATCATAGAGGTCTCTGTCTCCTGTGTACTCTAATATCCTAATGGTCAATTGAGCTATGAAAACAAACACTCTTGATAATGACTTCAGCTGTCTCTGCTGAGGTAAGCACAATTTGTCCCAGTTGGTGGAAAGATACACTCCATTATTAAACCTTTATGTGTGAGAACAAAAGGGGCTGGAAAGATCTTTTAGGCCTTAGAGAAAGTTACTCAGCAAGAAAGACTTTGCCTATGAGAACCAGGAAAACAAAGACAATCCTCTGATCCTAAAACTGGCATCTAGCTCTGTTTACCACAGATATATTTGGACATATTACTGTTAGGCTAACCCAGTACTCTGAGGCTTAGAGGAAACATATAAGTCCATGACAAAAATAACTATTATTAATAGTTTAATCATGTCATCTCCATGTGTCCTTATAGAAGGCCACTTTTAATAGTTGTATTCCTAAAGCCCAGTGGGCAAGCTGCCGTGGGTTTGTGATGGATTTTTCCCGGCTATGTAATGAGTCCTTCTTAAAGATAAGTTCATTTAACTGTCCTGTCCTTTATTTTGTGTTCTTTTCATTTTGAAATTACTGTTGCTATTTCTATATTAACATCTTTTTTTTCTTTTATACACTGATGGTTATGGTGGATGGTTGGTTGGTTGATTCTTTAGTGGTACATGATAGTGCTATGTGACAGGATGAGGCATATTTTGTTCAATTTTCTCTACCAAAAATATCTTCATGCTTTTAAAATAGTGAAAATATGATGAAATCCAACCACATGTCTCAACATTAATGAATACCTTCATATGTGGCTCTTTTAATATTCCTCTAATCATGTGCTATAGCTAACCAAAAAGAAGAGCTTCTCTATACTCTTTGTCTGCATGGCGTCAAATACATTTTTGTCTGCAGGCACTAACAAAAAGACCCAACTGAATCAAACTTCCTCTGTCATAAACAATTTGCACATTGACTAGTACTTATTAACACTAATAGAAATTTTCCTTTTTCTTTTTTTTTTCTCTCTGTATCTAAATGCCATGGACTCTTTGGCAGATACCTTTTTTTTAATCCTGCTTAAATAAACTGGTAAACCAACCAGAGTTACCCAACACTTAGATGGAAAAGAAAAATAGATGGAGTTTTTGAAAAGCATTTCTAATGTTTTTAAATAGCTGTCTCTCACTCGAACAAAGTGATTAGCATTTGTTTTACGAAGTTCCAAGAAGATTATCCAAAAAAGATTGCATAATTAAAGCAAATGTCCCAAAGAGTTTAATTATAGATGCTTTGATATCTAAAACATAATTTTAAGCTTCTGTTGTAAAAAATGATTCAAAAGTTGTACAAAGACACAAAGCAATAGCATGTTTACCACCTTGGATTTGTAAAGCAAGGTTTTTGGAGATAGGAGACCAAAAATATGTCCTCATCAGCACTACTGTCAGTCTGTCGTTATGCTACTTCCACTGTAAAGGGTTTGCCACTGGCATCTAGTAGAGTTGATTTCTTTTTTCTTTTTCTTTTTCTTTTTTTTTTTTTTTTTTGAGACAGAGTCTCATTCTGTAGCCCACGCTAGAGTGCAGTGGCATATCATAGCTCACTGCAACCTCAGACTGCTGGGCTCTTGCCCAGGCTCTTGCCTCAGCTTACCAGATAGCTGGGACTATAGATGCACATCACCATGCCCAGCTAATTTTTTTTCTTTTCAGTTTTTGGTAGAGATGGGGTCTTACACTTGCTCAGAGTGGTCTCTAACTTCTGACCTCAAGGTATCCTCCCATCTCAGCCTCCTAGAGTGCCAGGATTATAGGCATTACCCACCACACCTGGCCCCAGTTAAGCTTTTAAAGAATGAGCAGGTGCATTCACCTGGGTAAGGACCAGACCAATGCTGGTGGGAGAGTTTCCCAAACAAGTGGATCAAGTAGGATTTTTCTAAATGTTAAAGATAATAGGTAGTTTAAATAAACCGTTACAGTGTTTGATCCAATTCTTCACTTCACTTTGCTTAAAATTTGCACACTAAAACATGATTTACACATCTTCCGTCCACTAATTTCTATTTTTCCAGATTTTATTTGGTTAGGTTGTGATACAAAAAAGGAAATCTATTTGGGAAAAAACTCTGTTTAACTGAGTAGTATGCAAATTTTTCTGTAGAGGTCCAGATAGTAAATATTTAGGCTTTGTGGGCCATATATGGTCTCTGCCACATATCTGGCTTTTGGATTTTAGGTTTTGTTTTTAACAAACCTTTAGAAATGTAAAACCCATTTCTTAAGTGAGTACAAAAAGCAGTGCAAAAGTACAAGGGTTGGATTTGGCTGTAGAACTCCTGATTGACCCCTCATTTCAAAACAAGCCTTTTATCCAAATTTAACTCCTTCTGAATAAGATAATATAAGCAAATAATTCTTTAAAATATGTTCTTCTTATCATTAGCATCCCTTTAATGCATATGCATTTTATCTCTATCCACTAAAACATACTACTAATTAAAGTAGCTAATTACTGATGTGTATTATTATTTCTTGTCACCAACACATACTTAAGCCTATACACGAAGTTTTTAAATTCAGAACATCAATGTCATTTTATAATTGTAGTTATTACCTTGAATTTGCTCATTAGTTTTCATAGAGAATGATGTTTCTTGGTGTTGGAAATGATTAACAGATATTTACCTTTGCTCAGATTAATTTGTGAATGTGAGTGCTTTCTTGGTTGAGAGTTAATAGTAGGATTGCTTTATTTGCCAAATTTTTGGTGTTACCTTGCACAAAGATTGATTTCCATTGGCTTCTCTACTGATACCTCGAATTATGCAGAAGTAGAAAATGAAAACTCCATAGGTAGGATATGCGTTTTCTACTCACAACAAGCCCTCTCTGTACTTTCTCATATATTGGACTTGAATAACTCATTGTAATCTATCAAGACAGGGAAAGAAAAGAAGAAAGGTAGAGGCATTTAACAAAATGGATTGGTACAAACTTCTAGACCTCAAAGAGGTCACAGGTGGAGATGTGCGTGAGTCAGACACTTTCAGGCTGATGGCAAAGCCTGAGTCAAGCCCAGGTTACCTGCGGTGATAGAGCATATAGTAAGTGAACAGAGAAAGAAAAGAAGCACAAGCAACCCTTCTCAGGAGCATTGGGGCAGACAGTATGGCAAGTGAGAACACCCCTCAGGAAACTACAGTCATATCAGTGGTGCAATTATACCATTCCCATAATTCATGCACTCACTGACTTTTATAGTTGTTCATTCCTTACTTTAAATCTCCCCATGAGAGGGTGTGATTAGGCCTTTTAGTCACAATCTGATATAAAGCATCTCCCTCAGAAAGAGTTCCCCAGCTAGGCTACCATATGGACTGCAGCAGCCCATGTTAGGCATTAATCTTGGCTGAACTAGTTATTGATTTTTTTTTTAGAAAGGAATAACTGTATTAATATCAAGAAGAATTTCATGAAATGGTATTTTTTTTTCTGGATACCAAATTTTTGTTTTATTTTTTCAGAAAATAACCTTTTGGCTTATGTTCACCCACAGGACAGATGTACTCTAGTGTTTTCTTTAATGTCTAGGTTCAAAATCATGGTTGCCTCAGACCCTTTCAAGCTCTGTTGAAGCCTCATTTTACAGCGAGATCATGTCTATTCTCAGTACTATAGCTTTAGTTCAGGCAAATCCTCATCACTTCATACCCAAAATTATTATAATCAAAACTTCTTTACAATTCTTTAACTGCTAAGAGTTTCACTCTCAGTTCATTTTACAAATTGACTATAGATAAATATTCTTGCATCATAAAATGAAAGATTTGAGAGAACAAATTTACCTGTTAAAGAAAGAGAGGTTGAGTTACTTTCCCATATATGGCAAAATACGTAGAGAGCTAGAACTCTCCATTCTATTCCATATAACTCTGTTTCCTATTTTACATACAAATTCCTTTCTTAAGCCCTACAGTTACGTCATAGATCAAAATCAAGCTTCTTATCCATGGAGGAATACTGTCTGTGCCTCACTAAACTCCTAGCATCCTGTGAGGCTGCTCTTCTTACAATTCCATGAAAACCTTCCAAACTCTTCTCTGAACTTGTTCTCATGACACTATATTTCATTCTAATGCCCCCTCTCCCATCCTGTTCCTTTTCTCCTGTTCTCTCCATCCCCCTAGACTGGGTAATG
Organism: Lemur catta; assembly: GCF_020740605.2. Taxonomy (NCBI): domain Eukaryota; kingdom Metazoa; phylum Chordata; class Mammalia; order Primates; family Lemuridae; genus Lemur; species Lemur catta. Next base: position 29,133,731 of record NC_059139.1, on the reverse strand, counting down.
CAATTCCTATACTTCTTTCAAAGCCTAACCAAAGCCCTTCATGTTACCCATGATGTATAGAACTATACCATGATGAATAATGTATTATTTGGATTGGTATAAAATAACTAGCAGAAAATTTGGCTTTGAAATTATGCTGAAGTCTTTTTAAAACCTTTATGCTTGAATTTATAACTAATTTCCAACTCTTTCAGTCAGGATCAATGCCATACACTTATTTTATATCCCCATAATTTCCTTCAAGGCGCTGGTTACAAGGAAATCAGTTGACTTGAATTTATGTTATCTGTTAATTTCCATTCTTTTTGTCTACTTTTTTCCAACTTCTACTAAATGAAGAACCCTGTTTTAATTGTAAATCTGAGCTACATGAACTCAATTCCCAAAAAAATCTTATCACTGATATCACATAGGAGCTTGTTAGAAATGCAGATTCTTAGGTCTCACTCCAGATTTACTAAATCCTAATCTACTTTTCAATAAGACAACCCAGGTTATTCCTATACATATTAATGTGTGACAAATACTGCACTAAAGAATTCAGTCTGAATGAGTTCACCATTAAGTTTTTAAAAAAACAAACTTGGAAATGTGTTTAAATCTCTATTTTATTATGGGTACATGCCTGATATGAGAGAGATAGAGAGAGAGAAAAAATGAATCAGGGAAAATATTTTGGATACAAATAACTTCTTTTGTGGCAGCAGACTTGCATCATAAATATCTAGTGAATATATTTTCTACTGAGACTATTATTTCTCCTATTTTTTTTTTTTTTACATTTTGTGTAAGCATATTAAGCCACATAGGACAATGAAGCTGTCAAGATATTACTTCAAAAAAACATACTGGAGGTATCTAAGGGCTTAAATCATTTGATGAATATTTAAAAAGCTGGCTGCTTTTTAAAGGCATTTATAATTCAAGGTGTTTGATTAACTTTTAAAGAGTTGAATGTTGGTAGATTTAAAATCAAAAGAAAAATTTGGAGTGGTCTGGTGGATTTTCAAAGCTGGACAGAAACAGGAAAACTGTGGTCTTACCCTCCTTAGCTTTGATATTTTTATGTGATTTTTGTTTTAATCACATAAAAGATACACTTTAATCTTCTATATATATCACGTGGCTAAGATGGGATTAACAGTGATTGTTTCCTACCTATTCAACAGATATTCTGAGAATTACTGATACAAAGTCCGTCCGTCAGTTATTTTAACTTGCCAAAGACAAGTAGTGTGTGTGTATGTGTGTGTGTGTGTGTGTGTGTGTGTGTGTGTGTGTGTGTATTAGATATCAGTTTATAAATAGTATTGTGCAAAGCTGATTTTATGCAAACATTAGGCAGCTGAAGGAATGACAATGGAACTGAAAGACACAGAAGAGGGAGAGGTTAAGGAGCGGAAAGTATGAACCTTAATGAAAATACCCACATATGCAACAAAATGAAACAACCATGTCATAAACATATTTATAATCAATAGGAACCAGAAAAGAGCCTTTTAATTTCTGGCAGATAGGACCAAACCTCCTCAAAAAGGTATGGCTGTTTGGAATTTTGCGTTTGAAGCACTTTGTTTTAGGAAGAATATTTCCAATCTGCTGTATATCATTCTGCTTTTCATTTATTCATTAATTCATCTATTTATTGATTCATTCATTCCATAGTTTTAAACCAAATATTATATGATTAAATCTATGGTAACTGCTAGACATTCCAAATGTGATTGTTGTACTTGCCTTTACAGACCTTATAGTTTAGTATTTAAAAAAATCATATAAACAAGTAAGTTCAATAAAGTAGAAACTAAGATGCAAGATGAGCAAGATAGAGAGGAGGCGCAAAGATAAATTCTTTCTGGAGCAATTAAGAAGGGGTGTCTGTAGGTGCGAAGCCATCTTACTAGAGACACAGCCTAAGGAATTTGGATAGTTTGTGAACAAATTGTTTACAAAAAGGTAAAGGATGGGGGAGATGATAGCTATATTTCACAAATTTGGAGAGCTACCTGATCTATGAAGCATTACCTTTCCTTGGCTCTAGCAGGTAGAACAAAAATCACAATGAAAAATTACAGGGAAAAGAGAAGAAACAGAAGATCCAAAGGAAAGAAACTAATGTTTTATGAGTGCCCACTAGGTGCTAGGCTTGTGGTAGGTTCTTTACAGGCATTATTTTAGTTAACTACATAACAACTTTGTCAGTGAATAATTTTGCCAATGTATAACTTGTCTGAGGTGTTGCTACTAGGCCAACACTCAGAGCCCTGGGTGATCACCCTAATTCATATGTTTTAAGAGAGTTGAGTTGATCAAACTTAGAGCTAAGATGTGTTTGACAAAAAAATTAGAGCACACTAATAATTGTGCACTGAGTGTGTCTATGTGAATTGAAATGATCAGTTATCATATGTCTTTAGAAAAAACAAAATCAGGTATTCTGGTTATTAGAATAAGTGTTACAATATATATTCTATATATGCATAATTGTTCTTTCATAAGATATGTATTTGGAAATGTGTTATATTCAATCTGTTTTAGAAGATTATACAAAATGTGAAATACATTAAAATAAGTCAAATACTACAAAATTTTCATCTGTTTAATATCCTATGCTAGTCTAAATATCTTTGGATCCCTATTCAAATCCATTTGACACCCAAAGTACTTCTACCAGCCAAGTTTGATATGTAAATTGATTTAAGCCAGATGTTACCATCTCCTATGCCACAGAGAGGCAATATTTTACTCGTTCACTAATATAAATACAGAAATTTTACAAATACAAAAAGAAAACCAAAAAGTAATATTTCCTTTTGCACATTATTATGATACATTGAATTAGAAACCTAGGTAACTTATAGGAAATTAGCATTTTGATGCGCAACAGAGAATTACTTTTATTTCATGATATCAGGTACTTTTGCTTAGGTTGCTATGAGCAGCCAAGTACAATTTTTTTCCCATAAATTCTAGAAACTCAGGTTAAACACATTAAAAATTTTTGACATGAGTTTCTGATTAGCTCTGTGACACTGCAATGTCAAGCTCAGTTTTAGAGGTCAGGAAAATATTTCTGAGTTGCAATATGCTTGAAGCCATTTGCCCTACCTTATAAAAGTGACTATTTATAGAGTTGACAGTAATGTCAGGTGGACTCAAATGTTTATTATCAGGGTTAACTAATGTCAACAAAAATAGCATTGGGCAGTTGATATATCTTGTACCCTAGGGATTATTAAAAGTATTGCATATAGTGTGTTAGGCCAAATCTAATCTCCCAGGCCACACTCTTTCTGACATTGAAATTGGAAACAGTTTTATAATGTTCCTGTGACAGGGTGAATTACCAACAGTTTTCATCTTACCTGGTGAAATAACTTTTCTCAGCCCTTCATAAATGCCTGGTATAGAAAACCAGGAAAATTGTACCAAATTAAAATTAATATGCTAAGTCATCATCACTTGTACAGTCGATTATAATATAGAAATTTGCATTTAGAGGAAGGGACATATTACCCGAGTAAATTTGCATTAAGGTTCATAAACCAGTGATTACATGATGAGGAAATTCCTAGTTGAGTTCTCAGAACATACAGAACATAAGCAAACAAGAAAAAAAGGCAGAAAGTTTGGAACAACAGACAAATTCTAGAAAATATGCCAAGACAATGTTTAAAAAACTTACATCTCTAAACTACACTTAGCTTGTTCTTTGGAGTTCAATTTGACTTACTTTGTATTTTTTTTATTTGCCTTATGAGATCAACCTGAGCACCCAAAAGCGAGTTATTTTTCCAAACCTGTTTAGTAAGGGCATGTCTACACTGAAGAAAACATTACCAAATATTCTAGATACTTTTCTTCATTATAGACATTGTATAAAACCTCAGAGATATGTTATGTACCTTAAAGAAGGTATATAAAACATTTGGCAACTTCTGTTACAAAGGGGAGATGCCTATCAGGGGCACCAATATTATGCCATTTGAAACTTAAAAATAGAATTTAGGATGGGCATTAGATTCATTCACTATCATTTTGATGTATTCATAAGCATTTTCAAATCATTTTGTCTAGGTTCAAAAGTCAATGTAGCAGGCACTGTGAAGGATAAAATAATGTAACTGGATAGTTCTGTTCTTAAAATATCTTAAACCAGCTAGGGTAATACAGCCATTATTTAGGAAACAATTGCAAAATTCAGTATCAAAATATTGTTTAAAAGTGATAAACTAGCACATAATTTCTAAAAAAACCTAAGGATATGATAGAGATCACTAACCTGGTTTTTCTCTCTTCATCCTTTACTCATCCCCTAAAAATTACAGAGACAGAGACACAATAAATGCACAAAAACTCTGTTAACACCTATTCACAGGTGTTTACTCGCTAAGTAGATTTTCACAATAACTTAATACTGTATCAAGTGAAAATTAATTCACAGAAGCACCTGCTCTATTCATATTGAATCTGGAAATTCAGTTCATAAAATCTGGCACTCTTGTGATCAGAAAGTTTACTTTTTTTCATTGCTAAATATGTGTCATTTCTTAATCCTGTTATTCATGGTAGAAGCAAAGGGTATGGAGGCATTAACTGAAGGGAATATTTTAAGTGTTTTTGATACTACTGCCCAGTGACTATTTCTACTTCCAGGAATATACCTCCATTTGTTCTATTTCTCACTAAGAAATTATTGAGGAGATGCAGCAAGATAATGGCTAATGAGTTTTAAGTTGGTAATGAACAGTCTTTTACATAACTTTTGAAAGGATTTTTTGGTATAAGTCTATATTTAGCACTTAGTTTCTGCATAAGGGAAAATGTCACATTAAAGACAAATGGATTTTATTTATGTAGGTGGGTTAAACCATTCATTTTGTAGAGCATGTTGTTATTTAGTTCAATGACTCAATTCAGCAAACATTAAGCACCTACTATGTGTCATGTAAGCACTAGAGATAGAAAGACTAATGATATTTTAGAAATAAAAAATTGAATAAGTCTAAGTTGCAGATTTAATGTTAATAAAACTCTAGAGATGTAATTAAGTTTTACATTTTACTGATAAAATCCACAGAATATAGGTATGAGTACAAATCCTCACAGCCAAGAGCAGTCTATAACACAGGACTCCAAAACCCCAGGCCAATATACTTTATGCTACACACATACAGAAACACATACACTCAAACACAAATCTCTAAAATAACCCAAGCAATTGGATGTATATAACTGAATCAGCAGGAAACCAACCATCAGTGCTGCAGAAAATTCCCCAAATAGCATTCTCTACTTCATTAGTTGGCAAGAAAGACCAAATTAAAATATCAGTCTTGACACCAAAAATTACAAAAGGCAAAATAGGTACATTATATTTTTAAATAGAATTTAATGAAGAAGTCAGATGGTTGAGCAATAACATCTTAAGTTTTACTGAGATGACAATATAGGAAAACTTTTTCAGTTAAGAGCTTATAAACATGTACACTTTATTTTTCCATATAGCTCTAAAATATTATTTAAAAATCATCCTCTGATGGATTTATTTTCTTACCAATGGCAATATTTAACTAATTCAAGACAGGATTACTTAGTAACAGGGACCTATACTATGTAACATATGATACATATATTATACGTCTACTATATGAAGACTCCAAATAAGAGAGGCCAGAAAAGCATTTACAGATAATGGGGTTTAGAAAAAAATATGTGAATAAATATATCTATGCCACAATAAATCAATTTTACCATATCTTTAAAATGACTATACATATTGAAAGTAGCTGTATTTTTATTTTTAATTTTTAAAACTTATTTTAAAATATAAAAGTAATATATAAATACATGCTCATTGTAAAAAAAAAAAAAAGTCCAGGTAATTTCTAAGCCTAAGAATAAATAAAGAAATAAAAGTTCATTTCTTATTTAATGGGATCCTCAGGATGTGTCTTTATCTTTTCTCTTTACAGAAACCCTGTTAAAAGTAGTAAAAGAATAAAATATAAACTCAAACCACAAAGAAACATGATATATGAGTGTGTATTTGGGAACTATCAGGAGATGAGACAGTATAACATATTTTTAGAAGACAGAAAGCAGATGTTAAAAGTGAAGTACTGGATAACAATGGTGACCTAGCCAGCAACCATTGCCCTTTCTTCCTTTCTAATAGATTTCTCATCTTGTGTGGCTAGAAACATACACAGTTCCAGGAATTAAACCAGTATTTACCTAATTCAATCACTAACAGTAATTATCTTATTCCAGGTTACCAAATGTTCAGTTTTGAATCTTTTCCTGTAACTAAGGGTGACCATGTGACACAGTTCTGATAATAAGGCATTAGAGAAAGTAAGGGAGGGACCTTCAGTGTGACTTTTATAATTAAAAGAAAAAAGTGAAGGAAGTCTTTCCTTATCTCCCTGCTTTGGATGCTGTTGTGTGAGGATATGAAATGTGTGGAGTTGCCGTAGTTAACGTGTGATCATGAGGGAAGGCCAAACAAAGGCCAAACAAAGATTGCTAGTACAGAACCTTGGCTTCATTGCAGTGCTGAGCCACCCCTGGCCCTGCTTTCCCCAAGATTTTTGTTTTGTAATATAATAACATTATTTTATTGTAAAAGCTAATGTTATTCAGATATTCTGAAACATGCAGTTAAAAGCATGCTACTGGTTACTGATGAGCCTTGAAGGGAAAGTTGAGTGAACTTGGAATATATATATGGAGGACTGAGGCCAAGGAGAAAGGAGATATCCTGGAAGAATCCCAAAGAGGCTCTTAGTTAAGAGACAACAGGACGGCAAAGGGGAGAACAAAAAGTGAGGGGAGAAGGAGGGTGACTTATGCTGACAGTAGGTATATGGAACAATTGACTCTACGTCCCTCCGTCCACATTGCAGAATAGCTTATGGGCAACTATGTACTCTCCTGAGGGGAGAAAAAGTCAGTGGCTCTTTCAAAACGCAATTGAACAAAGGGAAGAACTAGGACAGATAATAGAGATGTCAGTCACCAAGAGTAAAGTCCTCCTCATTCTGGCATTTAGGGAACTAGAAGGACAAGCTTCCCACCTATTTATCCTAAAGAAAAACTCTAAATTAACAAATTCTGCAACATCAGTTTTTATCTTTAAATGTGAATGAACACCATAGGTTACTCAAAGAAAACATTCAACACACAAGAGAAAGATCTAAACATGGAGCCAAAAACAGTGATTACAGAGTAAAGAGAAAGAATTCAGGAAGGAGAAGAGAAATTCAAAATACAACTATCATAACTATAAAGATGAAAAGTAAAAACAAAATTTCTTTTTCTTTTCACTTTTTACAGCTTTAGTGCAACATATTTTACATACATATTTCACCCATTTAAAGTATACAATTCAGTTGTCTTTTAGTATATTTACCAAGTGATGAAACCATCACCACAAATCAGGTTTTAGAACCTTTTCATCACCTCAATATTTCTTGTTCTCACTCACTATTAATCTCTTCTCCCATCCTCTGCCCCAAGCAACCACTAATCTGTTATCTTTCTCATCAATTTGTCTTTCCTGACTGTTGTACATAAGTGGGATCACACAATACATGGTCTCTCAGGTCTTATTTCTTTGATTTGACACTACTGAAGGTCATTCATTTTGTATAACCTATCCATCATTCAAAATCAGATCTCTTAACACGTACAGGGAGACAGAGAACATTACTATTCACAACAAAAGAAGAGCAAACAATGAAAAGAAACAAATAGATCAAAATGGAATACATTTGAAAATTAAAATTACAAGTGCCCAAATAAAAATATATTTAAAAGAATGGAAGGTAAAGTGGAAGAAATTTCCTTCAATAGAAATTACTATTAAAAGGTTTATGTTCCTTCATATCTTGTTTTCTTCTATTCTGTGCTCTTAGATATTAATTTTTCTAAATAATTTTTAAAATAAAAGTTGTGCATGCCCACAAATAAAAATAGTTTATCTAAAAGAAAGTTGAAAAAAGAAAAAAAAAATTACACTGTACTTCAACATAAAGAAATCCTTTTCTGTCCAGAGCAGAGAATATGGGTAGATATAATAGTCATCTTACTTACATGTAATCATTTTTATCATGCTATAATTACAAGCTTGTATCTGGCTTTTCTCACTTAAGCTTTCATGATACTTCAACTGTAACCATGTAAACTTTAAAGGTTTCATTTTCAAAACTGTCACATAGTTAATCCAGTGGCCATATGATTGATTATGAATCGTGATTTGTTAAACATTTAGGACATTTCCATATTTTCAAATGTATTAATGAATCCATAATATATATCACTGTCTACACAATATTACAGACTATTTCCTTTGGTTAGATTTTCAAGTGAAATTCCTTGGTTGAAGAGTATGGATATTTTTTAGGACCTTTGCTACAGGTATAAACAATATGTTACATATTAGGTTATTTATTATGAGTTTTATACTCTTCTACATGACAACTTGTAATGTGCAGATTTGAAGTCAATATTTAGCAGTAAAATATGTCTTATCAGTTGTATTATAATTATATAATATGGCATTAGTGTTTCAGTGACACAGAAATTTAATTTTGAGTAGTATTGAAAACGCTTCCTTTTATTACATTGTTTGTATTAGAATATTAGGCAGATTCCATGGTATAATAATTTGCCTAAAACTTGACCGATATAGATTTATCTTCCTGCACAAACTCCAAATATATGCATGCACACACACACACACACACACACACACACACACACACGATGTACTCATGCACAAACGTACATACAAACATGAATATTCCACAACATTACTTATCAAGTTTACAGTTTGTTTCCCTACATGAACAATAGATTAACTGGTGGTTTAGGTGGCATTTCCTAATATCTTTCCTATCTTCCCAGATTGGTTCAGATGCCCTTCTTTAATACTCTCAGAGTATGCATATATTTATATTGTTCTTACCAGATTGTATTCAAATGAATTCTTTAAGATAACTGTTTTTTACCACTTATATTCTATAAGTAATATGAATGTAGATATTTGTTTGAGTCATATTTCCAGTCCTAACATCAATAAGTACATAGTGCCTACAACATAATTAACTCTAATGTGTATCAATATGAACTGCATTTCTTTAAGTTCAAAAGAGTGTAAAATTAGACATTTAATCATTATTTTGTTGTTACCTTTTGTTGAGACTATAAATTTTAGAAATACTTCTACCTCTTTTCTTCAAATTGATTATTTTAAAGCTAAATATTTTAATTATTTCTAAATTAAAAAAAAACAAAACCTATAGGAGTGTATTTTAATTCATTATATTTTAGAAACAAAATGGAAAATTATTTTTAATAGATATAGTAAATATTTAGCTAGGAAATAGTGAAATCACAGTTTGCAAATGTTTGCTTATCATATTTTTGGAATCTAAATTTCCACAAAGAATTTCAACAAAGAATTCTCCTCAGAAATTATTTAAATATAAAGTCTTTGGGTACATTTAGAATATAACTTTCTTCATACTTATCTCACTGGGAATATATAAACTACATTATGGCATGCCTATAATATATCTGAACCTCTGGTCTAGATTTATCATAGGACTTTCTAAGCCAATGTTTGGACTAGTTTTGGCTTCTGTCTAGATTATACCATCTGCTTTCTGACTTCCAGAATTCATAAAAAAACTTCTATCTGATTATAACCCCTTCCTGTTTTCAACTCCATTGTGGATTTTTTATTCCCCTTTCTGTATATTTTTGGTTTCTTTGTTTGTTATTTCAGGGGGATTGGAGTGAGCGGGAATAGGTGTAATCTGTTTCAGCCTTCCATTTGAACCAAAAGCTTTAATTGTTTAAAAAAGAACATTATTTTAAGATTGAGCATTGGCACGTGGATACTCTTAATCATCAGAAGGAATTTGCTGATAAAACAGAAAATGTTGCTAATCATTGGTTTCTGACATGAGCCTTTTTTTTTTAATTGTGGGCAGCCTTAATGGTTTTTAAAAGAAAATGACCAAATGAGTCTTTCTTTCTTGTTTTTTAGAGATTTGCCTGCTGACCAAAGGTCGCCGTACTGCCAGTGTTCGAGCTGATACATATTGTCGTCTTTATTCACTGTCGGTGGACAATTTCAATGAGGTCCTGGAGGAATATCCAATGATGAGAAGAGCCTTTGAAACAGTTGCCATTGACCGACTAGATCGGATAGGTACTCAAGTTTTCTATCTTCTTCACACACAATTTAGTTTTAATCGAGTGGGATAACACAAGTATGCAATCATAAGTCCTAAATGCTAGTTCATAACTTGCTTGTTAATTTGTATAGAAATATCAATTAGCTGTAGCCATATTTCTTTAGAGCTGGGTCCCTATCTATCTCTTTTAGGTATTCTGGGTTTATTTATTTATGTCTATTTTTACTAGCTGCGCAATCTGATTTCCCGAGTGATACCAAAACAGTTTGACTCTTCAGGTAAAAAGCAATGATAAAAATTCTAGATAGCATTAAAATAGAACTAAAAATACAGTAGTACGAGTCTACATTACAAACTAAATTCTATCACAAGATTTTTTAAGAATCAACTTTACTTTTTATCTTTATATTAAGAATCAAAAACTTGTGCATTTAAATTAGTCTCACCAGAAACTATTGAAATGTTTGTAATACAGACTCAAGCAGTAAAAGCCTTGATATAAGTGCCCTACATAGATGCTTTACCTTGCAAACATCACCATATTTTAATGTCTTTTCTGCTACTAAATAAAAAAAACATATAAATTAGAACTTATTAGTTATGCTAGTTTAAAGGTTTACATAATTGCCGTAGTAAAGTTAGATCAGACTGGCTTGCTGTTAACTTCCCTAGATATTCTAGAATATTCTGCTATGTCATAAGGTATTATTCATTCATTTTCCACACCTAAACCCTCTTTGTTCACCTTCCTCTTCTCTGCACCTTTTGCCAGCTTAACTCTACTCAATCTTCATATCTCTGTTTAGACATCATTTCCCTACAGAAACTACTCTGATCTTCTACCCCCTACTAGGCTGAGTTCCCTGGAGATGTTCTCCTATAGCCTCTGAAGTTCCCCCATCACAACACTGTGTTTATTGTTATAACTGCTCCAGAGATACTAAGTTTTGTGAATGTAGAGCTCTTGTCTAATTCACCTTAACACTCATGGTACCTGGTACACGATGAATATTTGTTAAAGAGAGGTAGGAAAGGAGAATGGAAAAGTGAACTCAAAGGAGATGGGGTTGGGATCACTTATAATCAACAAGGAGGTACCTCAACTGCTTCATTTTTATTAAAGGTAAGAACTTTAGATTGATGTATTGTTAAGTCAGCTTTTTTCTGAACTTCGAGTCTTCCCTTTCCCTCTATATTAATAGGGCAACAGACTGCATAAGGGTCCGAAATTACATTAAAAGAAATAAAAATAGTATTTAGACATTACCAATAGATATAACAAACACAGTAGAAATTCATATTGACATCTTAGAGATTTAACAAAACATAGTTATCCAGGGAAACAATACCCACAAAAGCAATGGGTACTCCTGAAAGCATCTTTACTTAATTTAAAAATAACTTCCCTCTTTGTGGTATGTGTATGAGACTAATTTCTAAGCATAAATATTTTTTCCTAAACCAACTAGACAATTTTAGATAACATTTAAATCAGGATATTTCAATAGATAATTTCTATTAATCTAAGGTCATTCTAACTTATTAAGGTTAATTTTTATAACTTTATTTTTTATACAAAAGTTTGCATGAAACAATTTGTAATCAATAATCACGCAACACAATTTCTAGTGAGCCCTATTTATATTTTTTGATCTTTATCAAATTGTAACAGTGCATTAAAATTTATATTATTTTTTCCAAAGTTATAGTATTTGATTACTCACATAGTCACAAAGAAACATTATCTTTCTCAGTTTTGTGACCATTGCTAATAAATCTATGCTGTAGTTATTTAAGGGAATATGCTAAATAAGCATTTGCATTTATTACTAATGTAGAAGGTTCTGTTCTTTGGGAAATTAGGACAGTCTGTAAAATAGAGAGGTAACTATTTATTTTGGCAATGCATTTCCTAGCAATCAAGGGAAATTATAACACATATTTCCATTTCAAAAATATACTTTGTTACTTTCAATATGATACTTCCTTTAGCACTATAGCAAATTGATTCACTCTTTAGTTACATATTCATTTGGGGTATTAGTGTATTAATGATGACATAGAAAAGTCACTGGTTTTCCCTTCTTTCACCAGTCTGCTATTGATTCTAATTGTTATTCTACCAGAGAATGTTAGTTATTGCAAACCACTCCAAAGATAATAGCCCGAGGAAGACCTAATGCTTATTGAGGTCCTAGAGAGAGCTGTGAGGCTGCCGTAGACTATGCCCTTGGTCCTCAGGACAACCATTCAGAAGAGGAAAGGTTATGAGGCAGTTCTCAATCTGGCTGCACTTGAGAATCCCCTGGGGAAATTTGTTTTTAAACTACCAAAATCTGGACCCCATGTTTGGTTATTTAGATTTAATCGGTAGGCTACGGGTGGACAGTATTTTTCAAAGCTCCAGAGATAAGAAAAATATGCCGGTAGGATTGAGAATCACCAGTGGAGGGTGCCGGTCAAAAGCAAATTTCATACAGTGCTCCTCCAACCTGCATGGAGTTCTTAGTAAATTGTAACATCTGATTTGGCAAGTGGGGTCATCCCCAAGAGGCTGAGTTTCTAGCAAGCACCCAGATGATATAGATGCAGCTGGTTTGCTATCTAGAAAGGAAATATAATCAAATTTACTTTTTACCCTTTCCAGCCCTGTTACCTACAAACCACGTTTTCTTGGGCATTGTTCTTAATCTTCCCATGTCCTGCTCTCCTTTCCTCCTTTCAGGTAAAACGGGATTATGAATATGCCTTTTTCACAGGGTTGAGGATTAAATAAAATAATCTCCCTAAAATCTTTTGTAGAGTGCCTGTCACATAGTGACAAATGTTAGCTTTTATTTCTCCCTCATCCTTTCTTGAAAAAGTAGCTTTAAAATCAAATGTTGATTCCAGGCCCCTCCTGATCCAAAAGCTCTTTATTCCCCCCATTTTTTAAGGTGGCCCACATGTTAAATAAACATCTCCATTTCCTCTGTGAAGTGGCTTTTTGCCACTTTCAGGCTTTGCAACTTGACTTGAAAAGAAGGTTAAGATTTACCAGAGAGATACAGGAAGCAAGAAAGGCAGGAACCCCTTTTCTATCTGCTGTCTAAAGGTGAGCATTTGGTGTTTTAAGCCTCCTCTAGGAAACATCGAGATACTTCCGTAAGCAGGAGCCACTCCCACTTAGTGTTGTCATCAGTCACTTCGTAGGCTTTCTAAGCGCCTATCTTTCTTTCGCTGGCAGGAAAGAAAAACTCAATTCTTCTGCAAAAGTTCCAGAAGGATCTGAACACTGGTGTTTTCAACAACCAGGAGAACGAGATCCTGAAGCAGATTGTGAAACACGACAGGGAGATGGTGCAGGCGATCGCTCCCATCAATTATCCTCAAATGACAACCCTGAATGCTACGCCTTCAACTAGCACCCCGACCTCTCGCATGAGGACACAGTCTCCACCGGTGTACACAGCGACCAGTCTGTCTCACAGCAACCTGCATTCCCCCAGCCCCAGCACACAGACCCCGCAGCCGTCGGCCATCCTCTCGCCCTGCTCCTACACCACCGCGGTGTGCAGCCCGCCCGTACAGAGCCCGCTGGCCGCCCGAACTTTCCACTATGCCTCCCCCACCGCCTCCCAGTTGTCGCTCATGCAGCAGCCGCCGCCACAGTTGCCGCAGTCCCAGCCACCTCCGCAGACTCAGCCGCCGCCGCCGCCGCAGACACCCGGCAGCTCCACGCCGAAAAACGAGGTGCACAAGAGCACGCAGGCGCTTCCTAACACCAACCTGACCCGTGAAGTCAGGCCCCTCTCCGCCTCGCAGCCCTCGCTGCCCCATGAGGTTTCCACTCTGATTTCCAGACCTCATCCCACTGTGGGAGAGTCCCTGGCCTCCATCCCTCAACCCGTGACGGCTGTCCCTGGCACGGGCCTGCAGGCAGGGGGCAGGAGCTCCGTCCCGCAGCGAGTCACCCTCTTCCGACAGATGTCGTCGGGAGCCATTCCTCCCAACCGAGGGGTCCCTCCGGCACCCCCTCCACCAGCAGCTGCTCTTCCCAGGGAGTCTTCCTCAGTCTTAAACACAGACCTAGATGCAGAAAAGCCACGATTTGCTTCAAATTTATGATCCCTGCTGATTGTCAAAGCAGAAAGAAATACTCTAATAAACTGAGAATAGTCTCAGATCTTATTTTATTCTATCTCCTGATAGATCCCTATAGCCTACTATGAAGAGATATTTTAGACAGCTCTGGCCTACACGCAAAATGTAAAAATATATAAATACATATACTATTTAAATATATATCTAAATTCCCAAGAGAAGTCCAAAAGACCTGTTTAGCATTCAGTGTTACATGTCTTCCTTTCTTTAAATCATTAAAGAATTTTAAATGTTGTTGTAAGATTATTTATTTCTAACCTACTTTTACGTAATTCCTTTGATATATGCATTTCTCTGTTTTATGAAGAGTTCTTGGATTCAATGGAAACAAATCTCTGATTTTAAAAAGGCTACTCAAAGGAGCTACTGAATAGCACCAATCGAAACCTTCTTTCTTTAGCTGTGTCTCTGCATCTAAATTGCTAATCGTTAATTATGGAGGATTAAATAGCAAATCCCATTTTATAAATCTAAATTGTATTTCGGTGCTTTCAATTTTGAATTAGGTTAAAGAACACGCTACGTGCTTGGCCACCATAGGAGACTAGCATTGCCACTGTTAAAAATATCTCTAACAAACATGTTCATTGATCTTTCAGAAAGCTGAGGGAATATTTGTCTTCATGTGTTATTGGACTTTTACCAAGACTCAATCATCAATGTTAGTTGTAAATAACTTTTTTAGCCCAAATAAAAATAGCTATTCTGTGTTGTATGAAGGTAAAAGTCATTGTTTAAGAATTTAGTTTTTATTGCTTCACTTCAAAACTTAGAGTTTTAAATTTTACAAAACCTAATTGTGACAATTATTCAATTGTAATGCAATGGCTTAAAACCTACAAGATTATTTTAACCTGCAATGTTTTATGCAAAACTGTATGCTCGAATCTACAAATTGCTTGTATTACACCAAAAATCATTACTTTTCTTCCTTCTCGCCATAGTCAAGCACCTGAAAATAGTCTCTGCATGCTTTGGGGAAAACATAGGTTCAGATCAGTCATTGTAGGGGAAGGCTTACAGTATTTCTCATTTCTAGAAAAGTATAACAATTCATTAATTGCCTATCTTAAAATTCCTATAAGGCTGACTTGGATCTCTGACTTAAGTCTAGAAGTGAGGTTTTCACTTTTATTTAATATTATCACTATTATTATTATTATTTAAATAATTATTTGTAAACCACAGCTTGATTTGGAGTTGCAAGTGTGGTCTTTGTCTTCACTGTAGTTGGTAATTTACTGTGGTGTTAATTTAAAGAAATAAATTCAATATAGCATCATGTCTGTTTGAGAACACGCATTTTGCTCCATGTATATTGTAACTAAATGGTTAGTAAATCTTAAGGCATGTGGTGACTAACATAGCACTTAGGTAGGAGGTTTGTTATTTTAAATGTGCTGAAAATAGTATGGATGTGGTGACAGAAAACAGGGGTTAAGTTGAATGTCTGTGAGCATTGTTTGTTTGTTTGTTTCCTTAATTCTTTCCATGATCTGTGAGCATCCACTTCTCAAAGAAGTCCTTTAGTAATCATTTGTGCCTAATGCTTCCCACGAATGTGTTGGATGACTGGAATACAATTGGAAGATTCCTAATAACCAACTTCTGTAAATAACCCAAGTTAAGAGAATGACCTAAAGAGGAGTGTATCTCTGACACTGGCGATACATTTAAGAAGAACTTGCAAAGATCATACATTATATGGGACAGGGCCTCCAGACAGACTTGATGACAGAAAAGAAAGACAAAAGCAAAAACTCTAAAGTGGATCCATGCTGCCTGTTCTGCCTTTTATGGATATAATACCTATAATACCAAAATGAGTTTTTATGTTTAATTTCTAACAGATCCCAACTTGTGTGGAAGTAATCAACAATGCTAGTCAATGTAATGTTATCATTAACATGCTGGTGACATAAGATGGCATGTCAGGAATGGTGTGAGAAAGGAATTAAATTGTTCAGTCTACCTAGAACCTATGGGAAACCTGCAAGACCATTTACATATCAGTACAAAACTCCTTTATTTTATTAAAATATGAGAATTAACTTCAATTTATTAAGATCATGTATTGGTCCTTTAAATTATTAAAGGTTTACATTTGATAGGATTAATGGATTTGGTAGTGAAATATTTTTATATATATAAATTTTTGGTTTTTATTTTGAGCACTATTGGGAAACAGAAGCAAAATTGAATTGCATGGTCTTTCAGTGCAACCATACAATTTTTATTCACTTTGTAATAGAATGGACAAAAAACACTAAGGTTTATATGTTAAACTAATAAAATGGTACAGGGTAAATTATATACATATATATATGAATGTATATATATATATTTAGGCTAAGAAAAAAATTGATTCACATTCCTGTAATATAAAGGTCCATTGCTAATTGAAAAGTGACCTCTTTTCTCTGTACATAGTTAAGCCCATAAGTATGGAGTTTTAATCTGTACAGAAAGAAATGTATTATTGATTGCTGCTGGGAAGATAGTAGAATAGCTGATTCTTACAACTGTATGATCAGGGATGAGTTAGAGTATTTCTTTTGTCTTTGCTCAAAGCCATACATATATAAATATATATAAAGATTATTAATAAATTCAACAAAAATAAACTAAAATCATGAATATTTTATTTTATTAATATGCTCTAACCAAATGTTTTGTTTTATTAATGAGTATAGATTTGCCTCTGTCTTTCTATCTTGACCTCATAAGATTTCCAAGAGGGCTTATATTTGATACTCGTCACAAAATGAATTATACTCTATAACTGTACAATGAGAGTAATTTAAATAGAACATAAATTTTCCAACCATTCTTTTGTTTTACCTCTTCCATACAGTAGAAGTTGAGTTTATTTTATTCTTTGCTTGGTAACTCCTTAGCGTGTGGTTATTGTCCAATTTCAAAACACAGTCATTCTTGTGTTCTTATTGGATGTGGGGATGAGGAATAGTTGTCTTGTAATTTACTTATACAAATCTATTTTGTTTTATCCTGGGTCTTGCAAAGGCTTTTGAATAGTGAGAGAACCTCCCCATACAAGTGGATTTTGGATAAGATCTAAAAGCTTCAGATGGAGTTTATCACAATGAGAATACATACTAAAGCACTCCTGAAAACAGTAAGGATAAATGCTAGGAGTGACAATAGATTCTATTCATCAAATAAATAGCTTGTCTCCTGGTCCCCATGACTTCTTCATAAGTGAATGATTCCCTGATGAATGCTGTTCCACATTAAAAAATGGTTATTTTGTGATTTCCAAACTTAAAGGAGCATACTATTTTCAGGACACTAAAAAGTACACAGCCAAGTTATTACAATAATTCCTATAAGACATGGATGATTTAAACAATATGTTATGCTTAAAATTTTAGATGTGTTATTTCAAACCCTGAATTATTTATACTTTAAAATATAACACTCTATTGTTTTTCAGGACTATTTTATAAATCTCCATACCTTCTTTTTCAGGTTAGGTTTTTATATTTGCTAATTTTACTATGTAACTTTACTTCGATGGACATCACTTTCATCACTTATAATATTAAGATGTTTGAACAAGATTTATCTCCCTTATATCTCTCTCTTTCTAGAAAATGTACCATAAAACCCAAGTGTGGTGATTTTGCTCATTTGCACTACATCTAGCGAAGTTTTATTACATGCTTGACCTACTTCATATTTTTTCTTTTATTGATACATAATATTTTACATATTTATGGGGTACATGTGAGTGTTTGTTACATGCATAACACGTGTAATGATCAAGTGAGAGTAATTAGGGTATCCATCACTTTGAGTATTTGTATTTATCATTTCTATGTGTTTGTCTCAAGTCTTCTCTTCTAGTTACTTTGAAATATAAAAAAATATTGTTGCTAAGTATAGTCACCCTAGTCTGCTATCTACTTTAAATATTGCTCATGCAGTACCATGAGAAAGAAACATGGTCCATAAAATACAGAATAATTGGATGCTGAGCTATTTTAGTCCTGAAAAGAATGGCCAAAATTTAAAGAAGTATGACTGGCTGCATGCACCAAATTGTAGCTAAGTTCTATAACTTTATTCAATATGTATTTTTTTTTTCAAGAAAAATAGGATGGGGATTTTCTTTGGAAGATTTGCTGTTGTTCTTAGAGATAAGTGTACCTGCTACTGTCACTCAAAAACAGTGACTTTCTTAAGAAATTTTAAATCTTTCCTTTTTAACAAATGACATCTATTTTTTTTAAAACAGGCCAACAATTAAGTTGATCATGAAGAGAAACCCTATTTTTAAAAGGAAAAAGGAAAGTATAAATTACCTCGCTTAAATTCAGGAAGGACTTAGGAGCAAATCCAGTCAGAGGACCCATATTCCTTCTCCTCTCGTTTTGGAGTTTTTAACCAAAGGCCACATTCCTTCCTTCCCCCAGAGCAATTGATATTTCCATTTATATTTGTCATTTTGCTCTTTCATAAATTCTTCTTAGCTTTAGGGTATGAAAATCATGAGCTTCTCTCTATATAGAGAGGAAAATTTTCGTGGCTTATACACAAATTTGTTACCAGAAAAAGATCATTTTATTACCATTTTTTAGAAGAAAATATTAGTGATTTTGTAATACTTGGTTGCTTTTCAGTTTTGACTATTCTGTCAATGAAATCATTGCTTCCTTTTCCCCAAATCGAAACATGTTCTTTCTCTCTCTGATACTAACGGATCAGAAAGGGAGACCATCTGCCCAGCAGGTCCTGTGTGAGGGCAGCATGAGTAAGGCATTGGCCTCATGCACAAAATGTGAGGTGCCAAAAAACTCAAGACAAATAATACTTGAAAAAAATCAAAATTGGTATAATAATCGGTAATTAACCAATTACCCTGATTTTAAATTGAGATAGGATCTGAACCTGTGTCTCTTGCCTTCAGTCTAATCCTGGCCCTGCTTCCTGTTCTGGCTTTGACAGGGGCAAGCGGAGACTGGAAGGTTTTTTTGATAGAAGCCTTGCCGAGATTTGCCCTTGTCCCACCTTGAGAATTGTTTAAAGATGATATTAAAAGAACCTACATATAGGGCTCTGAATTTATTTCCAAGGTTTTTGATGTAGAAAGAAAGAGTAATGTATTAAATGCTGGAGAAAAAAATTAACATTTCATGACAAATGAAACATGCTTTCCTAAAATATGGACATTCAACAGAACACAGCTGATTGGGAACATCGGCAGTTCAGTATACCTGGAGAGTTTCACAGACTGAAGAAGACCCAAAATTGAGTGGGAAATATGGGTTTCAAAAACCTTCCAAAGGGCTTTTATTATCAGGCCAAAGGTTTTATAGCTTTGTACCTTATTTTCTTAATTGTATGGAGCCGAGATTATCAATTGGAAAGATTCATGTTGAAATGTTTGTTTTGCTAATGTGACAGGAAATAAAATAATCTGCAAAAGAGCAAAAATTAGAGGCTATTAAAAATCCCACACTGCCTTGTGAGGATACTGGGGCCCTAAGGAAGGTCATAGGTTTGCTAAGTAGAGTAATGGGAATGAGAAATTGAAAATTTACTCACTTTGCATAAGATAAGGAATACAGGGGCAGGAAAAGAGATAAAAGAGCTAGAACCTGTGAGAAAGGAAAAGGGTGAAATAATTCTGGTTACAATGAAGCAAGTTGTCCAAATCTTACTGGAAATATCCACACTCCAAAGATTGACTAGGTGGACATCCCTTGAAGCTATTTTATTTTTAATATATTAATATTATCAATGCCCATTTACTCCGAAAGGGAAACATCTCTTTATTGTGTTTAAGTGCAATTGTTTCAATAAGTTTGAGCAAAGGATATTATTTATTCAATTGAACATATCTGAGCAAATTAGTAAATATAATAATTCTTTAAAAGTTAAGGACTAGTTTATATCTCCATTAGATTTATATAATACAATAACTTAGTATTGTTGTATTGAATACAAGTAACTTAGAGTTATCAAGACTTTTTTAAAATAATGAAGCAGCTTTACAAAAAACAGGTTGTAGTTTTACCAGACTGATCATTGTTCTCTATAAAGAAAAATCAGATTTGTTGAAGCAAAGAGATTTTCTTGAAAGGTTTTTAGTTTCTATTAAATTTATGAGGGAATTTCTCAGAAATGAGAGATTTACTTTTGCAGAAAAAAAGCACATAACTGAAAGAAGTCTGACAGGTTCAAAAAAAGAGTTTGCTAAATATATTCTCATTTCATTCTTATATTTTTTCAAGGTCTTAGTTTCCAAGCATTTAAAAATAAAAGTTGTTTTCCTAACTTCTCTACAATTTATGACCAACCTGACATAACTACAATTCTATTGAAAATGTGCAGTCTGAATTGCTCAAAGTATGATAGTCTGATATCTAATATAATGAAGTATTTAATTTGATAAATATTTAAATAGTATTTAATAGATAAAAGACTTGCATACACTATATAGCACATGATCTACATAGATCTTCATACCAATAATCAAACATATGTCAACTGTTTTGGCTTGAAAACAAACATATGGAAATATCCAATTGATGGTCCTCAAGTAATCATCTTAAAATACAAAATACATATGCCAAAGGCATTAGGATAAATCAAAATATTATTTGACCTCCTACTTCTGAATAGCCTTTCGAGCCAATGGCAAACTGATATAAGTATCCTCAACAGTGATTTCTCTCATCTTGGTAACAGTAAATGCTATCTTGGGAATCAGCCAAAACTCATGTGAAGCCATATTTTCTTTTTTTTTAATCTCATTTTTTTCTATGTATTTCTATATTTTTCAAGCTTTCAATAATATTTTCTTAATACACTAAAGAATCTTCTTTGGCACCATTGTTTGTGACCAAAACCAACATGTGATTATTTTTGTGTGTGGCTCAAAATTGTCTCTGAAGGCCTAGAAATGTTCAAATAATATTTATATATATATAGCTTCCCAGGTTCCAACTCTCAAGATATAAAGATCTGTAATATTTATTTACAAAGGTCTAAAATAAATTTAAAGCTGAATAAATAACCTGTTATTTTTACTCTCATAGACAAATATCCAATCCATCAATTTATGCTCATTTTGCATACTTCTTTTTAAAGGGATGATTACTTTACACATATCATGCTACATTTCTGAGTAAATAGTATTGATTTCTAATTTTTCCATATTTGAAATGTATACTCAGATAACAACTTCTTAAATTGATCCCTGTAATGAAAGTTTAGTCTTTCTCGAGCTAGGTATTTCTTAGCCTTCACATGAGCCAATAGAGATGTCTATTACATGATTTTGTTAATTGCTCCTCCAAGCTATGAATGTTGGCAAATTTTGAGATTTTAGCTATCTTGTTAAAATGATTTCTCAGATAAATTGGTTACAATCATATGTCAAAGTTTTAGTTGAAACTTGACAAGGAAGTTCTAAGTAAGACAAGTTAAAGATTCCTTCCAGGTAGAATAATTTTGTAAGGAAAAAGGAAAGAAAGAAAGAGAGAGAGAAAGAGAGAAAGAAAGGGAGATGAAAGATGGAAAGAAGGAAGGAAGGAAGGAAGGAAGGAAGGAAGGAAAGAAGGAAGGGAGAGAGAGAGAAAGAAAGAAAGAGGGAGGGAGGGAAAGAAAATAAAAAAGAGAAACTAGTTCGTCATTTTTTTAAAAATAACTAGTTACAGATTATTAATCCCTTTATAAATCTGAATATTAGTTGAGTGAGGAAATATTCCCAGTAGTGATCTTCATTTCTTGAAAATCTGTCAGAAAATTGCCTGAAGCATTTTATCAGGAATATTAGCTACTTCTCAAAAGGGCAATAAAATATGCCCCAGAAAAAGTTCTAGTCCTGACTAGGTTTGGGTTACAACTTTTTTCCTTTATTACACATAATGTGTAAGAGTAAAAAGTAAACTTTCCTGTACACATTTTTAAATGACTTCAATAGTTATATTTACCCAAGGTATTAGTTTACATCTACAAAATATAAGCATCTGTGATAACCTATCTAAAGTAATTCCTGCCTATTGTCTCAGCACCACATATTTCTTAAAACACGAGATGGCAAAAAAAAAAAAAAAATCAAAGCTTCTTGCAAGAAAAGTTATAAAATTTCTGAAAGTGCTATAGCCCCCAAATTATGAAACATTCAATGGCTTCAAAGGCTTATGGTATATGAGGAGACCATGGCTTTGGAAATTTTGAAAATGGTTTTACTCATTTATGTTAGATCTGAGAGCAGGAATAATTTAGGGCAATTGACCACCTGCCAAAACGAGGATATGCCACATTTCAGTTCTTAAGCCACCCTCACCTAATCTTGTATGCATAAACAGTTCAAGGCTTCTATCTCTCTACTTTACCAAGAATTGTTTTAGGATTCAAAACGGCTGCAGGCACTTAGATTCCAAGTCAGTAAACTTTAAAATGTTGATAATATAAACTGGAAAAGCAGTTTAAGCAAAACGCATAAAAAGAGAGGCGATGACACTGATGGTGATCAAATATATATCCAAAAGGAGCTTTAAATCTTCATTTTCATAGCAATGAGTATAAAGTATTAGTTCTGAAGACAAAAGAAAATATAACATTGAAGAAGTTGTGAAGATTTACTTTTAGAATAAAAATAAATAAAAGGGGCTGATTTCTGTCATCACTTAGTACCACAATCCCTCAACCTTTTTAAAGATATTTTTAGGCGTCTTTCTTAACAATCTATCTATTTAACAATCTCCTTGTTTGTTCTGACAAATCCTCTCACAAAATCCTGTACTTTTGTTTGTAATGGAGCTAAGGATGTATGCTTTAAATAAGCAAACATATGCATTCCAAAGGAAGTCACAACATCTTCATAAATAAGTAATGGGACAGAAATGGTTAATTTATAATGGCAATGGCAAGGTGAAGGAGAAGGGAGAAGCTATAGGTTTTAGAAACCAGTTTCAACATGTTAGAAATATAAAATGCATTAGGAAAGAGGAAAATTTGGGGGAAGCATCAAATGAAATTTTTACGCCTATGTTTTCAGAACTAAATTTTATTTCTCTTCTTATCTATAAGATGTTAACAATAGTATCAATATAAATCCTAAGAACCTCACTTCAAGAAGAACATGGCTATTTTGGAGAGGGGAACATAGGAAGAGAATTAAGATAGGAGAAAGGCCTAAATATGTGGCCTGTTCAGGAATAAAAAATAACCAAAAGGCTCCTTTTCAACCTAAACATAGGCAAATCTAGGAGCTGACAAAGAAAGTCTAGGTAGGTGGAGAAATTTTTAGATGCACAAGGTGCATGGAGGTCTTTTGCTACTATGAGTGCACACTCAAAAGTGCAGTGTTGTCAATTTTCCAGAAATGAAACATAAGAAATTAACCGATACTATGTACTCACACAAAACTGCATGCTATCAAACCTACTCATGTCCTTACAAGAGCAAGTTTCTATTCTGACTGCAAGCTTCTAACAAGATGTTTATGTTTTATTTTTTCTTTGTGATTAGCAGTATTATTTATGTAAAGAGTTCCAATACAGTGGGTATCACTCCTTAGATAATATGGGCATGTATGGGGAAAGTGAGATTAAAAAATTTATATAATTGTGTGCTAGATTAAAAAAATTTATATAATTGTGTACTAGTATGTATACACTAAAAATTTTAATTATTTTATTATAATAATTAAAAAGTTTAATTATTTTACTATTTTATTAGTTCTAGCATATCACATATAAGACATTATTTATACTTATAAATATCTAAAGTAAAATTTTTATTCTACTAATGACTATCATTTCAGGAAAGCAATGGAGCCATGATAAAATATCAGTTATAGAAAAGAGCATTGATAATGTTGAGAACCACTGTCTTAAGTGCTGATGTATAGAGGGATTTCTATAGTAACCTTACTGCTGAACAGATATTCCAATTTCTATATGGTAATACATTTTGTAATAAAAAGTAATTATTTGGACTTAAGAAGAATAAAAGTAAAAAGAGGCAATAGCAAGGAGGGAAAAAAATTATCAAAATAATTTGAAAATAGGAAATTGGATTCTATTTCCTATAGTTTTCCTATCATCAGATTTATAAAATTTGAAAAGCAGAATATACTTATTAAAAATGACCTTTAAGTAGAAGGAAATTGGGTCTTATTTTAAATAAGTTAATTAGTTAATTAAGCTTGCAGACTGCCATTAGTGACTGATTCTCTGAGCAACTAGAGGAGTCTCCTGGATGGTAACATCTGAAAGATATCTAGTGGTCCTTTTATCCATAATATTCCCCCCATACTGCTTGGAATTCTGCTGTTCAATCACTCCATTTACTTTTGTTGTGTCAATTATTGTAAAATATGTTACCCTTGAGGTTCAGTCAAAAGTCAAATTAAGCCATTAGTTCTACCTATAATTTAGATGATTCATTAATTGGCCAAATTCATTCCTTGAACATCTACAGTGTGCCAAGAAATGTTCTAGACAATGTGGATATGGCTGTGAACAAGTAAAACACAAATTTGTGCCTTTAGGAAGTTTATAAACTTCTAGGAAAAAATAGATAATAAAATAAATAAGAAAAACTAAAATATTTAAGATAGTGAAAAAGAGCTTTGAAGAAAAACAAGGCCAGAGGGAAGGGAATGCGAAGAATAAGGACGGGGGAGGATTTTCCATCTTAAGTAGCATGATCAAGAAGGCTTCACAAGACAGAAAGTGGTTGTTAAACAGTGGCCAAAAGAATCTATCAAAATAACTAGGTGTCCTCTTGCGCCTTGCTACTGAAAGGGAGGTGCAGGGAACTGCAGCATCAGTATCACCTGGGAGCTCGTAAGAAGTGCGGAATCCTGGGCCCTTCCCTACGCCTACAGGCAGGAGTCTGCTTTTTCACAAGATTTCCCAGGTAATTCATACGTGTATTAAAATTAAGCAGCACAGGCATAGTAAAGTCCTAGAAGAGGTAAATGTTGAGGTCGTTTTAAGGAAACTTCCAGGTATGAGTACATTTCTGGGATGACAAGTCAACATAACAAGGGATCGTGGCTAGACAAGGAGAATGAGAGAACATGAAATAAGCCTAAAGAACCTAGAACCAACGGCAAGCTACCTGTTTAATAGGTTTACCCTAGACCATCCAAAGCTTACTATTGGTCACACTGCTTGTCCTAGCCTGCCTCCTGGCACATGATATTTATAAACAGGGAAGAGAAAATTAATAAATGTTAGGTGTTATAATTTCTTTATTTGGGATAAATTTTGGTGCCTTAGCTAGCAATGTTTCTCAATCTCTTATCAATCCAATGTGTTTATTGCTTTCTGTAACATGTTTAATATTATTAATAATACATTGACATTGTAAAAATAAATAAGTTTGCTCAATGTTTTGCAAATAAGCTTCACCAGCTGTATCTATATACCTGCAGTGTTTAGAAAGCCTAACTACAAAAAATTGGCTCTACCACGTACAACCTATGTAACCAGGTTGGTATATTTTCTCAGGTAGGTATATTTGACTCCAGCTACTTACAGGAGTATAAGCAAATAAAAGCACCAGATTTGGGTAAGCAAATCAAAGGCCTACTGTGTTTATTGTTAATCCTTTATCTGCTTTATCCACTGCTATTTCCCTAGAACCTATGGTACCTATACCAGTGGTTAACCCTGCTTGAGTAATATTGAATGATGAATGAATCTGAGATAACAGAGTTTATATATTTCTAAAGATGCTATGAATTTGTAATTCTTACTCTATTTCTTTCTTCAGCATAAAGAAATAAACATGAATTTGAGATTTAAATGTTGAAATTCCATATAGTAGCTATGTGATCCTGGATGAATTGTTTAACTTCCTCTGAGTTAAACACTTTCCTCATTTGTAAATAGAGACCACAATAATTGCCTGAGAGAGTGGTTGGAAGGGTTAAAGAGAATCATTTTCTTAAATGCCAATGGCAATTATGGATAAAAACAAACATATTTCCTTTACAAATATTTTCTCTTATTTCTATTTTTTTCTCTGGTCCATGAGAGTCTGAGAAAAAATAATTCTGTGTTCTACTTCTCTTGAGTCACTAAAACAAGATCTTATCAATTTCTAATTCTCTTAAGCTTATAAGTCTACTCACTTTTCAGCATTTTTCAATGTGTCGGCTCTCTCTATATTTTCCAGTTCTCCATTAGTATATTGCCTTCTGACTTCAGATTCACCCAGATATTAATTAACTCTGTGCTGGGGTTTATCTCTTTGCTGACTCATTTCATCTTTTATAATCCCCCCAATCTTTTTACTTTGCACCTGGATTCAACGTATCTATTTATATGCTTGTATTAAATCATTGTAGACTCATGTAATTGGTCTTTTTAGTTCTCCAGAAAGACACAAAGATTAGTTTGTAAGCATATATTTAGCAATTTAAGGTAGTCAGAGATTGACAAAGGGAATAACTCCCATTTTAAAAAATAAAGTTTTCTCAACTGTGTTATTTAATGATACGAAAATTGGAGCTCATGAAATGAAGGAAGGTAGAGAGAGGAATGCAAGTAAGAGAACATGTTAAGAGCACAGAGAAGAGAATATGCCCTAGTTGCTTCAATGGTACTCATTATTAGGTAAGAGGAGATTGGGAAGAAAAAGATAAACTATTTCAAGTGTGACAAAATAAATATTTCTGCATGTCCTCTGATTTCTTGCTTGAATGTATGAATAAAGAACTTTTAACTTTTAAGATTGAGGGTTGTGTCCAACAGGGAATGATTCTGCCAGGCATGGATTGAAGATACTCCTGTTGCAACTACAGAAACATATAGAAGATGTATATGCATAAACAATTGAATGGTTGGAAAGCTTAAAATAATTTGTGTTTGCACAAAAACTTTGAATAATATGGAACTTCTGCATATTATAAAATTATAGGATTAACTTATAAATATCAATGAAACTTTTCACTGGCTTTGCTGTAGAGCATAATTAACCTTAGCAGTTTTTAACTAAAATGAAAATGCTCAATTCTAAAGAATCAGTATAAAGTAAGCAGCTCCCTTTTCTTCTCTCCTAAGGTATTGCCTCTTAAAGTGTTGTCTACCACCTACCTACTAGACTCTGAGTGTTTGTTAAAAGTGTAGAGTTCTAAGCTGTACCTAGGGCTCACAGAATCACTGACCTTAAGGTGTAAGAAAAAAAAGATTCTTAAATTAAGGTAGCAGTGCTTGATTTAATAAGAGAATGATTTTCTGAGTGTCCAAAGACCTCTGATTGCCTATTGAAACATGGATGCTGCACTTAGTTTAAGCTATTTTTGTTTAGTGAATGAGCAAAAAATTATATTTTAGCCCTGATTATGCTAGCAGGTGTGCACCAGATAATCAATTTGACTAAATATCCATCTTGAATTCATACTGGCAGAGTGAAAATGATTAAGATTAAAACTGCCAGCCTCTGCTGTTATGGAAGGAGTACTGTAGGAAACAGAGGTCAATTAGGACAGTATTTGTGTAAGGAAGATCTGCTTATTTTTCTCATTAGTTTTATTTCAAGATGACACTTCATGGGCACAGGGTGGCAGCCCACATTTGGATGTATTAATACTTACACAAGCTTGGTGTGTAAAGATTCAGGTCCCTAATGAGACACAATAGATAACTCTGATTATATCCACTCGATGAATGATGTTGAGTTCAACTATGTCCTTAATGATTTTCTACCTGATGGATCTGTTCATTTCTCATAAAGGGGCACTGAAGTCTCCACCTACAACAGTGGATTAATTTGCTTCTCCCTGCAGTCCTATCAGTTTTGGCCTACGTATTTTGATGCTCTGTTGTCAGGTGCATCCACAAAATTGTTATGTGTCCATGTGATATTGACCCCTTTACAAGTATGTAATGCTCTTCCTTATCTCTGATAACTTTCCTTGCTCTGAAGTCTGTGATGTCTGAAATTAATATAGCCATGCTTACTCTTTTTTTTTAGTGTTGTCATAGTATATTATTTATACATTAATATATTTCTTCAGGCTTTACTTTTAATCTGTATGTGTGTGTTTGTTTGTTTATTTATGTACTTACTTATTTTTGAGAAAAGATTCCACTCTGTTACCCAGGTTAGAGTGCATTAGTGTCATCATAGCTCACTGAAACTTCAAACACCTGGGCTCAAATGATTCTCCTACTTTGGCTTCTTGAGTAGCTTGGACTATAGGCATGTGCTACTACACCCAGGCAATTTTTCTATTTTTGTAGAGATAGGGTCTCACTATGTTCCTCATGCTGGTCTTGAACTCCTGGTATTAAGCAATCCTCCTACCTTGGCCTCCCAAAGTGCTAAGATTACAGGCATGAGCTACCGCACCTGGCCTATTTTTATATTTAAAGTGTGTTTCATATAAAGAACATATAGTTGGAGCATGGCCTTTGATCCACTTTGAGAATCTCTGTCTTTTAAAGGTGCTTTTAGTTTATTGCTGTTTAAAATTATTATTGATATATTTGTATTAGTATCTGCTGTTTTTTTTTACTGTTTTCTATTTGTTGCCTTTATTCTTTGTTCCTATTTTTGTCTCCCAATATTTTTCTTCCTTTTGTTAAAAAATTAAATTTAGCAGAGTTTGTTTGAGCAAAGAACCATTAATGAATCAGGCAGCAATCTAAACCAGGAGAGGTTCAGAGAGCTCCAGCTAGCAATGTGGGTAGACAGTATTTGCATACATAAAAAGAAGTGAGGTGCAGAAACAGTTTAATTGATTACAGGTCGGCTTTTGCCTTATTTGGTCATGATGTGATCAGTTGGCAGCTTGTCATTGGCTGAAGCTTGGCTAGTTTGGCTGAGACTCAGTTGTTACAAGAATATGCTTCTAGTTAGCTTGCAGTTTGTTTGCATACTAAGTTAGGTTGCAGTTCACTACAAAGGAACTCAAAGGACGAAGGCAACTGCAGGTAAATTTAGTTTAACAATTTCACCTTTGGTGTCAGCCTCTCAGTTTAAGAGAATGACCAAAATCTTGAACATTGACACCACTCTCTGTCACCATCATAATGGCCTGACTTAGTCTTAGTAAATAACTCACAATTCATGACATCTGATCTGTTAAATGATTTTATATGTTCTCTTCATGTTTTCATTATTCTAACTGCAGTAGGACAATTTGACCTATAATGGATGGCTCTGCAAGGGCATTTAAGAGTATCGAGAGAATACAATGCACCAGGAAGACTATTGTGGTGGCTCTCAGGAGGATAATACGAGAGACTGAAGTATACTTCTTAATAGGAGCCCCCACAAATTGAACCAATCAAAATCAAATATATAGAAAATGAGACAGAAGAGGAATCTGCAGAATTTCCTGAAAGTCTCCATATAAGGGAAAAAATTTGTAAAATTTTGTAATGAATATTTTGTAAATAGAAGTATATGTAACTACAATTTCCCATTTTCTCTATACATGGTGACTTTTGGGACACTCTGCATTGTTTTAACCAAGTAGCTTGTTTGTTGATTTCTTGCAAATAAGTTTCAGATATATCAGGCATATTTATCCAAATACAGCAATAGAACTTAGTTATCACCACATACACTTTGATAGCTCAGCTGGTAGAGTGAAGGACTATAGACTGGACAGAAATTAGCTATCACACACAATCCCCCTCTGTTCAACCAACAGCTGGCAAAAGCAATCCTGTTACCTAAAACAACTTTAGCAAAAGAATTTAAAGACATTTGCTGGGCAACTACAGCCTTTCCAGTAGAGTCAGCTATAACAAGCTAATAAACTCATTTACATTTACACGAAGCCAGGGAAGGAGTATTCTATCAAAAGATGCACATTTAGAGAAATTTATGTGTGCTGGCAAATCATCTTTATTCCATAGTGCAAATTAAGAGGTGTTCAGTTTCCAATTTGCTTTGAAGTGAGAGAGGTACAAGTAGAATCCTTAATCCATATTGAACCCTTATATTTCACTTGTTGAGATACAGAGTTGTCCACACATATGGTTGATCATTAAATTCTCCACAGATAAAAATATGCCCCAGAGGGCACAACAGACAGTTCCCTGTGGGATGCTGTGTGCATTAGGGGCCAACAGTAGGGAACCACTGATAATATTTATCTGAGGCTCCATTATTGAATCATTGCATGGTTTCAGGCTACTCACAATTAAGGGATTAGGGTTATAAATTTGTTTACAAACTGTCACATTATCTTTTTTTTGGTTTCTGGCATCATGTAACGGCAAAATCCTCACAATAGGTTTTTTATTTAAAGAAGGAACATGAATATGTGACTCTAAAAGCCTAAGCCTATAGAAAAGGCCAGATATTGCTTGGAATATCAGTGAAATTTGTTACAGAGTCAACCAGAGAATCTCTAAGATCATGTAAGTATTAGGTTTAACATGACATATCCAACATTTAGTTAAGTTTCTGCGTAAGCTACTGATCATAAAAATCTTAATTATTGCATTATCTTGCCATGTATAAACAGAAAAGAAACACAGGAAGGAGAGAAAAGAGGACAAAGATTTCATGGTGACAGAGAAGAGAAGTCTGGATCCATGATCTTGGGAAAGCTATCCGTGCCTAGGATGTCATCCCCTTCTGAAAAGAAACCTCCTTTGTCAGGTTTTCTTTGAGGTTTCCAATGGGGGCACAGTCCCAAGAGTCTAGAGGGGGCACTCTTTGATTGAGAGGTGTGAGTCTAAGCCTTGAGGCCTTGAAGTTTTATTGTCATATGGGTAGTAAGAAGAACTTGGTATGTAAGAAGAACTGCTATGATTGGTTGATATTCAGCTACGTGTTACAAGAATTTACTCCTAAATTAGGTGGCAGTTTGCTTTGCATATGAATTTAGATTGTAGTTAGTTACATAGATACTCAAAGTGTGAAGGCAACCTCAGGCCAAATTTGTTCTCCCTGAAGA
The DNA here is from genome assembly GCF_020740605.2 of Lemur catta. Classification (NCBI taxonomy): domain Eukaryota; kingdom Metazoa; phylum Chordata; class Mammalia; order Primates; family Lemuridae; genus Lemur; species Lemur catta. The sequence goes on along the minus strand of NC_059139.1, from coordinate 29,102,471 downwards.
AGAGAACTGGCCCCATCGTTCCTTTTGCCCCTCTATTTAAGGAATGGCTTATAGGCTAAAAAAGGGGAGGAATATTCATGCTATTTCTTGGAAAGGGATGGTGTGTTCCTGGAATTAGGGTGATGCCCTCCTTTTGACTAAATATGGTCAAACAGGAACCATCATGGCATCAGGTGCATAATGGGAGTGGGAGGTTTCCTTAGAATTTTTATGTGATGAAGTGTATAATGAAGCTGTAAGGTCAAGAAGCAGTCAATTTCCCCACCATCTTGGTTCTAACTGGTTGGAACTTGTCCTGCTTCCTTCTTGTTTTGATCAGGGTAGCTTGAAAGAAAGTTTCAAGTCTTCCTGACTCAGTTAGGCAATGCCTGCTAGTTCCCTGTCTCATTCCTACCCCTGGCACTGGTTGCTACTTTTGGGTTTTGAATCCAGTAATTTGTGATTCTGTGCATGCACCTGTTGGTCTCTCTGATTCTGCGGAGCAATGGTTTGCCCTTTCACCTGATTTTTCTTATATATCTAAGAAGAATTTTTGGTTTTTCAGTTTGTTCAATCTGTTTACTTTTTGTTAGAATTGGAGGAAGTGGTGAATTCTAAGCTTCTTACATGGTGGGCCAAACACTAGAAATTCAAGAAAAGCTTCTTATGAAGCTATAAATAGTAAACAGTGTAATTGATGTATACATTTGCATTGTGTTCACCCACTCTGAATCCTTTATACTGGTAGGCAAAAAGAACATAAATGTTCAAAGCTAAAAAATATTACAAGAAAATGGAAACAGCTGTGGGAGTTTACCATCTTATATTTAGTTTTATCCATTGTTTTTTTCCCTTCCTTTCTACTTCTTTTGTATTCTTTATTCTCTTTTTTTTGTCATTGTTATTGAGACAGAGTCTCACTTTGTTGCCCTGGATAGAGTGCAGTGGGGTCATCATAGCTCACTGTAGCCTTAAACTCCTGGGTTCAAGTAATCCTCCTACCTCAGCCTCCCTAGTAGCTGGGACTACAGGCATGTGCCACCACCACAATTGGCTAATTTTCCTATTTTTGGAAGAGACAGGGTCTCGCTCTTGCTCAGGCTGGCCTCGAACTCCTGAACTCAAGCGATCCTCCCACCTCACCCTCTCAGAGTGCTAGGATTACAGGCATGAGCCACTGTGCCCGGCCTTGGATTGAATCTTTTTCTGATTGTCTTTTATGTTCTCTGTTAACTTACTAGCTATCTTTACTGCCTTATTTCAGTGGTTGCTTTAGTGTTTAGGTGATATATATTTATCTTATCACTTTTTACCTTCAGGTTATATTATACTACTTCACATAGAGTATGAGAACTTTACAATTCTATACTTTAATTTTTCCCCTCTAAGCCTTTGTGTTAGTATACATTTACCTCTATATATGTCATAAAATCCCTATAAATTATTGCTGGTTTTACTCTAAACAGTTGATTATCTATTCAGGGGATTAAAATAATAAGCAAAAGTTTTTATAATTCACCACATATTAATCATTTCTGGCACTCTTTATTCCTACTTGTAGATCTGTTTCTATCTTTTATCATTTTTCTGCTGCTTTGTGTGAGCTTCCAGTACTCTCTCTTCCCTCCAATATTTTCAGCTGTGTCTTTCACCAGCATAGACGTTTTCCTTACCTAAATGTGCTGATCATTATTCAACTAAATATTAGAGGGTGACCCTCTGCAGTTCTCTGGAATTTTCTTTGTGTGTATTTCTCTTCTCTCCAATACTTTGCCCTGTAAATTCCACCCACCTTGTCTTCTCCAGGTTCACAGCTCTGTCTCCTCAATGGGAAGATTCTGCCTGGCTCTGCCTGGGATGCCCTTCCTGAGCCATGGCCTGGAAGCTTTTTTCAGGCAGTCTGCTCAGGCAACCACAGTACTCAGCCTAATTTGTTTCCAATTTCTCAGGTAGTGCTATCTTTCATTGCCTGCTGTTCAGTGACTTGAATGTAATTTCTTTCGTATGTTTTTCCTAATGTTTTATTTTTTCCAGGTGAGAGGATATCTTTGATTCTTGTTACTCCATTTTGACCTGAAGCAGATGTCCAAAGCTTTATTTTTTTTAACAAGTCTTGTGTAATGCTTACTCTATGTCAGTCACTGTTTTATGTGTTTTATAAATATTTATTTATATATAATCCTCATAACATCCCTATGAGGTCACTACTACTGCTACACCTCCGCCCCCATAGAGGATAAAAAAACCTGTTCAAATTCACATCAATAAACGAAGCAGTCCATTTTAAATACAAAGGAGCCCTGGCATACAGAGAATAGCCACTAAAATGAATTCCAAACATTCTGGTCCTCTAGATCTAATAAAGGTGCTTTTCATGATAGCTCTGCTTCAGCATCTAAATTTTTTAATCCCTCTTTCTGCAATATACCAATGAATTTTTGGTATTTAACATTCATTAAGAGTAGGTCACTACTGAGTCCAGGTTTCAGTCAATCAAGCTGACAATTAGAAATAATTTAAGCTGCTTAACTTAGAACATTGAATCTAGAATCTCTGGTAACATTTCAATAAACAAAACCCACTTTAACATTGCATTCTCCTCTACATAATTTAATACTTTCCAAAATAATTTTCACATGTATTCTGATTTTTACTGTAATTATCAATGTCTTATAATTCTTTCAGTGTGACTATTTCTCCATCAGATGTGGATTTTACTGACCTACATGCACCCACATATATCCGCTCTCACCTCTCAACATTCCCCCACATACATATACACACACACCACAGTGGAATCTGACAAACAGATGAAGTAGTTGAGGCATATAGAACAGTGATTCCCTTTGCAAGGTGACTATCTCAATTAAAGTGTTAAAGTAAGGAATCACTTTAGTTGACAAAGCATTGAAGATTTGGGGTAGTTGGATATGTTTTCCCTCTTCCTGTATATTTCCATTTCAATTTTCGAGTACTCATTCTTTTATAATTACTGCCTTAAAAAAAAAACAACAACAAGGCACCTGTAAACTCAATTGACATTGTAACTAGGCAACCTTAACAATCAAGCTTCCCACTTAGATTTTAGCTACCTCACTCCTGTAGTTTCAAAAGGCATAAAAAATTTCTTTAACAAATTTAAAGAAACTCATTTAGTTCTTATTTATGCCTTCAGCCAAAATTAAGGAAACTCTCATAATTATTCTATTATTGTTATGGTCTGAGACACGAGAAATGACAACTTGAAGACCGAATTGAGCCAAATCAGGAGTCTTTATTAGCTGGCCAGTGACTACCCTCTGCACCGCCAGAGGTGGCAGCACAGAGAACAGCCCCGAGCTTTTGAAAAGGGAAGCTTTTATATTGCAAATTCATGGGGGTGGAAAATTACTGGGGTAGAGCAAGCATGGTTACAGAAGCCTCGAGCAAGCATTACATCATTTTCTTATCTTGGTGCAACAGGATCTGGGCAGTTTGGGCTATGGGCCATATCCTGTTTAAGCAGAACATGGATGTTGTAATCACTTAGGAATTTCTGTGCTGGGGGTACTATCTGGAGCAAGCAGGAGCAAGCAGGTTTACAGAAGCAGAATGGCGGGTTAATGATTTTTCGGCGCAAAACTCACACTCTAACATTATATTTCATTAAACTTTACAGGGAAATTAGAACAAGCCAGCCTATCTCAGATATCTTAAATTTTTGCATCATTCATTCTTTTAGGCATCTATTTCTTGCTCATCTTAAAACCTTGTGTTCAATAGGCATTTCATTCCAGATAACCATGAGTGCTAATGTAATAAACTTTGCTCCTAAAGGTCATGGACCTCCAGAGCCTCTCCTTTTCTACCGTCTTCAGTCCTAACTGAGCCAGATAATAGATCTCTGAACCCCATTGTGTTAGGCAGAATGGCCCCCAAGACGCCCATACACTAATCCCTGGATCCTATGAATATGTTATGTCACACGGCAACAGGGACTTTGCAGATATAATTTAGATTAAAATAGGGAGATAACTTAGATTTTTAAGTGTTCTTAGTATACATGAGCCCTAAAAGCAGAGAACTTTCTTCTGAGTAAAACAGAGTCAGGAGGAGAAGCGGAAGAGACTTGAAGTGTGAGAGGGACTTTACCCACTGTTGCTGAAGCGAGACCACATGGAAAGCAAGAGAAGGAATGCAGGCAGCCCCTAGAAGCAAAGACTAATCCCCCTGTGAACACCAGAAAGGACATGGAAACCTTGGCTCTACAGCTTCAAGGAACTGAATTTGGTCAATAACCTGAACAAGCTTGAGAGCAGATTCATCCTCAGAGCCTCCAGAAAGGAAAGCAGCACTGCCAACACTTTCATTTCAGCATCGTGAAACTCTGCAGAGAGCCCCCAGCTGAGCCGCGCAGTACCAGGACTTCTGACCTACAGAACTGTGAGATGATGAGACAATAGATAGGTTTTTGTTTTAGAGACAGGGTCTCACTCTGTCACCCAGGTGCTGGAGTGTGGTGGCACAATCATAGCTCACTGTAACCTTGAATTCCTGGGACCAAGCAGTTGTCCCACCTCAGCCTCTCGAGCAGCTGGGAATATAAGTGTGCCACTATACCCGGCTAATTTTTTATTATTTTTTTTAGAGATGGGCTCTCACTACATTTTATGTTGCACAGGCTGGTTTCCAGCTCCTGGCCTTAACCGACCTTCCTACCTAGGCCTCCCCAAGCTCTGGGATTACAGGCATGAGCCACTACGCCCCACTGGATATTGTTTTAAGTTGCTAAATTTGTGGCAGTCTCTTGCGGCAGTCACAGAAAACTAATATACCCACCATTTTTCTGAAGGTTTTTGTCCGAAACTACTATTTATTTCAATTCCCTTATCAAGCAGAATTTTTAGTATAATTAGCAGAAATTTACACAGGCTGATTTAAGTAGATTTTGAATATTAGTTGATTAAAGCGATATTAAGTAGCTTATAATATCAAGGGAAAAGTAAAAGAAAACAGGCTCAGAAAATGACAAGGAATAAAAGATGGTTTGTTGAATATCTGTTCCTTGGCCAAAAACATACTTAGACCTTACGTGATGATATTCCCGTCCTTCCTACAGAACAGTGTATCTTACTGCATCACTCCCGTCAGCTCTAGACACTGGATGATGCAGTCTTAACCACTGAGCCTTAGCAACTGCTTGCAAATACCATCACCACCACCATCACTAGCAATTAGTCTTCACACTCATTCTTTTTTGTTATCATTGCTTCAACATCTGGAATTCGGCATCTGGAGTGGATACACTTGCTTGGCTATAGTTTATGTGCCCACAGCTGACCTGCCCTCACAGCTGGAAAATGAGCATCACTTCATATTTTATATTCAGGCGATAGAAAAAGAGATGAGCTCTGCCAACTACCATGTAGTTGATAGTACTCCAAAAATAAAAAAAGGAAGAGTGTTCAAAGGATGGCAGTTCAATACATCCCCATTTTCAGTCAGGTCACTTGCCTAAAGCTTTCAAAGGTCCTGTCTTAGGTTACTTCAGGTTTCTGCTACACGTTTCAGTCTCTTTTCTCAAATTTCTTAAATTGTCTGAAAGCCTAGGTATTATAGATCATATAATGAGAATGTTTGGTTAAAATCTGGGTTTTAATTCTTTCTCAGTAAGACAGCTATGCATTCAGAGTAGAGATTATAGAAGCATGTCAGTGCAACAAATATAAAATGTTCTCTTTTCATTTCAAGTGAAGTGACCTTGGCCATGTCTCTACTTCACCTTTTTACATTTGCTTCCTCAAGTGTAGAAATGGTAATGAGCCTGCCTCAAATGGGTATCGATTAACTAATGTGATCTTATAAAGCTATTTAGAGAAACCCCTGAATAGGTAAATATAGATGTAAGACAAATTGTGAGTGGGTAGTGGACAGGGAGAGTGTATAAATCGTGAGTGTAAAATTAGGTCTTCTATCCCAGAGATTGCCTTTTGAAGCACTATGTGTCAACTCATTTCAGATCTAAAGGTCATGGCAAAACAAAGTAAAAGCATGTTTCTGTGAGATCATTTAAGCCCTTTTGCTCAATGAAAATAAATAAACGATATGTGTGTACAGTATATCCATATTTACTTTCTCTGCGGTTTTCCGCCTACTGACCCTACTGACTGATGGTGCTTCAGATGAATTGTCTTTTACCCTTTACCATTTCCCAACCTCCTCCAATTCTTGGTTTTCTCGGAAGAAGGGGCTATGATCTATGGCTCCTGTGACACTTTTCTTAAATGGCTTGTATATAAAGAACTGACTATATAACTTAAAGGAGACAGTGAAATAACTCAGAGAATTCTTACCTGAGGTACAATCCGTGTGGATGTCAAACTACCTCACAAAGTTAAACAGGATGACGTAAAAAATAAGATGGAATGATGGATAGAAGAATGGACAAATAGATATGATGAAACAAATGGGGCAAACTATTCATTGAAGATTCTAGGTGGTAGTTATGTCATGTTTCACCATATAATCCTTTTAACATGAAAGTGTTGGAGCTAGAAAAAGCTTTAGGGTTCATATAGCACAAATCCATCATTATATGGTAGATTATCATACTGAATAAATTTTGGGGGGCTGAATGAATGGAATGAATCTGACATGTAAAATCAAGACTCAGGTAATTACATAACTAGTCAGTGGCAGAATCACTACTTAATTTGGAACTAGATGTGTTTTAGAATTCAGAATATTTCAGATTTATGTGCCTTAACATTATACCCCCACAGTGGTATGGGTAGCACCTCGTAACCAAATATACTGTCTCTTAACTGAGTAACCCTACCCAAATTTTTTCAGTGATTTTTGAATTTCAGAATTGTAGGTGAGAGATTTTTTTTCTTCTTTTTCTTATTTCAGCATATTATGGGGGTACAAAAGTTTAGGTTACATATATTGTCCTTGCCCCCTCCCTCCCCCGAGTCAGAGCTTCAAGGGTGTCCATCCCCTAGACGGTGCGCATCGCACTCATTATGTATGTATACACCCATCCCCTCCCCCCCATCTGCCCGACACCCGATTAATGTTATTCCTATATATGCTCTTAGGTGTTGATCAGTGAAACCAATTTGATGGTGAGTATCTGTGGTGCTTATTTTTCCATTCTTGGGATACTTCACTTAGTAGAATGCGTTCTTGAGACTAATATTGCACTCTAGCTATCTTAATGCCTTGATGCTTATGAAAATGAGGAATGCTTCACAAATATGTTACAATTCTTTAGGACTTAGGAGTTCTCCATTTGTACTAAGGAGAAAATAAGATTAATATAGATATAGAAGAATTGAGATTAATAGAATGTTTTTTCTTTTCTACTTGCTCACACTGGACTACGATTCTGTAGTGTCAAGCAATATGTTTGGCTCATAATTCATAGAAAAATAATTTGGTGTGAAAAAATGGCATGAATGATTTTCTTAAGGAAACTGGAATATAAAAATAACTTTGCAAACTATAAAATGATACATAAATGTTTATCATTATTGTATTTTAATAAAGCAAATTGTTGGCAACTAGTTTTGCTGGGAGTAGTTTCTGGGTGGAAGGCTCTAGCATGAGTGATAAAGGATATTTTGTATTCACATATATAGGATCAGGAAACTTTTTCTCTAAAGAACCAAATGGTAAATATTTTCAGCTTTTTGGGTCAAACATTCTCTGTCTCAACTTACTCAACTTCACCATTGTAGCAAAAAAGTAGCCACAGGTAACAAATGAATAGGTGTGGCTATGTTACAATAAAGCTTTATTTACACAAATAGAGTGGGCCAGATTTGGCTCTCAAGCCATAGTTTGCCCACTTTTCTATATACATTTCTATCTTGTCTTCTACATATTTTATAGTCATGCTCTCAGATCTCTGTGCAGAGAATAATTTGTAAGATCTTGAGGTTAGAGGTCATGTCTTATGCCTTTCTGTAGAATTAGTGGCTGTGTTTTTGTTGAATAAATTTAGCATGCCCTCAACCACTGCTTAAACATGGACAATAGGTTGCAGTATGAACTGGTGCAGCCACTCTGGAGAGAAAAGCACCAGAGATTAATCCATATACCCTATGCCTATACTTACTGTCTCAACAATCCCACTTCTAGGAGAAAAACTCCCCATAGGTCTATAAGGAACTTCACCATAGCAAGAATTAGTGGCAACATTGGTGCTCATCTTTAGGATGGAAATTAAGTAACTTGTGATTTGTACATAATGGGAGTCCGACATAATAATAATAAATACCTAGATTTATATACAGCAACATTATAGAGGATTAAAAAACAGTGGCAAGTGGCAATCAAACATTAAATATGAAAATGAAATCTGTGAGAAAATACTATTTATGTAAATTAGAATTATGTAAAAAATAAAATAACACTTGTACTCAAGAAAGTACATACATTTAAGAGCAAACGGGTGGGAGGGTTGGAAATAGGGATAGAGGTAAAGGAGAAACACATCACAATACACAATAAAAATAGAGGCCCCTTACACCACTTGAGGATGATAATGTGCTGAGAACTGAGGTGAAGATTACCTAATTCTATACATTTGAGGTAAAAAGATAAGAAAGAAATGAAGCAATGGTTCTTAACTTGGGATTCAAGAACCCCTACTGGGTCATGGATGATTTTAAGGACATCTATTTTTTCACAGAAATTAAATGCAAAAGGACAAAGCAAAGATTTCCTAGCAATCAGTGTTGCTTATGAATGAAATGGGCTTCTTCTTGCATAAGTGGGTTCTAGAATTTTTGAAAGGCCAAGTATAAAAAATGAGAAGGTTTCTGTCTTAAATGGAATGCTGAACCCAGTATGGTTCTTAGCCTTGCTGGGGACAATGAACATTATAATATTATAAAGAGCCCCTGAAATGCACATCTGTACCTGTAAACTTGACATACATTGAGGGACTGATTCCCTGCAGCCAAGTATAAACCTCTTCTAGGGTGACTGACCACCATAAAACACCACAAATTGAGACGCTTTGAACAATTGAAAAATACTCTAGTCTTAACTATTTATAATTCTATATTCAACAGAATTTACATTTTTAACTAACAACTTACATATACTTCCATTAGATTAAATGAAATGTCTAATATTTTTTGCAAGATGGTATAATCTCACAAAAGATCTTCAAAGTTTTAATTTATCTTGTTTCTAGTTAAAGTTAGTAATGTCTTCCCCTTAATGTACAATATAGAAAAATGCTCCTCTATATGAGCCAATCTTTCTTTGTGTTTGTTTCTGATTTTTCATAAGGATGACAAACAGGACTGTCACCCATGGTTCTTCATTACGCATCAAGCCTTTTTGCTTGCCATTCAACCTTTTTTGCATTGTTTTTCTTCCCAGCAGTAAAGTGCCTTGCCATTTCCAAATCATTCTCTGTTTTCTTAAGTCTCTCTGATTTTCTACAGGAATCCCTCTGCTTGAAACCATTTGTTCCCCTTCTTCAACTGCATGACTATTAGTCATCCTTTTAGACCAGTTCAGATGTCATCTCCCCAAAAATGCTCTCATCCCTCCTCAGATGAACTTATGTTCTATTTTATGTATTTCCATAACAATCCATGTCAACTTTCAATACACTACTCTTTCCCACTGTATATATTTATGTCACCATCTGTCATCTATGCTTTGAGTACAAAAACTGAAACTTTTAACTTATATTTGTCATGATATTCAGTAGGTTCTTTATTAATGAGTACAGCAGTAGGTTCTAATCGAATGAGTGAATAGCTATTCATTAGACAAGCATACCGACTGACATAATGGTACTTTATACTGGATCCAGTGCAGAAGTTTAATGTTAGATTAAATTTTAGTCTTAGGATATTTTCTTTTAAGTGACAGGGAAGAGAGGAACAGAGCACATTGAGTTAATGGATAAGAATATTCAGGGAAGTAAAGGGTTTCATGGGACTCTCCTCATTCCCAGACTTCCCAGGGATGAAAGGCCATGTATCAGGATACAGTGTGCCTCAGCATGTCTTTGTGCTAAGGCTCTGCTTCCATGGAGACTCAGGGATTCTTGTCTCTAACATTTCTCCTCCTCCAGCCACCTCTAAATAACTTGTCTCACTTTCCCTCAGCTTCATATCGCTGCTGCTCACTCATGTTTTCCAAAGCTTCATAATTTTTTGTATCTCTTTTCTAGGAAACTTTTGTGCCTTAGTCTCGTTGTTTTTAATCACACAAAAAATCCAAAAGATAATTGTCTCATCTGATCCATAGTTATCAATCAGTACTGAGAACTTCTACTGAACAAAGTTATTGTAAGAAGCCGCTGGCCAGCCTACATGTGGAGAAGGGAGCAGTGCCCAACCACACCAGTTATGGCTAGGAGAGTAGGGACATGTGGCAAAAAGCAGAGCATAAAATGCACATTCTGGCAGCTGTGATCAGATCCTCAGAGCATAATTGTCTCTTTAGAGTACAGACTCCCACTATGTGATTCACTCTTTCCACCTCCATCACACTAATGCATTCCATTATTGTCTCCACTAGCTCACATCCAGCTCCTGATTAATACCTTTCATCAGCTTGGCATCCCATTAGCACACATCAGTCAGTGCAGAGTGCAAAATCTGGTCAATAATTCTTTGGGTATCTCTTTAAGAGTATCATATTGCCATTTTAAGGCCTTAAGCAAGGGGAAACAACACAAAAACGTCAATAACAATACCAACCATCATGATTAATTTCAAATGATTAATAAGAGAATAAAAGCTCTAGAATTGAGCATGCAAAAGTGACTTCTTTGCCTCCATTGTAGTTAGGGATATCAAATACCACCACAAAAACAAACAAAAAATCACTTTTGTTTCCTGAGATAAAGTAAACAAACAAACCAACCAACAAAAACAAGAAACAGAACCACTTGTTTATAATAAGCTTCTAAATTTGTGAAGTCTTGAGCCTTTTTTGTGAAAAGTGTTAACTTACTCATAAAAACAAGTTTGTTCCTGACTTCTACAATATGATTTCTGAAGATATGTGATAATATTTGCAGACATATAATCATGTGAAGACAATGATTTGGATTTTTCTTTTTTTCATTGTGAACAGACTAGCTGCATCTTGGTAATGTTATGATTCTATTTCTTTTAATACTTGCTGTGTCTTTTTTTTTTCTTTTTTTTTCCCCCCCCTCTTTTAGAGCGAGAGAGGAGAGAGCATAGTGCTTGTTTCTTTTGTAAGCTGGGGTTTTAATTTTTTTTTTATCTCTGGTTTTCTTTTCATGAAATTTAGTCTCTAGAGAAAAAGTACCAAGAGCTAGAAAGGCAGGATAGGGTTATAAGGTTTGTGAAATATTTTAAGAATTGGTAGGAATGAGAATAGCAGATAGGACTAGAAGCAAGCTATCTATTGAAGGAATACCACAGACCAAATCATGGAAAGTAACATGCTCAAAATTTGTCAGGAGTCTGATTTAGACGGGCCACAGTTTTCACATGGTGGCAGAAACACAGTAATGTAGGAAAAGTAATATTAGAACTAAATAAGATGTAATCAAGTCAAATATCACGTCACCACTGGTGCTTTCTATCAAATTGAGCATTAATAAACAATATCGCTAATACTCATCTGCAGACACTTACACTGTGTGAATCTTTTTAAATGTCTTTTATGATGAATATTTCTATGCTCAAAGCTTCTTTAAAGAGTGTTAAGACTTCCAAGCGGCTTCATTATATAATACATGATCTCTACATCTTTTTTCTTTGCTATTTTCCTCAGTGAAATAAGGAAAGAAATGTGAAACCATGTAATATAGGGTAATGTGGGGATTAAAGATTATTTTCATTCAAAGTTTTTCAGTGTGCCTTGCTGTTTCCATAATGTTACTTCTGTTCTACAGCTTATTCTGAGATTAATATCTCATATGAATTTCAAAGCAAGCATATAAAGTAAATAAATTTCTCTGTGTCATATATAGTGATTAAATACAAAAATCAGTTATCACAACCATGCTAGATAATAAATGCATTTCAGTAAGCAAATACAGAAATTACTTACCTACCTCCCAATTCTCCTGGGGGAATGAGTTCCCCTGGCATTTATTCCCTATAGAGTTAAATTAAACTCGTTGTGTTTCCTGATGTGGATAAGTATCCATCTGTGGCCCTGATTACCACTATCATTATGTGTTATTAACCAATGTGAAAATTATCCAGTTACATAATGATAGCAGTCAGTTAGCACCATTTGCCTTCACATCCTTACTTGAAAGCGTTTTATGCAAATGAAGAGTTTAAAATTAAAATTTGCTCTTTAAGAAAAGTATAGTTTTTTGCATGTGTTTAAAAACATTTATATATAATTGTTATAGGTAATACATTACATATATTATTATATTATTTGCATTATTTCTCCAAAGCTTTCATCAAATGTGAATAATAGTCATTTACTTACTATGGAATTAAGTACAATTGTCTAAGATGATAATGGCACTAGAAACTAGATTTGGCTAGTCTTGGGGGTAATTAAAAGAGTAATCTTTTAAGAATTTCAATTTCAGGCTTTCTTACTGAGTAAATTATAAAGATGCACCCCATGGAACTTTAAGGAAGTAATGAGCCTTTCATTTCCATATGTCAGCTAGCATACTTATCATAAAAGGCCATGAGCTAATTTCTTGGCTCATACAAGGCAGAGAGATGACCCTGAACAACATTTTGCAATAAAGGGCACAAGGGGAAATTCAGTGCTGATGGGAGTTTGCTACCAAGGCATTTTTCATGTTTGCCATAATTCTAGAGGACCATCTGTATACATTTGTGCAAATGGAAAAGAGCCATGTGCAGAAGAGAATCCATCTTCAAAAGTAATATGACATTGTCTATCCATAATATACATAACCTTTTCTAGTATCAAGGCCATTTGATACACCAAAGGCTTGGAAAACACATTTTGAGTTAACTTGCCTTATGATTTCTTAGCCAAACTGCTCATTTAAGTTGAAATTCACTGGTATCTCCAGCTGGATATTTTCACAAGTTGCTATTTTAGAACAAGATTCTAAAATTAGAAGATCTTATTTTGAAATACTCTGTAACTGGCCTGCACATTTTACAGGTCCAGATGGTGCAGCTGATCCCCAAAAGAGGCATCTTGTAGATCTGAATGGTCTCATGGGCCCGAGCTACACCACACTCAGCATTTCATCTTTCTTTTTGTTAGCATGTGATGCTAATTGCATGCTCTTGGCATCTTCTTGGATCTCATTGACTCCAGTACCAGTGATGTTTTAGATATTAACCCACATCTCCATTCTAACCTTGAGCGCAGGCATTAATTTATTTGAACTTGGGCTTTGTTTCTGGAGGAGATAAGTCTTCCTGGCAGACTGTCCAAACAACAAGGAGCTCTGCCATTTTGCTAGAAAGAGTAAACTCTGAATAATAGATCTCTTGATGGCACCAGGCCAGAGAGCGGATATCAGCATCTCTGAATATGTCTGCAGTCTTCAAGTTAATAAGAGTTGATCCAAAATTTAGGCTACGTAAAAAGGCTTTTGAGCCTACTCTGTGTGCTCAGTAGAAAATTATTTTTATCACTATCTTATCTGAGATGGTATATCTATAGAAAAATAATGAAACTAAATATATAAGGAGTGCTATTTCAGTCTAGTCTACAGGATGGGCATGATCAAATCTGGGTAACTAAACTAGAGAATAAAGTTTATTTTATTTGAGAGGTAGAATGCATATAGGACTTTCAATTAAAGATGTTCTCCATTTTTATACCCAAACTTATTGTATTTTTTACCAACTTTGGAATAAACGCATTTAAAACAAATAAGTAAAGCTTCTACTCCTGAGTTCACACAGTACTCAGGGAAATCCCTTATTTGAGTTTATAAGTGGGTTAAATGGGCAGTAAAACAAATCTTCCATAGCCTAGAAGATTTCAGATAATGTACATATTGAAGCACTTAAATCCTGAAAATTATAAACTTATCAAAACAAGTGGTGCATCACTCTGTTTTTCAAATCAGGATATACTTAACCTTAAGTAATATTTATAAAAAATACTTAATTTCTGTTTTAAGATAATTTGTGATTATACATCTTCAATATTGAAAGGTGCTCCTCTTTTGGTAGAAACTAAATCCAGAAAATAATTTAAGAAAAATATTTCAACATTTTACTTGGTAACTTTTCCTAATTATAAGTATTTTGATCTACCAAAATAAATCATAGCCTCAATTGATCTAAAGAAGCCAGTGACAAAATCTTGAAAATATGCAGTTGAGTAAAGGTTTAGCTATTTTGTTCAGTATCCAGCACTAAAACACAAATATAATACTAATTTTATGACTTTTATGCAATTACAACTCAACCAAATGGTATGGTAATAGAATGACTCTTTTCCTTAATTCATTATTCATTATTCATCATTAGCAAAGACAAGAACAAAATCTGATTTCAGGTACTATACTAAACACTTCACATCTGTTGATGCATTTAATTTTCTCAACATTATCATAAGATAGCATCTCCATTTTTCAGATGAAAAAACTAAGATGATTAGAGACCACACTGTGTTGGGAATTGATGGAACCAGGAATACAAATTCAGGCTATATTCGTGTGGCATTAAAATCCAATCTAAACTCACCAAACTAAATAATAGTTGTCTATAAAAAAGCAGGAGACATGGCTCCTAACCTTGAGACAATAATCTAACAAGTGAAATAAAACTATTTTTAAAAAGTCCACAACACAAATTAGTGAGGTAAAAAGTATAATATATATGAAATCAGCACAATACCACCACAATATATATGCCATATCAAGGAGCTATCCATGATGTTCCATGATCCCATATAATAAACCAAAATCTTCAGGAGGCATCAGAAAGGCTTGCTAGCATCATTAACGTATGGAGCTGCATCTCAAATGTCAGTAAAGATGACAAATTTGGCAGGAGACAAGGAAAAAAAGAGAATCTTGGGTGAGTAATACCAATAGTATATTAAAAGGCACTATATTAGATATGATGTGGAGAGTTTAACTTCTCCTATAGCCATTGAAGAATTATTGAAATATGTTAAAGGGGGTAGTGACTTAATAATATTGCCATTTTAAAATAAGAGTTTTGCAATGATAGGAAGCTTGAATTTGAGGGGCTTAGAATAAAGACAGAGCTACTGGAAAATTCTAGATATAAAAGAATGAGAACCTCTTCTATAATAGTGAAAATAAACGAAAGGGAGCATGATGGCTAAAAAACATTTAGAGAAATCAGATCAACAGGATTTGGCTATGTATAATGACAGCCAAAAAACTGCATTTCTTTGAATGTGTTTATTTTCAAATGGGGACATTTTATTCAAAAAGACTGAAGAACACACGTTTGTTGTTTTCTGTACAGATGCTTGCAAGAGCTTTGATGTAGACAGACCTGTCTGTGACGGCACTCAAAGCAATTAGAATCATAGCATAATTAAAAAAATTAAATATGAATTGTAAGAAAGGTTAATTGGTAAAGGGGGAAGGAACACTAGTTAGGAGAACTGAAATCAAGTCCTCACTCTGTTACTAAGTTTGCAAAAGTAAATTTCCTTTTCTGGACCTCAATTTAAATGATTATATAATGCGGAGATTAAGGACTATAATGTTCAATTCTTTTTCAACTCTTAACCACAGAATACTCTAGAATATTCTTTGAAAAATAGCACTCTCCTGTCGTAAGACGTATATAGGAGAGGGTAATTATTACTTGGATAACAAAGTAAGCAGTAAAAATAAAAATCGAAGTCCATTTAAAATGGTGGAATATCTAAATTTAAAACAATTAATAGTCTTGAATAATTCATATTCTATAAAGGACAAAGCAGGTCGATAGTTTGATTATTTGTTTCAAAGAATTGTTATAATCAAGTGAGATAATGCATATAAAAGTACTTTAAAAATAAGAAATCAATATGTAAGTGTAAGACGTTGTCTTTCCAGATACAGCCCTTATGTAAAAGGTATCCTTAGTATCAAAGACTGAAGTAGCATTCAATATTTATTCAAAAAAATTTATTGAATTCCTACTTGTCAGGCACTATTCTAGGCACTTACTTCTAACTTTGAACAAAATATGTCAGATTCTTATTTCCAGGTGTTTGAATTCTAGTTGGCACAGTCAGACAGTAATCAAGTAGATTAGACTAGAAGATACCAGCTTGTGATAGATACTGTAATTGAAATGTAACAGTCCCTTTCCTGATAGTGACTGAGAAACAATTTTAAGTGGTGTGGTTAAGAAAGTCTTCTGATGTTTGAGCCAAAACTTGAATGACAAGGGACCTATCATATATTGAGCACAAAAAAGGAAGCAGGAGCCAGACCTGCTTTATCTAGAAAGCCAGATAAAGATTAGAAGCTGAGATTTCTTTCTAAGGCAGATGAGGATCCATTGAAGTTTTAGACCAGAGGGCAAATGATTTAATTTCCATTATAAGTGAATTTACTAATGCTTCTTTATGGAAAATGTAGAACGGCAACATTGGAAACAGTGTAAAGAATTAAATTGCACTTGTGAAATGACGATGATTGTGTCTAGGTTAGTACAAATTATAATAGTGGGAGGAGCATAGACATAGGATGAGTTTTAGAGGAATTTAAAATTTAGAATTGACAGTACTGGATAATGGCTTAAATGTTGGGGTAGGGCAGAGAGAGAGAAACAAGGATTATCAGTCCTTGGTATGTTGTCGTTTCTCCATAAATAACTGTCGAATGAATGAATGAATGAATGCTAAAACTGGATTTTGGGAGCTACAAAGATATTTGCTGGGTTGAAAGAGAAAAAGGGTATTTAAAAGTAGCATTCACTAAGATTGGTAGCCTTCTCTCAATATTAATTCTGTTAATAGCTTAATTCTCTAGTCAACTCAAGTTTCAATCCAGAGTTGGAAAATTGTTTCTTCTCAAAGAACAAGAGAGCACTCTCTCTGTCATCTCCTGATTGGGTTATGGGCAACCCAAGAGCACTGGTTCCATTTTCACTTTAACTTTCAGGTCTCTTTCACTGTCAGTCTTGATATTAGCTAAGCACTTGTAGAGAATGACTCTTAGTTTTTACTAAGCCTCTAATATGCACACACACACACACAAATATACTGATACATATTCTAATATATACATTGGGTCTGTATTGTAAAACCTCATAAAGTCAGCTTGGGGAAGTGAGAGATCTGAGTTCCACATCATTGGCTTCACTAAGTAGAAACTTCCAATAGATTGAATTTTCCTAATGAAATTTACTTTCACATATACAAACTTTTTTCATTAAGGAGAACATAGTATGAAGGCATTGAAGTGCTCCCCTACCAAAACAAATGTGAATGACTGAATTTATGAAAAAGGTTGTTACAAAAACATCTCTTTCAGATATGAAGAAAAGTAGGAGATTCTTGAAATTGAAAGCTGACATGTCTAACTTTAGGAATGGTTTGGTGATTTCACAATCTCATAATTCCCTAAAATTTTAAAATGAAAATCTGAGATATGAGTGATTATAAAGAACATTTACATATATCCTCTTGATTTTTCTGCCTTATTTAGAAAAATATGTGATGAATAATTCTTAATTTCAAAGTAGAATCATGGAGTTCTAATGTATTGGTGATAGGAAGACTTTGAGATTCTCTAAACCAGTGCTGTCAGATAGAAATATGTTAATAATATATTAAATTTTGGTAGGCATAATTATACAAGTAAAAAGGGTAAATATGAAATTAATTTTAATAATACAGTTTATTTAACCAAAATAGCCAAAATATTATGGTTTCAATGTGTAACCAATATGAAAAAAGTATTAAAAAGATACTTTCCATTATTCTGTTGAGGGATAGGAAGTCTTTGAAATCAGGTATGCATTTTATACTTACAGTATTTCATAACTCAGACTAGCCACATTTCAATGCTCAGCAGCCATATATTGCCAGTGACTATTATAGGAGACAACACAGCCATAATCCACACTTAAGAGATGAAGAAAACATGATCCTAGACAGATCCAAAGCCCCAGAAAAAGAACTTGCGACCTGACTCATGCACCTCACTTTTTTGGGTTTATGAACAATAATTGTTGACCCTTTCTGGACATTTACCATGTGCCAAACACTGTTCCAGGCTCTTTACATTTATTATTTCATTTAATTACCATAACATTGAAGAAGGTGCTATTTTCTTTATTATACTGACAAGGAAACCAAAGCATAAAAAGAGCAAATCTTGATCAAAGGTACCAGCCTCTAATGGCAAAACAAACAAACAAACAAACAAACAAACCCGATGTGAATCCAAGGAGTCTGCTCCAGTTTATGTTCTTAACCATGAGTTTTCTGGCAGAGGGTAAACAAATGACTGTATATTTTATAGTTGAAAGCAAGGTACAGAATGATACTGTCAGTCAAAGGCAGTATTATTTAATGCTTTCATCAATAATAATGTTTGTTGAACTCAACTGAACTCTTAAATGATGTTATTCTGTGAGCTAAAAGCATCCTTTTCAGCAAATTCACTGCCTTTCTGGCAAATATGCTGTTATTGGCCAAGTATCTTGCACCCCTTCCAGGCAAGCTTCAGGATATTTCCATTTCTCTTTCTGATTTTTCAATTTGGTAGATTTCTTTTTACCTATTGCTTTTGTCTTTTTTTTTTTTTTTTGTCTGTTTGAGTTTTTTGATATTATTGTAGTAAAACAGTGGATTTATTGTATTTCTCTATAGGACATGTATTTAGCATTGCAGTTAGTATAATTCATCTACATATGTACTGTCATTCCCTTGTGCTTGTTACTCCACCTGATTAAGCCAAAGGACTTTTAATATCATCCCTTTATTTTAGAGATTGTCAAGAGCTATCCTCTTTTTGAACACATTGTTTCAAATACGGCCTCAGAATACCACAATTAATGAAAAGCCTTTTTCCCTCCAGTTTTAACTTGAAAATAAAATGATTATTTTCTGTCTCAAATTTTCTACTCAAGCTTTCCTGTTAAAAGTCAAGCAAATATTGATTTTTTTAAAAGTGGCTGTGCAGATGGAAGTAATTTCCTAGATTAGTTCATAGCACACCAGTGTGCTTTGTATGCACAAACACAACCCTAGAGGCAGCAGACCCCTAATATGCATTCCGGGGTGTTCTTCTGCGGGAAGCATTGTGATAGCGCTATGTGTGAATTTCATTTCCCTGTTACGGCCTCTGAAATTCTTGTTCCTGCAAGGCCGTATATTATGGGAACAAAAATGGCCTGCATTTGAGGGGAAAAATCAATGTATGGTCATTATAAATGCTAAAAGGTAGATCAGAGAGCATCATTATTGAATAATACAACCATTACTTTCTTATAGCCTCAAACTATTGCACATTTAACTCCTTCTTTTCCTTTTAGTATAAGACTACTATTCTTTGTCCAAAATAACTTAAGCCTTCTTATAAGAAAAATAAATCCTAATCTAAAACTGTACTAAAATGTCAATTTATAGGAAAAAAGTACAAAGCAGGTTATTGGATAGTTTTCATTGTTTTAGAAGTACATTTTCCAAAAGGTCTTTACAACTTAGATGTTAGAGATCCTATTTGAAAACTTCAAATTTTCAGTACCTCCAGAAAGACCATATTCAAATGATAGTAATTGAGCTTTTAAAATATATAATTGTGACAGTTCCTTAAATGTAACTGAGATTTATTGCAATGAGTAATCAGATAAATTACAGAAAAGGAGATATTTACTATGATTGTCTTAGTATTAACAAAATAATGATACAACAAAAGACCAGCTTCCATCTTATCACATCCCTGATAAGAAACATTCAGTCACTCCGCATTTATCTACATAACAAAATGTGAACCCTCTCAGCTTCCTTTAAGGCCGGGTTATGTGGCTGGGCTGGACCTATTCCACCTGTCTTATCTCTGTCACACTCTGTATGCAACAGTCAATCTTTTTCTTAAAAATATTCAAAAATAAAGACTCAAGAGCCTCTCTTGATAACCTGTGTCCATGTAAAGCATCCTTATCTGACTCTAATTTATTTCTGCTGTCTAACCAGATAGCTTAAATGTTCTAAGTAAATATTCTGCTTTTGTTCAAGACTGGGCAAGCTGTCTTGAGGAGAATGGACTACATCAATGTAATTAATTATGCTAAATTCATAAATACAGTAATGGACTTTTATTATTCCCCACACATACACAACACTGATACCATCATAATGGACCCCATTTTGGAAATATTTCTATTTCTGTGATAGCATCATAGTTTTTCCCTTTCACCACAGCCTCTAACCATCATGATACTTGTCAAGGTGCATTAATATTATTCCTTATGTCATATGAAGCCTACCCTACATGGGATGTTAGGATAACTGAAAAGATTTTAGGGGTTGAATTTTCAGAATGATTAAGTACGTTAAAAATAATATTCTGAAAGTGTGTGCCATAACAGCAACTAAAAACAACAGGATTAGTTATTTCCTATGTATAAATGTATATCTTCCCTTACATTGTGTAAGTTCTATTTTTTATGTTATCTCCATCTAGTCTTGGAATACATTTCCTAACCGCATAATTATTGATCATCACATAATTCACTGACCAGTTAAATCTATGACTTTTCTCAGTTAGCAAGGAATTGTGTTAAGACACAAATTTAGCATCAGAAATTTCTTTCAAAATGGAATGATCTTGTTTAGCTAATGCAATAACTTATTTATATATAAGAGTTTGGAATATCAGGCCCCTACCTCTGACATTTCTAAACCTATAAGGGTAAGAATAATGCTTAAATCACCTTCTAAGTCCTTTTGAGATTCCCCCAGGTTCATAGTAGAGAAAAAAATTTGTGTACAAAGTTGCCTGATATCTGAGGAATAGTAATATTGAAGTACAAGTGACCTTGTGCCTCTAAAAATAACTTGATTCATGTCTAGCACTGGCTATCCTGTGAATTTTCCTTGAACACCGCTACTAACACCACCATATGCATAAATAATCATTCTTTTCTGTGAGTTCCCATAAGACCTTGTTGATGTAATATCATCATTACTTTAAACGTTTATCTTACACTAGCCTAAGAATTTCTAAAGATCAGGCACTCTGTCTCATTCATTTCTGATTTCCCCAAACTAGCCTCACAAATAGTAGGTACTCAATAATAATAAGGTAATGAATGAGTGTAACTTTTCTGGCCTCTCTAATTTTCTTATTCTCTGAACACATGTAGCACTTGCACTCAGCATTTTGGTAATTAATCAAATGCCACTTTTAGTTGTTTAATCATTTAGTGTTGGTATCTTCCAAAGGCCAAGAAACTGGCCATATTTCTTTTTAAGTCCCATTTGATTTTTAAATCTCTGGAAAAATTGTAGCCGTAACACTTGTTGAATAGGTAAATACTGCAATTTCTCATTCATTAATTTATCAATTCAAATATTTATTGAACAACCACTATACTAAGGACTGAGAATACTATGAAGAACAAATCTAAGACAGTTCTAGTCTTTAGGTCATAATTATTTCTTTAAAAAGATAATTTCAAGCTTCACTCCAAACAAACCCACCAAATCAGAAATTCTAGGAAAAGACTGAGAAATTTATAATTTGAAACTTTAAAGGTGGTACTGATAATCAGCTATGTTTGAGGATTCTTGAACTGGAGTATACGAAGAGAGAAAAAGAGCATGAGATTGAAGATAGAGAAGAGACAGGGTTCCCACTGGGTTCCCATCTCATTCCCCTGCTATACTTTACTCCTTTAATGATGAATCTGGAAACACCAAGAACCCACTGATAGGCTCCAAAAGTTGAAACAAATGCAAAACCGCCTTTACAAATAGTTCTTTACAAAATTTGTAAAGAACCGTCTTTACAAATAACAAATCAACTACTTTCAAATGTACATACTATATATACACATATGAAGATTTTAACCTGCACAGTGGTTTCTTGTGACAGATGTAAAACTGAGGAACTCTTAATATGGAATATGTTATGTATGGAACTAAATATTCATGACAATATATATGCAAATTGAATAAAAAATACAGGGGGGAAAAACAGAATACTAAATGATGGAATGATGCAATGATAGAAATATCTGTTATTTGGAAAGTAGAATAGCATCTTGAAGTACACAATGGGGTTCTATGTGTGGTCCAACATTTCATGGGGTCATACAAAAAGTCAATATATTTTAGGTTCTTATTATTGGATTGCCAGAAAATTTGCCTTGTAAAATATTAGAAAGTGTGTATGGCTAATCTCATAAGGTGGTCCTGTGAGGGCAATGAACTAATAGAAGTGTAAAGCTAGGAGAAACCTGCTCTAATCAGGCAAAACAGTTTAGATAGGAATCATCAAATTTTTATCAGATGTAATATATAATTTCACATCCATGCAGGCAGCTTGGGGCAATAAAAAATTCCCAGAGAAAATCAAACCAGTGTGAAATTATGCACACAGAATTGATGAAAGCCTACACTGAAATACAAGCAACTATTGAATAATGAAAGCCAGATGGGAATTTTTTAATGGCTACATCCTCTCATTTCCCAAATGAAAATATACATTATCTGTGGATCTGACTTCCTGATAATTTTAGCCTAAAGTGAAGGTCTTTAATATAACAGTAATTATTAATGTGTTTATATCTTAAAATAGTGTTTTTAAAAAATATTTATCCTTAGGTGTTCATTAAAGGTCTGCCAAGTGTTCATAAGTTATTCTGAGTAGTTAATTGAATTGATTTGCAAGTGGATGGCATTTAAAAAACTCTGGTCAGAGGCCTAATAGATAGTTTGATAAAACTTGAATGTGCATCTTCTGGTACCAATGATTTAATTATACTGCTGACATTCTAAATTCAGTGTTGGGCTTTACGTTCAATGGGCTAAAGTAAATTTTGAAATCAGTTATTCTTCATTTCATTACTTCCTACTCTAAAAATTAAAGCAACCTTGAAACTAATATAATGTATATAATATATATAAGGCATAATGTGTAAGTAGAACCATGGGAAACATTTCACAACACAAAAAGATGCCAGGCGAACTTGATTTTCTTCGCACCACAATATATTTTTTCCCTTCCTACTCTTATGCTGTCTTGAAGATCTAGAACTTGCAAGGAAGCATATTGCACTGTGTTTTCTTCTGACTGTGTACACTTGGCCTTCTATATCCATGGGTTCTGCATCCAAGGATACAACCAAGCATGGATGGAAAATATTTGAGAATAAAACAATAAAAATAACTGTATAAAAATGATGCAAATAAAAAACAATACAGTATTAACAACTACATAGAATTTAGACTATATTTGGGATTATAAGTAATTTAGAGAGGATTTAAAGTATACAGGAGGATGTGTGTAAAAATGCAAGTACTATGCCATTTTATATAACAGACTTCAACATCCATGGATTTTGGTATCTGTGAGGGTCCTAGAACCAATTCTTCATGGATACTAGAGGACAACTGTATTGCTGTAAGCTCCTTACTTCCATAGAGGCCAAGCAGTACTTTTAAGGACATGAGGTAGAAAAAAATAGAAAATGTATCTTTCACTCTGCTAAGTCCAGTTGATCTTCCATTTTTAAAAATCAATTAAACACATACATGTATTAATTATCTATACTGCAACAGTACTATGGACAATATTATCTCCTCCCAAAAAGCTATAATACATGAGTGGATTAATAAAATGTGATATATGTATACCATGGAGCTCTTAGCCACAAAAAGCAATGGTGATCTAGTACCTCTTGTATTATCCTGGATAGAGCTGGAGCCCATTCTACTAAGTGCAGTATAACAAGAATGGAAAAACAAGCATCACACATACTCACCATCACATGCTATTAACTGATAAACACTTATGTGCACATATAGTAGTAACATTCATTGGGTGTCGGGCAGATGGGAGCAGGGAGGGGGAAGGAGTGGAAATGGGTATATTCACACGTAATGGGTGTGGTACACACCATCTGGGGGATGGACATGCTTGAAGCTCTGACTTGGGTGGAGCAAGGGCAATATATATAACCTAAACATCTATACCCCCATAATATCCTGAAATAAAAAATAAAATGAAAAAATAAGCTATAATCCAATTGAAACAAGGAGACATTTAACCATGCATTCGGTAAATGCACACAACATTATAGGTTTAAGTTTTGAACTGTATCTTACTATCAATTCACATCAAGATATTATGT
This sequence comes from Lemur catta, assembly GCF_020740605.2. Classification (NCBI taxonomy): domain Eukaryota; kingdom Metazoa; phylum Chordata; class Mammalia; order Primates; family Lemuridae; genus Lemur; species Lemur catta. The sequence goes on along the minus strand of NC_059139.1, from coordinate 29,078,247 downwards.
AAATGGAAGAAAGTGAAGGAGATTGGGGATTGGTAGAATGATAAGAACCTTTAGGAATAGATGCCTAATAGAATTACATGTTTCATAATTATTAAATTCCTTTCATTTCACTCTGAACCTATCCACAGTTTAGACGTTTAGATAAGCTCATGTTCCAGGAATTTTTATAGGTGGGGTAGAACAAGACAGAAATGGTAAGAAATGTATAAGGATTGATAAGACAATTTTGTTCTTCTATTTTTCTTTCCCTTTCTATCATTCTGGTATCTGAGTTCTGTAGAGAAATAACTAGACCCAGAAATCAGGAGTTCCTGGGAGGATTCTGGGAGAATTGGTTGCTAGTCTGAATTCTTCCTTTCTGAAGAAAGCAGACACAATTTCTACATTAACCTTTTGACACCTAACCAGTCAAGGGAGGAGATATGTTGAGAAAGGGAAAAAAAGCAAAGGTATAAGATTGCTTATTTATTTCCAGAAAAATTGGGTTGTATATTTGAAAGCTAATTTATATGACTTTGTTTATGGATTTCTGTACATATTTGCATACCATTTGTAGAAAATGCTTACTCTAACTGTATCAAAACAGATCAAATAATTAGTTCAACAATGTGCAATTGCTGTTTAATTTAGTGCTTTTTAAAGTGACATTTACACTCACAGATAGTAAAACAGAAAAGGTGGACAATGTAGCTTTAAACTCTTTATGGATTACAATTTTAAAAAATACATTTATTTTTATCAAATTCTTGATCATTTTTAGCACAAGCACTTTGCAAAACTCCTTGCAATTAATTGGGTAAACTTCCCAATTAGTCAGGCTTATTTTGGGAGGAAGTAGTAACTATTCTTCTCATTAGCGTGTCCAACTACAAGACAGGAAGGCTTTGAGAATAACCAGGAAGCTTGGTAAATTAAGGTCAGTGCTTGCAACTTTTAAATAAGTGTTATATCTCTTCCTGAGAAGTTCTTAAAGGAGAATTTGTTAACTTAATCAAAAGTCACAAGCATAAATGCTTTCCTAGGGGTGGGGGCTGATGAGGTGAGGTGGAAGAGAGAAAGGAGAATCAGTCCCATGACAGCATTTCTAAACTTGGCTCGACATCCATTATCACAAAGGTGACTGTGTCATAATGACAGATCACAAAGGGGGAGTACAAATGACAGGGTGGGGGAGATTTTTAAACACAAGCACAGAATGCTCATTAGTTACATTAATCTTGACCTAATGGAAATCTTGGCTTAGGAAGGTGGCACTTACATGAATGAGACTAATGTTCCAAATGCCAAGATGCTGGCAGAACAGAAAGTGAGTTACCATAAGGTCATGGGCCATAATCTCAATATTTAGTTTACGGATTCTGTGAGATGAGTGATGAAAAATAACAATTGTTCAAATAATATGGTAATGAGAATTGTTTCTAAATGCTCCCCCCCCACACACACACACCCCTCAACAAATTCACTATATTTCAGTGATAAAAGTAAGTTGGTTAAATTTTGAGTAGGTGCTAAATTTACCTGGTTGATTCCTTTGAAGGTGTTACTATGTTTAGTCAAACATACTGTCCTAATCACATATGTATAATATTTTTAAAACATGAGAATTCTGGAAAGAAGCCCAAGTTGCAAGATTAAAAGTAAAATTGTACATGCTGACAGTCTGTTATCAGTTATCTATGTTTAGTCTCATATGCATTTGTAAACGACTGCAAGAATATCTGAGCTTACAATTTACCATTTACCATTTTATTTTCACTTATAAAATAAATCAGAGCTGTTACGGGATTTTTTTCCCCCTATGTTTCTTTCTTCCTTTCCTCCCTCCCTACCTTTCTTTCCTCCCTCCCTCCCTCCCTCCTTTCCTCCCTCCCTTCCTTCCTCCCTCCGTCCCTCCCTCCCTCCCTCCCTTCCTTCCTTCCTTCCTTCCTTCCTTCCTTCCTTCCTTCCTTCCTTCCTTCCTTCCTTCCTTCCTTCCTTTTATTCTTTTGAGAACTAGAATTGAGAAGGATCTGTGATACCAATCTCTTGCCTTTGTGTCCACAAGCAGGGAATAAGTAGACCACTATTCCCACATATTTCTTGAATGACTTTTTGTAATTAAAATTATACTGAAACTGACTTACCTACTAGACCATCAATGCCTGGTTCTGGGCAATCTAAGGCATGAACTCTATCACTTTTCAGAAGCAAATTAATTTCTTTAATTCCTGCAAGCTTTATTCCAGGTAATAATTAATTATACAATTATCTGTAGGCTAAAGTAATGGTGGGAAGGTGGGGAATGAAGGGAGAGAGAACAGGGAAAAGTAACATTTTAAAATTAACCAGAATTTGGGTCACTTAGGTTTTGTACATATACTACAGGATCCTCTACATTATAGTAGAAAGACTTAGGGTCTAGACAAAAATAGGCCTTTTTGCTAAAGGTATATGCTCTTACTTCAAGCTCTATGTCTAAAGACAATGAAAGCTAAGTCCAAGGAAAGATAAACCCAAGCAAAAGCATGCCAAGAAAAAGAATTCTTCAGAATATTTTCTGTAGCTTTCAGTTTTCCCGAGGGACCAGTTTCTCATGTTGGAGATAGGACTAAGTCCATACATCACTATATGATAACTGACAGTAAGAATCCAAATAAAGAAATTATAAAATAGAGTGCTCCCCAAGCATTTGGGCCTATCAATGCCTTTGAAACGAAACCACTGATTTAAATTACTCAACAAAACATTTTAGGCGCTTGGAATGTAATATCAAGCAAAACAAAAAAAGATACCTCTTTCCTGAAGCTTACATTCTATGGGGGAAAGGCGAATGCTTTTAAAATTTATTTGTCTGTTAACAAAGAGCTCTTATTAATATAGGATGTGTCAGGTCCCGTTCAAAATTTTTTATAAATACTAATGCATTTGATCCTTGCTACTGCCCTGAAGTTGGTATGTGAAGTGGGATACCACTTGAAGGTAGACGGTGATAAGTTAAAGATGTATAGTACAGACTCCAAAGCAACCACTATGAAGCCAGTGACACTAAGATGCCAAAACTTGACAGAAACATTAAAAGGAAAGTAAATCACAAGCCAATATCTGTTATGACCATAGATGAAAAATTGCATAAGATTTTAGCAAAGGCAATCCAATAATATACAAAAATGATAACACATCATTTGCAGGTGGGATTTATCTCAGGAATGCAAGGTTGGCTCCCATCCTTCACCCACTTCTGCAAGTCTAGTACTATTTGCTAATGATGTTCAATCTATAAATATTGACTTCTGGGAAGTTTACTTTGATTTTCAAGGTTGATTAGTTGCCCTTCTCCATTTTTTTACAGTCTCATGTATTTCTCCATTTTTATGGCAATTTTTATGTTCTTCTATAGTTGCTTCCACTTTTGGATTATGTGTTTCTGGAAGCCTGGAGCTGTCTGTGTCTTATATATTCCTGAATGCTCAAATCCTCTTTGTTGCTCAATACCTATCTGTTGAAATGGACAAAACTAGAGAGGGAACAGTACAGGCCCTAACTCCACGTGTTCCTATTTCCCTATTACTAAAATTTCTTCATTAAAACTTCAGTCTTTGGGGAAAATGCTCTGTTCTTTATTAACATGCAAATATTTTTGGCTACTTAACACATTTCAGGATATGTCAGCAATTTACACCCTAGTGTTAATTGGTTTATCAGAGCCTTTCTACTGCTGTGGTTTGCTGACAGCAGGTTTTAATAGTGGGAAGTGAGGGGAGGGGATGGGATTGAATAGAAAGAAGAGAAAGGACAATTGAGGGGAAAGAAAAGGGAAAGGAGAAATAGCCTTTTTTGTGCCTAGAGAGGAAGATAATTCATGAAATTGAGCACTACAGGAGACTGCCTAGAACCAGAGGGGGACAAAACAAATGAAAAACGTCAGGCAGAACAATGATTTGGTGCCTAGGGCAATTAATAATTTAGAGTAATTAGCCAATATTCTTTAAATATTTGTTCAATATTTGTTAAGAGAAAATTACAAGATTATTCCTTAATTCAAATTGAAGAGACATATTCACTCTTCATCTACTTCCACTAGTAGAAATACAGAATTAATGTTTTGACAAAAACAAAATCTATAAAACATTTCTCATTTTTCTACTCACAGTTTAATGTTTCTTATATTTGGCCTCTGTGTGTGTGATTTTCTTAATTAAGTAACTTCTTTAGAGACCCAAAGAAAGTTTATATTGTAGATGGGTTTAAAAATCACTCTTTGCTGATAAATATATCTATGCCATGGGGTATATTATTTGTTTTTAGAATTCAGTTAGTTATAATTCTACATAAGAGTCACAGAAGGACATGGTTGCATTCAATCTGTCATATAGAATCCTGGTTAAATCATAAGGGTTCTAGTTCCTGAGTCTTGCATTCAAATCCCAGCCTCATTTATTTCTTATCTCCGTTGCACTGAGCGATTTACTTAACCTTTAAACTGCAGTCACTTTTCTATTTTTTTAAATAAACTTTTTATTTTCATAAGAGTTTTAGATTTACAGAATTATTTATAGATAATACAGAGAGCTCCTGTGTCTCTCACACCTAGTTTTGCCTATTATTAACATTCACATTAGTATGGTACATTTGTCATAGTGAACACTGAACAGACATATAAATGCATTGTTACTCAGGTTCATACTTTATTTGAATTTCCTTAGTTTTTACCCAAACCTTTTTCTGTTTCAGAATTCCATCTAGGATATCACATTATATTTAATATTCATGCTTCCTTGGGCTCCTCTAGACTGACAGTTTTACAGACTTGTTTTTGATGGCCATGACAGTTTTGAGAGGTACAAGCCATATATTTTGTAGAAATTTTGTTCCTCAATTTGAATTTGTTGGACGTTTTTCTCATGATCAAAATGAGGTAATGCATTTTTAGTAGGAACACAACAGAAGTAAAAGTGCCATTCTCATTCCATCATATTAAGAATACATACTATGAAATATGATGATAAATGGACTTCATCAAAATTAAAAATAAATCAACTTTTACTCTGCAAAAAATAGTTTTAAGAGGATTTTAAAAATAACAAGCTACAGACTTGGAAAAAATATTTGCAAACACATATTGGATAAATTATTCATATCTAGAGAAAAACACAGAAGACTTTTAATGCTCAACAGCAAAGAAAAAACTCCAAATAGAAAATGGCCAAAAGGTAAGGAAGACATTTTACCAAAGAAGATGTACAGATGACAAATAAACACAGGAAAAAAAGTTCAACATCACTAGCCTTAGGAAATACAAATGAAGACCATTATGAGATATCACTATACACTATTAGAAGAACAAAAATAAAAAAATAGTGACAGTACTAAATCATCATAAGGATGGGCTGGGCACGGTAGCTCACACCTGTAATCCTAGCACTCTGGGAGGCCCAGGTGGGCAGATTGTTTGAGCTCAGGAGTTCGAGACCAGCCCGAGCAAGAGCGAGATCCCGTCTCTACTAAAAATAGAAAGAAATTATATGGACAGCTAAAAATATATATAGAAAACATTAGCCGAGCATGGTGGCGCATGCCTGTAGTCCCAGCTACTCAGGAGGCTGAGGCTGAGGCAGGAAGATCGCTTGAGCCCAGGAGTTTGAGGTTGCTGTGAGCTAGGCTGACGCCACGGCACTCACTCTAGCCTGGGCAACAGAGTGAGACTCTGTTGCAAAAAATAAAAACAAAAAAAACATAAGGATGTAAAGAAATTGGAGCAGGGAAGTTCTGTTAAGTAACAACTTCATAATTATTGATTGCAATTATCTTTTTGGTGTAAATAGAAGAAATTTTTTATTGTATTTCAGTTTATAAATAAAAAGTATAATAATTTCAGTCTGCCATCCACAGAAGTTTAAGTATGTAAATCTAATCAATTATATATTTGTGCTAACTTTTGGCAAATTAGAAAGACTATAAACTACAAAGAAACTAATAGAGAGGTATTTCTCATCACTGGCAACAAAAACAACAACAAAAACAGAAAAAGCACCAAATCCCAAGAGACATAATATGAACAATATTTGATGCACTTAGATTTTGGAAATAAATATATTAATTTAGAATAACTGCTTTAGACCATCTTCCAACACATGTACAGCTTCAGCTCACAAGAGATCCTACTGCTTTTTCAGATGAGAATTATTATAACACATACAATAGGATGTTAAGAAGGAACTTTTTCTGTCTGTTTTAGCTAAGGTGACAGCCAACAACAGCAAAAATAGGTGGTTAATATTCTCACATTTCAAAGAAAGGTGGTAGACATTTTATGAAGTATTTATAAAAGACAAGGCAGAAGACACTTTCTGAGATCATAAACCAAGCATTCACCTCGAAAAGAGAAGGATTAGTGCTGAAAAGTCTGAGAGAGGCAATTTATTTGAGAGAAAATGTGTTGGAGCATCATGGCATTTTACTTCTCCACCATGCGGACAGGGAGTGAGGGCCCACAAAGGCAGGACTTATATCATGTGCCTTGAACTCTAACCCATACCTTGAAAAGTTTCAGTTGAAAAGCAGGCTTGCTAGATACTCTGAATGAGGACAGGTGGCTGCAATGGGGAAGAGTTCTAGATTCTGAGATTTTGTCAGTTCCAAGGACACATTCACATTTCCCAGGACCAAATGTGGGTCTCACAGAAGATTATAGAGGCACTTTAAACCTTACTCTGGAGTGCTGCTTGGAAGTGGGATGAAACACTGATATACAGATTGAAGTACTTAATCTATAGGGACTGAAGAAAGAAATGTAATTAGTCAGCTAGATGAAAATGCATGGCCAGCATCTTGAGAAGCACTATCAAATGGTCCTAAAAGAAGGTTTCCAGTGAAGCAAGACAAGCACCTGTTCTCTCTTGAAACCACCAGACACAGAAAGCACTGTGCAAATTGCAAAAAATTGCAAAATGCAAATTACACCGGTACCAGTTAAGAAAGACCATACAGTCCTTTTACCTCTTTTCTCTTTCCTGCTTCATCTCTGGAAGAGCCAGACACGGTTTCTTAAGTGTAGAAGAAAAGAAGGAGGAGAAGAATTATTTCCTAAACCTAAGGAAGAACTTTTAGTGTGTATTTTCTAAAACCAAGGGCATTGTTTTACATAATAATACAATCATCAAAATCAGGATATTACATTGATATAATATTATTTCTAATCTATATACCTTATTCAAAAATTTTACCAATTATCTCACTTTTAACAAAAGAATACAAATATATGTATATAATATATAAAACTAAATATACAAAATAATATATCTATATTCCTAATTAAATATTAAGCATCTATAAGAACTAAAAGAAGATAAGTATACATCTGGACAATAGAAAGAATAGGAATTATTGTTTGAGAAAAAAGTAAAACTGTTTATATCCAAGTAAAATTGTATGTGTTTTTATATACATATATACACATATAGGGAGAGAGAATATACTTTATATTGTATATTATATATTATGCTCTATTGTTATATATGTACATCATACGTATTATATATATTATCCTACAAATTACTAAAATAGTGTCAGAAAAACATGTTAGCTATAGCCATAAGTTAAAATTAGTAAGCTGAATGATGTCATCTATATTACTAAATTAAAAAATAAAACCTGTCCATCAATATAGGGGTGCTTAAATAAGGAGAAGTTTGTAGGTTGGGGTGACTGCACAAACATGAAAAAAGGACAAGACCTTCACTCTAGGAAAGCATCCTCCAGTTAGGACTGATAGTCTCTAGTCTCTGCTCAGTGCATAATAAAGATGCACCATCTGCAAGTAACAAAACACAGTGTATTAAACAAAAGGAATTTGTTGGCTCAAATAACTAGTCAGCATTTGCATCTGGGGGAAAGGTTTGATCTAGTAGACTAACCTTGTCACTAAAAACTGTATTTCTTTCTTCCTGCCTTCTTTACTGTCAGTAGTATCAGTTTTTTTACCAAGATGTTTGCAAGATGCTTCCAGATAGCAAATGTGACCCACTGTTCACCTTGCTATTCTCGCTTGTTCAGCTCCAGTAGGGGAGAGTGCATCCCCTCATCAATCAATAGTCTTATGCTTCACTCTGGGCTAACTTTGATTGCATTTCCACATTGAATCAAACAATATAGGCAGGGGATTGCATGCATTTGTTCTCTTAGGCCAATTTGAAATACCTGTTATTAGAGTTTGCAATGAGTTCAATCCCACCTAACCAGAGGGTGCTACACACTGGTAAAATGGATTCCATGTTGCAAAACCCCCCAATACTATACAGAACATCTGATAATCACTTCATATGTCCTACCATACATATTTGAAAAGGGGGAGGAAGGGGAACTACTCAGTTGGTGCAGCTTCATAGACCACTTCTATACTTCTATTTCAGAATTCCATGAGAAATCTCTTTTCCTTAACGTGAGATGCTCAGGCTTAAAAATAACTGTAGAGCCTCCATACCTTGAGCTAAAAATTAAAAACAATGTTTCAGGTCTTCCTCCTATCCATAAGTTTTTGTTATCATTCACCAGATAAATAAAGGTTGATGAGGTGAGAAAAAAATTATATAAAAATGTTCCCCTTGCTTCTCCTTTATTTTCTAGGCTCAAAGAAATTTCAAGACATGATTATCTACTATAAAGAAAATTTCGTAGAAAAAGCTGTTTAATACATTTTAAGTTAGAACCAAACAAGATGCTTCCTTTCCATTATAGCAAGAAAGTGTAAAAGATGTGACTGGTTTAATAATAAAACATTTCCAACTTTTCTTGTACTGTGATTCAGTAGTTTCAACTTTCTATTTTCTCTTTAGGACATGTTATTTGACTTTGCATTGTGGGGAAATTGTTTGCATAAATAAAAGCATTTGATTTGACACTTTTTGTTTTTAATTTTTTCTTGCTAAATGTGTGTTCTTGTGTCTTAAAAAAAAAAACTTGAAGAACTGCTAAATGTGATGCATATCTGCCAAGAAAAATCTCATTCTTGAGAAAATAGACAATCACATTAGGGTAGTTTGATAAAATGAAAATTAATTGTTTGTAAGCCTTAAGGGGAATCATTATTCTAAACAGGAATGCTAAAAGAACATACTGTCTAAGGAAAAAGAAGGATCTTTTTTCATCACAGATACTAATTTATGTAGAAACCAAACATAAATATGAAGATCATGGTGTATTTGTTTCCACTGCATTGTTTGAATTAATATCTCCAAGGAATAGATAATCAAGTGAAATCAGACTTAAAAACATCTTTCATAAATTTCAAAGTTCCAAATTAGCATTAACTATTTGTTATTCAGAAGACCAATCTTCAAAACTGTCTTAATAAAATTATCTTTGTTATTATATTCTTTATTATTTGTTCAGTATTCTAAATGTTGCAAAAGCTCCCCAAAGAGAAAAATTATGAGGATAAGTTTGCTAAGTAAATGTCTTAAAAGGACATATGAAGGATGGAAACTAAAATTCCATCCTGAGTTAATGAGCAGTCTTCATGGGGCTCAATTCACTGCACAAAGACAGAGAGGGAGACAAATGACCCCACTTACTGATACAGGAATAAGTAGATCTGTGATAAGATTAAAGGCTCACAGAAAGGATAAGACCAGTATGGAACCTACCCCCATAGTGGGGAAGATAGAACCTCTGGAGTTGCGTGAGACAAAGGAAAGGAGTTGGAAGCCTGAGAAAGGAGGGAGTTAAGTAGTGAGCTCTCTGGCAGCTTCACTTTATTGCCTTCATACGGGGTGAGTATTGTTCAGACAACAGCATGAACTACTGTTCCTTGTATATTTTGGATCTGAACCCATTATCAGATATATAGTTTGAAAATATTTTTTCCTGTTATGTAGGTTGCCTTTTCATTCTGTTGATTGCTTCCTTTGGAGAAGCTTTTTAACTTTGATGTAGTCCTATTGTCTATTTTTTGCTTTTGTTGCTTATGATTTTGGTGTCAAACAACAAAGAGATCCAAGAAATCATTGCCAAGACTAAAATGTTGAGAAGCTTTTCCCCTGTCTTTTATTTTAGGAGTTGTACAGTTTTAAGTCTCACATCTAAGTCTTTAATCCATGCTGGGTTTATTTCTATGTATGGTAGGAGAGGGGGGCAATTTCATTCTTTTGTATGGGGCTATTCAGTTTTCCCAACTCAATTGTTGAAAAGACTATCTTTTCCCTATTGTGTATTCTTGGCACCCTTGTTGAACCTCAGTTGACTGTACATGTGCACATTTATTTCTGGGCTTTCTATTCTGATCCATTTGTTTATGGTAGGTATGAATTTTAAGTTATGTAAGATTAATTACCTCTAGAGATTTGCTATATAGCATGGTGCCTATAGCTAACAACACTGTATTATCTACTTAAAATTTTCTTGCAGGTAGATCTCATGTTAAGTGTTCTTACCGCCCCCCGCCCTGACACACAAAGAGACATAAGGAAATTTTTAGAGGTGATGGATATGTTTATTATCTTGATGTGGTGATGATTTCATGAGTATATGTCTAAAATAATCAAATTGTGTACATTAAATATGTGAAGTTTTTGTATTTCAATAAAATAACTAATTAAAAAGAAATGAGGAAATACAAAAACCCTAATATACATAAAATGCAAACAATATGAGGAATGAAAATCCCTGAAAGTAGCAAGAACCCCTCCCCTAAATCTCATTTTCCTTATACTTCCTCCACCTCTTCTCTATAAATTTGTAGTTGTTTATCCTTTTTAAGAAACTCTTCCAAAATGAATTTTTACTCTTTGCCTGTTTTATTCAACATCAAGAATCACACATTATCGTTTTCTTTATTTCTCATTGTGAAATGAGTCAGAATTCCCAGGGCCTGTACCCTTCTCTGAGTCTAGTTTATAAATACGTGGCACTCCGATTAATATGAATTATTTGTTTACAGGTCCAAGAAAACAGAGCCCCTGAAGGAACACAGGCACCCAGAGTAATGCCGAGTATAGACTGAAGACAAAATATCTATCTCAAAAAATAATAGATACCAATAACTCCCACTAGTAAAAGTGACTTCTACGCTGGAATGTTGTCTGACCTTAGTCCGTTCAATCTCACTACATAGACTCCCAGTCTTTAGTTGACACATTGGCAGCTGCCCAATGGCAATTTTTTTTTCATTCATAACACTCTTAATATTTCACCAATTCCTGGCAAAAAAGAAAGAAAATAAAATTATTAAACCATTCAGTTAATACAGAATTAAATACTGCTTTTTTAACAGTGGATTTATTTCCATAATACTGTGTATGTTGCTCTTGTCAAGGAGGTGGCGAGCCAACACTGTAAAAGAGCCACACTTTTATGGAGGTGTCCTTGTGTGGATGCACTTGGTTGGCAGCAATCTGGTGTCTAACAAGTGGACTGTGTCTCCATCTACAGAGGAGACTCCACAGAGCCCTCACTAGCCAAGCAAAGATACCGGAGCTATTTTTTGTTACGCAGCGTAGTTCCTTCTGTCCTGGATTCCCTGGCCTGCTTTTTACTCCAGTTCTATCTTCCCTATCATTGACTTTTTTACAGAAATGAGGAAATGGGTTGAGGAAAAAGCTGGAGGCAGAGCTTATAGATAAAGATTTGGGGTGAGAGATTTTGAAGACCTCTGAAACTAAGTGAAGGGAAGAAGGGTTGCAGCCAACAAACTCCTTGGGAGCACCAGCTGGAAGTATTATTTTGTTCTTAGCATCAACAAGTTATTTGCTCCACTCAAACTCTGGTATGCCAAGCTGAATTCTGTGGGGATGTTGCTGCAGTCAGATGGCAAAAGACCCCTTAATTCCCTCCCTCTCTACTTTCCAGTCTGGTTAGTTGATATGGATAGTTTTCCAGTGTAGACTCTCTCCACATATTTTTTATATCTTTTATGTCTCAGATTAGTTGGTACAGATTTACATATTATAATGTTCTAATAAGAAGCTCTAATTGAATCCAGGTTGAGTTAAGATGGGCTCTTTGTCTTATGCAAATGTGTTTGATTCCTAAAACTAAGTGAACAGGTATATACAGTAAGACTTCATTTTCAGGATAGACTAACATCCTTATATCTTTATAGAATAGTCAGGTGCAGTGGGTGGGAGCCAAATCAAAGTCATAAGTACATGAGGAAGAAAGTAACTTGCAGAAGCAATATGAGAAAGAAAGTAATCACAGAGGTTCTGGCAGTAATGAGGCTCATCCCACAGAGAAGGAAGCCAGAAATACTGCAGAAGAACGATTGACAAATATGAATGGCAGAGGTTAAGAACCTGCTTTCTCCCTTTCTCACCTGGATTTGGAACTAAGCTTATCCTCTTAGTGCTTTGATTTTTCTCATAAGAAATGAGGAAAGTATTCTTCAATACCTATTTTTAGGGTTGCTATGATAATTTCAAGGACAATCATTAGTAAGTGCTTAATTATCTTCCCAAAAATGTTTTATTTAATAAACCATTATGAATCTGAGGGAAGGTCTCTGATAACATTCCACAAGAATCTTTCCTTGAGACTGATCTGTTTAACATTTTCATCAATTACTAGTGCAAGAGTGTAGGGGTGTACTTACCATGTATGTAGTACTTTGGATCTAGTTGAAGTAGAAACTATGTTAGATGAAAGAATCAGCAAGAATATATTAAAATAACTTGCCACCTGATGATGTGGGGTGAACTAACAAATTAAAATTTAATATCCATAAAAATTTATAAGGCCTTAATTATGAGTGAAAAACCAATTGTTTAAGCACAATCTTTGGTGGGGGTGGATGGGGAGTGGTTAGCTTAGTTCAACAGGTGTAAATAAAATGTAGGGATCTAAGTCAACTGGAACTTTAAGATAAATTGCCTTGGTGAAAAAAGTATTAAAAAAAAGTTACTATTATCTTAGACTACGTTAATAGATTTTCTAAGTAAATAACACCTTAGCTCTTCATTCAGGACTAGGTGTCACAGATAAACTGTTTCTCAATCAGAGGAGAATGACCAGGATGAGGAAGAAAATGACTGAAGTGTCAGGGGGCAGAGTAGAAGGAAATGAAAATTCTAAGCCTTGAGAAAAGAAGAGGAAACACTTAAAAAAAAGAGAGAGAGAGAATTCTCTTCAAATATTTAAATAGTCTAGCTGTTGATTAGAGAAGAATTTGTTGTTGACCTAAGATTTTCAACTTGAACCATCAGAAGGAAGTTAATTGAACACAAATTTGAATCACTATGTGAAAGATTTTTATTGTTTTAATATAAAATTTTTAAATAATATAACCGGTAAATATTTATAGCATAAATGTTTTTAAAAATTCAGAAAATTTGAAAGGAAAAGGAATTGCACATAATTCCAGGGATGTAAAACTTTGTTTCATGGAAGCAGTTGAATAAAAGTGATTTGCTATAATTTATCTCTCTGTTAGAAACTTCAAATTATTTCTGATATGCAGTTTTCTCATTGAAGTTGAAAATAAATGAACATATATTCAAGCAATCAGGAAATCAAACAAAAATAACAGGGAAAATTGGAAATGCCCACTGTAAGTGTAACCAGCCTATCTTCTTGTGATGGAGTCTGCTTTGTTGGGGTGAGAATAATGTTGTTTCTGTACGTCATAAAATATACAGTCATTGTTCCTCAATTTCACCAAAGGGATTAAACCTATAATTTTGTATTCTCCAAAGAGCAGTCAATAATCCAGTGTAAAATATATATTGTATAAAATACTTGATAATTTACAGTAGAATACTGATATTCTGTTATTAAGAGCCTATTTTTCTATTTTTTTCTTAGTTTAAAATAATAGTTTACAGTAAATATCATGATTATTTAAATGGAAGCACTTCCAAACTAATCATTAACCAAAAAGGTATGTCACTTAAAGCCCTCATTGCCTCCATTCATTGTATCCACCCCTCAATCCTACTAAATTGCTAATTGTGTATAATCTCTGCTAGTACCTCACCAGAATCCTTACTTGAGCAAAATCAATCAATCAATTCATAGATGCTAAACTACACCCTTAGTTGCCTTTTCTATGCTTAACTGCTTCTTCTTTGTGACAATACTTGGAATCACTCAGGAAGAGGTTTCCTGTTTTGTGTCATTTTACACCCATTATCTTGTTCCATTGCTATCTTGACGCATTACCTTCTCACAGCTTTGATTCAGGAGACTGAGATAAATAATAAATGAGTTTAGGCTTTGTTTGGAAGATAGAAATACTCAAGACCGAATATCCTCTGTAAAGCACACACAACCTCACTCTGCCTCCGTTTGGCTCTGCAAACTGCCAGGACCTATTTCCTCTGACTGGCATCACCATTTCTTCCTTGAGTGGAGTTTACATACATTTTTTTGGATGGAAGAGCTGATCCCTGTGTCAATAATGCTATACAGCAGTTGAATCCATTGCTGAAATGAATCCCTTAAAAACTCAAAGATGTCACTAAGTCAGGCATAACCTTGCTAAACATCTCCTCAAGTATAATTCCTGGCAATAAACAAGAAACTCACTACATTCAATTCTTCATTTTATGTCACCTTAGGTATGTCACTTTCTCTGGCCCATCATTCAAAAACAGGATGTCTTCTGTCATCCTTTATCCTGCTTTAATTTCCATCATTCTTTTATCCTGCTGTAATTTTCTTTTTAGCACTTTTGTCACTTGATCTATTATACTATATTTTGTTATTCAGCTTTTGTTATTCAGCTAATTGTCTCAGTCCTCCCATTCCTGGAGAGTAAGTACCAAGAAGGCAGAGTATTGCTTTTGCCTATTACTGTGACTCCAATGTTTAAAACAGCGCCTGGAACATCATAGATGTTCAGTAATATTTGTGGAATAAAAGTAAATGAGCTTGCTGAAGAGATGGATTATAGAAACACTGAAGAGTATGATGGTTTACTTTATATCAAACACACTTGTTTTCTTACCCCTTGTACGTGCACATACACGACTCCATAGTGGCCTGTGAGATTATCCTCTCCTGTGATAAAGGACATGTATTCAATGAGTATTTGTTAACTAAATACATGCATTGATGAAAACATGCGTTTGAAAACCAGGCAAGATTTTTTTTCTAATTTGAGCTACAAAAGAATAACCAGGAAGAAAAGAAGAGAAGAAATAAGAAAATGGGACAATTCTTTATATTTTCTGTATTGTAAATTGTGGGGGTGTTATGAGATGGAGGTTGAGCTTTTCCTTCTAATTTTTAATTATGAGATGATGAAGAAAATTTGGATGGCTGAAATACAATAAAACCACAGTTTAGTTGATAAATAAGTTGAATTCTAACCAAATAGTTATAAAAATTTTTTTTTGGTTTGGTCCCCGTTTCACTGGAGGCACAATTTTAACTTTTTGGTCAGAGGTGATGACAATTTTCTCATCAAAAAGTCACATCTAAAGGGAACAGTAAGGCCTGACAGAGTGTCTTTCATCTCAAGGTCCAATTTAAAATTAACTTTCTGCCTTCTCCGAAGATATGAAAACAGTGTGAGAGCCCTGAGCAGATAGAGGGCTTGTCAGTTCATTAATAAACATTGACTTGACCTTCCCCTTAAAGACTGACCGAGCTGGTTCCCAGCACACTTTCAGGCTTGCTGTGTATAATCTGGGCCATAAGGAGGACCTGGGACAAGGATCAGCTTCCCAGACCCCAAGGACCTGGTCCCATCACATCACCTTCCAGATCCCGGGAGTGGCTTCTTGATTTACACCCACACATTAATGTACCACCGCCCTCTGCAGCCTGGCAGGGAGCCCAGTGCAGGAAAAAGTGTTCTGTTTCTTTTTTAAAAGTGCCATTAAAAGCCACAGGCCTTTCCCAGCCTGAGTTGTGAGATGCTTCTTAGCTTTCTGGCTTACTTAGTGTGTCTTTCGTGTCAGTACGAGGTTTCTCTGTAGCCATTTCTCAGTTCCTAAATTTCACCCAGTATAGTTTGGAAAAGGATTTTTCCCCACACTTTATAATTAATAAAAAAGAACAAAAACCACATTTCAGAATGCCCCTTATTTAAAAAAAAAAAAAATCTTTTGTACAGTGTTGTGTGTGCAAAGTACTGCCTCTATTTGGGCCTCTTTAAAGAAACGGCATTCCAATTTTTGACAGCCTTTTGGAGATGGTCTCTAACAATAATTTTCCATGTTTCCAAACAAAAAAAGGAAGAAAATTTTAACTTCGTTTTTCAAAATTTTATCTTTAATTTTTTTTTTTTTCTTTTTAACAGTCCTTCTTGCTCGTAAAGCAAATCTCTTTATTCCTGGGTAAAAAAGAAGCACTATTGAGCCACAGTTCTTCTTGAACTATTGGTTTGTCATTGGTTTTGATAGATTATAAGCCCCCAGTTGATATGGACCATGTCTTACTCAGAGCTTAGTACCAAAGAAACAATCATAATGATATTACTGCATTTATTGAGAGTTTATCATGTATCAGGTACAATTTTAGACACCTTGCATATATTAGGTCATTTAGTTTTCAAAATAATTCCAGGAGGGATAATTATTTTTGTAAATGAAGGAGCAGAATTACAGAGAAGCTAAGTCATGCACCAGGTAAATTATGGAGCCATGATTCAAAGCCATGTAAATGTCACCAGATACTCTTAACTGGAGTGTGTGTAGTAGGCCCTGAAACATTTGCTAAATGAGCAGTTATTTATCTTTTGACTGTAGAACTATTCCAGGTGCTTAGTGTGGCCCACATGATCATATGCCCTCCAAAGTAATTCTGGAAATACCCATCATCCATTTTCTAAGTATTCCATTGTAAGCCTGTCCCAGAAATCTTCTAGAAGCTTCATTATCTTTGCCCACCTTGTGTCTTAGGACTATACCCCAATCCAGTCTGGCTAGTGCCATTGCTTCTAACAAATAAAGGTCCTATTTGGAGTGGCTTTGAGGTGTGCTTTGGCATGCCTTTGTGTGTCTCCTATGCCCATTTCCCTTGCAATTAAGCTCCTAATACTTAATCCTATTACCTCCATGCTCTGTTCTTGTGCTACCAAGAGGTACATACTTTTTTTTCCTGACCTTCTCTCCACTTGGGCTATGTCATTTTTCATGTGTTCTGTATCTTTGTTCCTGGCAGAACTGCCTTACCCAAGTTCTCAATCTAATCTTAAAAGACATTTAACCAGAAGGCCCTGTTGCATGAGAAAGGTCAGCTCATCATGAGTTGAAAGAGACAGTTTATGGTTTGCAGCCTTAGAATCAAGTGAAAAGACCTAACTCACAAGGAGAGCTGACAGAAGCTTCTAAAATGCAGCATGTTCCATCATAATATGAGTTGGCTGTAAAGAGCTGGAAGCTAAGAGCCACCATGGTAAGAGTGCCACCCAGTAATGGTCTGGAAAGTTGTTGCAATTACAAATATCTGTATATATATTTTAAAAAAATAGTCATCTCAGAGTGCTTGAAGTAAAACCGTTAGTAGCTTATTTTGTAGTCCAATATTTTAGATGAGTAGTTGTACGATCTAGTGTCATCTTAGACTACAGTACAACTTTTAAGGTGGCCAGAAGATAGTGGGTAGCCAAGCTGTCCTTTATATGAGGGCAGTAGCACTGCTAGTATCTAACGTTTTTTAAGTACTTGCTGTGTGCTGGCAAAATGATAAGCACCCTATATATAATGTTACATATAGTACTCATAATTATTGTCTGAGACAGGTACTAGTGTTACCATCCCCATTTTACATATGAGGAAACTGAGATATAGGCAAAGTAAGTAATTCAGTCAAGGCAACACAATTAGTAAATGGGAATAAATGGAAGTAAGATTTAAAGCCTGGCTATAGAATTACTGCAGTGTCATTTTGCTATCAGGAGCCAGAGAACTACCTCTGGAAATGTATTTAAGGGATGCTTGATCAAAGGGATAGACTATAAGACTGGATAGTCATGAATTGCATAAAGAGGCATCAGATTCCCCATGTGTTATAGGTTCAACTATATCTCCCCCAAATTAAGATGCTGAGGTCCTAACCCCTAGCACCTCAGAATATGACCTTATTTGGAAACAGGGTCATTGTAGATGTAATTAGTCAAGATGAAGTCATTAGGGTGGGCTCTAATCCAATATGGCTGATGTCCTTATAAAAAGGGGAAATTTGGACGCACATACAGACTGGCACAGAGGAAAGACAATATGAAGAACACCATCTATAAGACAAGGAATGCCTGAGGCTACCAAAATCTAGGAGAAAGACATGGAACAGATTCTCCCCCGCAGCTCTCAGAAGAAAACAACAGGGCAGGCATCTTGATTTTGAACTTCTAGCTACTAGAGCTGTGAGACAATAAATTTCTGTTGTGTAAGTCACCCAGTTTATAGTACATTGTCATAGCCATCGTAGAAAACTAACATAGCATGTCACCCATGAGAGGGTGAACAGCATTTTCCCCTCTACTGTATCTCCAGGCCTCACATAATGGGTGCATAAATGAAGCAGCCCTGGTAGCAGAGACAGATACTTCTGAAAGTCCAGTCTTCCAGAAACAGATCCCAGTGCTGATCACTAGAAATGGCAGTATTCCTTGTGGATGCCAATGCATACCTTGTGGCAAGTCAACTAAATTGAAGCTCTTCCATTCTGGAAAGATAAGTGGTTCATCCCCACTGGAATGAATGCTCATCCAGGTACAGGTTTGCTTTCTGCTTGCAGAGTCTCAACTAGTACCACAATCCAGGAGCGTACAGAGTAATTTATCCACCTCTTGTCTATCAAGAATTATTTCTGGTTTCACAAAAGAAGAATCATGGAATCAAAGAGTTTGAGTGTTTTTATATTTCTTGATAGGTTATTTTTAAACCCTTGAGGAAAAGCCAAAATAAAGAGAGAAAATTTACATGAAAATATGTGGATCCCACGTTTCTATTTTTAGTACATGATTGCTTGGACTTATGCTGGAGTAAAGAGCAAAGAAAAGTGGGTCCCAAATGGCATTTCCCACTGCAGAGGACAATGGCAGCATAGTGATTTTTCTCCTCCTGTCCTCCCACTCTGCATTAGACTTCTCGGATTATCGCATTGTGAGTCTAGGAAGCTGGTTGTGAACTATAGGGCACATACAAGAAGGTATCATCCCTTCATTCACTCAGCAAATATTGATTGAGTCCTTACTATGTGCCAGGAAATAGTCCAGATAAAGGAGCTAGAGAAGTCAAAGAGAAGGAAAAAACCTACTGAGGAATAAAGAGGCAGTGGATTTAAGGAGAGTGAAGTGTAAGAGTAACTGATTTCCTGCCCTGGTTTTAGAGGTGAAGGAAAACCTTTCTATGGAAGACAAACTGAAGCTGGGATGTGAAGGGCAAGTAAGAATTGGTCCTACTGATTTTGGAGAAAGATTGGCCTAAGCAAGACAAACTATGAATGCAAGTTTTCTCAGTAAGGAGTGTTGGCTTTATAGGAAACAAAGGAAAGGCAATGTAACAAAAATATATCATTTTCGTCAGCTATGAATAAAGGCAAAATAAAACAAAATAGTATTTGAGGTATTTGCTGTTTTGTTACCATTAGAAACCCCACATGCTTTCATGTCAAATTATAATTTATGCAGATATATTTAAATAATATTTATGCTCATCATTATTTCAAAATTATTGTAGCTATTATGTCCATTGCCTAGTATTACTATGCAATGTTTTAATGAAACAGCATAGATTACTATATTACTATAACACATTTCTTTAAAAATATTTTGATGACTATATCAATGTAATTGGTTTTCTTTTTTTACCTTATGCTTTATATCATTCTTCTGAGAAAGAGTCTATAGCTTCATTAGAGGGTTTAAAAAATACATAGCACCAAAAAGGTTATGGACACCTATCTACAGGAAACGGGAAGGTCTGTGGAATTTTTTCCAATCATGTCACGATGTCAATTAACCAAATAGCAATAGCGACAATTAGTGTTATGTGCTTTGTTGAATTATTTGTTCATGAAAATCTAGAGTTCCTTACTAGCAAAGAACCTTCCATTAGAAGGTGCTTGGTAAATATTTGTTTAAGTAATTGAATTTGGCTGCAAAGAATGTATTAATAGAACTCATGTTGTAGGTGACTTCTCAACTCAAATGTTAGTTGCAGTTCACTAAATACCTGTTTTAATATTTAAATGAGCATTACAATCGAAATTTTCTTTTAGAATGTAGTGAACATAATAGACTCATAGGAAATACCTCCAGCAGACATGCTTTATTCTAGGGACATAAACAGTACCATTAAATAAAAAGGTTAGTTTCTCAATTTTACCTCCCTTTTGCAGTTGCTCAGAAATCTCTGAGAGGGCTTCACCCTTCATCAAATGAAATCCCAACTGGATCATTGTAATGTGACGAGTAATTTGGCCTCTTCAACCCTGTCCACACAGGGAGGAAACTAGATGAGAATTGAATTACTGAATATCAACCTCTGTATTTCAGTTTTCCTTGAGTAAAGGACAACAAACATTTTCCATTTACTCATAGTGGAAAGATATTTCTTTGAATTGATTTCAGGAGTCTTTACTAATTAAATGATCCCTAGAGTCACCATTTTAAATGTCTTAAATTAATTTGGTACAACATGTTTAACACTTCCCCAGAAGATGAAATTCACTTATTTGATACCCGAAGAGCTTTTAACTGTGTATGCTTTAATCAGAAAGCCATGCCATTTGCATTTAAATTTTATTTTCACAAGTAGGAATGAAGAAATGATTATGAATACACATGACTAGAGATGTAGAAATATCATTATTTGTTTAGTAACTCTGAAAAAAATTGTGATTCTCTATAGAGAATTCCAGTACATCCTATTGCCTCAAAAATAATTGAAAGGCTTTTGTCATATATGGTTTTCTTTTTTAAATATTGAGTCTGTTTTCAGAAATTCCTGAATGTTCAATGGATTGGAAATGCTATTTTCCAGTATTTCTAGAGTTTTTTTCTTTATTTCTTAACAGTTTTATAGAGGCACAGTTGATCACAGTTTATTTATTCATAAACTTTTTTGTTTAAGAATAGCTCGTGGGACTGCGAAAAGTTACAAATACATACAGAGATATCCGTTATACCTCACATCCGGTTTCCTCTATTGTTCACGTCACAACTAATGAAACCATAATGATATATGATTATTAATTAAAGCCCTTGCTTTAGTCAGATTTTCTTAGTTATTGCCTAATATCCATTTGCTGTTCAGGATTGCATCCAGCATATCACATTACACATGGTCATCATGCCTCCTTCTGCTCCTCTTGGCTGTGACAGCTTCTAAGACTGTTCTTGTTTTTAATGACCTCGAGGGTTTTGAGAAGAGTACTTGCCAGGTATTTTATAGACTTTCTCTCAGTTGAAATTTGTCTTATTTTCCCCCAAATTAGAGAGAGATTATGTGTTTTTGTGTGGAGGGCCACAGAGGTAAAGTTTCATTTTCATCACGTCATATCCAGGGTACATAGTATCAACATGATTTATTGCTATTGGTGTTAACTTTGATTGGTGTTAACTTTGGCTAGAGGTGGTGTTTGTCAGGTTCCTACACTGCTTTCCCCTTCCCCCTTTTCCATACTATGCTCTTTGGAAGGAAGCCACTACATGCAGCCCATGCTCAAGGGATGAGTTGTTCCACCTCTATGAGGACAAAGTATTTACAAAATATTTGTAATTCCACAAGGGATATTTGTCTATTCTCTTTATTTATTCATTTGTTTATTCAATTATTTATAGAAGGATGACTCATAGATATTTATATTATACTCTGGGTTACAATTAGGGTTACAATTACTATTTTATTAATTTATTGCTCAAATGTTTATATTTTTAGTCATTGGGAGCTCTTTCTGTTGGTTCCTGCACCCTTTTGACATGCCCCATCAATATAGTTTTTTGAGTACTTTCTTACTTTGAGATACTACATGATATTCCAGGCTCATCTTAGGTATTCCTTGTGCCAGCACTACAACCAGCCATTTCTCCGTGGAGCTCTGGCTTACTTTATTGGAGAATGATTCTAGAAACCAAGATAGGTGGTAGGTGTGTCTTGCTACAGAAGTATTACTGTTTCTAGACCCTTTTTCAATTATGTATTCCAATTGACTATAATTCGGTTATAATAAAGTTATTAATTCATGTGTATTAAAAAATAAAAAGCATTAGAACATCATTTTTTTCAAACTGATAATGGCCACAGAACATTATTTTTGAAAAAACTCGCCATGCTCTATTTTCTTAAGACCTGTGTAAGAAAGAAGTAAAACGTATCCTGCATTCAGTATTGTAATGTTTCATTATTTGAAGTCATCTAAATGTATGCATTGTTTAGATCATAAAAAAACAATTTTTCTACAAAATTGAACACAGACACACACCCAATATAAAGATACATGCATTCCTCACATTGTTAAAATAAAACTTTAGAAGGCTCAGTTTTCCTTACTTGCCTACATTTGGGATGAGGAAGTTAATGTTAGAAATATTATTTTTTTCCTAGTTCATGTTATGTCAAATTCAGATAACCATTTTCTTGGGAGGGGCAGAGTAAACAGTGCCACAGAGATCATTTATGGCTCCAATAAACTGCCCAATCTTGGGATTTATTCCATTCCTAATAATAACTTAACACTGTCTATTTATAATTATCCTTTTTGCTTGTGTTTGTAATTAATAATGGGAACAATAAGGAGATATTTAATACAGAGATAAGTCAAGCTCAAGCAAGAGCAGGTGTTAGGGAGTGCCAGGGCAGGGAGAAGTGATACTGATGTTCTGCTGACAGCATATTCCATAGCACAAAGCACACTTCTGACAATTATGTGGTGAAAGGGAAATACAGGAAATTGCTTTTACATTGTTTATTGACCTTTAAATTACCTACGTATTGAATTATGGCTCAAAAGATAAAGAATTGTCATTATACACTGTTTGAGGATTAGAGAATGAAAAGAAAATGTATCTGAGACATGGATGTTTGTTAAAATTCAAAAGTCAGGTTAATATGAACATGTTTTTTTAATCTTATATTCAGAAACTAAAAATAAGTTGAAGCACAGAATAACATTACCTTGAGCCTATTTGGAGCCAAAACATTTTTCCAAATACTTATCTAAAAATTCTTCCTACCAACCAGTCTAAATGGTCAATATAGAATCAAAACCCCAGGAAAACAATAAAAGATGCTGTTTTCCTCAATAATTATTAATACTTACAAAATTTTGCTCTTGATGGCCAAAATGCTGTGGCCCCTCCCATGGGATTCCAGAGTCCATGTGCATTCAACAGATATTGATTCTGTTTCTCATGTAGGACAGGGGTACCCTAGACATCAGTGATTCTGCTAATATCGCTAAAGCTCTAACAGGGGAAGGAAATCAAATGCAACAAAAATGTTATGAGAACAGGCATATGTGTTTAAGTGGCCAAAACAATGTGAGTTGAAAAGAGAGTGGGAACCTGATACTTTCCCTGGATTTAGCAGCAGCAAAGTGTGTCAGAACATAAGACAAACACAAGAGTTTAGTGGAACTGTCAATCATACCAATGGACTATTGCGTTAGTGTATTTCTAAACCTCTGGTCAGTAGTGGAACATTTTACTGCTTGGAAGAGAAGGAGTATTTAAATTGCAGGTATGATCTAGCCAGGAGACAAGGGCAGAATTCCTAAATTTTACTGTAAATTTTAGGCTAACTCCTAAGAAGCACACTTGATATTGATTCAAATCACAGTAACTTCCCTGACCAATATCTTTGTCAAGATGAGGTTAACTGGTTGAATGGTAGCCCTCTAAAACATATTTCTGTGTCTTAACCCCAGGAACCTAGGAATATGACCTTATTTGGAAAAGGGTCTTTGCAGGTGTAACTAAGTAAAGGATCTCGAGATGACATCATCATGGATCATCTGGATAAGCCCTAAATCCATTGACAAGTGTTCTAACAAGAGACAGAAGATGCAGACAGAGAGAAGAAGACCACATGGAAACAGGGGCAGAGAGTGGAGTTATATAGTCATAAGCCCAGGAATACTTGGAGCCACTAGAAGCATTGATTTCAGATTTCTAGCTTCCAGAAGTATGAGAGAACAATTTTTTGTTGTTTTAAACCAGCAAGTTTTTGTAAATTGTTTTACAGCAGCCACAGAAAACAAGCTTCCAAGAAAACATGACCTCTTTGCCGCTCCTTAAATGTGCCAAGCTCTTGCCTTAGTTAGGACTTGTTATTCCCTCTGCCTGAACACTCTTCCCTAATTATCTGGAGGACTCCCACACTCACTCCATTTAGGTCTCTGCTCAAATACCACTTGACGAGAGCAGCCTCCCTATCACCTAATCTAAAATAGTAGCCCCATCCCACACTTCCCTGCTCTATATTCCTTCTCAGCTCTATCTCCTATCTTTAGAATATCAGCTTTACATGAATGGTGATCCCGTATGTCTTGTACACCTCTGTATACTCTAAGAACATTCCTTGCACATAGTAGGCATTCAACAAATATCTGTTGAAACAGAGGCCAAATCTTTCTTTTTTTTTTTTCTGTTTGTTTGTTTGTTTTTTGAGAAGATGGGGGAGAGATAGGGCAGAAAACATCATATTGGTGGAAATCCAATGTTCGTGACAATAATTCAAAGCACCAGAAAGATTATGTAAGTGGGGACCTCTGGCTACCTGCAATAAGCTTATTAACTATTGTGGGAGACCAGCATATGCCTCCCATTAAATATGAAGGATTGTTAAGCTGAAGACAATTAAGAAACAAATTCAGGAAAGCTCTTTGCCCTTCTTCTATTTGACTAAAAGCAGGATATAGATTCACAAAAACAGAAGGTATCCTGCTCCATTCTCCACCAGGGAGAACAAAGACTAACCACTGAAGGCAGCTTTTGACTCTTACAGGCCTGGACATGATACCAGAGGAATCTAAATTAACAAACTTACTAACTTTTATCTGCCAGTTACTTGCCATCCCCCAAGTTGCCGCCCACTGAGACTCAAAATCTTTTTATTTGCCTTGTCCCTTCTCTAAAAATTGACTGTTCTCTGTTGAAGATGCTATAGAAACTGAACTGGATGGAATTCAAAGCCACTTCTTTGAGAACTACACATTCTCTGGGTGCCTCCAATGTATATATGAAATATACATGTTAATAAACTTGTTTTTTTTCTCTTATCAATCTGTCTTTTGTAATAGGAATCTGTTCTAAGAACCTATGAGAGTTACTTTTCATCCATGCTATAAAAGAAAAAGACCCAAAATTCATTGCTGATTACAGAATATTGGAAATATGTGTCTGTAGAGTTAGGTAGAAATGAACTATCAGTGAATTTTCTCACTTTAATACTGAGATGCATTATATGACTAATGCTTCATCTTTATTTCTGATATTTACATAGCAGTGGCTCTTAATTTTTAGGCATTGAATTTCTCTATACCCAGTTCTTATTCAAGTAGTTAATGGTGTGTAAATATATTTTAAAAACAATAGGAGAATATGCTATTTAAAGAATCCCTGCTGGTTTGACTCCTTTTTAATATAACGAAATGGTCAATGTTCAATCTTTTTGAATCTATTATTTCAAAAAACACATTTGAGGCTTTGATGACAGATAAGCTTGGTTCTTCTATCTGAGTGTTTTTGTATTTTTTTTTTTTTTTTCACAAATTAGAGAAGATCTGAAGGAAGTAACATCTTTATTTTCTGCTGGGAGAAGGGAATGTCAGGACCAGAGTTAAGCAATTTCATTTTTGTATAGTGCTGTTGTGGACTCTATTAATATTTCATAAGAATGAATCATTTAATCATGAACATATCTTTCTTCAGACATCACCTTTGCTTCCAAACATTTTGGAACATCATAAAAATCACACATATTCTTTCACCTTTGCAGGGTGAGAGTTTATTATTTTATAATGTCCAGCTAATTGCAAATTTAATAAGCTTGCAATTATCTGATGAATCTTTAAACAAATAATGTGCTATTTTCAAAGATTTGGTCAAATAGAAAATTTATTTTACTTTTGTATTAAAATTATGTAAGAGTAAATTATTGCCAGTCTATATCTTTTGTTTGATTTTATTTAAAGAGTCAACTGATTCAAATATACTATAAAGTTTTGCTTCTCCTTTCATTTAGAGTTAGAATCTCAGAGTTATTTTTGAAAGTTATTTTTCTCAAGTAATAAGTATCACAATATTGACTCATTTCATCAAGTAAATTTTCTGTAAATAAAAGGGTAAGAGAAAATATTGATTTAATATTTTACTCTGGTTTAATATACAGAAAAGAAGACAGAAAAGTATAGGATAATTTTAGAAATATGTTACATGGGAACGAGGAGGTCATTATAGAAAATGCTGTTTAAGCAAAAATTTCACCAAAGTTAAATAGACAAGCAATACTTTGTACAAGGATGTTTCCATAAAGACAAAGGACAGGACTCAGTCTGAACTCACCTTTTGGGATGAGCTAGTGGAAAAGTACTAGAGAACTCTAGAGAGGAGGTTAATCAATGGGCTTTGAGCAGATTGAGTTATTTCCTGAGTTTGCAAATATCTTTCTCTGTGACTAGGCCATTTGTGTTTCCCAATCAGTACCCACTGAAGTTAGGCTCCCCCATTCTACCCACATGAAAAGTCATTTTTATCATCTCCTTTTACATTTCCTTTTGTTTCTTTTTTTCTAACTATGGATGAATGCAGTTCAGTGAACTTATGAAGTAGATTCCTTCTTATCCATTAAAAGATTGTCCACAAATATCAGAAGATATAATTCTAGAACAGCAAATGAATAATATAGACCACATGAGAACACTGGTGAACTATCAAAATAAATCAATATACTATACTTTAACTTCAGTGAGTAGTCATATTCTCATGACAGTTTTAAAAGAGGTAAATGCACTTGTCAATATCACTCTAGAGACTTGCCAAAATACCAAGCTTAGCTTTATTCACTATTGATATATATAACTGAAGCTAAGTATTAGTTCGTCGGAAGCATTTACCTTGTAAAGAACAAATAATACCTTCAATTTCATATTATTCCTTTATGGTTGATATGCAGTTTAATAGCTTTACTCAATATTACTTTTTCTCTAAATTAAGAAAAAAAATAGCAACTTTTCCTACAAATTTTATTTTATTTTTTATTTCAAAATATTATGGGGGTACAAATGTTTTTGGTTACATGGATCACTTTTGTAATGCTTGAGTCAGGGCTATAAGTGTACCTATCCCCCAAATAGTGTCCATTGCATCCCTTAGGTAGGTTTTCCCCACTCCCTCCTCAACACCCCCCACTTGATATCTGCTGAGTTTTATTTCACTCTATGCACATGCAGGCTCATTGATTAGTTCCAATTTAATAGCAAATACAAGTTGTGTTTGTTTTTCCATTCTTTAGATACTTCACTTAGGATAATAGTCTCCACTTCCACCCAAATTGTTCCAAAAGGCATTAATTCATCTTTTTTATGGCTGAGTAGTATTCTTTGGTATACACATACCACATTTTGTTAATCTACTCATGAATTGATAGGCACTTGGGTTGATTTCACCCAATTGTGAATTGTGCTGCAATTGTGAATTGTGCTGCAATAAACATTCAAGTGCAAGTGTCTTTTTGATAAAATCACTTCTTTTCCTTTGAGTAAATATCCAGCAGTGGGATCGCTGGATCAAATGGTAGGTTTACTTTCAGTTCTTTGAAAAAATCTCCATATTGTTTTCCACAGAGGTTATCCTAATTTGCAGTCCCACCAACAATGTGTGTCTCTTTCTCTCTGCATCCATGCCAACATCTATTGTTTCTGGACTTTTTAATAAAAGCCATTCTGATTGGTGTAAGGTGATATCTCATTGTGGTTTTAATTTGCATTTCCCTGATGATTAGTGATGTTGAGCATTTTTTAACATGTTTATTGGCCATTTGTCTATCTTCTTTTGAAAATCTTCTGTTCATGTCTTTGTCCACTTTTTAATGGGGTTGTTTGATGTTTTCTTGCTGATTTGCTTGAGTTCTTTGTAGATACTTGTTATTAGCCCTTTAGCAGATGTACAGCATGCAAATATTTTCTCCCATTCTGTAGGTTATTTGTTCTGTTCATTATTTCCTTAGCTGTGCAGAAGCATTTTAATTCAATCAAGTCCCATTTATTTATTTTTAATGTTGCTGTCTGTAATTGCCATCGGGGTCTTAGTAACAAATTCTTTGCATAGGCTGATATCTAGAAGAGTTTTTCCTACATTTTCTTCTAGGATAATTATGGTTTCATGTCTTAAAAGTCTGGTATCCATCTTGAATTAATTTTTGTGAGTGGTGAGAGATAGGGATCCTGTTTCATTCTTCTGCATATATCTATCCAATTTTCCCAGCACCATTTATTGAATAGGGGTTCTTTTCTCCAGTGTATATTGTTTAAGCTAAGTGGTAGTTACATGAGTTTTGTTATATTTTTGCTGTCTATGCTTTTTTGTATGTCTGAACTAATTTTAATAAGTATTTTAAAAGTATAAAAAAGAATAACTGTGTCAACCAATTACTTTGGAGCCTTTTTAATTCTGAAAATGACAGAGGCACAAAGAACAGGCAGTTCAGTGACTGTTAAATCATGTAAAGAATGATCAAACCTGTATATCTGATTTGTTGTAATTATTATGAATCTAGACCCTTCTAAAATTAAATAATTAAGGAGGGTAAGATGAGATCATAAGTTTGTTAGAGATAAGAGTGTCTGTTACAGAAAAGTACAATTCTTGGAAGATGAACCTGTGGAATCCAATTAAATTTCTAGAACTGCAAACACAGCTCTGAATAAAATTGAAGATTTTTCTCTGATTACTAATGAGAAGTCTTCTGAGTGATTGTGCCAAAAGGTTATTTGTTAATTAGAACCATGTGAAATTATGTCTATGTGATTCAGAAACTAAGTGAACTGCTGTTACATTACAATGTGTGCAAGAGCAGCAATTATAGGAACCACTGAGCAGCTATTATTAAGTGATGACTGTAGATACATAAAATTTTGTAGTCAATTGATTTTATTGTAGTAGAAATGCATCCTTTTCATAAGACTGAATGTAAAACAGTCTATCTAATGTAGTATCTACCTCCTTTCTTTTTGCTTTAATGCAAATATAAGAGCAACTTTCAAAATATAAATTTAATTAATTTTTTGGGAAGCAAATTTTATAAGGAAGGGTGCTCTTAGTGCCTATAATACAAAATAAAATTGTAATTGAAGAATGTTCTTTCACTTGGAAATCCCACTTTATTTTGGCATCCAGTAATTTTTCACTTGTTTTATTGCAACATGTGCTTAAAATCCTGACACACACAGGTATAGAATAGCAAAAAGGACCAGAGTTCCCATTGACACACAGGTATGAGCTCATGCCAAGGAATACTGGAATTCTGAAGGCTGTTAAAAATAAATTAAAGTTGTGTCACTCGCTTTTTTCTCTCATATCAATGAGATCTTCTTTGAAAATGCATCTCTCATTGAATAGTTTTTATAATAGTGTTATGGACTGCACTGTGCCCCCAACCCCAAATTCTCAGGTTGAAATTTAGCTCTTAATGTGACTGCATTTGGAGATAGGACCTGTAAGAAGGTAATTAAGGCTAAATGAGTTCAAAGGGGCAAGATGCTAGGACTGGTGTCCTTATTTTAATAGAGACACCAAGAGTGCATGCACACAGAGAAAGGCCATGTGCGGACAGAGCAAAAAGGTGCAAGCCAGTAAGAGAGGCTACTGGAGAAATCAAACCTGCTGGCACCTTGATCTTGGACTTCAATAACTGTAAGAAAATTAATTTGGTTGTTTAAGCCACCCAGTCTGTGGTATTCTGTTATGGCAGCCCAAGCAGACTAATAATACAGGTTTGAATTTAAAAATCTATATTTTTAGGTTAACTTCTAAATGGAAGTAAGATTAAAGACATTTTTTTTTTTTTGGTGTCTGAGTAGTCTTATATGTTTAGAAATTGAAAAGCTTTTTAATTATGGATTTTCATTGAAGAAAATGTTAATCCAGCATTGGAACAATTAAAGATGTATTTAAAGTGCCCACCTCTGATAATCCTCTTTCACCCTGGCAGCTTGGCCAAAGGCTTCCTAGTTTTTTAGCAGTATTCATTAGGGTGGTTGCAAGGCTTTGATCAAAAAATTCATCTTATTCAAATAAATGAAAATATTTGCCCAAATTCTCTATTTGAAATTATTTTAATAGAGGGCTTCAAAAATGTGAAAATTCTGTCCTCAATTTGATCTTGCTCTTTAAGACTTATCCTTGAGAATGAGAGTGAACTTATTGGTAGTGGGAAAGAACTTCATATTCTGCATCGATTTTTGACAGTACTATTTAAAGAGGCAGTGATTTAAATCCCTTGTGCTGATGGATTTGATAAATCTCATGACACTTGACAACATTTCTTTCAGATATTTTGGCTGTGTTTTCAATGCTAATGCATAGGACTATAGAACACGATAAAACTAGATACGTTGCTAAGCACTAAAAGTACTTCATCAGTACAAAGAATTTCTAAAATTTTGTCCGAGTAGAGGTTTAACATGGTAAATAAATGCTTCATCATTACAGGGACGCTGCAACCCTTGCAGCTTTTATAAGGGGCTCCTAAAACAGGGAATCTTCTTGGACAGCATCACAGTGAACACAATAAACACTAGTATCGGAATGGACTGAAACACTATCTAGGTTCATATTTATGAAAACTGAAGGTAAATTACATAGCTTCCTGTGTTCTAAGATCTGTTTCAATGTATCATACAAATACATTATTAATTCTGGATTGAATGATATCATTTGATTGCAGCATTGCTTTAATGTTTTTTTCTTTCCTTCCGACCTAAGCTATAAACCAGCTTAATCATTTCCCGTGCATATGGCTTCACCACTCATCTAGATTCACTCAAAGTAATTTTCAAGTAATTAATATTTTAATGATCTGAAATGATTTTACATTCTGCTCCCACATGCTTGTCTATTTACAATGTATATTAAACTGTCAAAAAGTAGGCCCCAATAAATAGATTGGAACATTTTTTCTATAGACTTCGTTAGAGTTATTATCTTGAGTCACAGTGTGGGGGTAGTCAAATAAAGTGTATCTGTAGCCATTGCTGTCATCCAAACAGATCTGCTATGTTCTTCTCTGTGATTTCTGATGTTCACCAGGATTAAAGCATGGAAGATAAATATATTTGTGCCCTTGGGTGTTTTTCTTAGAAAAATTATTCTCAACATCCATAAATCTTTTCCTCTTCAACCCTCTTGGAGGTCAGACAAGATTTGTTTTCAAAGTGAAGGTGTTTACCCAAAAACCCTACCATTAATCTTAACTTCACTTAACAGGTTTTTTTTTTTCTTTTTCAGGAGAAAAGAACATAGGTGACAATTGAATAAGCTAAACAAATCCAAATTATTAGATATGATGTTCCAAATGTGACTTTGTCTTTTTCAAGTAAATTATGACGTTGATAACTTCCCATTAAGATAAGGATAGACTTTATTCATTATATTGCTCATAAAAGGTATTCTCAATCTCTTTGCCCCCATTTCACAGGTTAAAAATGTGTAACATATTCTCAATACATTTCAGATCATAAGCCATAGTGTGACTTATAGATTCATTAAATAGACAAAAATTGTGATGTCTACCATGGGCCTATTAGAAAAAATAACCTTAATGGGGATAGTAGAGTAAATTTGACGATCTTTCCATTTTCAACTGTCAAAAAGAAATTATAAGTCATTTTTAATTATGTAAAATAACTTGGTAATTAAGTGGTTTTATTTTCTGTTTATACAAAATGTGTGTTTGGAAAGATGTCATTTCTACTCTGCCGATCAGCTGTCACAAGGTAGACTTTGTCAAGTGTCATACTCAGATGTAAGTATTCCATAGTAAGACAAGAAACCACAAAACCTAAAGAATTATATATTTCCTACTTTTGCTATTTTCTTCCTCAAGTTATTGTAGTCAACTTCAAACTAATTATTGCTTTCGCATATATAAATGGAAAATATAAGATCATAAGATATTCCTTTTGCTAAAGATTTATATTCCTAGCTCCAATGGAATTTTATGTGTACAGAATAACAGCAACTAAGATTTCAAATTCTTCTAAAATTGTGTTTTTAACTTGGGGTCAACTGTCCGGCTGGGGAAAGATCCATAGCAATTTTATGAAAATTTATGTACATTTGTTTATATGCCTTTTTCTAAAGAGAGCATCTAAAACATCCCTTAGAGTCTTAAGAGGTATCAGATTTCCAAAGTTTAGAACCACTGCTCTGATAATACACTAATTAACACCAGATTACCAACTGGGAACTAGATTCATGTTTTTAGATATCCAGGTAAGTGTTATTAGCACAGTGAAGCTAATCAAATTCATACACAATATGTTCAGTGGTTTTAATAACACCACAGTATTGAGCAGCATATGTCAGTATATTCTACTGACATATCTGATTTCTTTTTCAATCACAAAGAGGTAGAAATATTTGGAACTTCAGGTTAGTTCTTCCATCAGTAGATTTAAGTGTAGCCAAAATAGTGATTCTAACGATTTCTTTGGAGCATCTATTAAAGATTGACAAGTAGTGACTCCTTGTCTACTCTTTCACTATACTTTTTTTTTCCACATCTTGTAAATGACCACTAGCCATTGGTGTCTGTAGAGTATCAAAATGAAACTATGTCAATTGGAGAAAGATTGTTCTTTAGGACCATCTGTGTGAAATCTTAGGAAAATCTTTTAACGTTCTTACATTTTTAGAAGGTAAGCAAATAGCGAGCTTTAATTATGTTTTTTCAACTGGATTACGCTCACTTTAGTAGTATACTACAGATAATTCTCTGCAGATCAAAAGAAAAAGTTGAAGAAAATGACCACTTTTAACTGGGTCATAGCCAGTCAGGAACACTAAACTGCAACATTTTCACTGGATTTATTGGAAACATTATCTTTCTATCTCTGCTTAGCATGTGATTAATTCTTACTTTCAAGGTTGCAAATATTTACATGACAGCATCAAGTTGTGCAGGGAAATTATCTTAACATTTGAGAAGACAAGACAACTTAAATGAGAAAATATTTTTTAAAATGCCATTGTGCTGACTTTTTGCACAGGTAAAGTGTAAATAAGGAATGTATATATGTGAAGTTGGTTACTTTTTAATACTAGAGGAATATAAAGATGAACATGGTTGCTCTTAAGATTACAAGGTAAGAAATATATAATTATAAAGAACTAATATACTATGCAGCAGAAAGAGAAGAAACAAGGATACATTCAAAGGCAGCAACTATGGGCAGTATTGTTAGCTTTGGTGACAAATGGAATAAGAAAAGTTTCATAAAGGTGACTCTGATCTGGATCTTGAGGTATAAATAGGAATTCATTAAGAATTCCTCTTATTAAAAAAATAATCAGGGGCGAGTGTAACAAAATCTATCAATAGCTAATTTTTAAAAACAGCAAACACCATAAACAGCTAAAAATAAACACTGAGCAGAAAAAAATACCTTCTAGTGTGAAAATGATAGATTATGGAGGTGAAATATACTCCATTTCATAAACACTGTTGCCCTGAACTATAGAGAAGGACATATGGGATATTATATTAGATAGAAAATGCCCAAGACTCTTATATTAAAATCTGGGACCAGAGCAAGCTCCCAAAGTCTATGACCTGGTGAAATGTACAGGCTGGGTAAAGGCTGGTGGAACTGCTGCATTTACCCTAACAAGGCCAAGACTCTCTTTATTAAATTGTGGGGGGAAGTATTTCTAAGCTGAAGACATAGCTATGTTAAGAAGACATCTGCGTGTTTCCTGTGAGCATAAGCAAACTAGAAAGCAAGGTTAAACTTATTTTGTTACCCAGCTAAGTGGCGGGCAGCAGGCAGGCTGCAATGGGGTGAAGTAAGAAATGCTAGCCTGACTTCAGTGTCTGAAGTCCTTTGCTTACTATCTTCTCTCATTTCTTATTATTGTTTTTTAAAAATACATAAACACTGATTTATGTTTATGCCAATCTCTGGCTTTACCTAGCATTGAGATAGTTTAGAATATAGAAGAATTCAAAGAGGGCATCAGGCACCAAGACATTAAATATTTTGTTGATGTTAGAAGTTAAAGAACAAAAGGTAGGAATTAATACTTCCTCAGGGTCAGAGAGATGAGGCATTTTTATAAAGCATTCAGCTATAAACAGCCAAGCTCCCTATTTGAGCATGCTCAGTTTGACTCTGCATCCCACGGTCTTTCCATTCTCAGGATGTCTGCACTGGAGCAGCCCAGGAGAAAGGAAATTCCAGGGTGAGGTAACAGCCCATGAAAATGTGTAGACTCGATCTAGAGTCGATGTTTATGGGGAGAAATGGCAAGAGAAAAGGGCGATAAAATTTGTTGAATTCAGAATGTTGAATTCAGAATTTTAGACTTTCACTTTGTGGTTGATAAAGAATTACTAATATTTTATGCATGGAAGTGATGGGATTTGTGTTTCAGCTGTATAACACCAAACATAGATTAGTCTAAGGCAAAACACAGAAGGCAAGGTGGGAGGTTAAGGAAACAAAACAGGTTGAAGACATAGTTTAAATTTAGAAGATAATAGTGCTGTGAAAAGGAAAGAATTTTTTAAGGGACATTTTGTAATTCACACTTAAATGGCTTGGTTTCCAATTTTTTCTTGAAGGACTGAGGGGGAAGTTAATAGTTTATAGCTTGGGTAGTTGGAATGACAATGATGCCATTGCTGAAACAGAAAATCCTTGGGAAAGGAAGAGAAGGTTTAGTAAGAATTAATGATGGGTTAGTTCCATTTTGGACACCTTGACTTATAAGTGTTCACAAAAATTCCAGTAGAAAATATCCAAAACGCAGTTAGTGATTTCACTGGCTGAACATCATAGAATTTGTTTCCTCCTGATGTGGATTTCAAAATAGGCACTCCTTACAAGTGGATAGCTCTTCTGCAAGTACTAATGGAAAAAATAAGGCTCATTCCAAGTTGATTTTAATCCCTGGGTTCATCTGCATCCTACTTGCTTGAAGGAAAATCATGAACAATCTGTGTGGGAAGTTATCACGGCCTCTACCTGGAGGCAGTGCAGTAGTAGATACCACTTCCACTCGCATTCTGTTAGCAGGAAATAACTCACACAGAAGAGTTTCCACCTTTGGTTTTTATGTAAGGTGCAAGGCAGAAATGAGTCAGTTTGACAAATCAGAGACAGAGACTGGTATGGAGCCCTTAGGTTTTCTGAGGTAGAACCTTTTTTTTTTTTTTTTGCTTTATGAAGGTTAATTTTAATAATAGTTAACATAAGTAAGCATTTTAAACACTATTGATTACAGCTGTCATATTATTCAAAATTCAAATTGTGGTAAAATTGTAAACTGTGTATTTAATAAAAAAATGTGAGCTCTGAGCTCTTGTTATATGCCAGAAACCATCCTAAATGATTTGTGTATATTGTTTAACTCTTTGCACAGCCCTATGAAGCTTTATTTATTATTATTTCCTCCCATCTTATCAGGTTGGACAATAGAATATTGCTACTCTCCAGCTATTTTTGACACATAGAAATGGAAATTTCCTATGATTCAGCCTAATACATAGGAGAGGATAAATCACTTGTCCAGAATGAAAATATCACAAGCTCAAAAAAGGAGGAATCTAGATTTGAACTCAATAGCCCATTTTTCTCTTTACACTGTATACTTTCTCATTTTATATATAAACATATACACATATATGTCATATGTACACATACATATATAGAGATATTAATATACAGAGTCTTAAACTCTGTGTGTGTGTATATTTTTTATTTTTAGAAAAAAAGTGCACTTTAGGTATTTTTTTAAAGGCCCAAATATCCATAAATAGGTGATCTACTTTCTGAACTTTAATCCTAAATTATAAAAGCTGTTCATTATTTTTCACACAATCTGTCATTACTGCTATCCCTCCACTCAAGTACTTTAATTTTATTTTTTTATTTTTTCCCACAATTAACTTGATGGCTGAGTTTGTGACCTCAACACTTAAAAAAAAGAACCCTGTTTCCCTCCATTCATCTCAACCCTTATTATCTCTCCAGAGCATCTTCTCTGAGCACAATGAGCACAGTGGATTCATAGCTATTTGGGCATAGTTATTTGTCAGTGGTCCTCAGGGATACAATTCCTTATTGTCATACAGCGACCAATCTATAATTATTAGTGGGAGCTGTTAACAAAAGAGGCACAGAAAGTTCATCTTCCAAATCCAAACCAATGTGACCTGCCAAGGCTCTTGTTTCCCCACTGGCTACGTGGATGCACCAGGTACGTTAATATAATCAGACACTGCAGGAGAATTGAGATCCTAGAGTGAACCCCCCATGTGTGGGTGACATTCAGTTAGGAAAAAAAAAATCACCATTAGCAAAACAGTGAGCTCTGTGGTTTGTAGATAATTTCATCTGATGGATTAAACATATTCATCTTTTAATAGTTGATGTTGCTTTTAATCTATACTCAACAAGCATATGCAACATGGTGATGGGGTTTCTTGACAAAAGGTAGCTTTTATTCTTCTTAATTTTATGATGTTAAACAGTGCAAAGTAGTATAAGTGGTATGAGTTAATTATCTAGATAATCAAATTAAATATATTTTTGTTTTTGCTGCCCAAAAGGTTACATAGATAGAATAGGTACAATTTACATTTTATATTTTTAAATGTAAGTGATAAAAACAAAGAATTATTCTGATAATTCTATATTTGCTCATACAATTGATTGGTAGATAAATTTATGTATATTATATGCATCTTCTATCAAGAAAATTATGTGTGATTCCATATATACTTTGTAAAAATCCCAGTTTATGCACTATTTAGAAAAACTTGGCCCCACCTGCCCACCAACTCCATCTGCATGTTCTGCTTCCTGAATTGGGGGGCATCTTGATGGATCCCACCATTCCTGCCCAGACACTTCTGTCATCTTCTCCCCCCTTATCTCCCAATGCCACTGACTATCTAGGTCTCCATGGGAATGAGGGTTAAGCTTCTGTGCCACTAAGAGGCACAGAAACCTCATCTTCCAAATCCAAACCAATGTGACCTACAGAGACTCTTGTTTCTCTATTGACCACCCGGAGATGCCAGGTAGGGTAATAGGACCAGAGACAGTACAAGAGTTGAGATCTTAGGGTATGAACTTTGACCAATGAGAGATGGGAGACCAGAAGAGGTAGCTGGTGAATTGTTTGCTTTTTACCTTCTAATGGACTGTTGTTAGTCCCAGTGGTTCCATTCAGACTTTCTGGAAAGCTTCCTCAAGACCTAAGAATAGCTATATTTTCTTTTATTCATTGACCAGATTGATATCACTAAATAAGATGTACAATGCCAAATCAAGAAGTGGTTTCAAAGCAGAAATTTACAGAGATATTTTCTTCAGCTTCATGTGGCCAGAAAACTAATTTTTCTCCAATGGGGAGAACTTCAAAGTAAATACCAGAATATTCTGCATATTATGTATAGTCCCTTTTATGTGGCACATAAAAATAAAAGTATATTTAGAATTCCTTCCTTTTCAAAAAAAAAAAAAAAGAAAGAGAAAGAATTCCTCCTTTTCAGTTTTCAAAGAAATGTGTCCCAAGGACTGTGCTTCTTGCTTTTTTGGAGCAGTGATAGCTGAGATTGCAAATGAGTGAAGAGTTCAATTTACAGGAGAAAGAGCACAGCTACCCAGAGAAGCTTCAGAGAGAAGATGAAGAGAGGAAGAAATGAAAGAAAATTTAAGCAACAGCAGGGACAAGTAGAACTTTATGAGGAAAAAGACTTGCCCAAAAAATTTTAGAAAGTTGAAAAAGTTTCAACCTTTAGTATCCCTAACAAGACTTTCAAAAAAGACTCTCATTCCTATTTAGAGTTTGGTGTTTTACTTTAATACGGCACAGTGCTGTAAGGGACCCGGAGGCAAGAACAAGATGGGCCACTTTTATTCAGTTTACGTATAGGCAGTTCCACTTTGGCTAACGTTAGCAGGCTTTGTGTAGTTCATTTTATAGTGTTACAGTTATCCTTTACCATTGAGTGTCTCAATCTAATGTCCTTAGTTAAATAATCCTTGCCCTGTTGGTACCTATCCCTAATTCCACAGTGGCATTCCTCTCCAAAAGTTGAAAACCCAGTCATACACCTTGAAAGCTCAGTTATGAGAGGTGTTATATATCCTGCAAAATTAGGTGAGCTGGCCTGTCTTTTCTCTCCGCCCTATCCTGAGTCACTGAAGGCGTGCTCTTTGCTACTTATCTCCAAAGTGTGCTGGATTGTCACACCATGATTTCTGCAGCCTTTGTTCTGCATGCCCTGTGTACATCCTCTCAGATGCCGGTAGGTAGGCGTGCTATCTCAGGTCCTGCCTCTGTTCTCTCTCCCTGGGAGGCAGAAATCTGCTGAGCTTTCCTTTGAGGCCAGTGGACTGGTGGCTCAGCATGATCTCATTATCAGGGGCTTTTACTTTGTTCTTTGATGTTAAAGGTGACAAAGCTGTAGCTGTGGAAATTCATCCAGAAACTGGATGTGAGAACTCTGGCAAGTTCTATTCGAGTATTTGTCTGTGTCAATTAAGCTCAGGATGCACAGAAAGTACAGAGAGCAGAGGGTTCAATTCTGGAGAGCAATACTTCTCTAAACACATTAAGCCTAAGACCAGATAGATGCCTGACAAAGCGAGGTCAAACATAAGAGAACTGTTAATACTCTGCCTTTCATTCACCTGTTCCCTCTCAAGTGTACTTCCCACATTTATCTACCACTCCATATTATAAAATATATTTCCCATGCTCCCTGGTCCTCTGGCTTCCAGTTAGGCTTGGCCAATAGAGAGGGCACTGGCAGAAGACTAGAGAATGAAATAAGAGGATAAGTTGGAGTATTTCTCTACCCGTCTATTTTGGATAGATTCTCTAGAAGCTCCAGAGCTTTCTCTGTGGCTACAGCTCTTGCCTTACAGACCTGAAATTGTTCCACCTCTCACCAGGTGAGCCAGCCCCTGGAGGAAAAGCACACCTCTCTCCTTGCGCCTCTAGTGGTAGGGGGATAACAGTTCTTTAATGTTGCTAATATCTAGGGTGCTTCACCATTTCTTTAGCTTTTTGGTTTTTTCATCACATGTAAGGAGTTACATGAACTAAATTTACTTTGTTTAAAATACTACTTTTCATCATATGAAATTGCTGATATTGAACTGAATCTGGCCAGCAAAAATGGCAATTACTTATGGCTCAACTGCTTCTAGTTAACTTCTTTTTTGTGTCCATATCCAAACTGATACACAGCCCCAAAGTTAACTTAGCAAAATTAGGACAACTGAAACCTCTGCCATAAGCGAATCAGAGTGCGACTTGACAAATATTAAAAAAGGAAACATTCCTTAAACTAGCACTCTAAAGATGAGCATGAGTTTAACAGATGAAGAGAAAATGGATTTGGGGAAGTGCAAGCTCTGGGAAAGACAGGGGTTAAGAAGGCCCAGCATCTTTGGGCGATGACGAGCAGCTCACAGTGATTCTGATTGTGACTTAAACACATCTGATGGCAAAGAGAACATCAGAAAACCAGTGCATTAGTTTGCTAAGGCTAAACTAACAAAGTACCACAAACACGGTGGCTCAAACAACAGCAATATATTGTCTCAAGTTTCTGGAAGTTAGAAGTCTAAGACCAAGGTTTTGGTTCCTTCTGAGGGTTGTAAGGAAGAATCTATTCTGTGCCTTTCTCCTACCCTCCAGTGCTTTTCTGGCGATCTCAGTAATTTCTTGGGTTGTAGACACATCCCCCCAATCTTTGCATTTCTGTTGACATGGCACTCTCCCTGTGTATATTTCCCTTTTTTATAAGAACACCAGTAATTTTGGCATAGGCCCTCCCCTAATGACTTACTTTAACTGGATTACCTCTCTAAAGACCCTCTCTCTACATAAGGTCACATTCTGAGATACTGGGGTTAGGATTTCACCCTATGAGCTTGGGGAGGCTACAATTCAACCCATAACAGTGATTTATAAGACTTTGCCATGATTCAAGGAAACAATAAAGAAACCAAAACTCAAGCAATTATAAGTATGATATCGAGGAAACAAATAAATGATATTTAAACTGTAAGTTAACAAGAGTGACAAATTGAATATGAAAAGAAGCTGATAAATAAGGAAATGTTGAGGTTGACATAAAATATTTTTTTCAAGGAAACTTCTGACATGAAAAAGCTTTTAGCTGAAAAAAGAAACAGAGAAAACATATTATTTTTTCTTCGGTATGTAATATGTTTGGGTTTTAATATGTTGAATTTGCAGTACACATAGAACACTTAGCTGGAGATATCTAGCAGGCCATGAAAATTTTAGGTCTGGAGCTCAGCAGTTAGAATTCCTGATTTAACTCCCGTTTCTTCTGTTTCTCAAATTGTTACTTTGGACACAGAGCTGCAGTTTCCTTATCTGTAAAATGTGTATGTTAACAATGTTTTGATGGGTTGTTGGAGGATTAGTGATATAAGCCATGTAAAGCACTTAGTTTGCTGCCGGACACTACAGAAGTGCTTAATATTTGGTAGTCGTTATCATAACTTTTAATACTATTGCTACTCTTGTCAATATTGGTATTAGAAATACACATGCATGTCAGCAACTGGAGAATAACAGAAAAAGGATCTAATATCATTGCACAATAAAAGGGACAACAGCACACAATAGAAGAGACACCTTTCCATCTTTTGTAGAAGATAGAAGAGGGGCTGGACGAAGGAGGAATCCTGCTGTCTGTGCTCAATGTATTTACTCGATCTTTGTGCCAAAGGTCATACTCAGTTTATTACCCAAGTAAAGAGTACAGTAACTGTGTAAGTACTAATTCCTCTGAAAAACATTTAACTACTCTGTAAATATGTATGTAAAAGTACTGTTTCTTTCCCTACTGAGGAGAAATCCTGTGCAGTAGTTTTGCTACCCAGACCCCCTCATCACTATGAGGGGGTGATTCAAAGCATGTAAGAATTGAAAGAGACCTTGATAGCAAAGTTTCACTGCATTAAGAGCAGTAATATTTACTCTGTAATAAACACTCATCATTTTTACTCATAATCTTCCCTCAGGAAAAGAGATAAAAAGTTTAACCTATTAAGCATCTACTTATACTCACGACATACATTTTGTGAAATTTTCTAAGCCTCTCTTTTTTTGAAATACAGAGAAAGGAGAGCTGAGGATGATTAGAAATGTATAGAAAATGCCCTAGAACTGCAACTGACCACCTACTTTTACGCAAGTAGGAATAATGCCCATGTGTTGATCTGAGCATTTCCTCCCACTTCTGAACTAAAGTAGCCCAAAACTCTGATCTGATTTGATCCAGGTTGCTCCCTCTTGCCTCTTCCTGGTTTAATGTTTACGTAGCTGATCATGTAGGTGGTTATGCAGGAGTAAGGTTGGCTGTGTTCCAATCCAAGCTCCATTCAATTTCCCTCTTTGTGAAATAAGGCTAAAGACAGCAATCCCTCGGCCGGGCGCGGTGGCTCACGCCTGTAATCCTAGCACTCTGGGAGGCCGAGGCGGGTGGATCGCTCGAGGTCAGGTGTTCAAGACCAGCCTGAGCAAGAGCAGACCCCCATCTCTACTAAAAATAGAAAGAAATTATCTGGGCAGCTAAAAATATATATAGAAAAAATTAGCCGGGCATGGTGGCGCATGCCTGTAGTCGCAGCTACTCGGGAGGCTGAGGCAGTAGGATCGCTTAAGCCCAGGAGTTTGAGGTTGCTGTGAGCTAGGCTGACACCACGGCACTCACTCTAGCCCGGGCAACAGAGCAAGACTCTGTCTCAAAAAAAAAAAAAAAAAAGACAGCAATCCCTGTAATGTTACACATAGAACCTATTAATGAGTAAACAGTTAATGTCAGCTGTTAGTATTGATCTTAATATTCTTATTCTTTTTTCTTCTTTTACAACTCTTTATGTGTTCTTATCATACTCTTCTTCTTCCCTAGCTTCTAGATCACCTTCATAGCTTTCAAGCTAATTTTTGATTGAAAATAATTAATAACGGAGGTCCATCCTCTTCAACATTGAGGTCTTTTCATTGCTTATGTGAAAGTAATCTATTCAGCTGGCTTTTGAGAAATAGCCAATTATTTCTCTTGGGCTAGGGCAACCTTGTCTGGGAAGTACTTCATGAATCAGTATCCTTGTATAAATAAATGGCATATTCTTTTTTGAAACAGAGGATGGCCTCATTTAGATATATGATTAAACAGAAAAAAGGAAGCTAGCACTTCCTGAGTACCTACTCTGTGTTTGGAGCTGTGTAAATATGCTCACAAATATAATCTCATTTAATATCGTCAATGCTGGGCAAATGCATTATTGTCTCATATTACAGATGAGGAATATGAAACTTAGAAATGATAAATCACTTTTCCAAGTTTCACATGTCTTTATTTGACTACAAAGGTCATGGTCTTTTCATAGCTTGAAAGTGTATATCTGGACGGATACCATTAAGATAATACAAAAGAGACTGATGTCTGTCTGAATGAAAAACTCAATGAAAGGAAAGGCACAGAAACACCATTTAATTAAAAATAAGGCAATTTCAAACAGTAAAACTTGTTTTGTAGAGTTCTAAGCTGAAGAAAAAAATTTTAGTCTTCAAATCTATTCACTCTACCATTGTGGAGTATGTTCCTCGGAGCAAAATCACAGAATTATTTTAATGCTACCACTCTTTATTGCTGCATCTACTTGACAAAAAATGGTTATTCAGATAACCAAGATTCAGCACTTCCTTCACTACTATAACCCTCACCAGCATTTTCTCTTTAAATTTGTACTTTATTATTCCTTTCCCCTCCCAAGGTGGATCTTATTGTTAATTTTTCCAATTTTTATTTTCTCTGTTATCCATCCTCCCACAGTTATCTCAAGATAACCCCAATACTTCAAACTAAGTACAACATTTGGCTATGCTTGTCCATATTTTTCAAAGAAAGAAAGCTTACCAGAGGTTTCTAAGCATAACAAGTCACTTGCCTCTGCAGATCCAAGAGTAACGTCTGCTAATCCTATGAAAGGATACAGATAGCATTGCACTCTTGCACCCAGTCCGTTCGGCATTGGGATCCAGATTTATTTTGCTCTCCCTCCTTATTCTTTGTAGTTAGCTGTGCTCCTTCATATTGTATGTTCTCCTATCAGAGGATGCTGACATACATTTAAAACTCCTCACTTAAGATGTGTGTCTGTTTAGAGCATAGGTTTGAAATCATATCATTTAGTCATTCTGATTTTTTAAAACCTGTTATTTTTCTATCAGAGTATGTTAGTAAATGTATATTTTTAAAACTAAATTTGCCCGAACTTATTTATAAATATGTAAATAGGGTTATTTTACCTGGATGTGAGCAACAGATTGTATGTCTAACGTATATTGACTATATAGTGTGTAGGATATGGGATGTGATCCAATCATCTCCCACTATTCCTGCCTCTTTAAACACTATTCCATAAGGTATAAATTGCTGTAGCCCTCAGACAGAAAATTTGGCAGCTCCTAGATGAGTAAAATGTAGACTTTTCTGTATTTAAAGCATAATTTTACAATCAGAATGTATCCAGTCCCAGGTATCAGCATTCCCATCCTAATTTATAGATAAGACTTCTCCTTTGCCCTTTTGCTGTGCTAGGATCTAGCAGGCGAGATTGCTTGCCTTAGAGGAAGGTGTTGTAGTCAGTTTCTAGTTTTCTTCTGTCACCTCACCTCCTTCCCATACATTAACTACTGTTTCTGTCTTCATCTGAGTCAGAGAGTGGGTAGATGCAGGAGAGAGAACGGTTCTCACTTGGCTCAGTAGTTTTGGCAGGTGACTAAAGCTGATTCTCTAGTCCACACTTCTCTGGTTCTTCAGGGAATCCCACAGCTGGGCCCTTTCTTTGCATGTCTAAAGTGATGCATTTCATTCCCTGGGTTGGCTGCTTGTTCCCTGGTTACCAGTTCTTATTACACAAGCCCACACTGTTCTAACCCCTATACTTTACCAGGAAACTCTTTTGGACAGGATTTAAAACTAAGTGATCAGGCCAGTCCCAACATGACCACCTCTATCTTGCTGTGGGGCTCCAACATTTTCAAATGCAAGTCAGACACGCCAGTCTGATTTGCCTGCCACATCAAGTAGGTAAAAGAATTCAAGAATCCTTCCTGAGATCATTTTATTAGCATTTTGTTCACAAATTTAGTATATGATGATTTGACCTTGGAATTTCACATCTTGGTGTATTTTAG
Source organism: Lemur catta (assembly GCF_020740605.2). Classification (NCBI taxonomy): domain Eukaryota; kingdom Metazoa; phylum Chordata; class Mammalia; order Primates; family Lemuridae; genus Lemur; species Lemur catta. Next base: position 29,033,906 of record NC_059139.1, on the reverse strand, counting down.
TCACCTATGGAAAGCACATCTCATTATCTATGTAAAAAAGATAAAACAACACAATATTTTTAAGATGGCCGATTTGATTCACGATATCATGAAAAACAAGCTCCTTTAGCAAGTAAAACCATGAAGATATGTTAATATAGGTTCATTATTCAAATCGAAATGATACCCACTCCAGAGAGCCTGTACCAGGGCAATAAAAGGTGTTAACAGTATGATAGTAAACCCATAAAGGAAAAGCTAGGAAAAACTGAATAATTCTGCAGTCTTTGTTTCTGGGTTCACTTTCCTTTTGACATAACCCCATTTTTACGTTTATGACCATTTTTCCTTTAAAAGAAGAACATACCGTCTAAAATGCTCTGTTTATTTAATATTTGACCATCCTGAAAACATTTCTCATGTGCTAAATCACAATGTTGGATCATTGGCAACTAGATCCTTTTTTAACCTCAAGTGGCCTTCTAGGGGAAAGGACAGTGTGAGGAAATGCTCAGGGGTCGGAGATTTTATTGTATGTAAAGACAGTAGCAATGGTTTTCCATGGCTGAATGTCAGATAAGTGAAGAAAGCAGTGGGAGGTGAAGTCAGGCAAATAGTGGGAACCCAGCAAGCAGGAAGCCTTGTGAGCCGTGTGGTGGACCTCAAACACCTTCTATGAATCGTGGGAGGACATTGAAGAATTTAAAGTGGAGACACAATAGGGACTCCTTTAAAAAAGCAGAGGAAGAATGCAGAGAAGCCAACTCTGGAGGCTGGGGAGATCTGTTAAGTGTTGAATAAGGCTGATAAGTATCAGTTCTCTCATGTTCTAGGACAAGATTACAGCATGAGTGATTGTGTCTGAGAGTTTCTGCTGTCACTTGTCCACCCCCCAAAAAAGTAAAAAAGAAAACAAATGATTTTTGCTTAGGTAGATAAAAGAGCAAAAAACCTAAAAACTTTTAAAAATGATGCTATTATCTCCAACTAGTGATTACTAGCTATTATAAAAAAAATTAGGATCTTTTTGCTTTTCTCTTAGGATTACAAACACTATAATTTGACATATTTTGAGATGTTATCTCTGCTTCTTCGGTTTAATCTTGTGTGTGTTTTTCTTTAGACATAAGTTTTATGGGAAAGAGTCAACCATGTGGAAATAAAGCTCTTTATGTATTTCAGTGTTTTCTTTATAGGCCATATTCTCTCTGTTGATGAATTTGAGAGACTTGTCATCAGGAGGTTGTCATTTAGTTAACTACATTTGGCTCAAAGCCTATAAATGGCATATTCAGTTAAGAAAACAGAAAACACCCTAGACATATCAAATTGAATGGTATCTACTATGGGAATTCGCTGTTTGCAAAACAGAGCAAAGGCTGGATGATCAGAGGTCAGAAAAAAACCCATTTCCAGCTTTCAGGAATTCAGATAGTTGCAGGAGTTTCAAGAAACCACTACTCATGAACTTAGTGCATGTAGCACTTAAATTTGCTGAACACCTGGAATCTGCTGACAAATCGCCTATCTGCTCTCAACTGAAGTTCAAACAGGTACCCACCACTGTTGAAAGCATAATGATCCCTGTTTCTCTTCCTTCTTCTACCATGCATACCTCTGCATGGTGAAACCTGAGTGGCAAGAGAGTCAACCACAGGTAACTTCCAGGCTTCCAGTGTTTGCCACACAAAGGGCATGTGTAGAAGAAGCAAGGATGGTGTGATGATGGCCACAGACAAGCTGGAACAGATGTTGTCATTCTGGGGATTGGTCACATTGCAGTTGCTTACTTTGGAACCCAGGTAAGATTTGACTTCTGTTCAAAGAGAAGCTCAAGGGTCAGATGGAAAGTGAACAGGTTCTATCGAAGATCCAAGGCTTAATAAGTACAACTTAATAATCAACATTAATTGTCAATAATTTAGTCATTAACTAAATAATTTAAGAATTATTTCTGAAGAGTGATATTCACCCTGAATATTGATAAATTCCACTTTAATCTTTTAACTTGTGAATACTTACAAGATGAATTCCATCTGAAGAAACTTTTCACTAATCTGTCAGTTAATACAGATGTTGTACAAAGTACTAATTTTGGAAATACATAAAAATGACTTATGCTTAAACTCATATAATGTAGTTAATGTATGCAAAGGACTATGTTTTTCCAGGCTGATTTTAGGGGTTTTGGTTATTTTAGAATTTAATTACTAAGACATTTCCTATATACACATGTGTTATTATTCCTTATTTTTTATCCAGCAGAGTTAAATTAAACTTGACCTTACTAGAGGTAAAATAGGTTCTCTAAGATTATTTTACTCACAAATCTGTAATTAGAAAATATTGTTTATTTTATGTTAAACTTAGTTTGAAATAAACTACACATAAATGGCATATTTGTTGTATTTCTCTAGAAATTAACTAATTTCTTCTTATCTTAAAAATAGAAAACATTTTTATTCAGATTATAAATCCCCTTAATAATAATTGAATATAAACTATGACTAATATCATGAAGATACATTTTATAAATATGATCCTAATTATACTCATTAACATTTAACAAGAAAGTGAAATTCTTATCATAGGAAGAAAGTAATTATAATGTTACAACTGTAGCATTCTTATTGCCAAAAAAAAACTCAGTTGCAATGATGAATCCAAATAATCTCTAAAATTTCTCTTCCATATAAATCCCACAATTAAAGAGTTTACACTTCAGTATCCTTTAAATAATAGTAATAAACTCTAAAAGAATCAATTGTATGTTATTGTATAGATAGGTAGATAGAGAAAATAAACTATAGTATAAGTACTGGGAGTGCGGAGTGTAGATACTAATTTATTTGGCCATAAAATGTAAAATGCTATTGTGGTTGAAGAATTCAAAAAATTTTTTTGATATGGCAAATGTTATCCAGATAAGGTTGTTGGCACCATTTACATGTTAGCCATCATATTAATTGTATAGTATCAAAACTTTACACATGTATATTTAGCAAATGTAACTGTGTATGAATTGCAATCTGAAAAGTTTTGAAAGCATTACATTGGTATAGGCAAGTTAAGAGATTATTCCAAGCTAGAGAAAAAATAATAATCGTAATTTTTCTCTTCTCATATAGTCTACTACTATTTTAACATTAATAATCTTCATGTTACAAAATACCTTACAATTATTTCCTCTCTGAAACCATTATAGAATTTCTACTAATCAAAAATAATATATGTTGACCTCTTCATAATAAATGAGTGTTTCCATATTTTTCTATGCAGTACTATATAGAAATGGGTCACTTGTAAAAGATTTTTCAGCTTCAAATACTCCTCTTTTACTTGTTAATTTCCTCTTTCCATAGGGAAACCAACATTCATTTATATGGAACTTGACACATCCATCTGGCAAAATAACTAAATCAAGAATTACCTCTGGAAATACTCATGACAAGAATTACTTCCTAGAATGATGTTGTAATGTTATTCAATTGGTCCCCATACATTTGGTACATGACATTGTGATGCTAAATTCCAAAACATTGGTAACACCCTCTATCACCCTCTGTCTAGTATAAGACAAATGATAACTTTCAAAAAATTTCACATCAAGGTTTAATGTCAAATTAATAATTTCATGTATTCAAAGGTGACAAAGTAAATGACAACTAAATGAGATTCATAAAATTCAATTTAGTTTCCTAGTCTTGGGTTTGTGACATATATTTCCTTAGGTACATTTTAAAGTTGCCTCATTATTTTTGGAAACAGGTGTGACATAAATTATAAATATATTATATTTAATATTTATAAGATGTTAAAATATAGTGATTTCAGTAAATCAGATGTCAGCCAGATAGCATATGTTGAGGATTTACTGGGTATGAAATACCTTACTAAGGGAGGTAGAGATTGGAAAAGAAGATACACATTGATTCAAAAACTAGACATGCAAAAATGAAATATACTAATTTTGTCCTCAAGAACCACATGGTCTAGTAAGAATGGCAGATAAGTGAACAACATAGCATAAGAAAAGCTTTAAAAGGAACTTTGTATGGGAAACTCTGGAAACCCAAAACACAGTTATGGCTCCATCAAAACAGGTCAGGGAAGGTACGTGAGAAGAGATGAAGCTGGCAGGGAGCCTTGCAGGGCTACAGGTTGGCTGGATAAAGATACAGGAGAATAATACTCAGTGCAAAGAAATTTCAGGGCAAAAACTTGGATTTATGAGAAAGAAGGCATATTTAGATAATTAGATGTGCTCTGGTAGACCTGGAGCATGGGGTACCCATTGGGGGATGAGCGTAACTGACTCTGAACAGGTAGGCAGGAGTGGAATTTCTTTGCAAGATTCCTCCATTAACTTCTAAAATTATGTGATATTTGAGTTCTTCTATCTAAAATCATCATTTTTAAAATATAAAACATCTGGTTTTCTTTCTTTCTTTCTTTTTTTTTTTTTTGAGACAGAGTCTCACTCTGTTGCCCAGGCTAGAGTGAGTGCCGTGGCATCAGCCTAGCTCACAGCAACCTCAAACTCCCGGGCTCAAGCGATCCTACTGCCTCAGCCTCCCAAGTAGCTGGGACTACAGGCATGCGCCACCATGCCCGGCTAATTTTTCTATATATATTTTTAGTTGTCCAGATAATTTTTATTTCTATTTTTTGTTTTTAGTAGAGATGGGGTCTCGCTTAGGCTGGTCCGAACTCCTGACCTCGAGCGATCCACCCGTCTCAGCCTCCCAGAGGGCTAGGATTACAGGCGTGAGCCACTGCACCCGGCCAAAACATCTGGTTTTCCATGCAAACATTTCAGTCAAATAGGAGATCCTAGAAGATTTACCTAATTTCTTTTGTCATTTCAGCTTTGTCCATCATATCACCATATACCTTTGAGAGTTTGAGAAGCACAAACATAAAAGGCTCAAAATAAATAGGAAACATCTAAAGAGCATTTGAGTTACACAAATGAAGTGGGACCATCAAACTTTATAGCTGTATCTAGATACTATGAAGAATTCCTTTTGGCTGAGAATTGTAATTCCACTGAACTGAAATTCCACTGTTGATTTCTTCTTAGGCATTACCACAGTAATTCTAAATTAGTTCCAACCATGTACTTAGATCATGGAGAGCTCTTTTTATACTCTAAAGAAAAAATGTATAACCAAAAGAATAAAATTTCTAAACTGATGTTGGCCTCAATATGAAGCAATTAATTTTCTTTCCACTATTAAAATACCAAAGTATGCTGTTGACAGGAAAAGGATAAAAGTACATTCTGTTCTCATAACAAAGTCAGGAATTGAAAAATTTTTTGTTGTTGTTCTTGTTGACCAACGAACAATAGGCTTTTCAGAACGTTTATTTTACTGCAACAATACATGAGTCAAACCCATTGTATCAACGAAAACTAAAATGTTTCTGAAAATGCATGTTGTCAGGAATTCAGGTATCCAGCCATTTCCTTCAACAAGCTGATATTATATTAAACTATTGGATTTTGTAACTGAGATAATCGAGCTTTTGTATTTTCTCAACTACTCAAAAGGATTGCCCTTTATGGTCATTTATGCCCCCTGAAACAATGGTAAAATACTCTCAAAGCCTCTTTTCAAGTAAAGATGAAAATTACTGATACAAATTTGGAAAATAGATTACATATGTATTATATCTGGCTCTTAAGATAACATTTTGCATACAAATATTTCCTTCATGTCTTAATAGGAATATTAGATGATAATTACATTATAAAGATCTTTTTAACGACATTCAAGGAAATTTCTCACATTTTACATGGTCAGAATCAAAATACATGTATGAGTTAAATTCCAGAAACATTGGCTCCTGAAGGACCATTTCTGGAGCACATTTTGCGACTGTGCAAGTTACTGTGAATATTCATAGTCATGTGTTTAGTCACAGACTTCCTATTGGGTTTGCTAATGACCAGCCACTGGGCTAAGTGCAATACAAAGTCAAATTAGACAGGGAACCTACTGTGTAATTGGAGCTTATTTAAACTAGTCAAGCCTCAGTTTCCTAATCTATAATATGATATACTTTTCCCTTTCTCTATTAATTAACATATTAGCAAACTCAACTAAATTGAAAGTGGTTAAATTAGATATATTCACATACACACACACACTCACAGACAACATATAACCTCCTCTAAATTTTTGAATTCTACATTTTTTATACTTACTTGAATCTTTAACTAAATAGCATTTTACACATGCGTTTGGAGAGAGGAAGAAAAGGTAAGTTAATAGTATCATCAAATTTAACCTCAAATTTAGAGTAGGTAGAGTCACAGGGATTGGATAGTCACCTTGGCTATTTTTTGTTTATAGGTAGGTAAACATGTCCAATGTATAAAGTTAAAAATGATTTTTTTTTCTGAGAGAACATTCTTTTCTCACATTGGAACTGAGCCTCTACCTCTCCTAATGAAAAGGCAGATGTTTAATCACTCTAAATTCATAGTACCCAGCTTTGGCCAACCCTGTCCTAGTTGTCATTTGGGATCTTACAAGTTGATTTATGGCTGAAAGTGAGTAAAAACTGAAAAGAAAATAAGTCATTTTGATCATTGTGAATAAACTAACTCAAACCTCAGGACAAGAGACAAAAACTACCAATGCACAGGGCACATTGACTCATGAAGAGCTGTTTGAGTCACACGGGTTGCTAATAATAGCTAATTAGAGCCTCACATGTGTAGCCTGAATAAAGCTGAAGAATGGCTGTGTGAACACTGAGGAGGGAAACGTACTGAAAACCATCACTTCTGAGATAACATCTATAGACCAGTTCAACATTAATATGCTCAAGAAAATAGATCCATATGGCTATTTCCTATTTCCTCTTGTCTCAGAATACTAACAAAAAACTTTATCTAAATTAAACACTTACAGAAACATGTCTGATATTGTATATAACCTATAGTTTGAAGGTTGTCTAGAATATTGGTCCCTACAGTTACTCTGATCTTTCCTTACAATGCTTTGAAGACATCTGCTTCTAAAACCTTTCTTATTATCTTACCAGTTTCCATACTTATCACCCTGTCTTACTCTCATTTTCTCTGTGGATGATATACCATCAATGAGTGGGGTTATCCCACTAGTTATGTTTCAAATATCATAAGAAAGTTATTTATTGCAAATCTTTATTTATACCCAGGACCTCTTTACTGAGCAGTGGATCCAGATTCTCACTTGCTTACTGGGAATCTCCATAGTGATGTTCAGACAGCATCTCAAACTCAGTGTTCAGAAACAAACTCAGTTTCTTGAACTTATCACCCAAGATCTTTCTCTTTAAAAAAAAACTCATTAATGAGATAAGTATGCTGTAAATATCTCATGCCAATAATACAGGAACACTATAACATTTATTCATTCCATTTTTAAATATTAGACTCTCTAGTTACTAATTCATACTTGTTTACACACAGTCTTTTCTAATTTTGCTTATATTATCTGCCTAAAATGCAATTTAGATCACATAATTACCACTAGCCTCTACTGTCCTGAAATATTGTGTCATGTTCCTTACTGTATCCTCAACTTTTAGTTGAGGCACATGTTCCAGGCACATATTAAAAACCAGTTAGTGCTATATTAATGAATAAATATTTATACCTTCCTTAGAAATTTTTTATGTTAAAAAATTCAAATTTGATGCTTCATATTCTTCCCCTAAAATAAAAAAGGAAAAGAAATTTAAAAATAGTGTTTTGGGATGTCCACTTGACTACAAAGTGTGAAACTGCACATTAATGGAATTATCAATGATTTCATTAAAATAAATAAGGAAAGAATTGCAAAAGTAGATCTAAAAGAAAGATCTATCCTCCACATTCATAAAATAATTTTTTGTGTATCTTTTTGGGAAAATTGAGACTATTATAAGATTTTCCCATAAGAACAGTTTGTTATTTTAAAATATAATAGACATTGAAGCTATTGCCTCTGATGAGTCAATGAATGAACATCTTCTGATCTCAATTTTGAATAGACTTTATCACTCATAACATACTCAGCACTTTTATAAATGTTCTATTTATGAAAGACATATTTATAGACAGTGTAAGAGAATTCATCCTCTATTTTAATTAAGGAAGCCAAGCAGAGATTAAATTAAATCTGAATTGCATGATGTGTCACTTGCTAGATCTTAAAGTAAACAGGACAAATGAACAAAATGTGGTCTTGAAAAAGGACCAAATTGCCACTTTTCAAAATAAAGAAACAGATTAAAGTGTGATAACAGTCAAACCCTTTAAAAGTTTAATGACAAAACTGATCTTGTCCTTCAAAGACAATCCATTAGAGGTTGGAACTGATGTTACATTTGGTCTGGGCAGTATTTCTATTCACTCTTCTATAAGAAAACATTTGCTACTGCCAACAACCAGTTTCAGATATTTCTTACCCATTTATTCCTTAACCACTTCAGAGCTGGTTCTGTCTTATCCTCAAAATATCTTCTCTCCATTCATTACCAAGTTAATACACAGGAAGAATCGCTCCAGAAATACCTGGCATGATGGATGGAAATAGACTAGAATTCAAGGGCTGGTAAAATCTAATATGAATCTTGCCTTCCTGGAAGACTATAATATCATGATAATATTAATATAATGAAAAATGTTTTTTTCTTTTAATGTATAATTTGCTATATAGTACCTGATCTTCTGAGAAAGGACCTGAACTTATTGCACCCTCAGGGCAGAGTATCATACTGCCATATAATAGGTTCAAGGGCATGGGGCATACTATGAACACCAAAGATTTAAATTGAGGGAATACCTTATTATAAGGGGAGCAGTTCTCCTTGATAGATTGTCTCATGCTTGGAGGGAGCTATCACTACACCTTGAACATTTACTTAATGGCTAAACCTAATGGGTTAAGCAAGCAAGAAGCAAGCAACAGCAACAACAACCTGAAGACTTTGGCAGATACAGAGGACATTTCTTTTACACTCCTGTAGCTCATTAGTGTTGCATTCCTGACTGATTGTCAGTCCCACATTCTCTCTGTCCTAAGAGAGTAGAGTCACCCACCTGATTGGTGAGTGGAAGGGGACGCTCAGCACACATGGCTCTGCCCTCCCATGTTTTCTTCCTCTTGGGAGTGAGCTGTCCTAAGGAACCGCAGATGCTACTCCTCCAGGGCAGGTCAGTGTATTCAATTTAGGACATTATTGGGGAACTCATTTGTCAGCGATATAAATGACATTTTCCTATGTCAATTTTATCAATAAAAAGGAAATATTTGACCACCATCTTGCTTATTCTTTTTTCTTATTTTTTCAGTTGGTTCAGAACTATAACAGGTAAATTAAACAGTATATATTTGGGGACTCTCAGGTTCATTTCTTAATACCTTTAAATTTCTCCTACTACCAAAAACAAAACATCCACTGGGCATTGAATGAGATAGTGCATGTAAAGTACTTAGTACTTTACTACAGTACCTAGTACTTGGTCATACTCTTCCTCCTCTTTTACCTCCAGTTCCTACTGTAGCTGCTGAAACCATAGCTTCTACTACTATTACTACTACTGCTAGTACTAGCCGTAATACTACATATGAGAAAACAGTCCAAGAAACATATTATCAACAGATATAACTATCTTCTTTCATTAGGTTTTCACAGACATCCCTATAGGTTTAAGATGTTATGGCTTTACAGCATTTAAAAGTTATTACTGAATGCTAAAAATTACTAATGATTCTCAAGATAAAATTACATTATATTGCTACTAATTTGCTCTGTAACCCTTAGCAAATAACTTCATTGAGCCTATATAGAATGGAAACAATAAACAGTTCCCCTTATGAAGAGTTATCACGGTGGAATATTAGATTGGTAAACAGCTGCTAGTAATACCATTTTAGGCTGAATATCCTAGCATATTTTTTCAACCCTTTTAAACATTTTGCAACTCCAAGCATGAATACAATAAAAACCTTATTGTCTTGAATGAGGACATGCAGTATATCTCTGCACTGTTCACTGGGATAATCCTCCCCAGGTGGTTGATTTTAGAAATCAGACTTATACTACTGGTCTCAATAAGGAACCACACGAAGACTATTGGCTATAGGTTTGTTTTTTCCTAATGAAAAAAAAAAAATCTTTCTGACTGAGTGCCAACATTTTAAAATCTTCCTGCTATGAAATCTAATAAATCTTGCTATATTTGGAATACAGAAAGGTCACAAAAATTCCGTATTCAAAGTCTACTTGAAGAACAGGGTGATGAACACCAAGACTGGCCCATTTCTGTAAGCACAGAAAGGAAATCTCTGCTCACAGTGTCGGTTCTAGTGGGCCCTAATGCAACCCAGTGATGTGCTGATGATACCAGAATTCTGAAAATACTTGCTGTTAGCTCTATCACTGTTTCCTGCCACTTCATATGCGTGGTACAGATAATTTTGGAGTAGGCTTTTTGAAAAGATTCTGTCAAGGCTTTAAGCCACATTTGTATTTCTGAAGAATTACATTCACCCCTGCCCTCCCAAATAGTTTTTACACATTCCTATCCACATGCTAGTATGCTTTTATTTTATTTTTGTTTTAAAACTTACGACTTAGGACAGTTTCATGACTTTTTCTTTAATCATTTGTTTTTTGATAGGGCTCATTTGTCACAACACAGAGATACAATATAAATTCTCTCTAGATATGAGGAACTAATTAGTTAGCTCAAAATCCTGAATAATACAAATTGAGGGATTCTGAACTTTTAATTTGGTGGGTCAGTCTTGACACAAAAATGATGAGAATAGATTCTATCTTTGGAAAGGAACAAATGTTTGGCTTTTGAATTAGACACAGAGGGTGTAATAACTTAAATTTCTGTTACATTTTTGTATGAAAAATGCTGAGGAGTGAGTCATTAAATAACCTATAGAATAAATTAGATAAAATCTTTTAAATTGAGCACTATTCTAAATTTTACATTGGGCCATTGTTTACTGCAAAAAGGTACCATTCCATAGAAATGTCATTTCAGTTGTCTTTCGATTTGGAAGCTGGACATTTGTCTAGTTTATATTAGTACTATCTGTATTTTAGGTTTTCTGTTCAATCTTCTTTCTCACTTCATGGCTTTCCTTAACTTTCACAAGTCTCATATTCATAATTGTTTCAATATACCGTAAACCACCAATAAGTCAGTCCATTTTAAAATGTAAGAAACCTTTTGAATGGACAGTTTGCACTGGCAGTGGACCTTGTACTCTATCTTTATGCAACTTTGCATGTCCCATTATGCCAGCCTTCAGTTAACTGAAGCCAATGGACAGCAAACAGTGAACAGTTTTGCCAACCTCTTCCAAGGTGATCCCATTATTTCTCAATAATGAGAAAAATGAAGGATGTTATTGCCATACATTTTTATTACTGGAACAGCATGGTCTCTAGAATTTTGCTAAAATGGAATTAAAAGCTATTAAAATTGTTTTATAGTTATATGATTTGGGTAATCTGTTTTACGAATAACCACGTTGGATGATTTCCTTGATTTATAGCATATGAATAAAGATCACACAGTACATAGAGCATGAGTTATTCGTACAATTAAATTTTGCAACTGCCATGGTAAAGAGGTGGTACAATCTTGCTATTCAGTATTCTTTAAGTGATAAATTACTAAAGACTCATTTAATAAATTTAACATTCATCTATACAAAATTCTCACTTCCACTTGTTCCACTGCATCTCATGTTGAATTCGTTGGCTGCCTAAATAAATATATTGGTTCAGCAACCTGAAGGAAGCCTCTCCGCTCTGCTGTACAGAGGACTGCATTATTATTCTATATTTTTAGGATAAAGTTTATTAATAAAGGTATACACATTCACTAATTTGCTTATTCAACAGATTCTTAGTTATCACTTCCTGTGGTCAGAGCCCAGGCGTAGCTAAAGAATGCAAAAATACTTCAAACATGTTTTTTCATAATGTAAATTGAATTATTTTAATTCTAATTATTATTTCCATAATTGTAATTATTATTTTAATAAAACTGCACTTCATCTGAAAAGAACAATTGGACATGACTATGTATATAGTCATAATATAAGGCAATATATAGCATGTGTCATATGAGTAATGCCACAGTAGGTCTTCAGGTAGCTCAGAGGAAAGATGAGATCAAGCTAGGAAAGCCTTTTATTTTTCATAATGATAATATGAAGGGGGTATAGTAAAACTTAAGAATTTGGATGTGAGTCATGAAAATTATATTACTTTAAGTATTATAATAGACATTGCACCACTTGGAAATAATGAAATGACTAAAAACATTTATGCCTAAAAACATAGATATTACCTTCTTAGTTATTACACATATAGCTATTTGAATTTATTTCCACAAATACTCAGATAACTTTATGCCACTAGAGGAAATAAACACTTAATGTGTTCAAGTTGGTTATTTTTAATATACAGCATCAATTACACTATATGGTTTTATAGGCAATTAGAAAGCTTTCAAGCTTAAAAAGAAATTTAGCTCAGTCATCCGTGAGTACTCAAACTCAATTTAACACATAATGCATGATGACTCTGTTCAACAAGAATAAACCACTCAGAAAAATGCTAGTCAATATGTGCTAATTTTGCCAATAAACATATAAATAATTGTGCCTAGAGTTTGTCACCCTCTATTTCTAACTCTATATTTCAAGCAAAAAAGAGTATTTGAATGGGCTAGAAGTCTATCAAACTCTTCTTATCTGTAGTCACCACCTCACATCACAAATATAGAAATTTTATTTTCAGTATTTGGCAGTTAAAGTCTTTTGGAAATAATGAAACGGAACTATTGAACTGATCTTTCATGGATTTGTATCCACTCTATTTCAAAGTATATTCCCACTGCAGCTGATACCACTCAGTTTCTCAGTTACTTTTCTAAAGCATCTAATTACGCTGCTTGGCTGGGCACAGTGGCTCACGTCTGTAATCCCAGCACTTTGGGTGGGTGAAGCAGGAGGATCATTTGAGCCCAGGAGACTGAGGTTACAGTGAGCTATGATCACACCACTGCACTCTAGCCCAGGCAACAAAGTGTGACCCTGTCTCAAAAAAATAAAATAAAATAAATACAACTGTTTACAAAACTTCTTAGATAACCTTCCTTGGACTTCTTTTGTTCCTCAGAAGAAAAGATTCAAATATTCTATGGTAAGTATTTTCATTCATTATTTCAACATTTTCCAAATATTTATTGCCAGGAGCGGGAATATGAATACAAAGGTCAGCAATCATCCAAGCCTAGAGCCTGCCCCAAATGAAGCCTCAGCTAGGATCCTCTCACACATTAAGTTGTAAGCTGTGTTATAGGATTACACCAGCAGGAGAAGTCAAAGCAGAACTAAGTCCCCTACTCTTCCCAGGTTGCATGCAGGAAACATTTCCTTGGCATTGAACTGAAGAGGACAGACTGACATATTGTAAAATACCAGCCACTGTAAAACATTCATGGGAATTTGCAGCACCACTTCATATGACCATATGCCCCAGGGGTCCACAAAATTCAAACCATGGCTTAAAGTTTTCAAATGTGAGGTGCCTGGGATACCTCATAAAATCAAATTTATTGAGGAAATGTAGCCGAATGGTTAAAACGTGTAATCTAGGGCCAGTCTCCTGTGCAGAAGCCATGGCTCCATTTCTCAGTAGTGAGGATAACATCCCTTAACCTCTCTTCTTTTATATAAGATAAAATAGACTTCAAATCAACAGTGGTAAAAAAAGACAAAATCATTAAATAATGATAAAGCGCTCAATTAAACAAGATGATGTAACAATCCTAAATACATGTGCACTTAACACAGGAGCTCCCAGAGTCATAAAACAAATTCTGTTAGATCTAAGGAAAGAAATAAACAGTGACATCATGGTATTCAGGGACTTCAACACTCTACTGATAGAACTAGACAGATCTTTTTTTTTTTCTTTCTTATGGGTTTTGCTTCTTAAAAAGAGTTTTATTTGATCTGTCATGAAACTTAAATCTTGTAGTATTATTGAAAGATATTTAGCAATGTTTATCACTGTATAAAGTGCCACAAGATTTATTCCCTAAGGTGTACCATTTCCAGGAGGAATCTGTTTTCCATTTTGTAAGATTTAAAGTCTTGTAAAACTTTAAAAAGACAATACCAGACTCATCATTTACATCTTTCTTTTTCTTTTATAACTCTGCAAATTATTTTTAATTTTAATTCCATCCCTTATTTCTCATTCTCAAATATTTAAAATACTCTCCAGGTTTAGAGAATTAATTTGCATCTAAGGGCTTTGAAAAAAATGTTTATTTTTGTGTGTCTCCTGGTTCCCAAGGTATTTTTTTCAAGGCTGTGTTCTTATGGCAGTGGCACTAACATGGTTAATAAAGTTTGGAGGCAGCATCATATAACCTGCCTGGCTTAATCTTCCAGCATCTGGCTTTACAAATTTCTAAGGGAGCAACTAGATAATTTATACCTCATTGGAGAAGGAGGAGGGATTTTGTAGGCCACCCAAATGCATTCAAAAGATATCAAGAAAAAAATTTATAATCTGTCAACATTCTTCTCCATTTTTTTTTATCTTGCTATGGTTGAAAATCCATCATGCAAATTGAAGTTGTACTTTTTTGATGCCACTAAATCAAATAGGATTTTTGGTTTTCATCAATAGAAAATGTGAGGAATTTCCTAAGTATTCAAAGAACAGCAGTCATCTCTGTCAGGGACCTAATTGATTAAGGTCTAGTTCCATACTTATATGTTCAATAAACACTAGTCTCATGAAATGCTCTGATCAAAAAAAGTGAAGAGGTCTCCGAGGTCAAAAGTCAAATAAATAAGGGAAATTGTGACTACAATACTCCATTTTCTGAGATTCACAATGTAGATTAGTCTATTAAAGGCTTTAAGATGTCCTACCCTGTATCTTTCCTTTTATATATATGAGCAGATGTTACTTACTTTAATTATGTATATATACACATGCGCATATGTAGACAATAGATGATATAGATAGAGATAGGTGGGTGGATAGATAGACAAGTATTCTGTGGAATCGACTTTGACTTTGGGAAATAATAATCTTGTCACACACTAGGGAACCCCCTTCTGAATTATTCTTCATCTTGTCTGTGAACAAATATTCTTAAAGGGAGATTTTTTTATGAGAGCTAAATATTCTTACTACTCCATATTCCCCAATGGATATGGAGTTCCTCTTTTTTAAGTTGCAAAAATTAATTGTGAAATGTCTTTCTTTTTCATATCTTCTCCTTGTCCTGGATAATGAAGTGCTCTTTTAACAACTATAAAATAGAATATTGTGTGTGTATATGTGTATGTGTATATGTGTATGTGTATATATGAAAAATTATAAAAGTAGATAACATCTACTTATGTATTCTATATTAGAATCAAAATTTCTGTTATATACTATAAAAATTCCCCACTCAAAAAGAAGATTTGGAAGAATCCAAAGTCAATAAACTTTCATTTTTTAAAGAGTATTTTCATATAATCCATTTGTTATCATACATAAATTGCTTTACTCTGAGAAATGACATAAAACAATCTATATTTCCTTCTAGGTATTTATTTTTTTTCATCAAATTGAAATTTGAAAATAATATTACTCAGAAGATTGCTATTTAGCATGCATCAATCTATGAGACATGATTGTGTTTTCAAAGATATTGATTTCCTTGTGTGGAAGCAATGTAACAAATAAGAAAATCCTAGACTCTACTATGATACATCAAAATATTTTTTTTAAACCTTGGAGGGTGCAATTCTACTCTAATCATATTTTTAAAACATAAATTTATCTTTAACTCTCCTAGAAAACTTATCATACAAGCTGAGTTACAAATAGCTCAGGACAATACATAACATCCCCAAATTGAAATAAGAACTTTTATTACAGTATTCTAAGTCCCTCTTCTTTGGTCACCAGAATCCTGAAACAGTAGCAATGAGGTAGAACCGACTCTGACCATGTGTCTCAATAACTGGACTGATTTTTAAACTCTGGTCTTTGTTAAGAGAGGATCACTGAGCCAACATTTGTAATGATATTATTTCACTAGAAGTAAACTTAAGCAAGAATATATATATCAAACTACAAAGCACAATACAGTATGCTCTCATATAAACTCTTAGTTCCTTTTCACTAAGACATTGATGCAAATCCCTAAACAAGCTGGCCAAGAAAAATGTGCTTCTTGCCCAGTCTCTTCTTATCTTATTGTCCAAATTCTGCTCATCATCAGTACGTTCTACACCATCTCTTCTGGGATTGTTTCACAGTTTGAGGGCCATTACTCTAAAATTCGATGATGGACTCAGAGATTTTCTCATTGATTTCAAGCCATTATGAATTGATTCCCATGGAGGTTTGTTTGCACCAGTATCTCCACAAACTGCCTTCAGTTTTTTTGTTTGTTTGTTTTGTTTTTTTGAACCAGATTTGCACCTTTCTAATCTTCTCACATGTGCTAAATGTCACAAAAATGCCTTGGCTATGGCTGTAAGGAGAGTTCCATTACACTTCTTTTGTTAGCTATCTATGCTGAGTAACTAGTTTCCAAGCTAAAAAATGGTTCTCCCACTAATGAAATTATAAATATATAGGCATTTTTGTAGAACACCACTAACAGCTCCCTGAGCTGCCAACAATCTGGATTTTTTGGTTTAATAATTTCCAGCCTTGTTTAACAATTTCTTGTGTGGGTTATATTAGCTTTGAGAAGATAACTGAACCGTATTTTTCCATTTCCTAAGTGACTACTTCTTTGTTGTAAGTGAGGCACATTAAGCTCTGAAAGTTCTGTTAGGTTTACCACATCAGTGCAATAATTCTACCTGAGTGAGGCACGGATTACAAATCCTTAATTCACAGATGTAAATATTTAACACTTGACTCTCACAAGCCCTTTTTCTGTACACCGTTCTTAATAAGGCCTATAGCATGTCTAAATTAATGATGCTAGTCTTTTTCCACAGGTTCTTTGACTAAACTATAAACCTCTCCATTAGACTTAAGTAAATTGGAGCTGTGAGTCACATTGCTGTCTTGCTCACTTTGAAATTCTAAAACCAATCCCAGCTGAATGATTGCCATAATTCAGTTTTTTCATACTGTAGTCATTTATAGATCACTAGCCTTCATTTGAATGCGCTTTATTTAGTTTTTGAATTTGACAATGAAATTTATTTCTGAAAAGTAATAACTGAGCTAAACACACTAACAAACAAAAACAAAGTATATTTAGAAAAAAAATTCTTTAAGAACATTGTGGAGTTTTCAGTGATATTGAATAAAACTCAATTCTTGGCCTTTTAATTATTTGCAATGAACATTTTCACTGTCTACGTTAATATCTGACAGAATAGAAAACTTCATAGTAATCTTATATTTAGAATAAAACTCTTTAATAATAGCATCTTAATATATTAGGAAAGTACTGCTACAGGTGAGGATCGGTCCTCTTTCTTCAACTAGTTATATAAACTAAACACATTGCAGAGTGGCTTCTGTAGATTAATCGCAATATTTTACAGTCTTTTCAACTTCAGTAGCCATCAACATGGCTTGAGCAGATTTAACATGCGTTGTATGTTGGTGATCAGTCTTTTTTATGCCCTTCTAAGCTTGCCCCTATATTTCAGGAGCTAAAACACTAAAAATTACATCTTCCAGACTCATGCATTAGAAGAATTCTGATTTAGTTTCCATGCACAAGATTTGGAAAGAGGAAGAAGAGAAGTAGAACCAGTATTGTTCCAAGAGTGGGGAAGGTTCAGGAACTTTTAGCAGCTAAACAGGAAAGGGCTTTACCAGGGCTTCTCCGCATTCTCCTACAAATCACCCACTTCAGGACTGCTGAGAGTTAAAATTACTGGGGGTATTTCCCTGTTGTTTTTGTAATTCACTATTTTCTAAACAGTATTGTTTTGACTTGTCTGACAAGTATATTTGGCAATAATCCAGTATTGGTTTCCCTGACCTTAATTCCCTCAGCCTCTGACAGTTTAAATCTCTAATCCCTCTTTTAAATCCCTTCTTGCTTGAAATATGTTAAAGCATTATCTATTTTCCGGATCAAACCTGACTTACGGAATACCTGAAGGAATCAGGCCCCAGACCCTTTATAATATTGAGGCCCCTAAATGCATCAGAACAAAAAGTTCTTCACCATTAACTTACTGAACTTTGGTTTATTTTCTCCTTCACAAATTGGCAGGTTAGCAAAGACAGTAGGTTTTGGTAATATACATTCAGGGGGGAAAATCATTCATTATTTATTTGTCTTCCTCTCTGTTTTTTGACAAAAAGTATCATATCTTCAGAGGAAGTTTCCTGAACCTACTCTGGAAAACCTCCTTTAACTTGCTGTACTGAAAACCTTCATTCCAAATGCTATGAAAAAATAATTACAAGCAAGTCTTTTAAGATATTTTCTATAAATTTGGATGAATAAAGGTATAGGAAAATATAATACATATGTGTACAGTGTATACATACATTAAACTGGGGAAAGGAGGTAAGAAGTGAAGAAGAGGTAGAGAAAGGTCAAAAATCCAAAATCCAATGGCAAAAGGATGTGTTAATTAAGCACAGAGCTTTATTATACAGGGAAGAAAGAAGACATTGGCCCGGTTCTTCCATGGAGATGATGGGTAAGGAAGGGCGTATGCTGAGTTAAGAGAGGAATCAGGTTTCATTAGTTGAAGATATTGAGATAAATTATTCTATTTTCAATTGTAAATTAATTGGACACTGTTTATACTCATAGGTTTCATTAGTAGAGCTGAGTTACTTTGTAATTCAAGTGTAAAAATGATGTTTTTTTTTTTAGAATACAATGTTGGTCTTAAATTTCTATTAAAAGATTCTCTTGTGTAAATGATCACATATTCTGGGAGCAAATTAACTTTAGATCTTCAAAAAGTGCTGTTAATGTGAAATATCCTACTTCAAGAGAGTTAAATATCTTTGCAAACAGAATGACCAATCAAGAAGGAATATGTTAAATATCACTTTTCATATAGGCTTATTGATAAAATTCTTTAAATATTACATATAAATTCATGTAGTTATGAAGGTTTTATAAATACTAATTCTTAATAATTATTTAGAATAATAATTATTTTTAATTATTTAGAATAGGTTTCTTTTGAATTGAAAATAGACTATATTTAATACTTCATGTCAGGATCTGTGACTTTTAGAGTAAATGTAAAATAATAGTTCAACTAACTATGCCTAGTTAGCTATAGTTAGCTTAGTTAAGTTTTTTGTTTTAACTTAGTAGAAATATTTATTCCCCTGGAATAATTTAATATGCATATGGTGAAATAAACAGATATAGTGACTCTTAGAATCTAATTCAATGAATTATTTAATGCTTAAGCTTTAGAATATGTCAAGATAGTGTGTAAAATATATAAACTTAACAAAATCTAGTACCAAGAAACATTTTGTCTACAGTTTAGAACGTTCAGGCCCACATACCATTGAGTTTGTTTCACTCACCTTAAAGTAAAAGTTCTACATTTGTGGTCAAGCTTAGAGAGTTCAGAGCAGGAAAACACAGGCTGTACACATGTATCTACTAAACACTTATGCAAAAAGAAATCTGTATGTCCATTTAATAAATTAACCATAACAATAATAAGCATTCATGAAATATGAACTAGCTATTCTGTCACTAATGGACAAAGGTGCTCAAACATTATGAGAGTTTGTAGGTATCAATTTAACCTCTGCTGTTTATTTAACAGAGAATAAGGCTTTAATGACTCTATGAATATAATATTTTCAATTGAAGGATAAAGTAAATCATAGTGGCAATGTCAATAATAAACTATTTAAAACTTCAAATGAAAGGAAAGACATATTTATATAGTTGGATAAATATACAACTTGAATTCAGCAATATGTATGTGTGTGTATCCATTACAAAGCTGTTTTTGATCTCCCTCCTCTCCTGTCAGCATGCTGTTTGTTTTATTTAACAACCACTTATACAGCACTTCCTATGTGCCAGACTGTTCAACGTACTTTACCAATATTAGCTCATTTAGTGATATGAGTTCTGTTTGACTCTGATTAAGTCCTACAATTACCTCTTTTCTCCTTCAGGATTATAAAAGATGGTAACATGTCTGCTTCAGACATAATCTTAAACTCAAGTATGAGTTTATCATGGAATGAACTTTGCACAGTATTCCATGCTATACTATAATCTACTTATACCTTGGTGTCCATGAAATTTCTGTGTGGAAAGCAGACTTTGCTTGATAGTCCCCAAGGACTTACTTAAACAAAGTACCAAGTCCATGGCTTTTGCTTCCTCCTGTCCTTCCCTCAGTTATAGTTTTCCACCATTGCCTATTGCCCATACTGCTACATTGTGTATAGTCTATTAAATAAATGTGTCCATATCAGCATTTCCCAATACTCATTCCCTGGAACACTCATTCCTTGGAACACCACAGGCCTGGTGTACTGAACTTATGGAATGTTCCTTACTTGAGATGAGAAACAGATCTGAAGGAATATGATTTGGGGCAAAGTTTAGGAGTTTATTTTGGGATATGTTAAATTTGAGATGTTTATTATATTTCCAAGTATAGTTATCTAATAGGTAGTTTACATACAAATTTGGAGATCAGGAAAGAATTTATGTTATAGATATAAATTTTTTAATCAAAAAATGCAATTAAAGCTATGAGACTAGAGGAGATTGGTGAAGGAAGGAGTTTAGATAGAGCATATTTGAGCTAAACTTGTACATTCCACTGTCAGAAGTTTGGAAGAGGAGTAAAATCCAACACTGGGGACCATGAAGAGCCAGCCAGTAAGGTAGGAGAAAAATTAAGAGAGTGAGGCCATGGAAATCAAGTGAAGAAAGGGTGTCAAGGGCAATGGAATGATCACCTCTGTCAAATACTGCTGATAGGTCAGATAATATGAGAACTAAAAATTAGATTGAATTTAGCAACATGGAAGTTATTAGTGATCTACACAAAAGAAGAATGGTGAAATGGCAGAACTAAAGTGGGTTTAAAGAGAAAGAGAGGATTTATCAGCACTGAGAATAGAAAAATTCTTCCAAAGACTATTCCTATAAATTGGAACAGAGGATAAAATATGGAGCTGGAAGGAAAAGTTGGGTCAAGAAAGGTTTTATTATTTGCTTTGTTTTTGTTTGTTTTGCTTTTGTTTTTCAAGACAGGAGAAATAAGAGTTTGCATAGTTTTTGGAATTATCCAGTAGTAGGAAATAACCTAGTGCTGCAGGAGGAAAAGAGAATTGGTGGAATGATGCCCTTGAGTGGGAAACAGGGGCTGGGTCCTCTTCATGCCAAGAGCATGGACAAAAAATTGCTATCTGCTGACATGAGACAAAGGTATTAGAAGGATCATCTAGCAATAGTTTGAAATAATCAATAATTAACTGAATAGTTGTGTTGGAAGAATTAACAAAAGACCAGGAACTACATTCCTCACAAAATGAAGATAAGAAAGCTAAAAGTCAAAAGATGACTCCAGCAAAGAGAGAAAATGGACAGTATAGTTTAATACATGCAATTTGAAGCTGGAGGTATTTAGGAAGTAGGGAGGAAGATTGGCAAGAAGGTTCAAGGAGGAAACAGAAAGTAAAGCAGGTTATAATAAAAATATGTCAATATCAATTTAAAATATTTTAATTAAATTGTTTTCATTAAAATGTATTACTTTAGTCAAGCAGCACTGTTTTGCAAGAAAATTAATGTTTTATAAAGAATCCTCTAGTTTCGGACAATTTTACTTTATCTTTTTAATTCACCCTTTTCATTTTCACAATTTCTGTAATAAAAATGTATTCATTTTCAACTTTCATTTAATAAGATATCTACTCTTTCCCAGAATCCTTTGGTAAATCCAAATCATTAGATTTTAAGTCCAACTAATGCTTAACTCATTATCTGTTCTTGTCAACAGATTCCAGACTCTCCCACATCAATAAATATCTGTCTCCTCCAGTGATTTTGCTAGATTCACCTTCCTCCACCTCAAAGTCTTTGGAGGTCCATTCTCTTTACTACGCTTTTTCACTTAGCACTATACTCAAGATCCTTCTCAATAATAAAGGCTTCTCAAGATACACTCACTTGGTTTCAGGGTTTAAACGTTTTTTAAGAATCTTTAGCCATTTTATTTACTTTTTATTATATATTTTTTATTTCAGAATATTATGGGGTACAAATGTTTTGGATACATAAATGTATAGAACTGGAGACCTTTCTTCTAAGCAAAG
Organism: Lemur catta; assembly: GCF_020740605.2. Classification (NCBI taxonomy): domain Eukaryota; kingdom Metazoa; phylum Chordata; class Mammalia; order Primates; family Lemuridae; genus Lemur; species Lemur catta. The sequence goes on along the minus strand of NC_059139.1, from coordinate 29,011,577 downwards.
TATCACAGGAATGGAAAAACAAACACCACAATTACTCACCACTAAATTGGAACTAATCAATCAGCACTTATGTGCACATATGGAAATAACATTCATTGGAAATCCAGCAGATGGGAGGGGGAAGGAAGGAATGGGTAAATTCACACCTAACATGTTTAAACTATTAAATAAAGTCTTATATGACTGCTCTCGGTTGTGCTAGTATTTATGTTATTTTTATACATACACATAAATTGCTACTTGAATATTTTATAGATTTGTAAGATTTTAAAGAATTCAAAGTCAGGGTCCATGCATCTCCCAATCAGTGTGTGATATATTATGCAGAGTACACACAGTATTCAAGTCAGGACCATGAATATTTCCTTGACCTTTCTAAGCCTACCAATATTGCACCTCTAACTCGGCCAACTTCTGCTTACAGTCGTTGAATAGCTGAGCTGGCAATCAAAAAATACGAAGATATTTTATCACTCTTCTTTTGGATTTTAGAGAAAGTTTGTTTTGTTGTTTCCCCTTTCTTCTTCTTTTTTTTAAACCCATGCTATGATGATAGCTTTATATTTCAATATCTTATCATCAAAGCTTCCTGATATGTGAGAAGTCATATATTTTACCTGATAAAAATACAGTTTCAAACCTCTGAATAAATCAGAATCTATTCTAAATACAGCCATTAATGCATGGCAGAGAGTAGTCTAGAATAAAATATAACTGCTTAAACGTTTCATTTGGCTTTTGTTTTGTCCAGATCCACATATATCCCAAGTACAAAAACAGAAAAGGTTATTTACAACACTGTAAATTGGGCCCATGTCTAGACAGTGTGCAATGCAGGTGAATCTGAATTCTCAGCTATATTACCATGTGATAATTGATCAGAAAAATCAGCTGGCATATTCAATTACCATCGTGACAGTCATAACAATACCCAGTCTATTTTTAAATTTCAGCTTAGGCACATTTTTTCTTTGTCCTGTGAACTTGAATAACTTTGAAATATTTTCTATGTGATTAATGTGTTAACATTTTTAAAAATTCATTATCTTATCTAATTGTAATTTTTAATTACATTTTAAGGAAAAAGTTATAGTTCCTTCTTCAAATTAAATCAATACAAATCTAATTATTTTGGCATTTGGTGACATTTTTATTCTTGACAAAGTATCCTCTGGTTCTGCATGTAATTGACACTGTAATTGACAATAATTAAGCAAAATCAAGCCCAAACAAGAAGCAAATATTCTTCTTGAGAGGCAATAAAGCTCATTGGAAAGATTACCAGGTCTAAATGTCAAGAGTTACAAGTTTATGCCTAGTTTCACCTTGAACGTACTATGTGACCTTTTCAAGTAACCTATTTCTCTACATCAGCTTTCTCACCAAGACAAAAAAAAAATGTACTTTGAAATCCTTTCTACATCTAAGAATCTATATTTGCTACATTTTAAGCACATGAATTACAATATAGCAAGAAATTATAGGTTTAACTTAAAAGATATTGACCAAATATAAATATTTTATTATTTTTATTATTTTAATTAGGAAGTGATGTTTAAAGTTCAAATTTATTTTTTATAGCATGCTCTCTCTCTCCTCTCTCTGTCTCTATCTCTGTCTCTCTCTTTCCCCTCTTACAAAAGTGAGATATTGGACACATTACTCTGCAATTTATTTTTTTCTGTGTGTTAACTACATGTACATGGAAATTCCTTTTGTGTAGTTCACAGATATCCACCTCATTCTTTGTGATACCTGTATAATGTTCCATAATATAGATTTACCATTGACTTTTGATAGACATTCAGGTTTCAGATATTTTATTGCAATTACAAGCAAAGCTGTGCGAAGAATTCTTATGTATCTATATCAGTACAGCAATGGTACTTTTACTTTCTAATAGAAACAACCTTTAGAAAAGGTATTCCTGAGACAAGGTATACACATGCGTTACATTTTAATGGATAATATGTAATCTTACCATAAAAATTGTAAGAATTTACACCCTCATCCTGTGCCCAGGTACTAGCCAGATTTAAAGTTTCATATGCCACTTTGAGGACATGGGACAGTGAGAGGTTAGGCTGGATGCTGAAATGGTCCATTTTTCATTTTTAAAAAATGTCCAGTACTATTATAGAGTTGGAGTGAACTTGAGACAGTCTGAAATCAAAAAGAAGCACTAAGAGGTTGTTGCATAGTCTAAGTATCATAAAATAAAGACCTGAGCTAGGACAATGCTAAATGATTGTAGATAAGAGTCATGGAGTTAACTCTTGAGGTGGAAGTGCACTAAAGTTGATGGTTAGGTCATAAAAAAAATGACAAGCATTTTGAAGGTGAACTGAAATTATTTCAGTGTGTATAGCTTTTTTCTTTTCATTCATCCCCTCAATAATTATTTATTGAGCACCTACAATATGCCAGGCACTATTTTAGGCTCTGGGGTGATAGCATTGAACAAAAGTCCCTGCCCTTACTAAGCTTAATGCTACTGATAAAACAAATCAATAAGATTTCATAGAGGATAAGAATAGAGCATAGATCTAAAGAAGGCCAAAGTCAAGGCAATATATATAAAAACACTAGGTTCTCATAATCAAAATAACAGTGATAGAAAGCCTTACTGGATTTAGACCTCTAACAATCTGAATGTAAGAAAAGATGATTAACTGGGAAAATTTTTGTGCCATACATAATGGAAACGTTTGAGAAATTAAAAAATAATTGATAATTTAAAACCCTGTTACCTTTAAAGAAGTATTCTGTTAAATCTGTTAGGCTTTTGTTGCAAGAAATAACCTGTAGGCAAATTAATAAATGACCTCATTAGAACAGACTTTACACATCTGCCTACAAAAGCAAATGCTTTTTAAAAATTACAGCCAGCTCATTAAAATAATGATGGGCAATTTAGTGTGCATTGAAGAGTCTTGGTTGCTTTGTAGTTATTCTGTGTGTCCCTGCCCTTGTGGGGATGTCCTTATCCTCCCCCTAGGTTATTTGGACCTAGTTGCGTCTGTTCTAAATGCATATTGCATAACTGATTTCATAATGCTATTCTGTGCCCTCTGTGGTCCTTGTTGCATAGGTAATCAGGGTTTTATTTAGAGAGTGTAATGCAACAGATAGCACATTCATTTTCAGACTATGAAATCTAACCCTCAAGAGGGTTGATTGTCCAGAAATTGCTTAGTCTTCCTCAGCCTACCAAATAAGTGTTAACAATACATTTTGAAAATGAACATAATTAAGCCAACTGAGAAACATGATCATTTTAACTGTAACACCTATTTTCTCATCATCTCAAAAAATTTTAAATGAGGCATTACAGTTTTTTTGTTGTAGCAAACTGCCTGCCATTATATTTGACCTAAGGGGAAGGTTTCCTTTATCGCTTTGAAGTGTGTAGATAATTGATACATTTATTCATTTCACTGTTTAAACTTTATTTGGAGAGTATATTTTGCAAAATTTTTATTCTCTCTTCTAATCACCTTCTGAAGAGTACCAGCTGGTTAAGTGTGACACACACAAACAAGCCCGAAAAGAGAGAGAGAGAGAGAAAGATAAATGAACAAGATATATCGAATGATAACTAAGGGATTTGATTAGAAATTGAAATTTATAACTAAATCTAAATCTATCTCTAACTAAATCTTTCTAAGCCATAGATATATGAAAAGTAGACAATTTACTGCCCATACAGATTACATTTAACTGCATTTATTAATATTTATTTGGTCATTTGAAGGTGCTGACTCAGGGAGGTGGGGGGGGGTAGGGGATGGAGGTATGACTACATGGTGAGTGCCAGGGGCACTGTCTGGAGAATGGACACGCTTGAGGCTCTGACTCAGGGGGATGGGCGGGACATGGACAATGTATATAACCTGAACTTATGTACCCCCATGATGAGCTGAAATAAAAAAAATATATATTTATTTGGCCACCCATGCATTTTGCTCTGTATAAAATAATATTTTATAATAAGAATGTTCTTAACTATCTCTACCTTATTTCTTTTTATTTCAGCATATTATGGGGGTACACATGTTTAGGTGTGGTATACTGCCCTTGCCCCACCTGAGTCTGAGCTTCAAGCGTGTCCATCCCCCAGACGGTGCACATCACACTCATTATGTGTGTATACACCCATCCCCTCCTCCTCCGTCCCATCTGCCCAACACCTGATGAATGTTATTCCTATATGTGCACTTAAGTGTTAATCAGTTAAAACCAATCTGGTGGTGAGTACATGTGGTGCTTATTTTTCCATTCTTGGGATACTTCACTTAGTAGAATGGGTTACAGCTCTATCCAGCATAATATAAGAGGTGCTAGATCACCACTGTTCTTTGTGACTGAAGAGAATTCCATGGTATACATATTCCACATTTTATTAATTCACTCATGTATTGATGGGCACTTGGGTTGTTTCCACATCTTTGCAATTGTGAATTGTGCTGCTCTAAACATTCGAGTGCAGATGTCTTTTTTAGAGAATATCTTGTTCTTTTGGGTAGATGACCAGTAATGGGATTTCTGGATCAAATGGTAGGTCTACTTGTATCTCTTTGAGGTATCTCCATATTACTTTCCATAGAGGTTGTACTAGTTTGCAGTCCCACCAGCAGTGGATGAGTGTTCCTATCTCTCTGCATACCCACGCCAACATTTATTGTTTTGGGACTTTTTGATAAAGGCCATTCTCACTGGAGATAAGTGATGTCTCCTTGTGGTTTTGATTTGCGTTTCCCTGATGATTAGGAGATGTTGAGCATTTTTTCATATGTTTTTTGGCCATTCTTCTGTCTTCTTTTGAAAAGTTTCTGTTCATGTCCTTTGCCCACTTTTTGATAGGGTTGTTTGATTTTTCTTGCTGATTTAAATTTGAATTTTTATTTTTCCTCTTTCTTATATTCTTTTCAGCAATATTTATATAATGGCTAAGAGGTCATTATTTAGACAATTTCAAAATTTTCCTTAGCATTTTAAAACACCTCTCTCCCTCTACCTTGAAAGGGTTTCAGGCAATAATAGCATCCATAATTTGTGTTAAAGATATCTGAGAGTGTAAACAAAGATACACTGATATGCAACTTGTTCTAATGATAAATAACACTACCCTTATTTTTAATCTTGAAGGTATCTATAACAGAAAATAACTGCCTCAAAAAGGTTTAGCTTATATACATCAGACAAAATTTGCATTGAAAGCCTCAAAACAATTTGATCCTAATATTTATTCTCATGAATATTCATATACAAGAATATCTTTGAATATGATACTTTGTAATTCTTGATAGACTAAATGTGTAACCCCATCCACAGTTGTTTTTCATAACATTATTTGCCTCAGTACACAGAAATGGATACAAAAATCCATTGTATTTCTATACATTAGCAGTGACTTAAACTGGAAATTAAATTAAGGTAACAATTCCATTTATAATGGATTATTTAGAATTACATTTAATAAAGCAAATGCAAGACATACAATGAAAACAAAAAGTCACTGAGAACATAGAGAAGATTTAAACAAATGGAAATACATCTCATACATCTTGTGTTCATGGATTGAAAAACTTAATATTTTTAAGATGGTAATTCTCCCCAAATTGATTTACAGATTCAGAACAATCCATGTCAAAATCCCAGATGCCTTTCTGCCAAAATTGACAAGTTAATCTTAAAAATTCATTTTGAAAAGCAAGGGATGAAAATAGCCAAAATAATCTTGAAAAGGAGGAATCAATTTGGAGGATTCGCATGTCTCAATTTCAAAACTTAGCAGAAAACTATAGTAATCAAGACAGAGTAGCTCTGACAGAAGGATAGACATATAAAGCAACATAGCAGAACTGAAACTCCAGGAAAAAAAAACCCTTACATGTATGGTATATTGATGTTCCACAACGATGACCAGATATTAATGAAGAAAGAATCATCTTTTTCAATAAATGATACTGGGACAACTGGATATTTATATGTAACAGAATGAAGTTGAATCTCTACCTCATGTCCTATTCAAATATTAACTAAAAATGGATCATCAATTTAAATGTAAGAGCTAAAATTATTAAACTGTTAGAGAAAACCAGGGGCATTAATTTTTATGAACTTAGATTAGGAAGTGGTTTCCTAGATGTGACACCAAAACCACAAGTGACAAAAGAAAAAAAAGAGATAAATCAGACGTCATCAAATCATAAGCTTGTACATCAAAGAATACCATCAAGAAAGTGAAAAAAGCTACAAAATGGGAGAAAATATTTGCAAATCATATGACATGTGATATAGGTCTAGTGTCTAGAATATACAAAGAACTCCCTACAACTCAACAACAAAAAAAGACAAACAATCCAGTTAAAAATGGGCAAAATATTTGAATAGGTATTTCCAAATAAGATATAAAAATATCCCAGAAGTATATGGAAAGATTCTCCTTATCATTAGCCATCAAGGAAGTGCACATCAAAGTACAATGAGATACCATTTCATACCCTTTAGGATGCCTATAATAAAAAAAGCAGACAATAACAAGTGTTGACAAATACGTGGACAAATTTGAACTGTCACACATTGCTGTGAGAATGCAAAATGGTGTAGCTTCTTTGGAAAACAGTCTGGCAGTTCCTTAAAAAGTTAAAATCAAATTACCATATGATCAGTAATTCTACTCTTAAGTATATACCTAGATAACTGAAAATATGTATCCACACAAAAATTGTACATGAATATTCATAGCAGCATAATTTGTAATAACCAAAAAGTGGAAACAACCTAAATATCTATCAACTAATAAACAGATAAACAAAATATAGTGTCCTTTGAATGGAATATTATTTGGCCATAAAATGCAACGAAGTACTGATATTTGTGAAACTGAGTGATTAATCTGATCAGGTCTGCCAAAGTTAGGCTGCTCGGCTTGTTTTTGGTTGCTTACTCTTTTTTTTTTTGCATGAAGCTGAAGGTTGAAATAGGTGAAGGCCATAACACCGAACACTGAAACTTAACCTTCACTGGCTACCTTATAGATAACATGTGTAAGTTACCATGGTAACAGTCCCTTCAGTTGTTTCTCAGGAACTTTGGGCTCCTCCTGTCCAGTTCAAATTGCTTGAGACTAACCAACACTCCAACCCTGTGCAAATGCCTGAGAGGTGTCCTGTAGATGTCAAGGGGACAAAAACTCCATCCTCAGATCATGCTAACCCCACCATCTTCTGAACATATGTCCTATGAAATGCCATGAACTCTGATTTTGCTTGCATAGATCACTAATTATTTCATTTTTCCCCACTGCCAATCCCCTTTGCCGGACTACCCCACTTCTCTAACCCATAAATATCCCTAAGCCTTATGTTTGGAAGGGCAGATATGAGAGCTGTTCTCCTGCCTCCTCTCTCAGTAGCTTCGCAAATAAATCTTTTCTCTCTTGCAAAAACCCACTGGCACCGTGATTGATTTACTGCGCGCAGGCAGTAACGGTCCAGTAACGGACATGGACCTGGCTGATAACACATGCAACAACATAGGTGAATCTAGAAAACATTATGCTAAGTGAAAAAGCCAGTTGTAAAAGGCTTCATATTATATTACCCCATCATCTAAATTGTCCAGAATAGGCAAAACCATAAATACACAAAGTAAATTAGTGGTTTCCAGGGATTGGAGAGAACAAGGCATGGGAAGTGATATCTAATAGATATGTGGTTTCTTTTGGGGGTGATGACAATGCTCCAAAATCAGATAGTGGTAACTGTTGCATAACTCTAAGGATATACTGTAAACCACAGAGTTGTACATTTTACAGGAGTGAATTTTATGGTATGTAAATTATATCTCAATAAAGCAGTTATATTAAATAATACATATCACTTATTTCTCACTTTTTTTCATGGCCAGGAATTAAATCCAAGTTCTTTTCAAAATGGATATGAATTGTTAAATTCTCCAAACCAGTGTCCCTATCTCCTGTCTTCCCCTCAATCCATTTTTCACATACAAGATCATTTTTCACAAACATGGTTTTTACATAATCATTACTACCTTTGTAACAATGTGTGAATCAACCTTCTTTCCATTTTGACCTATTGTCTTTACTCCTTGCTGTTGATATCCTATGTCTCCTGTATCTCTCCCAAATATCATAAAATTTCCCATTTCCATCTCTAAGAAACGACTTTTAGTTAATTAACATGGTTACATTGCCAAAAAAACTGCTCCCTTCCCTTCATACTTCTCTCTTTCCCCATTCTTTGGGGTCTAATCCAAGCTCCATTGTTTTTTTATTCTTTCCTTGGCCGTCTCAGACAACAGTCACCTGCCCCTTGCCAAAATCCGAATGTATTTCTTATAAGCATTATTCATTGCCCATTTGATCAATCTTCTATACGTTTTGCATGTATATTTTTAACTGTCTCTTGAAGACATTGGAAGTGACACTCTATGGCATGTATTCCTTATAGGGCACCTATCATATGTGCTTATTACATTCAGTAATTGATTAGATAAGAAATATAGAGATATAATTTGTATGCAACAAACATTTTTCAAGTACATTGGGGCTTTCTGAAGTAACATAATTTTTTTTTCAAATGATACAATTTTACAATACATTATTTGCATATTGTAGAATATTTTCTGGATGTATAGTTTTTTTTTAACCATGGCAATTATTTTCTGAAACAAAATCTGGACACATGGCCTGACATGCAGAAGATAAGGGAATATTTTAAATTGCAGCTAATTATGAATATGAGTCAAATGTTAAATGTATAATAAACCAAAATTAAGAAAATTTCATGCCACAGAGACCTAGATTCTAGATGTGGTCTTGTCCTTATCAACTACTTTATCTTTGAGCAAGTTAATCTTCCAATGTCTCATTTTCGTCAACTACAAAGTGGAGAAAATATTATTCAATATAATGGGCTTTGTTAAAAAATTAAAAGAGAAAATACTAATGAAGTGCTTCATACTGTGTCCAGTACAAATAAAATGCTCAATCAATTTTAGCTGTAATTATTACTGTGTAGTTGAAGAGTAAAATAATTTTTGTTAAGGATAAGCTATTACAACAAGCCACATTTAGATAGATGAATAACAAAAAATGGCAATTTAAACTTGTCTTTCGTGGATTCCATTGGTTGTGTCTGGACATATCTCCTTTAAGGATCATGACTTTTACTGAAATATTGAAATGTCAAAGAAATAGCATCTTCCATTGTAGTATTTTATGTCCCGTACTGAAAATAAAAGTGGACAAAACATTTTCCCATTCACTCCTTGGCCTTTTGACAGACAAATCTAACAAAATAAAGAGATGGGTACTTTCCTCTAAAGATTATAAGTAAGAAAGTAGGGAATGATAACAATCATACAACTTGAGCAGAAGAGGCAGAAAAGTTTCGAAGAGGTTCTTAGTGCCCCCTAGTGTTAAATCTCCTTCAATTTTTGTTATGATTTTTTTTCTTGTCACATAACACAACACTTCATTATTGTTATTATTATCATTTTATTTCAGAATATTATGGGGGTACAAATGTTTTGGATACATGAATTGCTTTTGTACTGCTTGAGTCAAAGTTATAAGTGTACCCATCACCCAGAGAGTGTACATCGTACCCGTTAGGTATGATTTTACCTATCCCCTCTTCCCCCCTCCCACCTGCATGATTTCCATTGAGTTTTACTTCCATCTGTGCACATGAGTGCTGATGGGTTAGTTCCAATTTAATAGTGAATACATGTGGTGTTTGTTTTTCCATTCTTATGATACTTCACTTAGGAGGATGGTCTCCAGTTCCATCCAGATTGTTGTAAAAGGTATTAATTCATTTTATAATGCCTGAGTAGTACTCCATGGTGTCCATGTACCACGTTTTGTTAATCCACTCATGCATTAATGGGCACTTGGGTTGATTCCACATCTTTGTGATTGTGAATTGTGCTGTAATAAACATTCAAGTACAAGTGTCTTTTTGATAAATTTTTTTTTCCTTTGGGTAAATACACAATAGTGGGATTGCGGGATCAAATGGTAGGTCTACTTTTAGTTCTTTGAGGAACCTCAAAGAACTAGGTTTGCAGTCCCACCAACAGTCCTTGATTTGTTGTTTTTAACATAGATGCTTTTACCAAGTGATTTAAAAGTTGGAAGAACTAAGGTTTGTTCAAATTATCCTTCATATTAAGCTGCTTCAAAATGCACGCACATATAATTCTTCTAAGATAGAAAACCCTTAAAGGCTAATAACACAAAATTTGGTTATTTCATTAAAGAGAGGCTGAATTACAAATGAGAGGAAACATATCTAGGAGACAGAATCAAATTCTGTAATTAAATGTGTTCATAAATTGAAACAATCTGATAATTAGTATATATATGTGTGTGTGTGTATATATATATACATATATATATATATTTGAGTAGAGTATTTAAGCCTAAGTAACTCTAACTGAAGCAATATAATGATTGAATCTTGTTAAAATCCTTACCTAGGCTATTTTTAATGGAAATGCTGACATCCTTAATACAGAGATCTGAATACTTATATTCCAATAGTATATATAGCCTGCAGACAAGACTCACTAAAATGTGCTGAGTTAACTTCTCAGCTTTAGGGATTTTATTTCACAAGGGTAAGACATTAATTTCATGACCTTCAAATGTTCTAAGTGATTGTAGTTAACCACTGATTTAAATAACTGGTTTTATTTTAGCTATCAAGCCTATAGAAGAAGGCCCAAAGTTATAGAAATTGGAAATTACATCTGGAGTTTAATCAAAAAGTACCTGTTATTTTGGCTGATTAAATTTCATCTTTGAAAAACCATTATAAAAATGACAGTTGAAAATCTAAACTATTTCAGAACATTTATAACTAGCTTAAATATACCTGAAATAGTTCATCATAAAGAAATAATTGGCTTGCTTTCAGCTTGACTAATATTTCTGTCAATGTGATTATATTAGAAAATAATTTTATTCCTGAAGAGAAAACTATGTCTGACGTAAAATTGGTCTTAAGAATCTTTAAGTTTGAATCAGAATGTTTTATCTCTATTTTGATATAGTTCCCCCAAAATTCAAGGAAAATACAGTACTTCTACTGTGTTTCGTGGTCTAGTGTTCCCCTGATAAAGGAACATTTCATTCTTAAGTTTTCATCATTTTAAATTTCACCTTTAAAATTTAGAGAAGAGGATGGTGAGCTGTCATTCAGAGCATTCAGAGCCAAAATTATTCTTCATATACTCATAACATATTATTTTCCCCCATAATTTGCCAGCCCAGTTACCTATAGTACAGTGCACTTTGCATACTGACTCCTCTCCAAAATTCATTCTTTCAAGGTATCCACTGTCTTTTTAATCTTATCCTTCTATATCATTTAATTCAAATTAAGAAGAGTTAAGAATTAAATTCAAAAACAAGAGTCTAAATGAACTTTGATTATACTAAATGAACTTTTCCCAGATGATGAGATTAGTAAAGAGTGACAATTTTCTTCCAAGGACAGACACTGGGGTAATTGGTATAGCTGAAAATACCCTTGGTAACAATGTTAACATACGTACTAGAAAGAGTTATCCAAAGCAGACTCTTAAGATTAAAAGTCCAATTACTTTCTTCAACTTGTGAAGATAAACTGCTGAATTTAACATTTTGAGGGAATCAAACAGATACCATGATAATTAGACATCTATGTTACAAGATTTTATATGAAACCCTAAAATGAGATATCACAAAATATTTTCACAATGTGAAACTTATTTTTAAGGATTTTTTAAAGCAAAAAAGAATGAACAATGTGGACGAGACTTTTTAGTGAATCAAAGCCTTAGCAAATAATGTGAAAAGAAAAGCAAATAGCAGGTTCAGTACCTTTAGTCTTAACACAACATGAGAATTACAAGTTTCTGCAGCAGAGGAAGAAGTCCAAATTTTAAATATAGGTACAAAATTCCACAAGTTTTTGCTCTGCATTGCTTTGTTTTCCTGTATCCCTTTCCCAGATAGTAAAACGAATTCAATAAATTGAACGATCTTTTCCCCTGAGACAAGACACAAACACCGTCACACAAATTGGGGCATGAACTTCCTAATCAGGCCATGGAGGCACACTCATCCTACTATCACGTGAGTGGACATGCTTAAAAAAGTCCATGGCTGTAAGAACAAATGACATTTTGAAAAATACCACACAAAATCAAGATATCTCTGGTTTAAGAATCTGGGATTCTCTCACCATTGAATAAAGACATCTGACCATCCTTAGGGTTCACTGAAAAACAAGAAGCACATGGTTTCTGCCCATTACAAAGTTATAGTATATAGTCAAGTGGGCCATCATCCTCATGAACAGGAAAAACATGAGGAGTTTCCTGTGCAGAGATGGCTGACTGACACTCAGCAAGTGGCTCAAGTACTTTCTGGCCAACTTTCAGGCCTGGAGTAAAACTCAGTCTCTTACTCACCAGAATTTGTGACTTAGACTTGTCATCCCAGTGTCACCTCATATATTTCCCAGTCTGTGCCCTCTGGACTCTGATGCTTTTTCTATTCTGTATCCTAGTTCCTAATCCTTGGGTTGTGAATTTCTGGAAAATCACTCATGTACCAGGAATCTTTATACTTTATATTAAATGAATTAATGCTACTTCACAGGTGTTAAAAACTGAATGAACTACAAAAGATGTATATATTCACATATATATATATATATATATATATTTATATGCGCAGAACTGAAAGTAGATCTGGGTAGATCAATGAGTTGAGAAGTGAGTGAATGTGAAAACCTAGGACATTACTGTACATGAAAGTAGACTTTATAAATAATGTACACTGAGGCTACACTAGATTTATTAAAAAAAATTCTTTCTTCAATAATAAATTAACTTTAGGTAACTATAACTCTTTTTATTTTACAAACATAACTTTTTTTTAACTTTTTGATTCTTTTGTAATAACACTTAAAACATATGTTGTAGAGATGTACAACTTTTTTTCTTTATATCCTTAAAGTATTTTCTATTTATAAAATTTTTTATTTTTACTTTTAACCTTTAAAAAAAACACTAAGACACAAGCACATACATAAGCCTAGGCCTACACAGTGTCAGGATGATCAATATCACTGTCTTCCACCTCCACACCTTGTCCCACCAGAAGGTTTTCAAGGGCAATAACATGCATGGAGCTGTCATCTCCTATGGTAACAATGCTTCTTGTGGAATAACCCCTGAAAGACCTGCCAGATTCTGTTTCACAGTTAACTCATCATTATCAAGTATTGTGGACTGTACATAATTGTATGTGCTATACTGTTATGCAACTGGAGTGCAGTAGGTTTGTTTACACCAGCATCACCACAAACATGTGAATAATGCCTTATGCTAAAATGCTATGACAGCTACTACGTTACTAGGCAATAGGAATTTTTCAGCTTTATTATAATCTTATGGGACCACCGTTGTACATGTGATCCATCATTGACCAAAACATCATTATACAGGGCATGACTGTACACAGTGACTTTCAAGCATACTTTTTTTAAAAAATTACCTTATTAAAACTCTCAAAATTTTAATTATTTTACTTCAGAGATGAATCACAAATACTAAAATAAAAATATTTCTGGTTCTGATAAGATTTTATGTACAACAGTGTTGTGTACTAAATGATGTGTTAGCCAGTGTCTTGACTGTTAAGAAGTGAAAGCACTCCAAAAGACTTAATTTAGCGTTATGTCTGTAATCAGTCTAAAAAACTTCAATTACAGAAATGATTCAACCCATGTTGGTGACAGGATTGGTAAACCTTGAGAACTCCTTCCCAGCATCAGTGTAAAACAAGGCATTGTTATCTAAGTGATCTCAATAATCTGCCTTCTTCCAAGGACACCAAAAATGTTTGCTGGATGATTTAAGGAGAAATTACAATTCTTTTTATTGGCCCCCGCAGGGTGCCCTCTTTTTATGTTCTGTGATTGAACTGATGCCAGGTTTTTAAGATAAACAAAGCCAGCTGAAATGTCTAGCAGATTCACAAATTTAAACCTCTTTCCTCAGACACAAAAAAACTTGATAAGTGTCTCATGGGATCATCCTTGAGTGTAGCTTGAAGGGAAATGATTTACTAGATAAAAAGTGACAGTGAAGAATAAGCTCAGGTGTTGAGGTCAAGGACAAGGCCAACCTTGACCTAGACCAATTATATTTTGTATCAAACCCCCATAGAATTGTGAAAGTATCTACACAAATCCAAAAATAAGCACCATAGAGAAATGCCTCAGGACACATGATCACCTGCACATGAAAGTAAAACTACATATACATAAAAATAACAACCTCTTGTACTTTGGAAACATGTTTTTAAAAGGGTAAAATATGACAATATCCGTAGTCATTTGTGAAGCTGAGAAATGAGAATGATTGTTAATTTTTAATGGAGAATTTTTTTTTTACCTTATTGTTCAAGTTAACAGAAAAGTTAATGCCCAACATCATGTTGTACTCTTAGAAGAGTAACTTCTTCCTACCTTTATTTTCTTTTCTAAAATGGGAATTTATCATGTGTGTTCTTTGAATCATATGGCTTGAAGAATGTCACCAATAAAATTGATGAAGGTTGTGGCTGCAGAGGACTGGCACAGGACCTATACCCATCAGATTTAGTTAAATTGTGTAGGAGATTATAAATATTTACCTTGGTTTTTCTCCCTTCTTTTTAAATTATATGCATAATACCTATATCTATTTCAGTTGTGAAGTTTCAAAAAGAACATAGAGTAAAAGAAGAAAGATTCTGCTTTGAAGAGAAGTATGAGATAATATTAAATCATCATTCATAATCTTAAAAGAAGAAATTCTTCATAAAATAAGAATAGATGGGAAATCTTTAACTTAATAGAAATTACTTATCAAAAAGCTGTAACAATCATCATTCACAGTGATAAAAACTTAGAAGCATTTCTGTCAATGCTCACATTCACTGATTCTTTTCAAAATTACACTGGAAGTTCTAAATATTCAAGTAAAAAAAGGAATTAAGGCATAATATGGGGCAAAGATGGCAGGCTAGAAGCAGCCTGCGCATGCCACTCTCACAGAAAGGATCGAAAGTGGCAAGTAGACAGTCACCTACAGATTGATTGTCTAGGAGAGAGCTTTGGGAATCAAGAGAGAGGAGACAGGAGCACCCCAAGGAGAAGGAGAAGGAAGGAGAAGGAAGTGGGGTGAACCACTCAGCAGGATCAGAGATACCCAGGGAAGGTGCCTGCATGTGAGGAAGGCACAGAGCTAAGAACTCTGGAACTCCACGTTTCCTCCACAGACATTGCAACCAGAGCTGCAGGAGAATCCTTTCATCACAGCAGGCCTTTGGTCTAATACAGGGAGCTGACTAGAGACTGGACAGCAGTGTTGCTCCAGAGAGAAGGTGCAGCAGGGTCCCACTGGTTCCTGAAACTTGGGTGCTGAGGCTGGCACCATTTTGAGGTCACAGTTCCAGAGTACTGTATCTACCAAGGGGTCAGATCCATTGCTGCCATCCTCCAATCACCCCTGCTAGGCCAGGGAAAGAGCGAAAGATCAGGCATTCTTGCACACCCCATGAGTGGGTGCCATGCACATCTACCACTGGGGAACCTGGGCAGAGCAGGAGCCCATGAAACTGGCTCCTGCCACCACTGCATAGGTAGCCCAAGCCAGCCACAGCTGCCATGGGATCCAGGCAGAGTAGGCACCTGCAGCCTCTAGCTCTCATGACAGATCTGGGAGGGGTGAGCTCTTGTGCTGCCACCACCACTGCTGCTGGGCCTGGGTACAGAAAATGCCGAGTCTGCCATGTGCAGACCATCTGCTGCACCCTACCTGGCCATGACAATCAGAAAGGAAAAGGGAAACACAGGAGAACAGTAGTGCTAAAGGCTCACAACACATCTGTCCCTCTCCTGCCTCATCAATCTACTGGAGTAAGACTCAAGCATACCATGAAGGGTCCTCTGCAACTCTTCAGTGAGCAACAGAGTTCCCAGCAGAGGAGAACAGGTGTACTGTAAAGGTATCTGTTTTGAGCTGAGAGAAGAGGCTCCAGATGAGAAGGAACCAGCATAAGAACTCTGGCAACAAGAGAAGACATGCTATTTTGAGAGCCCCAAAGATCACACTAGCTCCCCAGCAATGGACTCCAACCAAAAGGAAATTGTTGAAATATCAGGTATGGAATTCAGAGTATGAATCACAAGTAAGATCAATAGGATTGATGAGAAAGCTGAAAATCAGCACAAAGGAACCAAATAAATAAATAAATAAATAACTCAGGACATGTATGAAAAATTCCCTAAGGAGCTAGATAATACAAGAAAAAAATATAATAGAACCTCTGGAAATAAAAGAGTCATTTAGGGAATGTCAAAATACAGCAGAAAGGTGTAAGAACAGACTAGACCAGGCAGAAGAAAGAATTTCAGGACTTAAAGAAAAGGCTTTTGAATTAACCAAGTCAGTCAAAAATGAAGAAGAAGAATAAAGAAGAATGAATAATCTCTCTGAGAAATATGTAAATATTTAAGAATCATAAGTATGCCTGAGAAGGAAGAAAAAGGATAAAGCATGAAAAACGTATTTGAGGGAATATTGGAGGAAATCTTACAGGTATTGCTAGACATTCAGGTACAAGAAGGTCAGCAAACATTTGGTAGATCCAAGGCAAATAGGACATCGCCAAGGCACATAATCATCAGTCTGCCAAAGCCAAAGTGAAGAAGAAAATTCTCAAAGCTGTGAGACAAAAGCATCAAGCATTTTACCCAAAAAACCAAAAACAACAACAACAAAAAACATCAGACTAATGACAGATTTCTCAGCAAAAATCTTACAGGCCAGAAGGGATTAGGACCCATTTTTAGTCTTCTTAAACATAGTAAGCACCACTCAAGAATTTTGTACCTGTAAAACTAACTTTCATAAATGAAGAAGACAAGCAAACACCAAGGTAATTTATCATCCCACTAGACCTGCCCTACAAGAAATGCTTAAAAGTTCTGAACACTTGGACTAGAACAATCAATACCCACCAGTGTAAAAATACCTGAAAGTTAAAATCCGCAGCTCTAATAAAACAGTAACACAAAAGAGAAAGTAAAACAACTAGGTAATAATCAACATGATGACCAGAAGAGTAGCTTACATATCACTACTAACACTGAATGTAAATGATCTTAATGTTCCACTTAAAGATACAGATTGGCTGAACAGATTTAAAAAAACCCACAAATATATGCTGTCTCTAAAAAACCTATTTAACTAAAAACAATTCTCATAGACTCAAGGTAAAGGGGTAGAAAAAATTACTTCACACAAATGGAAACCGAAAGTGAGCAGGAGTAGCTATACTTTATCAGATAAAATATACTTTAAATCAACAATGTTAAAAAAAAGACAAAGACAGTCATTAAATAATGAAAAAGGGTTCAATTCAACAAGATGATATAATAATCCTAAATATATGTCCACTTAACATAGGAGCTCCCAGAGTCATAAAACAAATTCTGCTAAACCTAAGGAGAGAAATAAACAGCGACATCATAATATCCAGGGACTTTAACACTCTACTGATAGAACTAGACAGATCACTGAAGCAGAAAATCAACAAAGAAACACTGGACTTAAATGGGACTCTAGAACAGAGTCTCACTCTGTCACCCAGACTAGAGTGCAGTAGGCTCATCACAGCTCACTGCAACCTCCAACTCCTGGGCTCAAGCAGTACTCCTGCCTCAGCCTCATGCCCTCACTATCATGCCTGGCTAATTTTTCTATTTTTAGTAGAGGTGAAGTCTTGCTCTTGCTCAGGCTGATCTT
The DNA here is from genome assembly GCF_020740605.2 of Lemur catta. Lineage (NCBI taxonomy): Eukaryota > Metazoa > Chordata > Mammalia > Primates > Lemuridae > Lemur > Lemur catta. The sequence goes on along the minus strand of NC_059139.1, from coordinate 28,993,694 downwards.
GAACTCCTGACCTCAAGTGATCCTCCCATCTTGGCCTCCGAAACTGCTAGGATTACAGGCGTGAGCCACCGTGCCTGCCACCCCATTTTTAGTTTTCAATATGCATTATATCACTTTATGACCATAAATACCCCTCATTTATCTCCCACTTATAAGTGAGAACATGTGGTATTTGTTTTTCCATTCCTGATACACTCCACTCAGGATAATGGCCTCTAGTTCCAACCAAGTTGTTACAAAAGATATTATTTAATTCCTTTATATGGCTGAACAGTAATCCATGGTATATATATACTACGTATTTTTTATCCAATTCTCAGCCGGACACATAGGTTGATTGTATATATTTACAATTGTGAATTGTGTTGTGATACACATATATATATCTTAGTTAAAAATACTTTATTGCTAAAAGATGCTAATGATCATCTGCAACTCAGTGAGTCATAATTATTTGCTGGTAGAGGGATTTATTTGCCTTGATATTGATGGCTGCTGACTGATCAAGGTGGTGGTTGCTGAAGGTTGGGGTGGCTATGGAAATTTCTTAAAATAGGACAACATTAAAGTTTGCCTCATCAATTGTCTCTTCCTTTTACAAAAGATTTCTCAGTAGTATGTAATACTGTTTGATAGCGTTTTACACACAGTAAAACTTCTTTCAAAATTAGTCAGTCCTCTCAAACTCTGCCACTCTTTTATCAACCAAGTTTCTATTAATAAATCTTCTGCTGTCATTTCCATAATGTTCACAGCGTCTTCACAAGGATTAGATTCCATCTAAAAAAAAATACTAATGTCCAGGATCTACAAAGAATTCAAACAAATCAGCAAAAAAAACAACCAAATAACCCTTTCAAGGAGTGGGCAAAAGACATGAACAGATGTTTTTCAAAAGAAGATAAAGGCCCAAAAAATATGAAAATATGCTCCACATCCCTACTCATCAGGGAAATGCAAATTAAAACTACAATGAGATACCACCGTACCCCTGTCAGAATGGCTATTATTAAAACATCGAAAACCAATAGATGTTTGTGTGGTTGCAGTAAAAAGAGAGAAGAAATGCTTATACACTCTTGGTGGGAATGTAAACTAGTACAACCTCTATGGAAAACAGTACGGAGATTCCTCAAAGAACTAAAAATAGACCTGTCATTTGATCTAGCAATCCCTCTACTGGATATCTACCCAGAGTAAAAGCAGTCATTTTATAAAAAAGACACCTGCACTCAAATGTTGACTGCAGTACAATTCACAGTCTTTACTCATCTATAAAAAGCAACTTCTCATTCATTTAAGTTTTATCTTGATGTTGTAGTAATTCAGTCCTATCTTCAGGTTCCTGTTCTAATTCTAGTTCTCTTTCTCTTTCCACCACATCTTTACTTACTTCCTCCACTGAAGTCTTGAACCCCTCAAAGTCATTCATGAAGGTCACAATCAACTTTTTCCAAACTCCTGTTAATATAAATATTTTGACCTCCTCCAATGAATCACACACTTATTACGGAAGTCTCTGAATTTTCCGAATATTGAGCATTTTATGTCTAAAAGCAACATGTGAAAAAATTAGTTTTCTTCCACCAGGGCTGTATTCCAGTTCCCTCTTTTTTTAGAGGGGAGGGCGTTACTGCTATTCCTGAAATAAAATTACTTATTGCTAAAGTTCCCCAATGGGGGGAAAAAGTGAAATTAGTGTACTGCTCATTTTAAGCTTGACCTTATCTCTCGCTGTCAACCCTCCAGTCATTATTATTAAAACAGCAGTCTTTATTAATTTATTCATCTCTAGTCTTAGAGTAACTGCGTAATGAAAAGGGACTGAAAAAAGGCTGGCTGTATAAGAGTGTAATACACCTTTACATACAGTAAAGGTCAGTTACTCACCATTAATGTTTGAAAAAATTTCAGCATATAAAATGTTTTTGTAATATATTCCCTATAATCCAGTTGTACTGTAATAAATACAGTTGATTTTTTAGATCTCATTCTGAACGTTTTTAAAAAAATTTGTGGCAGATAGACTGAGAGGAAGTGGAAAATTTTTCCCTGCTACCATGAAAAGATAATATAGTACAATACTTTGTGTTTTTTCTGTATTAAAAGCATGTTATTAACTATCATTTATCACTGATTTGTCAGACTGTAAAACAATTGATATTTTTAATAGTCTAAGAAGTCTTGTCACTTTAAAAAGTTTCTTACTCCAGGGTCTTAATAGCTTTCTGCATGAACTTAAATTACACCAATTTTCACTGTTCAGTGTGTGGTGCCATAACAATATAACATGAAATATCTTTCTGGTATGAGAAAATGACTACATGTGTATCTAAAAATAAATAATTTATCGTGTATTTTTTTTTTAAAAAATAATCATGAGTGTGGTTCTATTCTTTAAAATCTTTAGTAATCTCATTTTCTCTACATCATTGCTCAAATAAGATTTCTCTAATTTTATGAAAACCATCTAAGACATTATATTTGCTACATAATGGGAGGAATTCAGATAAGTATCATAAAACTTTCAGTAATGTTCATTGAAATTGTGTACATTCTCTTTTCATCCTATACATCAAATGTATCAGAAAGAGTTCCAGACAGTGTTAAAATTTTGGGTTTAGAACACAACTTTAATGCCTAGGAGTCGCATTACGTTGGGGCCAGATTTTCAGTCTGTAAGGCTGAATAATAATACTACTTATGTGACAAGGTTTTATCTAGGAAATAAAGTGTATACCAGCACAGCTTGAATCTTTTTGAGGTAGAGATCTTATCTTAAGGTTCATTGTATTTCTGGTAATATGTGTGGCTCTTTTGCATCTAGAATATGCCCAATTTACATACGAAAAATTAGATCTAATAAATTATTGAGATTAATATTCCAAAAGAAGTCTTCACTTTGTAAGTAATTTGAGGGACTAAAGGAAAGATAGATCATTTTTCTCCCAAAGTTATCAAGAAATTTCACAGAAAGTCTTGAACAGCATAGACTGACTCAGCAGTTTATGTCCCAATATCTTTTCTGAGAAAGCTTAAAACATTTCATACCTCACTTAAAAGTACATGTCTTTGGAAAGAAAATAGCTTGAAAATATTATATGTTGGACCATGATTGATTGTGGAGGAGATTGGATTGGATTTATGTCAACAAAGGAAGCATCCTTGGAGAAAGATATATTTTTAGTTCTCTTACAGAAGGGACGTACACTCTAAGAAGTCCTTGGTCTTGATATTAGAGGAAAATGATTCATAGATCTCATGAGTGAATGGAATCAGTCTCCTTAAATTGGAAAATAATGAAAAATTGTCATCTATTTCTAAAACAGAAGGTGCTGCTAATATACATGTAACATTTTGGGAGCTTTGATTTGTTAAAATGTTTCAGAACACTTTATATATATATTATATATATATATATAAATCTCAAAACAATTTATATATAGAGAGATGTTGCACATTCTAAATATTAGTCATTTATATTTTAGATGGGTACAGTATCAGACAAAATGAGACATCTGGTAAAGTCTATAGGACGGCATATGAGCTTGAGAGTCTGTGGGAAATTCACAATAGGAAAAGGTAATAAAAGAGTAAAAATAAACCATATGTTGCTAGTGATTTAGAATGTGAGGAGGATTTTTTTAAAGCTGAGTTCTATTACATTATGGATTTAATTTGTTTCCTGGAATCCAAAACTCTCAGTGATGATCAAAATGAATAAGTTTCTGCATCTCTGGCCATAAAGAAGGTACTTTCATCAGTGACACTGAAGGTGCCTCCCATCCATCTGACCTTTTACTCTGTGGGGAAGGAATATGAACTTGAACAAAGATGACCCCAATCATTTCTAATTTGCCCTGTGGCTTTGTTAACAGTTCTCAAAGATTTGAAATTCAGTATGCTCCTCTAAACAAATTTTCCACAGAATTATATGCTATTATAAACACTGTATGCTGAAATTATTGGAACTGAAGGTTCTGAAAATTCTAGAAACTATAAAATTGGTGTTAGAGGAGATCTCCCACATAGCAACCTTTTATCAAGTGTTCCCCTCTTATCTCCTGCATTAAAATCATGAAACTGTCTGTTAAGATGCAGATTCTTGGATTCCACCCTGACCTTCTGAATCAGACTCTCTAAGTAAGAACCTGGAATCTATACTTTTAACAATTTCACTCAGGTGATGTTTAGACTCCCTAAAGTTTGCAACTAACTTACTGATCTAGAACTGTGCTGTCCACCATGGTAGCCACAGCCACATGTGGCTATTGAGTCCTTGAAATATGGTTAGTGTCATGCTCGAAGCATAAAATACATCTCAGATTTTGAAGACTTGTTATGAAAAAAGTAAAATATCTTAATAATTTTATATTAGTTACATGCCGATATAATATGGATATATTGGATTAAATAAAATAAATTACTAAAATGAATTTCACCTCTTTCTTTTTTACTATTTTTATATGTCTACTAGAAAATTTTAATATTGTATGTAGCTTCGATCATATTTCCTTTGGATAGTGCTGTTCCAAAGACTATAGATGTTGATAATAACTTCGGATCTTTTGTTCAGCCTTATACTGAAACATTTATATTTTCTTAATAATTTGTTATAATATTTAAAGGATATTTACTTTTAATTTTTATTTGTGACATCCAAGTACTAAAATTTTTTACATGAATCAGCTATTTGTCATAGATGATATCATGACTTTAATGTTATAAGAGAAATCGGTTCTGTAAATAAATTTGATGTAATTTGAATTTATGAACTTGAACAATTGCCATAGACCCTAAAATAAAGCTACTTTTCTAGCAATAACAGTTGACTGCTGCCCATTGTATGAGAATTACATATTGCTTCTTCTGTGTTACAAAGTGTACGTCCATGCACGTGTGTGTGCACGTGTGTATGTAGGCATGGCACTTAATACACAGAGTAGCTAATTAATCAAATGAATTCTCTATTGTACTTGAGCACACAACAAGAAACATATTGTAGTCATCCTTGTAATGATGTGAAAGCCACGTGACCAAGTTCATGGAATCTGGGTGGAAATGATGAACCAAATTTTCAACTATGGTCCATAAAACTGTCCCATTCACAATCCTCCATTCTTTTTCTCTATCAGAAAATTAAGTGAAGAAAGCTTCAAGGACCTAAAAGAAAATGGTACCACAGAAGTATAAGGAGCCAAAAAGTCCAAAGCATGGCTCAGAGGACAATGGCCCATAAGAGACTCCCAACAAGGAAACTCTCTTTAGATTGTTACATGAGTGAAAAAGTAATAATAATAATAATGTGATAAGTCACTTAAATTTTAGAGTTGTTATAGCAGTTAGCCTACCCTAACAAAGAAATATATTTTTAGAATGCTTTCTTTTCCTTTCTAAATCCCAACAGGTAATGTTTCATATTCATTGTGTTCTTGGGCTAAATCTGATTTTTTTTTAAGGAAACCTATAATTTTAGAAAAATAAATCTCATCACACACTATTACTTAACTCAGACTTGTATAAGTCATCCTCGCTTTTTCTGTCAGTGAAATTTCTTCAGTTATGTCATTTAAAATAGCTTTAATTATTTTCATTTATATAGACTAGGATTTGGAAAACATCTTTTTCCTGCAAAGAGTCAGATAGTAATATTTTAAGCTCTGTGGATCTCTACCACAACTAATCAACTCTGCTCTTATGGTACAAAAATGGTCTAAACAATAGATAAAGAATGGGTATGGCTGTGTTCAACTAAAATTTTATTTATAAAAACAGGTGGAGAACCCACAAGCTGTAGCTTTCTAATCCATGGTATCAACTGCTAATGGCTGAATAGTAATTTGGAGATACCAAATAGTATCAGGATAACTCAGCAACTTCACTTAGCATGCTAAAAATATTACTTTTTAATGTTGCTCTGTATTCAATTTAAGGTACTTTGTTGTTTCTCTCTTAATGTATAATTTTTGTATAGAATTTTTAGAACTTCATGAAAAAATATTTTCCTACTTACCTACATTGTTTGGCTACTTTGGATATCAATTTGGGCTTGACTTTTTTCCTTACTTGCTTCTGTGCCTTCTATTTCCTAATTCACTAAAAAAATTAAGTATTGAGTAGAACTGACAGGGCAGTTCATTAAAAAGGGAGAGGGAGGGAAAAAATACAATTCAGAGAGAAAATGATAAATTACTAAAACACAATTAAAACAGTCACAATTTTAAACTATCTTGATCAGAGAAACCTCTTTGCAGCCTTTTTTTTTTTTTACTGATGATGTTAGTGCTCTTTTCATTGTTTTATTGTTTGTTAAATTTTTGGAACTTCTTCCTAAATCATTATGCGTTATGCTCTCTTTATAAATTGTTTTTTTATAGAAATTTGATTTAGCCCCTACTTCAGTGCCTTCACATGGTTTTTCTACATTAAACATGCAATTGAAATAAACCCCAACCTCAAAAAGGAAATAAGGCAACCCTCAGAAGGAAAAAATAAGTTGTAACAAAGTATTTCCACCCCTTGGCTCTAACTATATAGTAATCGGCACAAAGAGGAGGCAGAGGGTAAGAAAATTTGTTTTCAATTGAATGTTTTTCTTTAAAGGACTGAAATCTAATTTGGGTGAGTTGTTGCTTGATTTTATCAATTTGATCAAAGCAGAAATAAAACAAATGATTCACATCAGTTCAATCATTTACATAACCTCAGATATTCAACTTTGATGGGATGTTTAATTTTTAATCAAACATGTCACATATCATAACCAAATTTAGTAAGAATAAAGCACCCCATACATGTTTTAAAATAAACTCAATTTTAAGACCGAGAATCTTGTGCTTTATTTTTAGGTGTTCTCTCTTATTATGTAATAGTAGTTGATCTCATATTTTCTATCATCAAAATGATGAAACCAGAAAGATTGTACTATAGTCTATTGATTTTAATCAACATTGCAATAGCTTCAGCCACAATTGCAGGTTGCTTCATACCCAGAATGTTCTAGGTTTATTATCAGTGGCTTCAACTCGTGTTGCACATGTACTTAATAGTAAAACATGAGCAGCAATGTTCAGAAACTGGGAATATGTTTCTGAGGAAATGTGATGAGAGAGGCCCTCTATTATCCTTATTCCTGAGGAAAAGAGTTCCCATGTGGTAAAATCATAAAGAAATTTCTTAACAATTCAAGAGCATTTTTTATAAAGCTTGTGCTCAATCCATGAGAAACTCAGACAATGTCTAAGCATAAAGGCTATAAAGGTGAGCAAAATAACTCTGGTTCCTGCTCTCATAGATTTTATACCATAGTCTAGTGGGTAAATCATACATGAACCAAATAATCCCATAGCAGCATTTGTGCTAGCTAGCTCTGAAGTTCCCACGGGTCCTCTGATGATGTTAAACGGGCACCTGACCTAGTTTGAGAGTCAAAGAAATGCTTACTAAAACAGGCGAACTGAGATTTGAAGGATGACTAAAAACATTTATCTTTATTTATTCTAGCAATTAATTTGTTGCCAGTATGGAACACTCTTTCCACATAATTTGTGTTTCTGGCAGTCATTGAAGGTTGCCGTGTTCTTTTTTGCTGCAGAGCCTTTGATTTTTTCGTATGTTTACCCTCCCATATTTGCAGGGATTATAAGGGTGAATGTCAGTTGTCTAATAGGAATTCTATTCTTCTTGTATAAAATTTGTTACAGCATATCATAAATTGTAATCCTGGCCAATGAGATATCACAGAAAATCTTCTGGGGGCTTCTGGGGAAAATATTCTAGAAGGATATAGAAGGAAAACTGCAGTTCCTACCTTTGGATATTGTTGCATAAGGACCTGATGCCCAAAAGAGCTGTAGCTATTTTGAGACGATAGGCAAGTTAAGGTGTTTCTGTCAAGGGGAAGATGGGAGTGTGCAAAGACGGAGAAAACCCACATCCAAACTAATATCATTTATCTTTTGTGTTTACCTTGGAGTTCCTGCACTGTCTCTGGACCTGATTTGTAAGACAATAAGCAGCTATTTTTAAGCCTCTGTTTGTCAGATACTACAATCATTGAAGCCAAAATAAAAATAATCCCAATTAGAAAAATATGTTTTAATGCTTAGATTTAACAGACTAATTATAAAATCATAACAACGACAGAAAAATATCTGGAAGAATCCCAATAATGGTTAACTATAGATAAGGAAGAAGCATTGGAGGACGGAGCATGAATGACTTTGACAAGTTTGCAAAGAACATGTATTCATTGATGGCTTTGGTAGTAAAAGATTTTTTTAATGATAAAATATAATTTTGCATGATTTTTACAAAAATTAAATCTTTTTTAGGCATTAGCCTCGTGCTTTCAATGTCTGATTTACAGACAATACCCAATGAATGTTCCAATTATGTTTACTGAAAGAATAAATGAATTAAACCCTTTCAAAGTGTCTGGAGAAGGGAAAAGTCATTGCCTCCACTTATGTTAATTCCCTTGACGTTAACCCTGTAAGTATTATTATTTCCATTTTATACATGAGGAATTTCAGCCTCAGAGAGTTTTAGAAAGGGCATAGCTATTGAGTGATCAACTGAAATTTAAACCTGAGGTTTTCTGATTTAAATGCCCAGCAGTTTCTCCAAGCAGGTTCTTCTCTTCACAATATATGACCAGTAATTTAAAAGATGGACTCTTTTCCATGTTAATGGAAATCCTACTGCTCTTTTTACTAATTACTTGAGCTCCTTAGAATTCTGACTTTTCTTTCTAATCAGAGAAACAAGTTTCCTCTCTAATTTTACTGTTTTCCTACACATTGCAAAGGGATATTCTGGCTTATTCCACTCTGATATTGGGTCCTTAAATGAGTCATATCACAGTCACTTGTTACACTAGGCTATTTCTAGGCTCCATATAAGAGTTGAACCAAATAATATACATTTATAAAAGTCCCTGAGAGACTCTAACATATACACCAAAGTTGAAGAACCGTAATGCTCCACTTAGAAAATATGCTCTTCTTATCAAACAAAATTCAACCATAGAAAGTAAAGTCTATTAAAATGCAAAAAGTAAACTTGGTTATATAAATTATAAAAACAAATCTTACTTTCTTAGCTCTTAACATTCAAAATAAATACTCAATTCTCAAGAAAATGTATTACCCTTCTGCAATATATTTATTTTGTCAAAAGTTAATTAAAAATAATGAATTTTTATCTAATTAAGTTATACTGACAAAAAAATTGTTCAAGCTAAAAACAGCAATCTATATGAGTCTGAACTTTCTTTAATAAAAAGTACATTTAAAGTAAAGCAAATAATAAGTTGGAAATGGGACCTAGTATTATCTTTTTAATGGGATGACACATGGCATTATCTGCCAGCATCATGGCAACAAGACAAGACTAAAAGCGAAGTTACTTCTTTTTTTTTTTTTTTTTATGGATATGACAAATAAGCCTTTGAGATACTCAGGAATCCTGTAGTAGAAAGACCAAAGAATATGTGTTAAGTGCAAGTAGATGCTATTCCATAATTCCAACATTTTCTCCTTTATCTAATCTGAAAATTATACAACTCCCTTTAACCATTTCTTTTCTAAATGAGTAATATTTTATGGGCATTTAATAAGCCAATTCACAGTATACTCTCTGATGTCTCTGATTTCTCTAGATCACAGATGCCTACAGAAGACAAGAAATCCATTCATTCATTCATTTGCAGACATCTTTTGAATATTTACCACATCCCAGACACTGTTGAAGGCATAGAATATACAAAATTCAGTAGAACATGGTGGGCAAAGGCAAAAAGATGGGCCAACACAAGGAAACACAAAGAACCATGTTTCCAGTTATGTTTAATAGCTTGATAAAAAGTATATGGTGGAATTAGGTAGGAGAAGTAAGCATAGATTATCAAGAGACTTATATACTAGATCAAAGACTTTGAGCTTTATATTGAAATTTTAAAAGATCCTAAGAAGTCCAGTGATATGAAATTACTTGAATTAAGGGTTAGAAACATAGATTAGAATTTACTATCTTTATCTATTTCTTTCTCATGGCCAGTGAGTAAATCAACTAGTTACATGCCTGGGGGAAGTTATTTAATTTCTTTACTTTGATATTTATAATAAATTTATGTTCAGACTAAGGAGAGAATCAAGGAGTCCCATAGTTCCATAGAGCTTTTTGAAGCCCTCTGGAGAAATCCAAGAACACACACACAAAACACAACATTGTCATTTTTATTTGCTTTATGTACAGGGCTTTGGTTAAGATTACATTCACGGGAAGTATTAACTACCCTGGGCCAGATATACTCTAGAGACTTCTACCATCATAAGATAGTATGTCTATAAAACTAATATAATATCCATCAGCATATATTGTCTAAATATCAGAATATTTGAAGCATCTAATCAAGAACATTATTCTTCCCTAAGTGAATTACTCAGGACTTTTTGTTGCAAGTGACAGAAAACCAACACAAATTAGTTTTTTCTAAAAAATAAAGAAAATTAATTGGGCTCACTGACTTAGGAAAGATAAAGGTGGATCTGGCCTCAGGCAGCTCTAAATACTAGTATTCAAATGATGGCATCTGGTTCCCCTCTCTTCACTCCTCGTCACCCTGTCTCACCTCTACTTCTTTGTAAGTTGGCTTCAGTTTCTCCTTGTACAATTAAATTTGCTCCAAGCACAGGAAACTTAGCCAAGGACGGCTCCAGATTCCAGTATCCAAGTTGGGAAGAACACAAGAGGGAAGCAAAAGCTTCTACTTCTTTGTAATCATATATAAATTCCAAAGAAGAAAGGTCAGAATGGCTAGTCCTGGATCAGGTGTTTATGTCATATCTCCGTATCTATGGCTGATAGTTTCTAAGCAAATTACACACATATATTTGCCCCCCCCATGCACACATGCACACTTTCCATTATGTTTAACATAAATTTTAGGCAAAAAAAATCTCACAATTAGTTGAAACAAAAGTAGTAAGCAATTCCTGTTAGTATAAATAGATTCTTTAGGAAAGAGAGTCTTCAAGTGCTCTGGTAGTGTAATTTAGATTATTTTTACTTCTTATTTTTTGTTTTAATCCTGTATTTCTTGAATGTGTTTTGATTCCTGGATTCATTTTAGCACAATTATTCTCTAGACCAATGATTTCTTATTTTCACCTAGGATTTTCACAAAATGCATTCATTCTTCATTCATTTGTTTAGTAAGTTCTATTATATCAAGTACTTTAGGAGCTGGACTACAGCACTAAACAAAAGCCTAAAAACCTTAGCACTTTATAGGGAGCTTCTTTTCTATTGAGAGAGACACACAAAAACAAGTAAATAATAAATAAACAGTACAATTTCACATAGTGGCAAGTGCTTGAAAGAAAGAAAGTAGGTTGTAGAATAGATAGGGAGAAATTGAGGGCAAAATTGACTGACTTGAAGGAGAAATCTATGTGCACATCTAAAGAGAGAGCATCCAGACAGAGGGAAGAGTAAGTTTCATGGGGTAGGTTGCCATCTTTAAATGGCAGAAAGAATTCCTAAGAGGCTGGACTGGAGTGAGCGCCATTGGGAGAGCATTGAGTGAAGGGGAATAGGGGGCAGATCAAGTAGATGTTTTTAAGCTACAGTAAGAACTTTAAATTTTATCAGAAGGATAATAGGAAACCACCAGAGTATTTTGTGCCAGAGAGAAACATGGTTTAATTTATAAAGTATCCTTGGCTACTGTATGGAGAAGTAATAGGGAGAGGTTAAGATTATGAATGGAATTTGCAAGTCCCATTGGGAAATGGTTGCTGAAATCCTGTGAGATGAGAGGCTCCTGGTTGTGGAGAAGAGAGTGACAGAGTAGAAATGATGAGAAAGAATTCAATTTGAGGTGGGAATGATGAGATTTGCTGACAGATTTGACGTAGGTATGAGTGGAAGGAAAAGAGATGACTTTTCAGTTTCTGGCCTAAGAAACTACATGTGAGCAGCAGCAAAAACAATGACTTAGCTCTTAGTCCATTCTTAAGGCAAAATTGTCAACTAGTATAAGCATAATTCCAGAGAAAAACAGTTTCTGAAATAATCATTGACAGGGTACTATTTGGGAATTTCAGATAAATTCCAATAATTGTTCATGAAATTGCTACTTCTGGTTGCAGCATTCAGAAATATTGTTCTCAGAAATACTGGTTCTGTTTTTCTCTACTTGTTTATCTTTGTTTAGCATGGTTGGTTTGATTGATAGAGATTATTTTTGAATTTTGAGTGTGCGATGACTATTTTTCACTTATTTGGCAGCATGTCAACACTTTGATTAAATTTCTGCAAGTTTTTCTACAAATGTGTGCTAATTTATAAAGATCTCAGGAGTCTACTTATTTAGAAGCACTCCACTTTATAGTAGCCTCTGGGCATTTAACTAGAGTATCTATCTGAAAAGAAATTCAACTTTTAAGACAGAAACAATTCTGTATACGGGAGAAGTCTGCTATGCAAAATCATACCTAAAAACCTGATAATAAGGAATTTCCAAGAAATACCAAGCTCAGAGCCTTCATTTCAAATGTTTCCTGATGAACAGTGATTCTCAGCAACATTACCATAGTCTAAGCAGCTGGGTCTTCCCATATTTGAAGCCAAAGTTTTGTCCATTCAATTACTAAACAGCAAATCATCATAATTACCTAAATTAATCTCTTATGCACATTTTAGACAAAGATAAAAATAATGCAACTATCTAAGGTTATTCAGCTGTTTTGCTCATCAATTTCTAACTCTGTTCTTTCAATAATTAACCTAGCTCATAAATAACTTTTAATAAGAATATATTCAGAACATATAGGCACATTTGTACCCTACTGAATATTTAATTGCTGCTCTAATTTCTTGATAATAACTTTACAAAAGGTAGTGGTTCACCATCTTTTCACACCAAGTCAATATTAGAAATAGTATCCTTTTATCATCTCATTTTCAGAGTCTAAAACTAAAGGAAAGATGAATGGAACCAACATTTTTTGAGTACTGCTATGTGCCTTGAAGTTTAGACATACCACCCACTTTAATCCTCACAACAGTCCTGTAACAGAGATAATAATATTCAACTTTTTCTAATTAAAAAGAAAGGAATGTGGACGTTGAACAATTTTTCTGAAGTCACACAACTTGTAAGTGGTAAAATTGTAATTATAGTATAGGTCTGTCTGAGTCCTGGCCCGTACTATTGCTACTATATTATGCTTAATCTACCCAGTTAAAGGTGAAAGAAGATTTAATGTATCAGTGGGTAATTTAGATGTTTTTATTTCCCTAGGCAGTCTCTGTTCTCACCCCATATTCATTTTATAGTAGGATTGAGCCTTTGTTACATTACAAAATCAATTTCAACTCAATGATATTTTTGTAGTATGTGCTAGTTAATATAATGTGTCAACTTGGCTAGGTTATGGTGCTCAGATGTTTTGTCAAACACAAGTCTAGATGTTGCTATGAAGGTATGTTTTAGATGTGATTAAACATTTAAATCAGTAAACTTTGAGTAAAGTAGATTATTCTCTATAATGTGAGCGGGCCTCATTCAGCCAGTCAAAGGCCTTAAAACAAAGACTGAGGTTTCCTGGAAAAAAAAAAAAAAAAGAATTTTTGCCTTAAGACTGAAACATAGAAACTGTACCTGAGTTTCTTCCCTGTCCTGCCCTGCAGATTTCAGGTACAAGACCACATGCAACATCAACTCTTACTTGAATTTTATTCCTGCCAGCTTGCTATACAGGTTTTGGACTTACCATCCTCATAATCATGTGAGCCAATTCCTTAGAATCAATCAATCTCTCTCTCTGTCTCTCTCTCATAGATAACATACATTATATTATACTCTGATTTATTTCAATGATTTAGATGATGAGATTTGGGATATCGAGTTGAGATTTTGATGAGATTTTGGACTGTGAGTTGATTCTGGATGGATTAAGACTTTTTGTTGGGATGGGATGAATGTATTTTGCACATGGGAAAAACTTGAATTTGGGGGGGGACCAGAGGGCCACCCATTATGGGCTGAATAGTATCCCCCTAAAAAGATATATTTGGTCCTAAACTCCAGAATCTCAAGATTTTATTTGGAGATGTGTTCTTTATACAAGTGACCAAGTTAAAATGCAATAATAAGTCTGGGTCCAAATCCAAAATGACTGGTAGCCTTATAAAAGGGGGAAAATTTGGGCACATAGACTGACATGCACATAAGGAGGATACCATGAGAAGATTAGAATTATGCTGCCACAAGCCAAAGAGAGAGGCCTGAACAAATCCTTCCCTAGTGTCTTCAGGGAGACTGTGGCCCTGCTGATATATTGATCTTAGACTTCTGTAACTGCGAGACAATCTGTTTCTATTGCTTAAGCCACTCTATTGCAAAGTACCAGTTTGTGGTACTTTGTATGGTAGCCCTAGAAGACTCATACAGATTTTAGTAGGATTTTTATGAAGATTTCATCCAAAGAGGGAGAAGGGAAATTTACATATCTTCATAAGCAGTAAAATAGAATAAATTCCCTATTAGGCATCTCTAATTACTCAAATCTCCTTTCCAGCTCTAACTGATCTCATTTCTCTATTTTCTTTCTCCATTCAGCAATCAGTCCTCTCTCTGGTTCTTGCCTAAATTTACTCACTTTCCTTACACAAAAACAAAAGTTTTTTTCTTAGGGAGCCCTGGGATTCTCCAAAGCAGCTTAGCAATTACGTAATCATGCCTCCCTCCTCTCCCACCCCCAAAACATCAACACAGTATTCACCCAACAGCATAGACCTGTTTTAAATAGCAATTAAAAGATTTTTCTCCCTCCTGACTGTTTTTCTTTGAATTTTTCCCTTTGAAGCTAGTATTTATGTTTATATTTGGTATCAAATGGGCACCAGGCCTGCATCATGAAGATGGAATTTGATGCAAAAACTGCAATAGATTAAATTACTACCATAGATCACAGCCTACATCAATTTATATTTTCTTAAATATGGAAAAAATATATTTTACAAATGGACTTTTCTTACCTATATAGGGCCAAAAAAAGAAAGAAATTGACTGCATGGAGAAAGCATCAGAGACCAAAAGAGGAGTGGACCAGGAGAGAGGCACCATCAGCTGGAGACTTTTAGTAACTCAGGCCTGTGCTCTGGGACCATTCTAATTTCTGTGCTGGCTCTTATGTTTTTTTCTTCTCTGTACTCTTACTTGAATAACATTATCTTGTTGTTTACTGCTGCTGTATTTTACCAGTGAATTTATAAAATGGAAATCCATGCTCATATAACCTGATGTCTTAGTGATTCTATTGTACTTCAGAAGGTTCAGGAAAAAGATAAATACAATTTATATATGCCGCAGTTAAATACATTCTCAACAAAGACTGAACTAAGAAATGTTAAATATATTCTTTAAAGTAAATAAATTTTCCTATGGAGTTGACAATGCCATGCTTATAGAAAATTTGAAAAGTCAATAAAAGTAAAAAAAAGAAAATAAAGATCACCCACACACCAACAAGAATAATCATTTTAGTATCCTGATAAGTCCACCTAAATTTCCTTTCTATACAGTTTTCTTAAAAAGTACCACATTAAAATTACCTAGTATGTCACTTACTTCAAATTAATTGTTTAACCATTGTTAAGTTGGCATTTATTAAAAATAAACACACATATATACTAGCATTTATATATAAACTTGAAACCATAGGGTGTTTATTCAATACTACGACTATCATCTAGTAAACACCTAGGAAGCTCCAAGGGCTCTGCTAGGAAACAGGACAACATAATGAAACTCACGTTCTTTGTATGTGTTTGAATCAAACCAAACCAAAAGTTCAACTTTTACCATTTCAAAAGCTCAAAAAGGATCACTTCTAATATTAATTGTGAATACAGCAAAGTTTGTTTTCCTGGATCTGCATTTCCCTATTCTACATCCTGCTCTTACCCCTTTCCTATCACTTAGATACCAAAGGCTACACTTATAAGCTCAGTCTCCATAAGGTGTAAATGACTTAAAACAGCTTAAATTACTTCCCATTGGCTAATTTAATTTTTTAAAAAATACATTAAAGCCTTAATTTAAGAGCATGATGCACTTAAGTTATATTTTTTGTCATCATCTAGTGAATAGGATGGGAATTCATTGATAAGATTATGGGTCTACACATTAATTACTATAATTATGTTTATATGATATTAATTCATTCTGTCCATGTATATGTTTAGACATAATGATAGGATTGTTAGTTTTGGATACCAATCGCTTAAACAAAATTCCCAAATCAGCCTCTGATTAATAAGAATAATCAAATTTAGGATCCTATTTTATTCTACAGAGGCTAAAAGAATAAAAAGCAGAATCCATATTGTTTCTTTTTACCATAGAGTGCTTTTAACCCACATCAGAACTATCTATAACACAATTCTGAGAGCATATATCATACACTTGAAGTTTTCTTGAAGTCCAAACTAAAATTTAACAAATATTTATAAAGTTAATACTATGTAAAAGGCTCTCTTAATATGTTAAAACATGACCTAAGAGAGCTCAGATGAAGGAGATAGATACATGATTACAGTTAAAGAAACAGTTACAGATTCTCTCAAATATCCACATCACACCTAAGAGGGCTCTTATTTCAAAATCCAGTCTCTTTGAAACAGCACCTCAATGAGCTTTCCAAGTACATATTCAAGTACAAGTTGATAATCATACACTGTAAATTGAGCATAAATATCAAATTCGCCGCTTTGAAAATCTCTCTGAGGATATATCTAATTAATTGAAGAAGTTAATAAATATAGATTTTCCCATATAGACATTACTAAGCAATGCTTTTGACACTACTACTGAAATAAGAAGTATTTACTAAGTAAACCACAGTGTTTTGTTTAACGTTTTAAAATATAAACCTGTCAAGCTCATCACAGCTCTACAAATTATCTCCTAAATGGTCAATACCCTCATAAAAATGTAGCAATCTTATTTGTAGGAATTTACCCAAGTGAATTGTTCACGTAAAAACTCATACACAAAAGTTTGTAGAAGCTTTATTCATAATCTATCAAAATTGGAAAAAATTAAGATGTCTTTCATCAACTGAGTTGATAAACTATGGTACATCCATACAATGGACTGCTACTATTCAACAATAAAAAGAAACAAGCAATTGATTCACATAACAACATGGGTAAATATTAAATGCATTTTGCAAAATGAAAGAACTGAAAGCCAAAAGACTACATATTACATTATTCTACTTATATAAAATTCTGGAAAAGACAAAACCATAGATGGAAAACATATCAATTGTTGACAGGCATTGGAGAAGGGGAGATTGGTTGACTGCAAAAAGGCCACATAGAGAAATCTTGATAGCTACAGAACTCTTCTCTAGTGGATGCTTGACTCCGTCCGTGCATGTATTAAAACTCATACAGAGCTCTTTCCACCATCTTTCTGTGCTGCCATAATGGTGCACATGAATGTCCTGCCTAATTCTCTTAAGAGCATCAACAATACCAAAAAGAGAAGTAAACACAAGGTTCCTGTAAGGCTGTGCTCCAAAGTCATCATCTGGTTTCTAACTGTGATGATTAAGCATGGTTACGTTGGTGAATTTAAAAACATCAGTGATCACAGAACTGGGAAAATTGTTGTGAACCTCACAGGCAGGTTAAACAAGTGTGGAGTCATCAGCTCAGATTTGATGTGTAATTCAAAAATCTAGAAAATGGCAGAATAATCTGCTCCCATCCCACCAGTTTGGTTTCATTGTGCTGACAACTTCATCTGGCATCCTGGACCATGAAGAAGGAAGAAGAAAACACACAGGAGGGAAAATCCTAAGATTCTTTTTCTAGGGGTGTAATCCATACTTACAAATAAAATGTGTCAATGGGAAAAAAAAAACAACCTCATACAGAGTAAACTTTAAACTTTACTGTGTACAAACTTTAAAAAAATCAATCAAGATTTCAGGGATTGCAGGATAAAATACAGATTGTGACAAATGGAATTTAACTGTGTGATATATATATGACATAACCTCAACAAAAGGGATGGGGAAAAAAAGGAGCTGACCTTAGTAACTTTAAAGAACAGTGCTCTGACTGGCTATTATAAGGCTTTAAAAGAAAAAAAACTGTGCAATATGAATGTTCATACTGGTAGAATTGTAAACTAGTGCAACAATTTTAGAATATGATTTGACATTATCTACTAAAGTCAAAATATGTGGTACTATATACTCATAGTACTCAGAAATGTCACTACTTGGTAAATGCACACCAGAAATGTGTTCATATGTTCTCCAAGAGTCATGTGCAAGGATGTTCATAGTAGCGTTATTTGTAAAATTCTTACACTGGAAATATCCCAAATGTCCATCAAAAGTAAAATGCATAATAAATGGTGATATATTTATATAATGCAATATTATTCAGCACATATTATCAAAGTACAGACCTGGAATCATATCCACTTAGGTACCTGTCTTTTTATATAGCCCATGAGCTAAGAATGGTTTACATATTTTTTAAATAACTACTTTTTAAAATAGTTATGTACATAATGGCCTCATCTTTTCCCTTTGCCCACAAAATCTATAATATTTACTATCTGGCTTTTTATGGAAAATGTTTTGCACTCCCAGAAATGAAAATTAATGAACTTCCACTAAGTGTAATATAGATGAATCTCAGAAACGTAATAGTAAATGACAAAATACTGTAGGATCCCATTATATAAATGTCAAATGACAGGCACAAACTATAGTGTTTTGTGATGCATGCTTAGGGGGTAAAGCCATTTTAACAAAAGGAAGTAAATATCATAAAACTTATGATATTGAATATCTTTGGGATAATATAAAAAAGTTAGTAGCAAGACTAGGGAAAATTCTAACATAGTAGCAATTTTCTATTCCTTAACCTGGAAGACAAATATCCCATAATTCTTCAGTGTGTGATAGTTAATGAGCTATGTGTTTAGATTCTATATACATTTTATATATGTGTATTATACTTCACAATAAAAATTTAAAATTTTAAAAATAATTGGAAAAGCTCAGACAATGCAGATGTCCCAATGGTAGTCCTCTTAGTAGAAGACTAACAGGTTTATTTTCCATTCATTCAACACTTATTTACTATGCACATACTTTGTGTAATACGCTATTCCAGGTACTGAAGAAAGCTTATGACTTCTGGGGTCATAGAACAACAAAAAATAAAATAAAAATAAGTATTTTACATATTACATAGCTGATTTCACGTACTTCTCAGGTCTATCATGTTTCCAACAGGGACAGTTTTCAGAACACTACATTCCAGTTACAAGTACTGAAGAGACCTTGTTCCTCCAAAAGTTATTCTTATGCTTGAAGACAGGAGATGTTTTAAGAGTTCCCTGTTGATTCTGAAATGAGGATTTCACTATATACATTATTTTTTAATCACACATGAAAAGGTGCTCTGCTGTGCTCTAGAGAATCATTGGATTTTAGACCTGGGAAGGAACATTTGAGATAATCTAGCCCAGATGCAGAAACTGAGTTCCAAAGCAGATGCAGGATCTATTGCTGTGTGGTTGGTTACACTCTAATCTTCTGACCATTAACCTTTCTACCAATGATTTTACTAATCTCAGACAAGTCAACAATAAGACCTGACTAAAATGCCCGCACTTGTATAGACAAGACACTTAAACACAGAAATATAGCTCATTAAAATTTATACCAACACATGAAACAATAACCTGCAATCATCTAATATTCCCATTAGCTTTCTGGGCATATTGAAGATTATTATAAAGCCTGAACTGATAATCCATTAATATTCTAATGCTTTCTTGGTTTTATAGCAGTTCATAGGCAATTCCTCTGCTTAGGAGAGACATTCCCTGCTGTGTTCCAAGGCAACCCGCAAGGAAAATGTGTCAAAGTTTTGTACATAACAGAGCTTTGGTAAATATCAGCTCCTCTCTAATCCTATTTAGGTTTCAAAGCAACATGCTCTACTTTTATTGCTTTCGATTCTGGGCTTTGTTCCATGTAGTCAGGCCAGCTTTCATGTCAGAGACGGACTCTGTGGGGCAGAAGAAAGACTGGTGGACAAAATGTGAATTGCCATGATTCTTCCTAATATTTCCTACAAGATCATTAACAAGGATTTTTGCATTATTTCTTCTCTCCCATTTGAATGACAAACATATGAATAAAAAAGAAAGGATCCTTTAGATACTTTTGAATATGAATGAATTTATTACAAAATATATTCATCTTATGTCTGTCAACTTCAAGGATATCACTTTTAAGGTGAGCTGACAGGACAAAAGTAGTATTCCCTTCATTTAAAAAAAAAAACAGCTTTTGGACCTTTAATAAAAGCCAATGAAGGTTATATATTTGTAAATAATGAACAACAAATATCAGAATTACCTAACTTTGCAAATATTACTAACTCTTGCCTAATGTCTGAATCATCTGTCTAAGACTGCAGCATTCACATCATTTTTCTTATTGTCAAAAATTCACCTCTCAGAATTTATCACAGAATGGAGTAGATAAACAAGTTCTAAAAAGCAAATCATGGTATGACCTTGATCTTAACTGAAATAGGCCATGGGTGAAAAAGAGGAGCATGTTTGCTGCCAAGAAACTTCCATACATGTTTTCAAACCTCCTCTACCTCCTCGATTTGGCCTGCTGAAATGGAAGACTGGGTCACATAGAAAGCATATGTTCAGCTTTAATAGACATTACCAATTTTCAAAATCATTGTACCAACTAACATTTTCGCCAGCAATGCATTATCTTTCAGTTTCTCTAAACCCTGACCAAACTTGTTATTATCGCATTTTTTAGTAAGTTTATATGTTGTGCATTTGCTTGTTAAAACCATTCTGATTGTTGAGTAGTGATATTTCATTGTGATTTTATTTTGCACTTTTCATATAACTGACATTGTTTTTGGACACTTCTTTTCTTTCACTTCAAAGTGACTGATCAAGTCTTTTGTGCATTTGAAAATTTAGGCTGCCTATTTTTTTCTTGGTAATTTTTAAAGGTTGTTTATGTTGGGAATATAAATCATTCGAAGTATATCTATTGCAAATATCTTCTATCACTCTGTGGCTTTCCTTTCCACTCTCTCAGGGAGTCTTTCTGATAATATAATTGTATTTAATGAATTCAATTTATTAATCTTGTTCTTCATAGTAAGTACTTTTTGTGCTCTATTTAAGAAATCTTTGTCAAATCTAAGATCATAAGTGTCACTGTTCTACAGAGAAATAGATCCAATAGGATATATGTATACATATATATATATATATGCACGTGTGTGTGTGTGTGTGTGTGTGTGTGTGTGTGTGTAGAAAGAAAGAGAGAGAGAGAGAGAGAGAGAGAGTTATTATGGGAATTGGCTCACCCAGTTATAGAGATCAAGAAGATCCAAGATCTGCCATCTGCAAAATGATGAGAAATGCTGTTGCTGTAGCTTCACTCTAAGACTAAAGGCCTGAGAATCTGGTAATTGTGTGGGGGTTGGGGGTAGGGTTTGCTGGTATAAGTCCAGGAGTCTAAAGACCTAGGAATCAGAAACTCCCATGACTAAGGGCAGGAAAAGATGGATGTGTCACTCAAGAAGAGAGAAAGGATTCATCCTTCCTCTGACTTTTGTCTTATTTGGGCTTTCAACAGATTGGATGATGTCCACCCACATTGGTGAGGGCAGATCTTCTTTACTCAGTCTACTGATTCAAATGCTAATCGCTTCCAGAGACACCCTCACAGACACACCCAGAAATAATGTTTTCCCAGCTATCTGAGCATCCAGTCAAGTTGACACATCAAAGTAACTATCACATATGTTTGCTTATATAATCTGCATTATCCTCTCTGCATGATTTGATCTACATATTTAGACCTACAGTAGAAATGATATTTTGAGTGTTTGGCTTGATATAGACATTGGGGAGCCAAAATTTTACCTCTACCTTTGAAAGGATTTTTCCAGCTGGGCCTGATAATTGAATTGACATAAGACAGATAAACAGAATAAATGTATGCAAACTTTTTAATGTAAAGAGACTTCACAAGGAAATGAAGACCCAAAATTGCATTCAGAGTCAAATACATATGAATTGGGTAAAGTAGTAAATTGTAAGAATGTGATAAGGCAAAGAGTCTTGTATTAGGGTAGTTAATGGAGTAGAAAAGTGTCTAGGAAAATAAGGGTTGTTTATATAAATTCCCGGTGACCTCAACTTTCTGTCCTTGATGATAAGAATCCTACTTTCCTTTTGATATAGGAATTTTTCACATGGGAATTTCACCTCCTGATTTTAAGAAGCAGAACGAAGGTCAGAGTGATCTTCTTGCACCTGCTGTATTTAAAGCATCTTTAACTTAAAACAGTCAATGTGCCAGAATGACATATTTTGGGGTGGCAAATCTTAACTCCTTCATAGAGATAAAAACTCTTTCTTCCATATAGATATCCAATTTCCCTTCTCTAAAGGATCTTGGACCTTATGGGACTGGCAGTTTTCATTGCTCTCTGATGCCTTGAAACAATATTTACTTTACTTCTACATTTTATACTTATTTATGGTAAGAGTATTAGTCTAACAAAAACTACTCTTTAATATATGAAGCAGAAATTCTACGTAGATTTTAGTGTCAACATTCTATACATGGCATACCCAAGGATTTTTCTCTTTCTTTAACTTAATATATCAAATAACCTATATTTCTTCAGAATAGTCATAAGATACACATAATATGATGAAGAAGGAATTTTCTGTTAAGAGTCAAGTTCAAGTAAAAGAAGTTCCTAATATTACACTTATTTGGAATGAACATTCCAAGAAAGCCTCCAAACCAAAAAGTCATAATGGTCTTTATTAAATTAAAAAAAATGTGAACTATTTCCTGGAAATTTAGCTTTAATGAAGAAAAATTATATTAAGAGAATCCAAAGGCTCTCTTTTCCCCAAATAAAAATGAACTAAAATAGGTCAATTTTCAAAAATTAGATTTTGCATTTATTGAAATAAAAGTGAACAAAATGTATTTACATAAAGATTGATGACTCAAAATTATAGTAGTAAATCAAGACTTTAATTTAATGGCCCCTATACATTAATACCTCCCATCTTGCAAAAGGAGTTGGAAAATGATACTATTTCTTGAGTATAGTAAAAAACATTCACAAAGCATAAAACTTAAAATAAAGAATTAAATTAAGAACATGAAATTGTTAAACTATTTTTAAAGCAACAATAAGGAAAGTGTATCGAATAAACACAAGTTGAATATGTTCCTAAACTGCTAGGGTCATGGATGCTTACATATTCCTCTTTTAAAATGTCCCAATTAAAAGCCTGGTTTTATTCTTCTCTTTCCTCTGCAAAACGTGTTCTTCCAGATTTTGCCTTAGATACTTGAACACATCTTTTAAGTACTTGGTCAAGTGTTCTCTTCACTTCACCCCATACAATGTTGCTTTCTACAGCATTGCTTTGTCTTTAATCGTGTGTTATTTTCTTTACAGAATTACCAGCATGTGAAATTCTGTTTTGTGCTGGTTTTGTTGTGGTTATTGTTATGCCGCATTGCTATCTCTTCCATTATAAACTCCCTAAGAATAGAAATATTGTTTTCTTTGACATTATAACCTCAGTATTTCAGACAATGCCTGTAACACTAAATATGTATTAAAAGAATGGATCAATAAATTATTAAATGAATAAACAAATTTAGGGTCTTCCATATATGTGGTAAATCACCAATTTCAGATTGGGAAATATAACTAGGTTTCTTGAATTCCACTTGTGCTGTCCTTTCAACAAACATGACACCTTTTTTTGTTTGTGCAGAGTTTTAAAAAGTCAATTTACACACATTTAAATTCATGTATATAGTCATGTAGCCACCATCACATTGAAGATATAGAATATTTTCATCACCCCAAAGTCTCCTTTCCGACCACCCCCAGCCACTGGCAAACATGGATCTTATTTCTGACTTTGAGTTTTACATTTTAAAACGTTAATAAAATGAAATAATAAAATATATAATCTTTTGAGTCTGACTTCTTTCACTTGCATAATATGTTTGAGATTTCATCAATGTTAGTGTTTGCCTTTTGTTGTCACTATTGTTACTTTCAGGATACTACAGGCTTCCATTTTTCTCTGTGATTGATTGACTGACACACTTACCTTATGCTTAGACAGGCAGCTGGGGTGCTGAGGGGTTTCATTCCTCTACTTCTTCTTCAGCTATTCCTCCACACCTTGCCACAAAGGAGGTCTTTCTCTACGCTCTTGCACTTTCCCCAGGGGTAAGTAGGAGTAGGTGGGGTTCTTTTGGTTTTGGTCCAGCCTCAGCCTCAGACAGATCCTGTACAAAGGAGAGGACATTCTCATCATTTCTGCACCTTCTTGTGGAAGCTACACCTGCCTTTATCAGTGGTTGGTGTAGGCCAAGAACTTCCTGCCCAAAATATTTTACTCCTTTTTCTAGAAGTGGATCTTTGTGTATTCGTGCCATAAGGTCTTTTACCTCCTGCCCCACCCTCAGTGGTTTAGGGCTTAACTTCGTAGGACAAAAGTTTTTGTGAAATTGGGGAGGATGTTTTGGTATTCTCCAACAGCCACTGCTCATGTCTGCACCTGTGCCACCAAAGGGGACTCTCCCTAAGCTCCTGCCCTGCCCCCAATCTTTCCCATGAACACCTGATAGAGGTGGCTAACAAATACCTTGAGAGAGAAGATGAATCCCCTTTGTGTTTTGGGCCCCAACTATCCCAAAGTGGTCTTTGCTTGGTTGCCTTACAACCTGAGCTTTTTGATAGGCTAGAGAAAATTTAAGCTTTGGGGAGTTATTTGGCATTTTCTCATTAATAATACAAGAACATTCTTTGCAGATTTCTTTATCCTAAATGGAATCAGAGGTATGTCTGTGCACTCAGCATGGGGATTTCCTGCAGGTGCTACCCTACTTTAGGTACTATTGACAACTGCAGGTTGCTTGCCACAAGCCAAAAATGTATCTTACATAAAAGCATTATTTGTGATCAAATATCTAGTCTAGTCTTTTGCGCTAGTCTTTTATGCCAGTCATAACCCTTTCAAAGTCATCAGGCAACAAGAGAAAGTTTAATAAATAGCATCATTTTGAATAACAACAAAACTGAGAGATAACAGAACATTAAGTGAACATTTTGGGGGGAGTTCTTACTATTTACCACATACAATTTATTTGTTGCCTCTTTCAATCTCCTCCTTGTCCAATTTTCTTATTTGTACACTTTTACATGGCTTCATCTTCATCTTCTATTTTGATTTGTGCAATTAAAATACAGCTAAAAAACTAGTATATTATTTCAAGTCTGTAAAGTTCTGAACATTATTACACCATCCATACAAAAATGCAAAGAAAACTGAAAGGCAGTATTTCCATACGTTTTCGTAACTACCTCTGAGTCTTAGAATTATTGATTTATTTTAATTGTTTCCCCTTTTATCTCTCAATTATATAAATTGAACATGTTACCATTATCAGAAAAAGTTTAAAATATCCTATATAGTCAATATATTCCTCTATATAATATCTCCTTCCAAAAGTCTGTTTACAAATTCTGCCTTAGCATAGAGAAAGGCCTTTTTCTCCACCCCCACCCTCTTAATCATCATTCTCTCCTATTACTGTGGAAACTCAATTGCATCAATGTTTGAAGACTTTATCTTTGTTACTTTGTATTTCTTCTCTCTCTCACTGACAGTCTCAAAAAAAAATCTCAATATTTTAAAAAGTAATTATTCTTTTCTATCTCCATAGTACAGCTTCTTACTTACATATTAAATATCTTTTTTGTTATTGTTGGTTTTTTTGTCTCTGTCTACACTTAAGAGGTAAAGTAAATATGTAAAGTATTTATCTTAATAATGCCAACATAAAATTGAGAATAAATTAGTTTGGGCTATAATTTTAAAATAAATATCTCAATTGCCTTTAAATATATAGAAAAATTTCTTAAGAAAAGAGTGCTTCTCTTTCTAGTCATTTGTATTATTCTGTAGGAAGTTAATACTCTGAATAACTTTATTTAAATATTATTAATTTATATTAGGGATTGAAATTTTCCAAATTTCCTTTTCTTCTTGATCTGATTCTGTCACTTTCTCTGCTAAGTACTTTCCTTGCTTGGTTTATGCTTCATGAAAATAATCTAATAAACCTACCAAATTGTATTCATTTGTTGCTATTATTGTTTTAACTCTGAATCTAATCTGTTGCTTTCCCTTAGATAATTTACTGTTGCCTGAGAGATCTTCCATTATGTTCCTTAGCCCTTTCATTTCCTACACTTACACAAAAATCTACTTTCTTCTAAAAATAACTTTTCAAATCTTTCTACTATAACAACAACAACATAAAACTCATAGAGAAAAAATGGTCATAGGTCAAACAGTAAATAGTTGCTTCAAGGTCATTTTTCAATGTTTCATTATACTTTGAGGTTCAAAATTCTCAAATTTCATTTCAGTACCTAACCTTAACTAGACTTTAAGAGAGGTTTCATCAGTATGCTTCTTCACTGTTTTCCTGTCTTGCTTTATTTTTCCCCCATCTCCCAATTTTAGGCTCAATCATGCATTGTGGTATTGAGTATTTAGGCTTCTTACCCTCACATTATCTGGTAATTCCTAACATGGAATCCAGTGAATTAGCAACTATCTTTGACCCCTCCCCTCATATTATTCTAAGATTCCTGTGCTCATAAGCCCAGAACTTAGTGACTCTAGAGATAAATCTCCCTCACTGTCACTGTGTAGGTCAAGTCTATAGGATTGGGGATCACTTTGGATCCTCCTCCATGTGCTAGTTAATAATTTTATCTAAAACAGTAGTTGTTTTCAAGAGTGTGAGACCTGCTTCTGAACCTTAGTACAAGGACTTTAACCAAGGAACAATCTCTAAGACAATGACCACCTGCCTGGGTAGAATTTTGATAACAAAATTCAGTCCTCTAAAGCTCCCCCAACAAGCTTGTTAACCCCTATTTTTTCACATTAGTGTAATCTATACTACCTTCATGAGAAATATTAATATTAGGACATTTCCCATTAAGATGTATATGATATATGCGATATAGACTATCTCACCAAGATATTTCTCTGAGGATCATGTGGAGAGCCTTATTTTTCAATGGATGAGATGATAATCTATATATAAATAACATATAGATACATAAAGCACTAACAAGATTCTTCTAAAAACAGTTGGGTGAGGTGAAATGGGAATCCAGTTTATAATATGAGTTTTTGTGTTGCCTTTTTCACTATCAAGCTGTAAGTCTATGAGTTGGCATTTTATCACTTTGAGCCTATTTCCTTTTAAGCAAAATGAGCTTTGGACTAGTTATTTATGGTTTTCATGAGATTTAATTATCCTCAAAATTTTATATTTAATGCAATTTGAAAACTCACAAAATACACGCATATATCACATGAAGTTTAAATATTTAAAGACTATTTAGCAGGCAATTAATGGTAGTGTGTTATTGAAACGATAAGAGTTTTGGAGTCAGATAAATCTGGGCTAAATATGTGCTCTACCACTTACTTATGTTTTCTTGCTAAGTTAGTAATTGTCCTGAGCCATAGTTAACTAATTATGTTAACTGGGTTAACATAATTTTCAAATACAGATAACAAAGTATGACAGGGTTATAAAGACTAAATAAAATCATCTTTCTCAGTTCTTGTACAACACCGGGTCCAGAGAAGGCACTAATATATTTCAGGCCCATTGCGTCTCCTTTCCCTTACCATCCATAGAAGGAATCACCACAACATTCTTTTGAATATTAAGCTCTTTTAGCTCATTTACATAATTTAAAAACTTGCTCCCATAATAATATTAAAATAAGGAAAAATATTAAAATAAGGAAGAATTATTGTCACTTAAAATTAAGAAGAGTTTGGTGGCATAGAGATATGATTTTATACACAGATGTATATTATATTGAGCAATATTTACTTGAACTCAGAGAGTGAAAAAAGCACATGTAAGTCTGAAGAAATTATTCATTATTTAACTTAGTAAGATATATAACATCATAATTATTAAAAGTCAATTTTATTTCCTAAACATAAATTGAAATATTGTTTTTGTATAAAGAACAATGAATATGTCAAGAATTTTCATTTATCTTAATATCTAGCCTCATCCTTGAAACTCAAAGCGGGGCACTTGGCTTTAGGAGAAGTTATTCACAAAACCTTTCTGGTGATACCTACATACAACAAATGCAAGCAATTTCTGATTCTACATACTGAGGGAAGCAAGGAAGAGTGTTATCTGAAATAATGAACTCAAAACATTAAATTTTGAAATATTTGTTTTCTTTCAAAATATTTCTCTTCTTATTCATGTTTGATTTGCAATAAGATAAAGTGGAATTAGGGATTATGCTCTGGGATGTGATTGGGCATGGTTCTGGTTTTGGCCTATTCCCACCCCACTGTCCCACCCAAAACACAAGGACATGGTCTCACTGATGATCAATTTGGCTCAAAGCCCAGGAAGATTGTTTGTATCAGTTGAGGAAAGTAGTACTCAAGACATCAGGCTGCTCAAATCTAGCAAGGTCCTCTCTTGCCAAGGCAATGTGATCGATGGCAGCAAACCCCATTCATGGAGTTGAGCTAAGACATGCTCTCTCTGCAACTATTCTCTGGGACCACTTTATTTCTGGTGAGATGCTGTGCTTTAAACTAAATATACCAGGAAACTTAGCAAATCTTAAAGTGTCTACTGAGGGGTCTGAGATGAAATGTATTTCTTCCCACCAACTCAGGAAATCTGAATCTAAAACACTCCTATTCATAACCGTTCAAATCAGTAACTGAGGACAAGAGAAGGAAGCTCAGTAGTGTCCTAAATGACAGGAGAAAGATGTCCTGAGGTTAAATCTGACTGAAGATAATGCAAAAGTGAATAATTTACATGAAGACCTCAGAATTTATTTATGGGGATAACATTTTGAAGTTTTAACTCATATTTTTTGTTCTCTGTCTTTGTGCCACATGACTATCTATCTCTTAGACTAGACAACTTGTTTATTCCACCTCCATTTCTCCAGGGAAGGCATTCTAGTAAGCCCACGGTATAAAACAGGAGTTATTGGCTTCTTAGTTTCAAATAAGCTCTCAAAATTCATAACAAAAACAAGAGTTTTGAAATTCAAATGTTTTGCTTTACAAAAGCTATGCTGTTTTACTGGTAATTGTCTAAGGCTTAAAGGATTTCAAGGCATGGAGTTTATTTCATAAACAACTGATTTTGAAGAGATGTGTAGTCAGGCAGTTCTTCCCCCTTTCCTCATTGGTTAAGGTTTTTATAAACTAAGGGAGAGGGGCAATGAGAAAGAGGAACAAAAGACCTTGGCTGTCAGTAGGGTTCTCCGCCTCTTCCCCAACTTCAGCCAAGTTACTAAGAAAGAAGGGACTATAGAAACACAGTTAATTTAGATACTTTGAGAGCAAAAGCTCTTGTGCCTGCAGTCACAGGGAAAGCTTTGAAAGTCAGCAAGACTTAGAAAGTTTGTCATATCACTCATGGCATAGGATCTGCATCAGTTTCCTCTTGCAGCTCTAACTAATTGCCACAAATTTAGTGTCATAAAACAGCACTCATCTTTTATCCCACAGTACTATAGATCAGAAGTCTGAAATGGGTATGACTGGTTTCCTTTTCAGAGACTCTAGGGCACAGTTAACTTCCTTATCTTTTCTAACTTCTAGAAGCCGCTCACATTTCTGGCTTCTGGTTCCTTTTTTCTATCTTCAAAGCCATAATGGTGGGTTAAATCCTTCTCACATGACATCACTCTGTCCTCCTAATGTCCTCACATCTCCTTCTCTGACTCTTCTCTTGCTTCCCTCTTCCACTTTTAAGAACTTTTATTACATTGGGCTCATCTGGATAATCGATGACAATCTCCCTATGTTAAAGTCAGCTGTTTAGCAAACTTAATTCCATCTGCAAACTTAATTCCCCTCTGCCATATAACATAACATATTCACAGGTTCTGAGGATTAGGATGTGAAAATTTTTCTGCTCACCATAGGATCCGTGTACTAGAAATGGCTGCATGAGGTATCTAGGTATGCAGGTGTTCAGGCTTGGGGCTGGGAGCTGAAGTTTCTCATAAGACAAAGAACCAATGGACAAAGAATGGATTTTGTGGTTGTGGTAAGAAGGACTCCAAGTGAATCTGCATGGGCAACAACAGGAGAACAGATAGGGGTGTGGACTAAGGTAGATGCCAGGGTACATAAATGCCAATTAGGCATTTTTATCTTCTATACTTTGGCATTATTTAAACACTGTATAATTTAGATATTGGCATGAGAAAATGTGGGAAATCATAAATTCAGTAAGATTAGTCCAAATTGACAGAGATTTCCTTGAAATGACTGAGATGGCATCTTTACCACTGAGTAAGAGCTAGGGCCTAAGAAAGAAGTTAAATTTGATCTTAAAAAAATTAGTTATACTTTTCACTTATCTGAGTTCATGGAATAAGAAATTGTACTGGTGGGGTGTGGTGACTTGCGCCTGTAATCTTAGTAACTTAGGAGTCTGAGATGGGAGGATCCCCTGAAGCCAGGAGTTCAAGACAAGTGTGGGCAACATGGTGAGACCCCATCTCTAAAAGCATGAAAAGAGAAAAAAGAAACTGTACGTGTGCACTTTTGTTCAGAGAAAACTCTTGTTTAGACAGCAACAAATGAAAAAACAAACAAAAAACAATTTCCAGCCTGTGTTTCTGAATATTAAGACTAAAAAAAAAATCCTCGCTTAAACACTTACAAAGAAATTATTCAGATTTGTTAGGAACTGAATATTTGTGTCCTCCAAAATTCATATGTTGAAGCCCTAAGCCTCAGTGTGACATATTTGGAGATAGGGCCTCTGAGGAGGTCATAAAGGCTAACTGGGGTCATGAAGGTCAGGCCCTAATCCAATAGGGCTGCAGCCCTTATAAAAAGAGAAGAGATGCAGGGTATGATTTCTATTTTTTTAATTTTTTTAAGACTTGCTTTATGACCTACGATATGGTCAATCTTAGAGAATGTCCCGTGAGCTGATGAGAAGAATGTATATTCAGTGGATTTCGGGTAGAATGTCCTGTAGATGTCAGTCAGGCCCATTTGTTCTAGCATTCTGTTTAAGTCTACTATGTCTTTGCTTATTTTCTGCTTGGAGGATCTGTCCTGTGCTGTCAGTGTGGTGTTAAAGTCTCCAACTATTAAAGTGTTGTTGTCTATCATTTGGTTTAGATCGAGTAGGATTTGCTTTATGAATCTGGGTGCACCTAGATTGGGTGCATATATATTAAGTATGGTTATGTCTTCTTGTTGAATTGTGCCTTTCACCAGTATGTAGTAACCGTCTTTGTCTTTTATTACTTTTGTTGGTTTAAAGACTAAGTTATTGGAAATTAAAACTGCCACACCAGCTTTCTTTTGGCTACCATTTGCTTGAAATATCAAGTTCCATCCTTTTATTTTCAGTCTAAATGCATCTTTGCCAGTTAAGTGAGTTTCCTGAAGGCAGCAGATACTTGGTTTGTGTTTTTTTATCCATTGGCCCAGTCTATGTCTCTTGAGTGGGGAATTCAGGCCATTGACATTTAGTGAGAGAACTGATAATTGGGACAGACTTCTGTTTATCTTATTGGGTAGAACTTCATTGCTATGTTTTCTCTCTTGAGCCATTGTGGTGGCTAGAATTTGATGACATGATGTTGTATCTGGAAAACCCCAAGGACTCAACCAAGAGACTCCTGGAATTAATTAACGAATTCAGTAATGTCTCAGGTTACAAAGTCAATACACACAAATCAGAGGCATTCATATATGCCAATACCATTCAATCGGAGAACCAAATTAAGGACTCAATACCTTTCAAAATAGCAACAACGAAAATAAAATATCTAGGAATATATTTAACTAAAGAGGTAAAGGACTTCTATAAAGAGAACTATGAAACGCTAAGGAAGGAAATTGCAGAACACGTAAATAAGTGGAAATCCATACCATGCTCATGGATTGGAAGAATTAACATCGTTAAAATGTCTATACTACCCAAAGTAATCTATAGATTCAATGCAATTCCTATTAAAATACCAACATCATTTTTCACAGATTTAGAAAAAATAATTATACACTTTGTATGGAATCAGAGAAGACCCCATATAGCAAAAGCAATCTTAAGCAATAAAAACAAAATGGGAGGTATTGATTTCCCAGACTTCAAACTATACTACAAAGCTGTGGTGCTTAAAACTGCTTGGTATTGGCACAAGGGCAGGGACACAGACCAGTGGAACAGAACAGAAAACCCAAATATAAAACCATCCTCATATAACCATCTAATCTTTGACAAAATAGACAAAAACATACTCTGGGGACAAGAGTCCCTATTCAATAAATGGTGCTGGGAAAACTGGATAGCCACATGTAGAAGACTGAAACAGGACCCACAGATTTCACCTCTCACAAAAATCAAATCACGGTGGATAACAGATTTAAACCTTAAATGGGAAACGATTAGAATTCTAGAAGAAAATGTAGGAAAGACTCTTACAGACATTGGTCTAGGCAAAGAATTTATGAAGAAAACCCCTAAGGCAATTGCAGCAACAACAAAAATAAACGAATGGGACCTGATTAAATTAAAAAGCTTCTGCACAGCCAAAGAAACAGTCACGAAAATAAACAGACAGCCTACAGAATGGGAAAAAATTTTTGCATACTACACATCAGATAAAAGACTGATAACAAGAATCTATTTAGAACTCAGGAAAATCAGCAAGAAAAAATCAAACAATCCTATCAAAAAATGGGCAAAGGACATGAATAGAAATTTTTCAAAAGAAGACATAAGAATGGCCAAAAAACGTATCAAAAAATGCTCAACATCCCTAATCATCAGGGAAATGCAAATCAAAACCACAATGAGATACCACTTAACTCCGGTGAGAATGGCCTTTATCAAAAAATCCCAAAACAACACATGTTGGCGTGGATGCGGAGAGACAGGAACACTCATACACTGCTGGTGGGAATGCAAACTAGTGCAACCCCTATGGAAAGCAATATGGAGATACCTTAAACAGATTCAAGTAGACCTACCATTTGATCCAGCAATCCCATTATTGGGCATATACCCAGAAGAACAAAAGTCATTCTTTAACAAAGACACCTGTACCCGAATGTTTATAGCAGCACAATTCACAATTGCAAAGATGTGGAAACAACCCAAGTGCCCATCAATCCACGAATGGATTAGTAAACTGTGGTATATGTATACCATGGAGTACTACTCAGCTATAAGAAATAACGATGATACGACATCTCTTTGGTTCTCCTGGAGAGAGCTGGAACCCATTATATTAAGTGAAGTATCCAAAGAATGGAAAAACAAGCATCACATGTACTCACCAGAAAACTGGTTTCCCTGATCATCACCTAAATGTACATCAGGGAAGGATACCACTTGGATATCAGACTGGGATGGGGGTGGGGGGAGGGGATGGGTGTATGCCTACATGACGAGTGCGTTGCACACCCTCTGGGGAATGGTCATGCTTGAAGGTGCAGACCCAGGGAGGTGGGGGGGGGGGAGGGGATGGAGGTATGATTACATGAGTGCCAGGCGCACTGTCTGGAGAATGAGAATGGACGCGCTTGGGACTCTGACTTGGGGGGATGGGCGGGACATGGACAATGTATATGACCTGAACTTATGTACCCCCATGATGAGCTGAAATAAAAAAAAATTAAAAAAAAAATAAAAAAAAATAAAAAAAAAAGAGAAGAGACACCAGAGCTCCCTCTCTCTCTCTTTCATGTGAGAACACAGCGAGAAGGTTGTCTGCAAGCCAAAAAGAGAGCCCTTACCAGGAACTGAATCAGCTCACACCTTGATCTTGGACTTCCTAGTCTCTAGAACTGTGAAAAATAAATTTCTATTTTTCTAAAAGCCACCCAGTTTGTGGTATTTGTTATGACAGCCCAAGCTGACTAATACAAGATTCCATGCTTAAAAAAACACTAATTTTGAAATAATAAAATAAAATAAACTCTGCTTTGTAATACCAGATATTTGAACACCTCAAATATAGGCATTTAAGTGGCAAGATTTTTATGTAAGTAAACGGTTTAAGAAAAATCTGGCATTGTCACAGGAATTTCCAATTGAAAAATATTTTCATACACAAGGCTTCCTTGAATGTATTTATTTTCCCCTTGCAATTAAAAACATTTAAATTCCCCTCTTGATTTTCTTTATCTCTAACAAAAAGGAGGAAAATGACAAAGTAAGATATAAATCAAGGCACTGGATTATAATAAACATACATATCTTGAGCAAGAGTATAGTTTTCAGACTTTTAAAATTATTTTTACCAAATTTATCCAGAAAGCTCTTTCAATATTATAGCATCTATGTATCACAGTTGAAGAATAAACGTTGACTAATTTGTCTCAGCAGGAAGAACATTTACCTAATCATAATTTATGGTTTTGTTTATCTTTCTATTGTGAAAGCAAATTATGTGTCTGAGTAAGAGTTTCTGCCCTATTAAGCCATTGGTGATTGAAAATACAATTTAAATTTTATGTGCACTTTCAGTTCACAAGCTTTATACCTCCCATTAGGGAATCAAATACTTTCAAGATTTTTGTGAATGTATAGCCCCCAAAGAACTAAAATACGATTCTTCAATTGTAAATCATGGTCAGCAGAAGGTACAATAAGCACCAAAGAAGACCAAAACACAAGTCACTTGGTTTACAATGACTCAATTATGTGACCATGACAGCAAGTTATTAGCCTTGCCATTTAAATAGCTCTATTTGAAATGAATGAAGAAAATATTTCCTTCCTATTCTGTCTCTAAATGGCTTGTGGACTATCAGCAGTAATTAAAATAGCTCCAGTTCCATTCTTCCTAGACCACTCATCTGTGTCAAACCAACTCAGTGTTGAAAACAAGGAACTAAAAATAAAGGGCTTAAGAAATATGAAAATGGAAGCAAATGGCATCAAATGCGTCCAATCCTTATCTTCTGATTCCCTTCACTTAGCCCTATTTATTCATTTGGAATAAATATGACATAGTGAATTCAGAGCGAATAGCACCCTGTGACTCAGCTATGTGATTCCTCAACTTTCCTATTCTAAGGAGAGCCAGAAGAAAAGGGTCACCTCCCAAAGAGAATGGACCTCTGTCAACTACAGTTTTTTGTGCTATAAATGTGTGCTGTTAATAATATCTATATCATATAACTGTTGTGAGGATCAAACTAAACCACAATACATATACAAATTTCTTGTACATCACAATGGTAAGAGTAATTATTTCATTATATTATAAATGTCTTGAGGTTTTCAGGAAATGGAGGGTGATCATATTGTAGTGGTTTTTAATAAATATCTTTAAATTCGGATCTTTGCAATAAAATAAATGAGAATTTATTTTTATTTATAGATAATTACAATCAAATGAAACAGGTAATATTTTCAGATACAGATGATTTTACCAATGGTGACAATGTAGTACATAAAATATGTGCTTTGGGGCTTTAGGGTTACTTTGGCAATTGCTAATACTATTACATATATAAACTCAAAAGAAAGGATTTTATTAAAGAATAAGAATTCCTAGCCTATAGTCACTTAGTCAAACCTTATTAATAAGAATGACATTTGCTCATTTTATCACCTTTATTCTTCCCACATATATTCCCTCCTAAACAATGTTTGTGTAACCATTAAAAGAAAAAGAGATGTCAAAATTTCCAAAAATTTGGGTTTGTGCACATATCTTTTAAGTCTTTTAAATACATTTGCAAAGTTTTGGTTTATACAAATATCTTTTATAAGTAGATAAATGCTGAAAATCTGTTTAAACAGAGGCTTAAAGAAAATTCATCGAAGCTCTACAAACTCTTTGTAATTGCTA
Organism: Lemur catta; assembly: GCF_020740605.2. Lineage (NCBI taxonomy): Eukaryota > Metazoa > Chordata > Mammalia > Primates > Lemuridae > Lemur > Lemur catta. The sequence goes on along the minus strand of NC_059139.1, from coordinate 28,957,610 downwards.
GCTGGGATGTGGCAAACAGAATGACAACTTTCTTACATCAATTTCTATGAGTGCAATCATCAAGGGATGTTAACAACTAAAGTGTAGGAGTAAAACATCATTTTTAACAAGAAACATTCCATTGCAGATGAACCACTCTGAGACATAACAAATAAGAGATAATTTGTCATCAACCTCATTATCAACAAGTAATCACTGAGCCCACCAGTGGTGTTCATATGCTTTGGAAAAGATTCTTTTAGGTTCTTGGCAATGTAAATTCCCTAAAGACCCTAAAAAGGAGGAAAGATTTATAAATATCTTAGAAAGAGAGAAGTTATTATTGATTCAGAAATTTAACATTTGGCATTCTAAGTAGGCCACAACTATTTCTGGCATATGCATAGCATGACACACATTTAAAAAAAATTATATATAAAGGTAGCGAATTTTCTAAAGTTACCATTTAGATAATAGGCTTTAGCCAATATCTATATGATGTTTATATTAAACTGTTCCAGATAATTTATTTTGTCTGTTTTTGGTTTATTTTACTTTATATTATTTTATTCTTCAGTATAGGAATACTACTTAGGTGGATTTTATCAGTCAAGTCTACCATGTCATTTTGTCTGTTTTAATAATAAAATCAGATTAATCCTTGAAAGAGAACCAATCTCACATGGATTAGGACCTTAGACCATCAAACAGATACAAACACACATACAAACGATATCACGCAATTAACTAGCTATGTTGGGTCTCTACTCCCCTAAACATATATGAGCTATTACTGAATAACAGGCAACTAGTCAAAATGGTAGGATGAGCCTAGGAAAAGATTTTCAACATCACTAGCCACCAGGCATATGCAAATCAAAACCACAGTGAGATACTTCTTCACACTAGGATGCCTATAATCAAGGAGACAGATAATAGCAAGGAGGATGTTGTTGAGAATGTGGAGAAATTAGTCCCCTTATACATTGCAGAGGTAAAATGCAGCCACATTGGAAAACACTCTGGCAATTCTAAAAAGATTCAACACAGAATTACCTTATAACACATCAATTCCACTGCTAGAGAGATAAAAACATATGTGCACACAAAAATTTGTACATGTATGTCCATAACAGAATTGTTCATAATAGTCAAAAAGTGGAAGCAACCCAAATGTACTTCAACTGGATATATAAAATGTGATCTATCCACAAAATGTAGTATTATTTGGAAATAAAGAAATGAACTACTGATATATGCTATAACATGGATAAACCTTGTAAACATTATGCTAAGTGAAAGAAGCCAGTCCCCGAAGGCCGTATATTAGATGATTCCATTTATATGATATGTTCAGAATAGCAGTTAATTAGTGGCTCCCTAGGTTTGGAATGGAGTGGGTTGGAGGGTAATGGAGAGTGACTGCTTATGAGTGCAGAGTTTCTTTCTGGGGTAGTGCCAATGCCGTACATTTGAGTGGTTGCAGAGCAATGTGAATATACTAAAATCCATTGAATTATATGTTTAAGTGGATAAATTGCATGGTGTGTGAATTATATCTCAATAAAGCTGTTTTATATAAAAATATAATTTGAGTTGGGGTTAAAGATGGCTAACTAGACACATCAGATGCCAGTTTTCCCCAGAAAAAAGAACCAAAATTATAAACAGGTGATCAAAACTCAAATAGAATATCAAGAGGAGAATTCTGGAGCCCAGCAGGGAACTCACAGGAACAAACTGGGGCACAGAAGAAGAAGGAAGCGAGAGGCCAGATTGGCTGACAGTGATCAGCTAGGAGCCGGGAGGAACTTGATATTTCATGGAAAGGGGACGTGGGAGTGTTTTGGTTTCCTTCTGCCCTGAGGCAGACTGCCAAAATCCAAACTGTCAGAGAGTACTTCAGCCCTCGAGAACCTGGGCGCTGGTGTGGGTGGTGATTTGGGCACTTCTTGAGAGCATGATACCAGTCTACGAACTCACAGGGTTGCTCACCCTCCCCCAGACTCAAGCAGCAATGGCAGGATGCCATTGTTGGGCACAGCTGCCAGGGGACTGTACCCTGTCCAGAGAACCTTAGCCTTTCTGTCTCCACATCCCAGGAGCTTCTGTCCATGTTCCCCAGTACCTGCTTGGAGGGCAGCAGTGCCCCAGGGCTGGCTGAACTCGGGGGAGCTGCAGGCTTCCCCAGTAATCTGGCCCTTAGGTAGTGCTTCTCCTAAGGGAAGGGAGAGTGCAGTGCAGCAAGGGGGCAGCCCCTGGGAGAAAGGAAACCAGAACACATACTTTTCTACTCTTGAAATCCCCCTCTTTGTGGGCTGTGAGTGGTAGCACCACTTCCAGCAGCGACATAGACTCTGTGTGTGGCTTTACAAGGGAGTAATGAAGTCCTGTCCCACCAGCTGAGTGGCCGCCATGCACAAGCCCAGGCATAGAGAGGGGATCTCCTTCTAACCTTTCTCTCACTTCTTCAGACACAGCCATTGCCGTTTCCATGAGAAACTGGCACAAGCACACCAGAAGTCAGATACCATATGTGCTCACTTACAAGTGAGATCTAAATAATGTGTACACATGGACATACAGAGTGGAACAATACACACAGGAGAGTCAGGAAGGAGAGAAGGTGAAAGGGGAGAGGAACAAGAAACTACTTTATGGGTACAATGTACATTATTCAGGTAATAGGTACACTAAAAACCCAGGCTTTACTACCATAGAAGATAGCCATGTAACAAAATCATACTTGTATCCCATAAAATTGCACAAAATATAATATTAAACGTAAAGACAAGTGAAAAACTGAAAAACAAGGTCTCAGCAGTTTCCTCTTATCCTCACTTGGATTTGGAGATACCAATGAAATTCAGGCCAGCACTCTTTATTCTCGATGCTTATCTGAAATGAATCTCAGATTCTTGGCAAATTCTGCAAAGATTAAGGGGAGTGAAATGATCCCTTGCCTAATTATTGTATTTCAAAAAAGGCAGCACTCACTGAAGCCTGACAGTGAAAAGTGAAACGATCCAACATGCTTTTTCTCCACAATTGAAAAGAATGAAATCAAGCAACCACTTATTGCCTCCAGACCCAGGGCTGTCAATTTAGACACAACAAAGAACTATAATGTTGTGGCAGCTATGTTATAAAATGCAAGTAGGAAATTTAAAATTTGTGCTTTAGAAAATGTGCATAAAGTGAAGTTATGCCTCCCAAGATTAGCTAATGAGCAATCTTGAACAGGATCCTTGCCAGGGGAGAAATTGTTTACACTCTAATGTTTGTATAGTGTTCCAAAACGCCTCAGTATATCTGATTTGACCTCAATCATAGCCTTTCAGACTTGGAAAAATCTACTCCAAAACTTGGGTTGAAATGCAAACTAAGACATATTGATATTTTTACAATCTAAACATAACCACGTCTTCCACAAACATACATATTTTGCTTTATACTCCTATAATAAACAATAACATAGAGATTTTGCAATCACTGATTTTTTCATAAATTCTTCACAATATTAACCCTAATATTTATGCTATGCAACTCAATTTTCCTATGTGCAAAATATATAATAATAATGCACTCCAAGGTTGTCACCAGGAAATTAATGGAGATTGATCAAGAATGTTTGCAGATCACTTTAAAATATTCTAGTATTTGACAATGCAACCTAAATTGTAATAGTCATATGAATAGCACCTAGGCCAAGGTTCTATATATAGCAGCTTATCACCATGCTTTAATTTGGCATAGTATTAAAACAACAAAATGGTTTGCTGAGAACTGATACACCTACAATATATTAATATGCATATAATGTACAGTTTAGTAAATGTTAGTGCATACATAATCCTAATCAATAAGCCTCGATATTACTCAATATTTTTTATATTACTTTGTGGTTTGTCCTTAATAAGGAATTAGTATGAATTCCTAGTCAGATACTGTTTAAGGTCTCAGTCTCTTTTCCAGTTTGATACGTATTCTTCTTTTCCCATAATCTGCTGATCTACTTTTCGCCCCATACTCACAGGTGCCTCATCCTCTCTGACTTTGATGGATTCTTACTCGGTTGAAACTCATTACTATTTGTAGAAAGTCATTATTCTTCATAAATTGATTTCTGTGAGGGTTTACTTTTTCCAATAAGCTTTGTAAGTGTTGGCTGCCACTTATACTTGTTATCCCAAGAAAATAATAATGAAAGTTACAGTGATTTCCCTTTGGCCAAGAGATTCCCTTTCAAATCGGTGTCTGGACTGATGTCAGCCTCTCCTGTTGCCCAGTCCCATGACTCGACCTGCATTGAGCACTAAATGTTCCCTCAGCAGCAGCAGCTGAGAGGCTTAACTATTTAATCACTTTTTACTCACTCTGGCAAGGTTTTATTCATAAGTTAAAAGTTACTGTTCAGATGGTTAAGTTTACAATTTTTGTACAAATTACATCTAGATGATAATACTAATTTTATTTTATTTTTATTTTTTATTTATTTTTTTTTTTGAGACAGAGTCTCACTCTGTTGCCAGGGCTAGAGTGAGTGCCGTGGCGTCAGCCTAGCTCACAGCAACCTCACACTCCTGGGCTTAAGCGATCCTACTGCCTCAGCCTCCCGAGTAGCTGGGACTACAGGCATGTGCCACCATGCCCGGCTAATTTTTTTTTTGCTATATATATTTTTAGTTGGCCAGATAATTTATTTCTATTTTTAGTAGAGACAGGGTCTCGCTCAGGCTGGTCTCGAACTCCTGACCTCGAGCGATCCACCCGCCTCGGCCTCCCAGAGTGCTAGGATTACAGGCGTGAGCCACCGCGCCCGGCCGATAATACTAATTTTAAAACAAAAGTATATAAAAATGAGTCTAGATGTACTCCATATCAAAAGTGTTATTTTTTGTATTTTGCATTGATTAAAAAACTGAAATTGCTATTCTTAAAAGGTGTCATGGATACATGTTGAATTACTGGAGTATATTAGTTATCTATGCTATGTAATAAAACACTACACACCTAGTGGCTTAAAACATTGCACACTTATCATCTCACAGTTTTTGTGGGTTAGGCGTGTAAGCACTGCTCAGCAGTGTCTTCAGGTTAGGGTCTTACAAGATTTCAGTAACGGTTTTGGCCAGGCAACATTCTCATCTGGTGCCTGGGGAAGAGTTCCAAGTTTATTGGGTTGTTGATAGAATTCATTTCTTTGCAGCCATAGGACTGAGAATCTGGCTCCTCGCTGGCTTTCAGATAAAGGCTGCCCTCAGTTCCTGGAGGCTGCCCACAGTTGCCTGCAACATGGGCTTCCTCATCACGGCTGCTTACTGCATCAAGCCAGCAAGGAGTCTCCAGAAGGTCTGCTGACAAAACACTGTTATAAAGTATAACATAATCACAGAAGTGACATCCTATTACCTTTGCTATATTCTATTAGTTAGAAGCAAGTAACAGGTCCCATCTACATTTAATGGGAGTAGATAATACAAAAGCATAGGCTGGGTGCAGTGGCTCATGCCTGTAATCCTAGCACTCTGGGAGGCTAAGGTGGAAGAATTTCTTGAGGCCACGAGTTCTAGACCAGCTCTGAGAAAGAATGAGAGGCCTGGTCTCTACAAAAAATAGAAAAATTAGCCACATATGGTGGCATGCACCTGCAGTCCCATCCCAAACTGCTCAGGAGGCTGTGGCAGGACAACTGCTTGAGCACAAGACTTTGAGGTTGCAGTGAGCTATGATGCCATTGCACCCTAGCCCAGGCAAAAGAGTGAGATCCTGTCTCAAAAAAAAAAAAAAAAAAAAAATACAAAAATGTAAAAACCAGGTGAGGATAGTTGGGGCCACCTTACATACAGTTTTTAACTAACTAATTTAATTGAAAAGTAGCAGTGTATTACATATAGTAATACATAATTGCTATCCAGAGCATAACAACTGAAAATAGGTAGGTATTGTTCATCTGGAGCTGTATTTTTCTGAATATATTCCATGTAGCTCTGTTTTAGCCCAATGATCTGTGGAGATATCATCTTCTTTGCTCCTCTTATGTTCCTATATGTCTCGACAAGTTTGCCAAGAATGCAAGGCCCTGGCTGCTCTTTCTGCAGGGCCATTTCTCAAAATTGTTTATGTAGCTTATAACCTTCAGATGTTGCAATATCTCCCTGCCTTGGATACATGCAGGCTTGCTTAGTGCTTTCAGTTGAAGCAAAGGAATCCCCAAGATTAATGCTCCTTACCTATGACACAAATCCGTTGTGTGTATATACAACATCCATCTGGGCCTACTGTGTAGTCCTTAGGGGACTTTGCAGCTAGGAAAACTGATGTAATAAGTAAGGTATTTGATAATCATGCTGCTTGCTATACCATAAATAATAAAGTCCTTTGTTTCTGATTCAGAAACCTCATGTTATATGCCAGCATCTATGAAAAGGTTAAAGGCTAACTTATTAGCTTGTAAGTAGTATAAAACAAAGATCCTTCAAAGTTCTTATCATCACATAAGCTTAGAATTTCAGATTATAGGATTAGTTTGTATTCCATTCATCCAAGTTTAAAATCACCAAACATCTAACAACTATTTTTGCTACTTGTCCTTTTAGTCTATTTTAAGATGCTTTGAATTTCACTTTAAAAGCTAAATTAGCAAACAAAGCTCTGGGTACCTTCCAGGGTTTAGTAACTTGGCCTTTGCACTAAATTTGGAATTGATTATGACCATTATGAAAATCATAAATACAGTCAAGTTTCTGAGGTCCAATGGAATTTCTGTTAAGATCTTCAAGTTGGGGGGAAAAGTGAGGGGAAGTCCTTCTTGATATATACAGTTTTGACAAGATACAACAAATTTTGTGAGGCTCCTATTTAGGGCACACCAGGCAGCATGGTCAAGACATACGGAAGCCTTCCCATGTGCTATAGCTTGCATATTGGCCTCTCCAAATCTCATGTTTAAATTTGATCCCCAGTGTCGCCTAGTATGAGATGTTTGGGTCATGGGGGTGGATCCGTCGTGAATTATTTGGTGCCCTCCCAGTTGTCGTGAGTGAGTTCTCACTCTATCCATTCATGTGAGAGCTGATTGTTGAAAAGAGCCTTGTACCCCTCTTCCCTCAATTGCTCTTTCTCTTACCACGTGACACACCTGCTCCCCCTCCACCTTCTATCTTGATTGGAAGTTTCCTGAAGCCCTCACCAAAAGCAGATGCTGGCGCCATGTTTCTTGTATAGTCTGCAGAACCATGAGCCAAATAAACTTATTTTCTTCATAAGTTAATCAGTCTTAAGTATTCCTTTATAGCAATGCAAAATGGACATTACCATGTGTAAAATTTTAAGCTGTAGTAGGTTATATATTTCCTACTCCTTGATATTCAACTTCTATACATTCCCGGGGTACACTGCCTTCCCAACATAGGTTGTGAAGTTCAGGTACCTTTCATAGCATGAATTCTCCTTCCTGTCTCCATAATTTAAAGTAAATCATATTACAATCAATGGGCATAACTGATGGTTGTTAGAAAATAAATGCTGGTAACTTCTGTTAACATATTAACAAACACAAAAATAGCATACACATCTTCGGTATGTTTGTACTTGTGCAAAACTAAGATAAGCATTCATGTGCATTGTCTCATTTATCTTTATAAGACCATTTTAAGGAGGTATAATTATCAGTCCTATTTTATACTTAAGAAGATTTTGGTTTAGCAAGGTAATGTGTCTAAGATGGCACAGCTAGAAAGTGACATCTTTGAATGCCATGTGGTGGCTTTGAATCCATGTGAATTTGACCCTAAGACCTATCTTGTATATAACATTTTCCCCTCAGAACCACTTTAGAGCTTTAGAGATGGATATGTATATACTATATGTACATTTTATATGCATATATATAGTGTGTGTGTATATATATATATATAAAAAATAAATGACTTGTAACTAACAATTTCTTTGGCAATGCTGAGAATAATTAACCATAAAATAACATATTTATTTTTAAGCAGTATTTCTTAATGAGGTATTCAAGATAAAAGACTTTCTGATAACTGATATATATAATTTTGGGCAATAAACACTTCTCTCTCTCTCTCTTACTTTTTAAACCATTTATATCTCTATAACTTCAATAAATGTTATTAAAATAATCTTAATCATGTTGGTATAGTCATGATTTTAGATATCATAGGAGAGAAATGGAGGCAGTGGAACAACCTCAAACCCTAGAGCTGGACATAGTTGCCTTTTCTTTGGAGGACATACAACAACAAAATATTTTGAAAAGTGTTTCCTTCAGGCCCGAATGTTGTCACAGGAGCAGATGTACACACTTAAGGGCAGTGTGCTCATGCTGATGTGCCTCTCTGTACCTTAATACACTCACTGTAGTTTTGCTTGTAATATGCAGGGCCCTTTACCATGCAGGGCACAGAGCAGGGGCCCCTTTGCCAGGGTCTCAGGGTGGTACTGCTCACAACAACCAGATGAAATCAGTGCTGTTGCTAGCGCCATTTGAGGATATGAGGAAATGAGGGTACAATGAGGAAACTGAGACACACAATGGTTAAGTAATTTACCCAAACATAGCGAGCTAGGAAACACCATACCCAGATGTAACCTAATCAAGGTAAACCTAGAACTTATTATTTAACAATTGTACTGAATAGTACCATGAAACTTTTAGGACTACTGATGGCTAAATCATATGTTGCCCCACCCCAATCCTTACAGACCTCAGAGCTCTTCTATCTGACCCTTCTCTACTTTTAGAGAATTAGCTGCTATACCTTTGCTCTGAACTGCTTTGCTTTCTTTATTTTCCTCCCCTCCCCTGACCTCTCTTCTCCTCTCCTGTGATTATATACACCTATCTTCCATCCCACCAATTTTTCTGTTTTAGATGCTGCAGTGCCAAATAAAAAACCAAAAAACAAAAAACCTTTTATCTGTCTGCCATTGTTCTTAATGAAGGCAGAAATTTTACAATAAACTAAATCATATACCTGCTAAATTATGAAAATTGTGCTATTACTTTGACTTTATATTTTTCATGTTGCTACATTTTAACTGTTCATGGAAAGCAGGAAGACTTGAATGTGTAGTATGTTATTGTCTTTGAAAACTGGATGGTGAACAAAAGTGTTACAAAATTTTTATGTATGCATTAGAGTTTTTCTTTTAAGTTAACTTTTATTAAACAACTTTCTCCTATTTTAATTAGCAAGTATTAGTAAGTGTTTTGTTTCCAGTAAAAATAGCCAATGCTATGAGTTATATCCATAAAATAACAAAGCAAATTCTATAACCCACTTGGGATCACTTAATTACTGTGTAATTTTAAGGGAAATTTTTTTAAAGTTCTATTTGTAAATATTTCAGAATAAGAGGTATTAATAAAATAAACTGGTATCAGCTGGTACAGGAAAAACTTTTCTGGTAGCATTGTTATGATTATGTCACCATAATGAGAAAAAAGCAAGCCATACTATGCAGGTTCCTGTGGGAAATGAGTTTTGATTCAAAATGTACTATAGACAAGAAATAAATTTGTGTTAGTAACTTCTGGCCACAAATTCATTTTAAACCTTGAGTATTAACTAAACTTTGTTTCCTTAAGTAGAACAAAAAATGGAGCTAATACAAATTATTTCTTTTTCTCTAAATGTTTTAGGAGAAAAGGAGGACTTTACAAGAAGTATATTCTCATTACCCATGTAACAACCTGGGAGGAGAGGGGCCAGTGGGATGCGTATTCTACTCTTATGATCAGGAACAAGATGGAAGAGACCCCAAAAGAGAACGGATACCTGATACTGATATCTGTTTGGGGCAGATATTGTGTGTATGGCCTCTTACTTAGTGCTTTGAGATGGAGTTCAATACTGATCACTGTACCTGTGGACAAAGCACCCAATGGGGGCCAGCTAAAGTCCGTCATGGCCCCAAAGGGACTATTAAGATCACATCCTTCATCAACCACATGCATCCCACAGGGGTTTCTGAGATTTTTCTGCTTGAGGACCATGGATGGGAAAAATCCGAGGGTGAGGGGAGTGGACAGGCATTTGATATTACTTCCCTTTACTTTTAAAAATCTGTTATACCCATAAAATAGATGTGTATACACACACACTCACACACGACACACACATAGTTTTAAGGCGATTGATTCTAAAAACCATGTGGATGGGCTGGCAAGTATTTTTGACAAGATGATTCCCTCTCTTCAAATTTCTACAGCTAATGTCATTATTGAACCAGTATTTTATCATCAGTACACAAAAATACATAAAATGGCCCTTCCGTTTTCTAAAACACAGAGTTCTATCCACATCTGGAGTCCACATACATATCAAGTCTCAAAGGTTTCTATGGCTTTTTTAAAAAAGAAACTTTAACATCAAAAATGTATTTTTTCCTCAGTAAGCAGCAACAAAGAAGTGACAAAGATCCTCAAACCAAGTGCTAATTCCATTCACTTTGATTAGACGGCACACAAACAGAAGAAATTAGTGCTTTCATTGGCTGGCAATAATGATAAATGATATGAAAGATAGCTATTAAATACCTAGTGCTTACTATGCTTAATGCTTTATGTATAATAAAATCCTCACCAAATATTGTGGTGGTTATAACAGAGACTCTGGAGCTAGACTAATGATATTTTAATCCCAGTTTCCCCATACCATGAACTGAGGGTCACTGAGCAAATTATTTACTTTTTTGTGACTTAATTTTCTCATCTGCAAAATGCTGTTGTAACAATAGTGTCTACTGTATAGGACTGTTATGAGGATGCCTGAGTTGATATCTATTCAGTGCACAGAACAATACCTGCCATACAATAATACAAAGGGCACGAAAGAAACCCTACAGCGCTGGCAATGCTTTCCCTGTTTCAGAAACTGAGTCTCAGAGAGGTTTACCAACTTTCCTTAGATTGCAAGGTTTGCAAGGGTCTGGATTTGGTAGAAGCATTGGAAATGAGAAGACAATGTCTGTGACAGACATCGCCAAGTCACACTTACTAGTTATTATTTTTATTATCAGAATTGACAGGACTTAACAACTCTTTAAACTTAAGGAGGAAAACACTTCTGAATTTTTTATTTCTACACTCAGCAAGATGGTTAAAAATGAAAGTTCCATCTGTTATTTTTAGTTGAATCAAAATGACAAGCTTCTTACCACTTTTGCAAATTGCTTTTAGAGCTAAACACCTAAAAAGCTTCAATTCATTTAGGTCATTGTACCTCCAGCTTGAACATTAATCTGTTTTTCATGCAGTTCTTTTTACAGAAGGCAACATAATTAACCAGGATAACTATAAACATGAAGTTATTTAGAAAGGTCAGTGTGTCCTGTCCCATGTCATTTGCTGGGGAAATTTTGTGTGAAACCTCCCTTCTCCCCACCCAAATCTGTACCTGCACACTTACAGCAAACATTTTTAAAAATGAACGCTTCCGTGAAGTTAAAAACAATTCAGAAAGGGCTTTCCAGCAATCTGTTCTGCAATTTGGGAAGGAGTAAATATCTTTTTACAACATTACGTACTGAGGGAGCCCTTTTGTAAGCCTCCGAGTTTTATTCTGTTGAGTCTTGGTGGATAAGAAAACAGTGGTGTGTTGAAGAGTTTGCCTGCTTTTGTTTACTCCTTATTTATTTCAACCAAAGGAATCTTAATTAATTCAAAAGCTTCTAATAATAAAGCTATTGTTGATATTGTGTAGAAGAAACTAGGCATTATGGCAGTGACTAAATGCCTTGGGCATCAAGAATATTTCAGGTTTTTGGAGAAAGTCAAAGCCTCACAAGGCTTCATTCTTCCTTTTGCCTTCAGCCCACAGCCCCCACTAAGCTTAATGGCCCCCAAACACAGGCATCCAAGATTTTTGTCTCCTGTGGGGGAGGAGTAATGGAGCAGGTTTTGATGGGTGCCTGTGTTGCATCTATAAGAGGGAGGAGGAAAGGGGATGATGACTCACACTGAGTGTGACTAACTGGGACTCCAATTTTATGCAAGTTTTGTATTTTTTTGAAAACATTTCTTAAGCACACTTGGGCAGTCTGATTTGTCAAGCAATCTTGTCATCTATTGCTGAATGATTCTATAAATGCAAAAGGCCCTGGGTAAACTTCACAGTTATTTACACGAACATTTAAACCTTTTAATCAGTTCCTGGAGTCTTGTAAGTTAAACAGCCAGAAGTTTTTGCCTGAAATCCCCAATTACTTTATGCAATTGGGTCAAAATAAGTCCTAGGTGGAGAACTAAAAGCTAGAAGACAAGACACAGTACAGACGTTAGAGAGGACATGGAGACGTTTTCTCTAGTTGAATCTTTGGAAGAGCATATTTTCCCAAGGATTGATCCATGGTAATCATATCCATGGGGATTTCTAAAACATGGCATTTGAGCATAAAAATGATAAAAAATTAAAATGGTAAGAATAATAGGAATAGTAATTGGTATGCCATTTTAATTGCTCTGTCATATTATAAAAGGAATATATATTGATTGTAAAATAAATCTAGAACTTAGAGAAAATCAGTAAAAGGAAAATAGGAATCCCATTCCCTAGAGAGTTTATTTCCCTATTTATTACAAATGTCATATATATGTCAATATAAAAATAACTGTGAAGCTATAGAAAATACAGTACAGTAATAAAAGTTATTCATGATCTTCATAGAATAAGGACTAACCACTGTTGACTGGTCAGATGATGTAATTAATTTTTTACATTAAGGACATTAAAAACTTAATAGGTAGGACAACTATAGTTTAAAATAATATATAGTTTCAAATAACTAGAAGGAGGATATTGAATGTTTCCAACACAAGGAAATGATAAATGTTTGATATTATAGATAAGCTAATTACCCTGACCTGTTCACTATACAAAATTTAATAGTTAACTTTTCAATTTCCAATCCTGGGTAATTAAACTCAGTCTAATTAATGCCAAGTGATGTATAGTATGTCAAGCAATAATTTCACATTTTAAATACACGTTGCAATGGACTGAATATTTATGTCCCCCCCAAATTCATATGTTGAAATCCTAACCTCCAAGGGGATAGCATTAGGAGCTAAGATCTTTAGGAAGTGATTAGATCATGAGGGTGGAGCCCTTATGAATGAACTTAGTGCCCTTACAAAAAAGACCTGAAAGGGACCCTAGCCCCTTCTACCATGTGACGATACAGCTAAATCTAAGGTGCCATCTATAGGCCAGAAAGCAGGCCCTCACCAGATATCAAATCTGCTGGTGTCTTGATCTTGGGCTTTCCAGTGAAAAAATTTTTTCCAGGGAAAAAAATTACTATAAATTGAAGAGTAGTATTTTTATTCTTATGTAAAACACAGCTGACTTAAAAAGACATATAAAATACTGATACATCTATTCTAGCTCTTACAGACACTGTCATGAAAATGAAGATGATGATAATGACAGTGAGGACTATGATTATAAAAGAAGCACAAGAAGGGGAATGTAGGCTACATATCATCAAAACATATCCCAAAGGAGCTTGAGCTTACGTTATATTTCTTGAAAAGATGCTAAGAAAAGAAAAAAATACAAAAACAAAAACAGGGACAGCTGTTTTTCTTTTAGGCATTTGTTTTCTTTCTTAACTCAAAATTAATAAGAATATATGTAAATACTCTATAAACTTCAAAGTAATTTATAAGGGTAAGACATTCTTATTTTCATCATTGTTCTTGGTGTCATTATGGTTATATTTATTTGATCAATGAATATTCATGTCACCATTTGTCATCATGTTTTCATGTTTATATATGCATGCTGAATGTTATGATGAGAAGCACCTTGCCCAAGGCCAAGATAAAAGTAAGGAATATGAGGAGCAAAGACAGAATTTATTTTATGATTCTCGTATCTGGGCTTTAAGTCTATGACATGTAGTTCTGTTGTCACAGGGCTTCAAAATGACTCTGATGTTGCCATTATCCTGTTGGAAAGAATCAGAGTAAATGCTTATCTGAAATTGGAATCATTTTGGCAAAATAGGGTTCTGATTGCATAAGACTCTTGTTTCTATTGTGTATATGCCTTTGTGGATTTCACTCAGCTGAAAGAGAAAAAAAAAATAGGAACAGTTTATTTTGCCTTAAAAAGATCCTTGATAATCTGCAACACTTCTTGATGATTCATTTTCTATTTTACAGTCTCATGCAGGTAAAATTCAGAACATTCCAGAAGGAATTTTCCCAACGAATAGCTGTCAGGATCGTAAATCTTACTAGAGGAATTTATTGTAGTACTTGTTCCACAATCAGCACACCTGTGTTCTCATGAAGACTTATAAAGTAGAGCACATTCACAGATCGTGTGCATTTATGTAGACCATATATAAGACAATTTTTGATTCATTATGTGGTGTAGAGTCCTTCACTGTCCAGTAGGTAGCTACTCATCATGTGTGGTTATTTACATTTAAATTAATTAAAATTTTACAAAATAAAAATTTAGTTTCCCAGTTATAGTAGCCATATTTCAAGTACTAAATAGCCATCAACAAATATAAGACACTTCCATCATCACAGAAAACAACACTGTTATTGAACAGTGCTGGTACAGACACTTGCTAAGCAAAATATGGTCCAAGAAGAGGACCAGCAGCAATAACATGTGGGAACTTGTTAGAAAGGCAGAATCTCGGGCACCACCACACATCAATTGAGTTAGAATCTGCATTTCAGTAAGCCCTTCAGCTGACTCATAGGCACATTAAATTTGAGAACTGTAGGCATTCAAATAAAATAATTTAATGTGTTTTAGAACACTAAATTTGCTATTTAGAAATATCAATTTTTCTCTAAAACAATTCAATAATAATTGTTCATAATTTTGGTAGTTCCATGGTAGTTTTAGTAGCAGAGTATTAAAATGTCTGCTTATATATCTGGAATTTTGTCTATTTTTCCACCTAAAATATTGTAATTCAGAAAGGAATAACTTTATTTTTTTAATTCTTTTTTTTTATTTCAGCATATTATGGGGGTACAAAAGTTTAGGTTATGTATATTGCCCATGCCCCTCCCCAGCAATTAAGTTTTTCTAGCACAATAAAATTGTCATGGATAAAGTAATTTGCCTTTTAAATGTTTAAAAATGACTTAACATCACCCATGCAAAAGCATAAAGCATTGCTCAGAGAGAAGCCTTATACTCTGATGGATGAGATAAAAGTTTTACTGTTTGTTTACTTTTTCAAGGAAAGCAAAATACCGCTGAGAAAATGTATTAGGCAATTTAACAATTGACAATTGGAAAATTAGGCAATTTAACAGTGTGATTCACTAACTATTCCTTCTGGAAAAGAATAATTTATCCTGCCATATTTTGTAAAATACTGAGAGCTACGTTAGGTACCAAGGTTGGTGATAATGATAAGTATAGGTAAGAAGTCATCACTATGTCAATTCAATCCACTTCAGCAAATACTTACGAATAACTACTTTGTTTTGCTAGGCTGTGAGCCTAGTTGTGTATAGTGCCAGCTCTAGAAACAAAATTCCCACATAAAATCTGGATTGCAGTACTTCATAACTATGTGACATTGCACAGGTTACAAAAAAATCTCTTTCTGTCTCAGTTTCCTCAGCTGTAAAATGGGGATTACAACTACCTCATAGGGTTAGGTAAGTTAGAAGCATAAAAGCCCAAACACATTTTACCAGGCAAACTTAGAAAATGTCACCTTCTCAGATATAAAAAGTACGTCTTCAGCACCCCCGCAACTGAAAAGGTGAGATACTCTATAGATGAACTTATAGAGTATCTTAACTTAGTCTCAAATTGATTTTTTTTAAAAGCCCTCTAATATTTAATCAAGAAAGCCATGGTTCTAGGGTGCTTATGAATTATATTGTTTAAATAACTGATGTTATTATAATTCTCTCCTGTATTTTGGGGCTTCTCTGGCTAACCTCAACTGTCTATGCCTCCGAGGGGCAGGAATGCCAATAGCCCTCTCATGGGGTGTACATGCAGTACGGGGCAGTCAGGCGGTATAACTTTCCAATTTCTGCCATGCCAACTTGACCTTTATCCTCATAAATAGTGGTTGTTCCAATGTTTGACCACTGCTTATCTCTCTACCTCATTATGTCCCTCTAATTCTAGCATCTCCCCTGCTAAGTCTGCCCAGAGTGCAGAACATCAAGTCTGCTACATCTAGGAAATGAGCTGCCAATCTCACTTTCTTTAATGTACCTCAGTCTCTTCTATTGATTCTTGTGGAGCTACTTCCCATTTGGTTTGTCAGGAGAGGAAAAGGAAGTCAAAATTTCTTTTCTCAGGTGGAAGTTTAGGTTTCCTTGAATGAATTGAATTTTTTAGGGCTTGGGAGGGGAATTAAGGACTCAGGAGAAGGCTGGGAGTAGCAAAGCTGCCTTGGCTACTTTTTAGTAAGCCCTGGACAACATTTTGAACTCTAGTGCTCTCAGCTTTAATTTGAGTGAGCCTATGGTAGGCAGAATAATGACAGTAATGGCCTTCCAGTGATATCTATTCCTGGAACCTATGAATATGTTAAGTCACATGGCAAAGGGAAACTAAGGTAGCAAATGATATTAAGGTTACTAGTTAGCCGACCTTAAGATAAGAATATTATCTAATGTATTATCCAGATGGCCCTAATGTGATCATAAGGCGCCTTAAATGTGGATGAGGGAAGCAGAAGGGTCAGTGTCAGTGGCATACGATGTGAGAAAGACTTGACCAGCTGTTGCTGGCTTTGCAGATGAAAACAGATCACAAACCAGGGAATTCAGGCAGCCTATAAAACAGCATAAGGAGAAGAGACTAAGAAAATAGATTTTGCCTTAGAGTCTCCAGAAAGAATGCAACCCTGCAGACACCTTGATTTTAGCTCAGTGAGACCCATTTTACACTTCTGCCCTCCAGAACTATAAAACAATAAATTAATGGTGTTTTAAGCCACCAAGTTTGTGGTAATTTGTTTCAGCAGCAATAGGAAACTAATACATGGTTCTTACTATCAATTTATTTACAAAAGGAAAAAAAATCCCTCTCTCCTTCCTGTTTCATGACTAAGAGAGACCACATTCAGATTCTAATGTAAATGTCTTGCTTTACTTTGAAAATACATTCCGGTTATATAATACAGTATACTGGGCTGTCCGTTCAGATTTAACACACTTTGCTCCAAGACCATGTTTTTAAAGCAATGTTTTCATTTGACTTTTTTTTTTCTCCTTGAGAAACATGTGTGAGAGAATGTATTAAGTCATGGTCAGAGAACTTTCAACCTATTTTGCACTAAAAATTTGTAGGCATTGTAGACATTTCAGTGCAAAAGGAAGACGTTGAACACACTAGGGAAGGTTTTCCATGCCAGCACAAGAAACTTGAAATGAATTCAGATGCCAACACACAGTCATTAAATATTTTTTTAGTAAAAATGAGACATTTTAAGAGTGAATTGATGAAAAATTATTCCAGCAGCCCTGTGAAGAATGGATGGGAGCAGGAGAATGGGCACCGGAAAAACAAAAATTTATGTCTATAGTCTGGACAGGTGATAACTAACTGAAATTAAAACATAGCAATGATAATGAAAGGGGGAGGTTAATTATAAAAAAGCATCAATAGATTTTAGCACTAACTTCTTATGAAAGGACAGACATATATGAGTAAAATATAAACAGACACCTAATTTTTGTGTCTGAATGACTGGGTGACTAAAAGAATCAAACTGTGGAAAGTAACTAATTTAGAGAAAGGAAGAAGATGATAATAGTAAAACCACTAATATTTTGCATTTGTTAGACATTTTATAGTTAAATGTCACCACAAAGTTATCCTAAGAAAAACAAACTTTATGGACTATAACATATTTCCAGAGTAAAAAGGCACTAACCTTTTTTCATGAAAAAAGGCATGCTACCCAAGTACTATTAATTCATTCCTTTGAAACTTTAGCGTGAATCTTTTGAAAAGTATTCTAGATGAAATACAGATTAACTGCTTATCAGCTCTGTATGATTACTCTGTAGGCTCAGAATGATCAGAGACTGGGAAAAGAACTGATTTTTGAGTGTACTATTAAAAGCCAAACATCATCATCTTCTAAATTTCTACCATCTTCCTACTAGTAAGACACAGGAAGAAGTGATACAAAAATTTTACTTTGGAAATTCCTCATTTATGCAGAAGAGGCAATAAAAAAAGAAGTATTTTATAAGATCATTTTGATGGGCATGCCAGATAGATGTCCTGCAAGTACTTTTTCCTACCTAGAAGGAATCTTACATACTCATTTCCAAAATCAAATCTAAAAAGTTTATTTAATTGAGCATTCTTAATTAAATTTTTATTAAAACATTCTATATAACAGCTTTATTGAAATAGAATTCATATACCAAAAAGTAACCCATCCCAGCCCTCGGTAACCAGTAATCTATAAATTTGCATTTATAAAAACCTGTCTCTATAAACTTGCCTACTCTTCACATTTCAGATAAATAGAATCATATAATATGTGATCTTTGACCAGCTGCTTTCACATAGCATAATATTTTCAAGATTTGTCTAAATTGTAGCTGTTTCAGTATTTCATTTCCTTTTATTACCAATTAGTATTCCATTAGATGGGATAGTTTTTGAGGTCAGTCTTTGAGGTTTTCTAGGACCCCAAGAGGGTACTTCTTAGCTTTCTGTCCCTTTGGTTCTCTCTGGTAAACTAGCTGGTATATGATTTAGCTATCAGCCTCTCTTAACTGCTTATCACAAAAATATCTGGTATATTTTAGAGCATCCTTATGCTTGAAGTTCTCAACACTCTATTCTAAGTAAAGTCAGTTCCTTTGAGAACTGCCAAGCTCTGTGTTCTTATGGACTGCCTCTCCCCCTGGGCAAAACCTCTGAGCTTACTGCTTGGGACTGAGAAACTGAGTATATCTAGGAAAGCAATTTTCTCAGTTAACATTCAGAGATTCTGTAACTAAGGACAAAGTGAAGAATGGATTTTGTGGTACTACTAGTACTCTCCTCCCACAAAGTGGATGCAAAGAAAAGCATTTGAATTTAATACTTATTTCAAAGCGAAGGGAGAACACTAACACACATAAAAGAAGCACCTACTCTGTATCAGAGACTATATTGTTATCTCAGCTTGTGATGTAGAAATTATTGGCCTCATTTTATGGAACAGAAATATAGTCACCAGGGCTAAATAACATGCCCAAGTTTATATTGCTAATAAGTAGCAGAAACATAGTTCAAATATAGGAAGGCTTTCTGACCCCAAAGCCCAGTTTCCTCAAGAGAGAGGAAAACTGTGGAGAGAAATATGGGCAGTGACCTAGAAGAAAGGAACCGATGTTTTGCTTGTAATCAGCTGCCAACTAATCACAGGGATGACTGATAAAGAAGAAGAAGATGATGATGATGATGGTGATGATGACGATACTAACTTGTGTTGAACACTACCTGCAGGAATTCCTTTTTAAAACTTTTGGGTTTTTTTTTTCTGTACTTATTTCTAAAGAATAGGATTATTATTTTGTTCAAATATTAAAAATAATTGTCAAGAGTTCCTCTTTTAGGTGCTACAGTGCTTTCTCTGGCCTTGCATACCAGTTGATTTAAGTAACTTGTCTTGCTTGAAGAAAAAATTTTAGTATTTTTAGTTGTTTCAGGTCATCTGAAGAAGCTAGAATATATTTTATCCAGCTTGCTAAACTGGAAAATAATTCAAATGTCAAATATTAATGTTATAAGAAGTTATGTGACCTTTTAAATTTCTCTGATGTACTTCAGAAATGGTTATTTCTAATATTTTACATTTGGCTGTGCATGGGTTTATTTTATTCTTCATTAAAATATAAACTACTGTGCATGCCTGAGAAATTTTTGAAGACTGGTGTTACCCAACATCTTTGGAACCTATAAAATTATTGTCTTGCTAAAGCATCATAACCAATGAAATTCATAAAGAACTGAAATAACAGTTCTAAGAAAATATGAAGTTACCATTGTGAAGTAACAGCATAAACAGAAGAACGAGAACACCACTCCAAAGTGTTCTAGGCTTGCAGGAAATGGGATGGTCAGAGCAAAGATTCAAGGAAATTTAGAAATAGCTTGCCTGAAGGAAACTTATTAGCCTAATGGATTTTAAAGTGAAAAATATTTTCTAGAATCAATATTTTTTGTTAGTTTCTTTAATTTCCTACCTGCTTTCTCCATTCTTCAAGTAAATCCAGGTTTAAGTAGCAGCAGTATTTCAGAGCAAAAAACAGCTACTTTTTACCTGGTGTTTCCAAAGCAGTAAAGCTGAAGATATTAGCTTTTGTGAGATATTTTTTACAGAAAATCTTAAATTATGGGTCTCTGGGATTTACCAGATAAATACGTAAATGAAAAATTGAAAATAAAAATTAATCTGCATGCTATTAAATGATTGTCAAATACAAATTTATATTGACCGTAGAAAGATCTAATCAAATATGTTTCTCTATTCCCAGCTGTTAGTTAAGTTTTTAAACTCTAAAATCTTGTAGGTGGAAAAGAGCTGTGTGTTGCTAAAATGTATGCTATAGGCTTTGAATTCACAGTCTTAGTAAAATATAAAATCTTGAGTTTGAGATTTCATAATAAATTACGTGAAGTATCTATCTACTGGCAATATGTCTTTATCTGCTATTTTCCTATACTTCAAGTTGTTACTTTTCAAATCAAAATAGTTATAAGTCAATGAGACATACAGAAATTTCCAATCTTGTAAATTAGATTCATTTTAAATATGCAGCTGCTAGCACCATACACATGGATTTATTTACAATCCATGTTGGATAGTTATAGTACTAGAATTAAGATTTTAGGCATGTCCATACATCATGGAGAAGGCTGACTTTAGTTCCAGTTGCATTCTTAGTTCTGAAAATTTTAAATGTGAATTAAAGAAGAAGATACTTTTCGAAATATATCATTCTATGTACCACTGCTTGTTAGATTAGGATTAACATACAACAATTTGATGCATTTGAAACTTTTTGACGACTTAAAATTTTTTGACATTAAAGATGCTAATTCCCAAGGATCATAATATCATCATCATGCCTTCATGTTGTGAAAATAATAAAATAGTTAAATCAGTTAAATTAATAATTGAATTACTATTTTTGAAATTACTAATTTTAAAATATTTTTAAACAATTAAATTAATTTTAAAATTATTATTTAAAAGTCACAGCATGAGCCCCAGTGTCATGGTATGGGGTGAAAGCTGACATGCTGTATCCCTGGTCTTTCCTCCTTTCTCTTTATTCTATAGTCTACGGAATTTTTAGTAATTGAGTGGCTGCCAATAGTCCAAGGCTAAAACCAGAAAGCCATTCAGGGCAAAAGACTGGAAATAGAATATACATAAAGAATGTGAGGGCAATGTATTTAGCAAGAGAGTTGCTGAAATCATTATGTCTGAAATTTGAATGGTTGAATGTGTGACATTCATAGCATGTACTTTTTCTGAAGTGAAATATTCGCTCTAATAAAATCTGCCATGATGTTTATTCCTACATTGTCTGTCTATAGCATCGCTTGATGGCTTCTCTAAAAATTCCACTTGAAAAATTTTTTTCAGGATTAAATGTCTGGAAAAAATTACTGTCCTTGGGGAAATAGTATGTTTTCTCATGAGCAGTAAAATTTATCAGCATTTTCCTTAAACCAGAACAAATCTCAGAGCTAAATATATTACTCAAATTTAGTAAATTTCTAGCATTTTGTAGTCTATCAGCACTCTTGATTTTCTATTCTAATTTATATTTCCACAGGCACCTGACTGTAATTTAGTCTTTATACACTTGATTTTTGTGGAATATTCTAAACTATCCCAAATATGTTCTGAAATGAGACATGTTAAAAAGGAAGAGAGGAAGGGAAAAAAGGGAGGAAAAGTGAAAGCAATGACCTCTATACTAGCAAGCTGTGAATAATTTAACACAATTCAGTTAATCCAGTGGGTGGGTTTTATTACTGTGAGATTTAAAAAAAAAATACTATTATAATGAAACTACAACAAAACATTTTCAAATTTCTAACTACTTCCATCACTCTTTGTTCAAGATACCTAGGAATGAAAAACTATGCATACAAAAAATTATCAAAAAGAAACTACTAGCCCAAGTTTTATTCATATTGTAGCAGATGTCAGAATGTTCTTTCTTTTTAAGGCTGAATAATATTCCATTATATGTATATAACACATTTTACTTATCCTTTTATCTGTCAGACACTTGGATTGCTTCCAAATTTTAGCTGTTGTGGATACTACAGCTATGAATGTGGGTGTACAAATTTCTTCTCAAGACTCTGTTTTTAAGTCTTCTGGGTATATACCCAGAAGTAGAATTGCTGGATTTTTCAGCATTTCTATTCATAATTTTTTGAGGAGTTGCCAGAGTGTTTTCCACAGTGGCTATACCATTTTATATTCCTACCAACAGTGCACAGGGTTCCAATAAGAACATTATGCTGAGTGAAATAAGCCACATAAAAGACAAATACTGTAATGATTCCACTTATATGAGGTACTTAGAGTATTCAAAAATTACAGATACAGAAAGTAGAATAGTGGATGCCAGGGGCTAGGTGGAGAGGGAGAAGGGGGTGTTATCTATTAGTGGCCACAGAGTTTCAATTTTGTAAGGAACATTCATACACTGCTAGTGGGACTGCAAACTAGCACAACCTCTGTGGAAAGTAATATGGAGATACCTCAAAGAGCTACAAGTAGAACTACCATTTGATCCAGAAATCCCATTACTGGGCATCTACCCAAAGGAAAAAAAGACATTCTATAAAAAAGATGTCTGCACTCGAATGTTTATAGCAGCACAATTTACAATTGCAAAGACGTGGAAACAACCCAAGTGCCCATCAATACATGAGTGGATTAATAAAATGTGGTATATGTATATGATGGAGTTCTACTCAGCCACAAAAAACAACGGTGATCTAGCATCTCTTTTATATTATCCTGGATAGAGCTAGAGCCCATTCTACTAAGTGAAGTATCACAACAATGAAAAACAAGCACCACATGTACTCACCATCAAATTAGTATTAACTGATCAACGCTTAAGTGCACATATAGTAGTAACGTTCATCAGGTGTTGGGCAGATGTAGCGGGGAGGAAGGGATGGGTATATTCACACCTAATGTGTGCAGTGTGCACCATCTCGGGGATGGACATGCTTGAAGCTCTGACTTGGGTGGGGCAAAGGCAGTATACTAAACCTAAATATTTGTATTCCTGTAATATGCTGAAATAAAAAAAATGGATAAAAAAGATTATTTTGTTGCTTACTATGGGAAATATCCCTAGATACTCATCACAGAATTAACCATTCTTAGTACCACATTTTGACCTAATTGGTAACAAATAATAAGAGATGCTTAAATGGAGGTATTTAATTGAAACTAGGGTGAGTTATACTGATTTAAAAGGTAGAGGCTGGAAGTCAAACTTTTCTTGCTTAGTGTCGTTCCCTCAGCCTTTTGCTTTTCTTGATTTTTGGTTCCTGAATATTCTTAACTTTTTATGCTATGGAAGAGGGTCATATACTAATAACTTGCTTTCCATTTTGACTTACTGTATGTGCTCAGCCTCCGTTAGCATTGAACTATCATTACCTACATCTTACATGATGTGAAGAATTTAGGTCTATTTTATGTTCCTCCTATCTATTCATGCTTAATCATCAGAAATTAGAAATACATCTAAGCACAATTCCCCAAAACTCAAATCTTCAGATACGTTTTCACATTTTTTTCAATCCATATACCACATGTAATATTACTTATTTAGTGATTTTCCTATTAAAATGAATTTACTTTTTTGTTTAAATATATGTACTTAGAAAGAACTTAATATCAGTGTGAAAATGGCTGGTACATAAAGCATGTAAAAAACATTATGGTTAAATATGAGCTTGATGCCTTTGCTGAAGACTGACATTGAAGTCTTCTCTCAATTCGTTAAAAACAAATTACTAAGTTTTAAACAGCTCTAAAATATATAGTAACAATTCTGTGAGACTTTCTATTTGACCTAATTAAAAGGACCAAATAAATTGCTTGCTTTTTTTATTTGATGTTATTTAATATTATGTGTGTATTTATGTGCATACCACCTACCACCATCTTTCAAATCACTAATATCTGTCCCACACTTTGGGAAATGCTGTATCTAAGCATATTCTTAGTGCCAAGACAACTGAAAAACCAAATCCATAGACAGATTTTCCAAGGCTAACAGGTAGGTATTGTATATAACAAGATGCCAAATAATAAGAAACTAAAATGACAATGACATGAAAATAAAACCATCATATAAAACCTTTCAAAAATACCTTTGGCTGTGAGACAAAGATAATGTTTTCATATTTATTCTTCCCATCAACTGCTAATACCCTTGTTATATGTCATGAAACACGGGATTGTTTTACTGATAAGAGTCAGGACCAGAGCCCTATATTCAAGACCCTGAAAGTAAGTATCTCTTTAACTTTATACCCTAAACACCTTTCTTGCTTCACCCTACTTCTGACCTTGCCTAATTAGTACCCATTACTGATGATAAGTAGAGGTCCCAGGTAAAAAATAATATTTCACTGCCTTTCATATCCATGATGAAGCTTCTGGAATATGAAAAATGTGAAAGCTAATTGGTAATTGCTTCCAGTGTAAAATAACTTAATGAATGTGAATTCTACATACCCAGACAAATGTTAGATAATATAATTTTTACCCAATACATTTTCTCAAACATTGATTGAGGTCCTTCCCTAGGAGTAATGAGAGAGCCAAGGATAACTTGAACTTATTCATTACCCTAGAGAGTTTAACATTTATTTATTTCAATAGGGTCCACCACGACCACCACTTAGCAATGGTAATAAATATGTACACTGACCAGTACCCATTCTCTTGCTTCATTTGTGGCTAAGGCATTTGAAAGGTGGCTGGAAGAGATTAGGAGTGCAGCCTAAGATCAGAAAAGAAAGCAAAAGTTATAGTACCTCTCAAACCAAAAAGATTTGACTGTAATGGGATTCATACCCAAGTGCCTAAAGAAGCAGTAAGTGTTATGATGATTCATTTTTCTCTTGTATAAGGCAATTTAAAATAAGCAGATTTCTTTTACCAATGGATATGGTGAGATTTCTGGTACATCAGCAACTCAAACCAAATGGATTCTGTTCTTCTAGGCTTTCTACTGTTAAAAAGTCACTATTAGTGAAAATCTCATCCACAGTGACTGGCTTATATAAATGAGAGAATTATTGCATTCTGAATTTTAGATCATTAATATTTTATGACATTAATTTGGTTTATTGTAAATAGTACCTGCTTTCTGAAGGGGTCAAATTGCCTAGAAGCAGTCATTAAGACTTTTTGATACATATAAAAATCACTAAAAACTTCTAATAATCTACATAGAGATTTGTGGAACTTTTTAGTGTATTTTTTAAAATTAAATTTAAAAATACATGCTATTAATTAGTTACTTTGATGACTAATATTTGAATATAACAATCATATGTACCATAATGTGTTTTGATTAAGTGCTGTAAGATCTTTTATTAGATGTTTTGCTTCAAATAAAAGGAGAATTTGAGATTCCCATATAGTTTCCTGGCTTCAAATAAAAGGAGAATTTGAGATTCCCATATAGTTTCCTGGATTTATAGTTTCCTTACATCAAGAAGTAATTTAAGCCCTACTTTAAATAAAAGCAAACAAATGATCGCATGAAAAAATTGTCATTTGTATCGCTAGCTAGTGATTTTTTTTTTTTCTTTTTTGAGACAGAGTCTCACTTTGTTGCCCAGGCTAGAGTGAGTGCCGTGGCATCAGCCTAGCTCACAGCAACCTCAAACTCCTGGGCTTAAGCAATCCTTCTGCCTCAGCCTCCCAAGTAGCTGGGACTACAGGCATGCACCACCATGCCCGGCTAATTTTTTCTGTATATATTTTTAGTTGTCCAGATAATTTATTTCTATTTTTTTTTTTAGTAGAGATGGGGTCTCGCTCAGGCTGGTCTCGAACTCCTGACTTCGAGCGGTCCACCTGCCTCGGCCTCCCAGAGTGCTAGGATTACAGGCGTGAGCCACCGCGCCTGGCCGCTAGTGATTTTTAAGTAGTCCTTTTGACCTTCCGTATCCAATGGAATTTCTGTGGAATGAGAAGGAGGTCTAAGATACGATGGCAAACACTATACCAGGCATTGGAGACATATTAATAATTATATCCAGAAAACCCTCTTATATGTGGATTCTTTTCTGCTCTAAACTTCTCTGACTGTTGATGCTAAAATTACAAAGACAAATTGCTCTAGAGAAGTGTTTCTCAATTTTTTTATTATTGCCCCCACAAGGAGACAGTTTAGACATTTTTCATTGTTTCCCTCTCAGGAATTTAAATTGTATATTAGTTTATGTATTGTGTGTATTTCTGTACATTATACGTAAAAGTAGTAAGATTTTTTCACCTCCCAAGAGCAAATTTTTACTCCCTTGGGAGCAATACCGACCTCAGAGGAAATGCATGCTACAGGGTGATAAATAGCATGTTCCCTGGCATTTGGTTATTCAATAAATGTTTGATGTCAAACATGTTTGCTTGGATGGAGCTGGATAGAGTTACTTAACACAGAAACCTCAGAATACTGCATAGGCCCACCAAAATTGCATAGAAAAATTTGATTCATCAGAACGTTTCTTAGAAGGTCCACAGCTTTCCCTATATTCTGAAATTGTTCCTTAAGAAAGAAATTAAGTAGTACTGATTTTAGACCAATAAGAAAAGGGACAATTGTATGCTGGGTATAATTCTGATTAGTAATTATTTATTTTCTACAGGACTAGAAATGTCTTAAAGTCATTAATTGAATCAATGCATCCTTATGTAATAATTTCCATTTTTTTGAAGTGACCAAATTCAATTTAAATCACCAAACTTTTGCTGAGTATTGACCTTGTGCAAATCGCTAGAGTGTGTGAAAAGAAAGTGAAATACTGTCTTAAGAAGCTTTGCTTAGAACAAGTGTTCTGTCAGATGGTTTGCACTGCTAGCTGAAGTTCTAGCCTTCAAGTTGCTGGTAGGATTACTAGAGGTCTGTAATTTTTTTTCTTCTTTAACAAATTCCAATTTCATTTTTTTTCTTTTTGCTTTTTTCTTTTTTTTAATTATTATATTTTATTTCAGAATATTACAGGGGTATAAACATTTTTATTACACATATTTCCTTTGTACCGCCTAAGTCAGAGCTACAATTGTGCCCATCCCCTAGAAAACAAATTTATACTGGTTGTATGTGTAAAATTTTGGGTCATATATGTCAATTTACATAGGCCTTTGAGGTCTTTAAGTGGAAGAAGTCATAAGACAATCATCTGACTCTGAAGTGTCTTAGGAATGTTTAAAAAATTAGGAATTTAGTAAATAAGACAAGTTATATAAAGTCAAAGTGGAACAAAGGTGGAGATTAACTCAGATTAGTGTATATCTGCAGGTAAATTCTCTTAAGAGGTCTTCCCAACCCCGAAGATCTTCGTCTGCAGCTCAGAAGACTTAACATAAGATGGCAGTGCAAAGGGAGGAAAGATGTTTTACTAATAAATATTTTTCAATCCAAATTTCCATTAGCAGAATAAATGATAGAATATCATGCAGCAATGAGAATAAATGATCTGCAACTATACACAATAACATGAATGGACCTCACATAGTATTGAGCAAACATAAAACCAAACACAGTGTTCATGCTTCATGATTTCGTTGCTATAAATTCAAAAATAGGTAAAATTAATCTTTGGTGATAGAATCAGACAGTAGTTGTACTTGCCGGTGGGGAAAGTACTGAAGGGGGTATGAGAGGGGTTCCTTGATTATTGGAAATGGTCTTTTTCTTTATCCAGGCAATTTTTACATTAGTATGCACACTTTGTGAAAATCCATTAAGCTTTACACTTATAATGTGTGCCTATTTATATAGACTGTACTTAAAAAAATTTACTTAAGAAAAAGAATAAATATTTATTTAGACTGCTGAAGTTTCCAAATATAGATACTATATAGTTAATTGAGCCTTTTCATATTATTTTGTATTAATGAATAAAGTAATTATTTTATAAATAATGTACACTTATAAGACATATATACTCTATGTTAAAGGTACTGTAAAAGACATACCAATTAAGAGCATAATTATAAAAACATAAATTAAAGCTCTCACTGGTACCTTCTCTTACTTGAGAATCATTAATCTTCAGTTACCAAATTTACTCCAGAATTCTGTTTTTCAAATAGACCTAGCAACCTCTGCAATGGCATAGCACAGCACACTAAAGTGGCAAAGAGCTTGGACTATGAGGTAGACCTTGGGCAAGTGATATAACATCTCTAAATTTCATCTAGTTTACTTGTGAAATAAGGAAAATAATAGCATTTACTTAATATAATTGCTATGAATATCAGATAATATATGTAAAGTAAATAACCCAGTATCTTGTACATTCTAGAACCCTGGAAGAAGTTTGCTACTATGAGCAACATTGATATAGATTATACCAAATTGATTTGAATTAGAGATTAAAATACTTTTTTTACTCACAGTTTTAAATTATTTATGAAAAGTACCTGTGTTTATCTCATTTTGCTCCCATGTTATATCATTTTTTAATTTTGTTTTATCCTCAAATTCCTAAAAATGGGCTGCTTTTTGCTAATCCAAGAAACTCGGGGGAAAATTGTCTAATCTCTGTCTAGTGTCTGCCCGGATCGCACATTAGTAATGCCACACCCAGGAAACAGCTAGTGCTCTTTTCCCAATCATCCCTGAACTGGGCTCAACTCTTGGGGGTGTTTTCCCAATAGTCATGATTACCTGGATGATTAAATTATTTTCTTGACCACCTGGATCCTCTCTCTTCCTTCCCCCCTTGATGCCTTCATCCTAGTTTAGGAGCTGTTTCTTTTTCACTAAATTGCTTTTCATTACCAAAGTGTGCATTGAGAGTTTCCAGGCTAATGAGTAGTGAGCTGGTATACTTTCAACCACTGGTTCTCCAGGTAGGGAAATGCCAGGATTTGTAGCATGTGCTTATTTTTGCAGTGTAAATGTTCCTACTACGGTTTGTTTGAAGCTATCAACACAATGTTATTGAGCACAGAGTTGAGAGGAGATGCACACAATTGGCTCCAAGAGCCGGTATAAGCCACCTCTAGCACACCACTCTGCTAATTCAAATCTATGCTCAATATTAAATGCAAAAACTCATTTAGATCAGTCATCTCTTCCCTCCTTCTCCTCCTCCTCCACTTCCCCCACCCCCTCGATAGTTGGGTCTCCTATTCTTACAAGCTCAATTTGAATTTGCTCAGATTATGTTAACGCCCTTTCCCATCATACTGTCAAAGAGTTGCAAATGTCCACCATACAGCAAAGTTTGGTTTTTTTGCTCCTCAATAAAGTTTACACTTGTAAGTTCTTATAATACATCAGTCAATTCACCAACAATTTTAAAATTTTAGCATGAAACTAGTCCTCAGTAGAAATTAATGAAGTAAATAAAAGAATTTAACCTTCAAAAAAAGAAAAGAATGTTAAATCTCTGACAACATATGGTTGGCAAAATTGCCCATGACAATTTGACTGTTTCCACAGAGACAAATGTAAGAGTTTTGTTAGAAAACTCTAGAGAATAAAGTTTGTTTTTGCTTCTTTTTCTTTTTCCAGGACAGAGGGCATTGTCAGAAAAGCCTCAAATATTTTTCTAATGTAAAAAACATTTCTTCTGTTGTTTGACATTTGAAGAGTTATTTTCAAAGTGAGACAAATTCCCTTTGTGAATTATATATCAAAAAGTTAAAATCTAAATGAAATTTCTTTGCAGTTCTAACTGAATGATGACTTTATTTTAGCCACTACGGGAAAGGTAAATCTGTCTTTACTTGTCTTCATTTTCTATAATCTTCACAAGTATCCTCCTATAGTCTTTAAATCTGTTGCCAACATAACAGATTAGTCAGGACACATCTATTTTTAAAAGATGGTCCCACACCAGCCTACATTCACCAAGACTGGTCCTATTTGACATCATTCTTTGTAGGAAGAAAACTACAGCTGTTCTGAGTGGTGCTCCAAAGCACATAAGTTTGCCCATCAGTATGGTATATGTCATATACCATTTGAAAGCTTTTCTAATTTTGAGATGATTTTAAAACTCTTTAAAAAATTTCCTGCTTAGCCACAAAATGAAGAAAATGGAAACTGGCCAGTGTGTATCCATTACCATTGCAACAGGAAAAAAATAATCCTACTATTATAAATAAATGCTAAGCTCCCAAGGGCAATGACTGCGTTCTAGTCATCTTTGGCTCTCTAGTTACTTCTGGGCAAGGACCTCAATCAATGTTCAAGGAAGTTAATTGGGTAAAAAATTATAATATCTGGGGATGCCGAGTTCACATGAAGTTATTTTCCACTGAAAGCAATTACCTGAGGTCTTTATTGTTAGCCTGGCTACTTTTCACATCCCAGCAGATTCATCAATGGATATAAAAGACAGTGAAATATTTCTTTAAACTAGGATCTGTAACTACCATCAGCTAATGGGTATTAATTAAGCAATATCAGAACTGGAGTGAAGCAAGAAAGGTGCCTACAGTGTAAAAGTTAAAGAGACATTTACTCTCAGGGTCTTGCAGGGCAGGGCTCTGGTACTGACACTGTATTTAAGATACAAGATAAAAATTCAAGTGATATTGGCTATTACCTCTAACACCTACCACTGCAGGCTGTAGCCACATGTAAATTGTCCCTCAAATATTGCTGTGAGCCCCAGGAGGTATGTTAGAAGTAGTCAAGAATAAACTCACTGCTGCAGGGGCAGTCTCTCAAAATTTTACCATGTTTTGGTGCTAAGTGGGGAAGAAGGTTTTTCCCCTTACATAATAGACTTTACATGCATTGCTGTTTGTGTTTCAAGTCTTATGGAGGTTTTAATGAAACCACTTTATAGTCATCCTTCACAGCTCTCCTGATATCCTCTGGACTTGGAAATGAGCTCAATGTAGTCAGGACAGGAAACAAGTACCGGGGATAGATCCTGTGCTCATTAGAGTGAGCCTCCTCTGATAACCCAGAAACAGTTTCCTTAGTCATCTCTGTTCTTGCTCTATAATTTCATGGTAAGTTCTCTCTCTATTTTCTATGTGTCTATCCATCCATCCATGCATAACCTATTGATTCAACAAATACCTATTGAGAAATTTCAATGAGCAAGACACATTGACAAGCAAGGGGTACCCAGCGTTGAACAAGAATTTTATGGCCTACTTGGGATGTCAAGAGACTTCTACACTCCATTCCCCTAACTGTCCAGACTTGTCTGAATCTTTATTTTTTATTTAATATCCTTGCAAAAATTAAAGAAAATAGTTATGTAAAAAATAATGATAATGGCAGTCCTGTAAGCTTTGATTTTATAGGAACAGCTCTCTGAATGATATCTGATAAATGTTATCTTAATTATTTTATTTCAAAGATTTCCAGTCAGCTAAAGATTGGGGGATATGTTGAGAAAAAGTTTTTCTTTAGAGAAATAAACTATGCAAAAATATTAATTTAGCAAATAGTATATTTAGTTGATTGATTTTGTTCTATATAAAAATGTCATGTAACAAAATATTTGAATACATCTAAAAAATGCCTTAAAAGACAAAATGAAGCAACTGAACTTGAAGGAATGGGAAAAAAAAAGCAGTGATATTTGTGGTGATCCTGAGGACAAGTGAAATGATTGGGTTATACTGACTCTTACAAACAAAAATAATCATCAACATAAAAGATATTGAAACTTGAGCAGTAAGTGGAACTAATATCTTCAGTTCTTTGATATACCTAATGCTCAAGAGAGATTACTAGACTTGAAATTAAACATAGTTCTCTAAGAATTAATTTTTGCTTCTGCAAACTGATTACAAATACCATGTAGCTGGTGCTACTTGAAGGAATGTTGTGAAACATTAACTTCCCCAAAGCATCCCACTTCTTTTACCATAAGGAGATGAGAGATTTTTCCTTTTTTTAAAAGGTAAACTTTATATGATCTAAATTCTCAATTTAAAAAAATCTAATTTTGATATTATTTCTGAAAAAGAATACCCCTTCTGGTCAAGGCTACACATCCTCCCCCTCAAAATCATAATCTCTCCCTGCTTTCCCTGAAATTTGGCTGTTAATTGTCCTTTAGGGTTGTATTTTCAAATTGTCTTTTACTTTATTAATCACTTCACACATGGTGGTATGAATTTTTTAAGGCACTAATTCAACAATTAAATATATCTAAATTTTATATGTTCTTAATTTTCACTTCAAGTACACATACTGTGTGTACTTGAAAATTTAATGTAGTTAATTATGAAGAGTTGTCTGGTCACTAGCTAACAGCCTCTGCCTAGTTGGTCACAACTCATAACTCAATTGCACAGTTGTTTCTGGTCCTAAACTATTGTCATCTTCCAAACTTGTTCCACATCACTGTCCTCTGTGATACCCTCTTTTCTTAACGTCTGGATTCCAATATCAACAGCCATCTCTTGCTCTCTTTTTCCCTCTCTCTCTCTTCACTTCCACAGCCTTCCTGGGAAACATGGAGAAATTATTTAGTTCTTCCATGCAACTCTGAAGGCACAGGAAACCCAGAGGAGCTGCCAAAGCCATTTTTGTCCTTGCACTTCAACCAACCATCCCTCTTCTACACATTGGTCCTTGAAGTCCTAGGATACTCTCAAGCTTACAGATGGGAAACAGAACATAAGTTCCATTGACTCTGAGATCACTAAATTATCTGAAGAGTTCCCTTGTCCACCTCATGCCCTCTCTCTATTATGAAACTTAGCCAGGGAAGCCAGCCTTTTCTCAGAAACCCTTCTTTTATTCTCTCCTTTGACTCAGATCATTTCCTACGAGAAGAGATCAAATGAAGTTTTCACATCTGAAACCTGCATTTGTTGCTTTTAAACTTAAAAGTTGAGAATGTTATATGTTTATTCTCTGCTCCTTACTCCCTTGGGGCAATGAATCTTTAAGGCCAAAAGTCTGAAGGGAGTATAACCATTAGGCAAAGTAAGAATTATGGCTTTGTAGAATGAGTAGGGGTGGATTCCTTCTTTCTCAATGTTATGGAATAATTTCTGCAGTATGGGTACCAGCTCTTCTGTGTAGGTCTGGTAAAACTCAGGCGTGAATCCATCTGGTCTGGAGCTTTTTTGTTGTCGTTGTTGTTGGAAACTTTTTGTTACTGCTTCAATCTTGCTGCTTGTTTTTGGTCTGTTCAGGAGTTCTATTTCTTCCTGATTGAGTATCGGGCATTGTGTATTTCCAGGAATTTTTCCATTTCCTCTGCAGGAAGTGTATAGAGATTTTCATAGTATTCACAGATGATATTTTGTATTTTTGTGGTATCAGTTGTGATATCTCCTTTTTCATTTCTGATTGAGTTTATTTGGGTCTTTTCTCTACTATTCCTGGTTAATCTAGCAAGAGGTCTATCAATTTTGTTTATCTTTTCAAAGAACCAACTTTTTGTTTCATTGATCCTTTGTATTTTTTGTTTGTTTGTTTTGTTTTCCATTTCATCTAGGTCTGCTCTGACATTAGTTATTCCTTTTCTACTGACTTTGGGTTTGGTTTGTTCTTCCTTTTCTAGTTCCTTGGTATGTGTTATTAGATTGTTAATTTGTGATCTTTCTGTCTTTTTGATGTAGGTGTCTAAGGATAGGAATTTTTCCCTTAGGAATGCTTTTGCTGAATCCCATAGATTTTGATAGCTTGTGTTCCCTTTGTTGTTCAGTTCGAGGAATCTTTTGATTTCCATCTTAATTTCATTATTGACCCAGTAATCGTTCAGCAGCAGGTTAATTTCCATGACTTTGTGTAGAATTAAGTGAAAAAAATGCTCAACATCACTAATCATCAGAGAAATGCAAATTAAAACCACAATGAGATATCACCTTACCCCAGTTAGAATGGATTTTATTAAAAAGTCCAAAAACAATAGATGCTAGCATGGATGCAGAGAGAAAGGAACACACTTATACACTGTTGGTGGGACTGCAAGTTAGTACAACCTCTGTGGAAAACAGTATGGAGATTCCTCAAAGAACTAAAAGTAGGCCTACCACTCAATCCAGCAATCCCACTACTGGGTATTTACTCGCAGGAAAAGAAGTCATTTTACCAAAATGACACCTGCACTGAAGTGTTTATTGCAGCACAATTCACAATCACAAAGATGTGGAATCAACCCAAATGCCAATCAATCCATGAGTGGATTAACAGATGTGCTATATATATACCATGGAATACTACTTGGCTATGAAGAAGGATGAATTAATGCCTTTTGCAACAATTTGGATGGATGTGGAGACCATTATCCTATGTGAAATATCTAAAGGAAAAATGAACACCACATGTACTCACCATTAATTTGGAACTAACCAACAAACACACATGTGCACAGAAGGAAGTAAATCTCAGTGGAAATCAAGCAAGGATGAGGGAGGAGGAGGAGATGGGTGAAAACCTACATAACAGGTACAATGAACACTATCTGTATATCTGTATGATGGGCACACTTAAAGCCCTAACTCAAGCTTAAAAAAAAAAACAAAACAGTAGTAAGATAGTTTATTTGTTTTTCATGAAAAAAAAAAAAAGAAAAAGCAGTTCAGGTGTTGGCAGTTTAAGGGTGGCATAATGACTTCATAACTATCAGGGACCTAAATTCCTTTGAAACTTTCTAGTGCCACAGGTCATCTCAAGCTCTAAGGTGACTACTCCAGGGCCAACTAACAGGAAGGAGGAAGAACAAGGAGGGTAAGATAGCTACTTTCACTATTTCTTACCCTAACAAACTTAGTCACCTAGTTACACAAAACTGCCAGCCATGATCTTTTTGTTGCAAATGTCAGAGAGATGAATCAGAAACCAATCCACACTGCCCCACAACTGCAGGAAACATATGTCAAGTTCTTTAAACAGTACTGGTGGAAACTTCTCACCAGATTTGAGGAAGACAGTGAATTATCCTCCTCCCTTTCCTGGGGTGGGAGAGATGACTGAGAATACAGATTTTGTCAAACCAGTCCTCCTCACCAAGTCCTGCTGAATCTCCTGCCACCTGACCATTTTAGATCCTTGATGTAGATGACTCATCTAGCAGGTTCACAGACACCTTTGAAATTTCAGCTTGTTGATCTGACTCACAGCACATTGTAATTCGGGGATCAGTCAAATGTTCCAGTTTAACATCCTGTTACACTACTATAAAAGGAAAACTCTTGATTTTTGAATGCAGCCATCTTAGTAAATTTTCTTTTTTTATTTTGAATAGATTTTCAGTTGACTTTCTTGATTTTCTTAGGTATTTGATTATATCTGAAAATAAAACTTTTTCTTTACTACCTTTATCCCACAGAGTGTTTTATCCTATTACCTGGAATCACCAAAACAATATTGAATAATCAGAGTGATCATTTAAATCCTTGCCTTCCTAATTTTAATGAAAATGCTTTAACATTTTTCTCTTTTCTTGAAAGAAGTAATTATTTTATGTTCTCTTGTTCCTCCTTCTATTTTAGTTACCCCTTTAGAATCAGGTGTTAGTTCTTTCTCACCCTTTGTTTCTTTTGCCAGTAGCTTTTTAAATACTATGGAGTGTCTTAATTTATATGAAATGTGTAAGAGTCATTTTTTTTTCTGAAATTTACTTTGGTCACTCAATAAAATGCTTTTAAAATTCCTCCCACATTGTACATAAAAATCTGGTTCATTCATTTGAACTTCCGGGTAGCATTTTATCATATTGTACTTGAGTTGTTTCCAATTTTTACTACTTAAAAGGAATGCTTCGGTGGGAATCTTTGAACATTCCCCTTGTGCACATGTGCAGTAATTTCTCTAGGAGGTATTATCTAGAAGTGGAATTATTAGGAAATACTCTTTGTGCACTTTCAAGTGAATGTTACTACATTGTTCTCAAAAATGACTATACTAATTCTTATTTCCAACAACCACTCACTTTTATCCTTCTTCATTTTCCCTATCCTTCTGTAATTTTCTTGTCTGCTACTCCATAAGTTTCTGAAAGACATGAGCTAACACACTCAGTTACAGTTACGAATTTTTAAATTTCTTCTTGCTGTTCTGCATAGTTGATTTCATATTTGGGTTCCATTTAGGTTGACACAAGTTCATAGCTATTATACTTCTGGGGAAAAACATGTTACTCTAAACTTACTTTCCCATTTATAATGATCTTTTGTCTTAATTCCATGTATTTCTGATAAAACGCTTCTTTGCCTCTTTTGGTTAGTATATGTATAGAATAACTTACCATTCCTTAATTTTCATCTTTCATTTGTAAGGTATTGTCATTTGCCAATAGTACATAGGTACTTGCTTATTTCTTTTTAAATCAAATCTGATAGTCTCCATCTTTTCATAGGGATTATTAATTTTCACATTTATTTTGATTACTAACATATTTGAATTTATTTCTACATTTTATTCTAAGTTTTTTTTAATGTATTATGTTTTTCTTAGTATCTTATGTTTTTTCTTTTCCTGCTTTCTGTTAACTTGATAGAAACTTTCTTCTTGGTTTAGAAATTAAACAGTCTGTTTCTCTTGTTTTAGTGCTTCATTTCCATTAAATTTTTAACAAACATTTCATTTTATTTCTTCCTAATGAAGTCTAAGGTTATTATAACTATCTTCCTTCAAAAGACTCCAGGATATGCAATAAATTACATTTCCTTCAGATACTCCCCTTTAGTCATTGTCATTGCAATTACTGTTTGGTATTTAAATTCCACCTTGTTTTTAAATGTTCTAAAAGTACTTATAATTAGCATTCTTAACAACGTCAGTATTTAAGAGTTTGATCAATTGCTTTGCTTACTATTTCTTTTTGCTTTCCAAACTTTCTCTATTAACTTAACTTTCTTGCTGAAGTACATCTTTTAGTACATCTTTCAGTAAGAGTCTATGGGCAACAATTTATGTTGTTTTTATGTTTATGAATATCTATATTTTTAACCCTTACTTTTGGATAAAAATTTAGATAGGTTATATAATTTCATTCCCAAGCATTTGAAAATATTAGTTAATTGTCTTCATGCACTTATTGTCCCTAATGAAAAATCTGATATCCATCCAAATATGTTTCCTTGTAAGTAATCTGTCATTTTTCTCCATTGTCTTCACATCTTTTTTAATCTTTGATATCCTATAGTTTCAGAACACTGGGTCTAGTTGTAGATTTGCTTTATCTTTCTTGAGACTTGATATGTTTTCTTGCAATCTCAGAATTTAAGTTTCTCTTCAAATCTGAAAATTTTCTCGTTTTTTAGAACAGTGTTTCCTCTCATTTCTCTCCTGCCTGAATATCAGTTGGATGAATGATGGAGAATATAGATCATTCATTTCTTCTGGGGGATTTCCTCAAGTTTGTCTTGTATTTTATTAGTATTTTATTTAGCTATGTATTGTTTAACCCAAATGTGAAGGTATTCAGGATTTCTAGAATTTTTGTACTTTTTTTCCACATACTTCTTTTTTTAGAGGATTCAGAGATTGCAGGCCTATGGCCCTGACAAGAATCTACACTTGCTGACATTAAAGCATCAGTCATCTCCTAAGAATAAACTCTTGGCATGCACCTGTGGGCTGGAACAGTTCATTTACAACTCACTTTTTCAGCTATAACTTCCTCCAACATTTCTGCCACTTGGTACTTAAAAATTTCTTTAATTTTCTTATTTTACATGTTTTATGGAAGGAGCAAGGTGGTCATATATTGATATCTTTGTCAGCTAAATTTAACAAATGTTTCCCCATTTAGGTTTTAGTATATTTTTCTTTTTCTATCAGTCACCCATATTTTCTCATCAGGACAATTGTTATGAACATATATAGCTACATGACTCCTAACCTGGGTATATGGATATAATATATAGCCTAGGAACCATTTTTCTCTAGGACAATATATGTATCAAATTTTATTTCCTGAGCTTTAAGAGAAACTAAAACAGTTAGCACAAAATTCTGATATTCTATTGATAATCAAAACTTTACAAAGAGTACAACTACATTGTCATTTTTATCCAATGTTTTATTGAGCTGACTCTCATATTATATTAAATTAGCATTAATTTTTTTTAACTATTCATTTTTGGGGGCCATCATTTTGATGGTATAAGAAACAATATTAGTATAGACCAAGATCAGATGGATTGTTTCATTAAAGAAACATGCCATGAGGATGAGTTAATTACATATTTAAAACATTACTGGTACCCTAAAAGCATGAAATATGCTCATTTATTTAGTATAATTTATGTAAAGAATTATCTATAGTCACAATTGGAAAACCTTGATTTTATTTTAAGAAACAATTCTAAACATTTTTTTAAATAATTGCTCAGCAGCAAGAGTACATTTGTCAATTACTTGTTAATTTGACTGAAATGGAACTACGTAACTATGCCATCTGTCACTAACACTCATTCCAAACATCAATTGATCCCTTAGTGTTAAATGCAAATTGACCTGTTCATTCAACTAATAAATTTCATGTGTTTAATTCAATTATACCACTTTATCACTCTTTTACATTCAAACATCTGGGTTTATTTTTGCCATGACAATAACTGTGTCAATAAACATCAAAATTTACATCACTTAACTACTGTCCTCTTCTTCACTCTGAACACAGCTTTAAAATTCATCCATTTTTCCCATAGAATTTAGCTTTATTATTTTATTTAACAGTCAGTGTAACTCTTACTTAGTTACAATTTTAACCCGGATCAATAAAAGTATTTTAAAATACTTATGTCTGATAGTAATATATTTGAAAATCTATTAGGAATAAAACAAAAATATGAAAAATTATTAATGTTATTTTGATGATAATGCTGTAAACCAAACTATTTTTTATTCATTTAAAGGCTGAAGTAAATACAGTGATGTTCAAAGCTTAATGCATGGAGATGTTTTTATTCTTTCACTAACACATGGGACTCTGTACAAATTATTCTCATTAAAGCTAATGATAATCTTGACTACAGTTTCCCTAGGGTCTCAGTGGGAAATGAGAGGCTGGCATTTTAGATTTCTAAAGATAAAGATAACCATGCTATAGAATAATTCATATGTTATCCACCACTTATAAGACATAATTTAAATAGTTTTAATATTCTGTCTAACACTCAAGTTAATCACCACCCACAATCGGCATTCCAAATGTTGTACCAAAAGTTAAGCACCTCATTGTAGTGAATACTGTAGTGAGCTGCCTAGATTCCCTCTTCAGGAATCAAGCACTGATTCCTTCCATTGCTGGCAGTGTTGATGATCAATGGCTCTCAGATTAGTTTCTCTTCAGGAGCTAGCTTCAGCCAAAGAGGACAGACTGGTTCAAAGTCATACCCCTTTACCAAGGATGGCCTGCATCCAATGACTGGTAGATATAGAAGTGTAAAAACCTGGCCTCTTTCCTCAAGATACAAAAACTCTGAAGGGCCATCCCAGATGGAAGGCTCTCTGTATGATTGTTTGAGGCCACTGCTGCAAGTGCATCATAGCTCATCTTCTACTCAGCATTGCTTCAATCACCTTTCCTGTTGTTCCCAAGAACAATTCTCAATAAACCTCTTATGTGTAAATCTCAGAGTCTCTGGATCTGTTCATTGGGAATCTGTCCTATGGCACTAGTTTTCCTTGACTTTTGCGATGTTTTAGTAAAAGCAATGTAACATCTCATGCTCTATACGGGGAGAAAAAAAAACTTCACAATCAATAGAAGTAGCTAGAAGAAAAGAACTGAATGATTTAGGTACTATAACCTGGTGAGCTGGAGACATTTGGAAACACATTTTTAGTTATCAGCAGGAATCCATGTTTCCTTCTGTTTTAGAAGCATTCATAGAAACTTGTTTTCTTAGGATAGGGGTGGAATTTTTACTAAAGGAATGTAGCAATACTTCATATGAACTAAAAATTTTATGGTGAGTTTGTAATAGCATTTAATTAGCTATAAGTATATGCATTTCTCCCGAATAAAGGTGATAATTTATTAGAGAAATACTTTATCTTCAAAAAATCAGAAAAAGAGGTAGAAAGTAATATACTTAATATATTAATCAAAATATTTAGAGCAGGATAATCCTAATTTAGCTATATGGAAATGCACAAATACTTAGGAACTTGGGTTCTGAGAGTGAAGTAGAATGAAGATAAAGATATTAAATCAAGGTCCACTTTATGATGATCTGGTCTCCACCAGGGCTACTGAAATGACAGATCATTTTTGTAAATGC
Source organism: Lemur catta (assembly GCF_020740605.2). Lineage (NCBI taxonomy): Eukaryota > Metazoa > Chordata > Mammalia > Primates > Lemuridae > Lemur > Lemur catta. The sequence goes on along the minus strand of NC_059139.1, from coordinate 28,917,176 downwards.
TAAAATTGCAAAAAAAATAATTGCACACCTATTAGAAATTCCATATAAAGAATCTTGAATTCTAGGACACTTCTGCACCTGCCTCCTGCACAATATGGGAATCTCTAAGGGAACAGCTCATTTATACCACCCTAATCACTTCAGTTATGTAACAACGATTTGTTATATAAAGGAGGTCCATCAAGCTCAATATAAACACACTTACAGATGTTTCACTGATTTTAGACAAGGGAAAACAAAAGCTCCCCATTAATAATGCTGATTTATCAGTTCCCATGTGTCCAAATTTTGTTTACTCAAACAAAAAATAACCATTGCATTTTTGCTCTTCTAAGGAGTATAGAATAAACTCACAAGCCATTACAAACTGTGATTAATCACAAACAGCTGTTCTTTATATAACTCTCTATATGGACCAGAAGACAACATCTCTTGGAGTCCAGTGTCCTATTAATTATGCTTAAGTCTCGGGGGTGTACTAATGAACATATTTGTCCTCCTAAACAAATATAATCTATTGAATAAAATATCCTACAGCTGAAGTCTGGCTTTCTTTAATTCTTAGTTGTGAAGAGAAAAACACAGCTTTATGAAAAGTGTTTGTATGTAAATACATTCTATAAATATGCACTGTTACATTTTATTTATAGTAGATCTGTGCTATATATGTATATAGTACTATACCAAACCTTGTATCTACCAAAATTGTGGTGATGTAAAGATTTATAATTTATAGTAGTCACTGACTTACTTTCTCATATCAAATTAAAAGGAGTGATCAGAGGCTGATTCTTGAGTTAACAGGTAGCAAAATTAATGTTGGCCATAATGACAACCAGGCAAGAGATTATGAGTGGGGCCATATAAATCTATCTGTATTACCAAAAAAGCAACATAAAATGCAGACGACTGAAAAATAAAGCATTAGCTTCAAACTTTATGATTAGACAAAATTAAATTAGTAAGAATGACAGAAAATATTTTATGATATTTATCTGATCACATGATCTTACTTATAGCCCTAATTTTAGTCTGTACTTTTTTCTTTTAGGGCATTACCTTTGAAAGATCATGAATTGCAAGTAATTTATTCAAGACAAATATGTTTGCGGCCCCCTACCATGTGCCTAGCATTATGTTGTCATGGGGGATCCTAAGAGGATTAAGACAAAATTTTTGCTCTTAAGTAGCTTTTAGCCTCAAGGAGGAAATAATGGAGAGAAAATATAGATAAGCATTACAATAAAGGGACAGATGAAAGGCTATGGTATCACAGAAAAGTGGGAGATTAATCCTAACAAGGCAAGGGAAGGTGTGGCTCAGGTTAAGACATGCAAAAGGGAGAACAAGTAGGTTTTTTCCAGACAGTCATGATGTGGAAGGGAATTCCAGATAAACGAGCACAGGGGCTAAATAATAGAGACATGAAGTGTATGGAAAATTCCAAAATGAACCAAGTAAAAGTGGGTAAAAGGTAAATTTGGGATGGGAGACTGAAGCCAGTATTGAAGTACAGTAATATCTATACTCCTATATTAAATGCCATTTTTCCACTTCTCATGGCCTTAATATTAAAGATAGCATTTCAAACAATGAATTAGTAAAGAAAGACGACTCTAAATCAACCTGATCACAAAATCCCAAGAACACTATCTATCAACTTTATAATTTCCTGATCTGATTATTTCATTGAGATACAGTGTGTCACAGAATTCCACTGAATTGAGAATTAGGAGACCTAGGTCTCTCCCATAGACTAAATACATCACATCACTTCACTGGATGTCAGCTTTTTACTCATCAGTAAAACAATAGTATGAGGTTGAATTTTTGCCTTAAGGTCTCTTATAGCTCCTTGTCAGTCAGTCAGTCTGATTCCTATTGAACTGAGTTTCAACCCTGAAAGAAAATCCATTACAAGGAAATTGTTTTTCTAAAAAGAAGAAAGGCAAATTAAGGGAAAATACAACAGGCAAGGATTCAGAGGTCAAATGGAAAACACACTGAATATGAGTTGGAAATGTCATACTCCTTAAAGAGCTAACAAGTTTTGTAAAATGGCATATTCTGTTTATTTCAGAGCTTCATGTAGAAAGTTCCTTGCAGGAAATTTGAAGTATATTTGCAAATATCCCTTTCATCTACATTGGGCTATCTATCTATTGCCTCTGAACTCTCTGTTTTGGGGGATTTTGATAAGTGAGATTGTTAAATGTTGATAACTCATTCTTGTAAAAGGCAACCTGATAAGAGAGAAGTCATTAGCTTTGGAATCAGATGCAACTGCTTTCCTGTCCTGGCTCCATCACTTAGCAGCTGTGTGGTCTTGGGCAAACACTCCATCTTCTTTCTAAATCTCAGTTCCTTGATTTGCAACAATGGGAGAACTATGCTGAAACAGTTTACGGAGTTGTGGTGAGGAATACGAGGGACCATCCATGTAATCCACTAGCATAAGCCTAGCAAAGGGCTGGGCACTCAGTAAATAGGAATTGCTTTGGGATCCATAATGATGTCTGCATGTGTTTTCTGTGGTGCTATCTTCGGCTCCTGTCAAAATTGCAATAACCATAACTCTCTTCTTTAGATGAAGCCTAATTTAGGTTCTTTAAAATAATGTAAAAAGTCAAAATTTTAGGCAACATATGTAACCTAAACATTTATACCCCCAGTAATATGCTTAAATAAAAAATTAATTAATTAATTAATTTTAAAAAGTCAGAATTTTAAAACACTGATAAGTTTAGAGATAAGCCAAAAAGCTCTTTCTACTGCCCTCCTTTTTTAAACTCAGGACAATATTATACAACATCCAGGGATTTCTTATTACACTGATTTTAACTCTGCTTGCGAGAGATACATGTATATTGACCTGGGTATTTCCCCATCTTTTCTAGATACACCCAAGATTTTTCTCACAATTGGGCATTTGTCACAAAGAAGAAATATATTACAACATGTTTCTTTAAAAAAAAATGTTTTTAAAGGTAAATAATGTGGCCTTGAGAATAATAAGGCCCTAGCATGGTGCCATAAAAATCATAGACAAAGACAGAAATTGCTCTTAACTTGATGCTACACAGGGCTGCCTTCTGTATTTTATTCATGAGCAATCAATCATGGTTTGGAAGAGATTATTTCTTCTAGTTCCAAATGTGGGAACCATTTAATCAACTGTTAATTATCTGAATTATTATTGAAAAGAAACGTGCATTGTGTAATCTTTGGTGACTATCCAAAACCACTTATATTTGGTATGAGAATGTCTTTTCAGCCATTTTTGAGTAACCAGTATATTCAAAACACCACAAGGGGAGCAAAAGAGCATAAGACCCTGTCACTGGCCTAAGAGCTTTGCATCCAATAGGACTAATAAAACATTGCTGAAGTTAAGGGCAATACAAGACAGTACAATAGAATACAGAGCCCATGAGTGGAATTGGTAATAAATGCTGTGAGAGACCAGAGGAAGGAGAGATCTGGTCAGGCTCTGTGATTAAAACAATCTTCACAAATATGGCAGGGCTTTAACTGGGTTTGAAATGATGGGTAGGCTCCTGACAGATGGTGAGGAGAGGAAGTGGTGAGCAGTACAGGTAAACAGGACAGCAGAAGCTATTTTATGACCTGTGAGGAGATCTGCAAATTATGAAAGAGATTTACATCTATCACCAAGGCAGCATGCTAATTAAATCTTCTGGAGTTCTCAACATAGGAACCTGTCTAATGGGACCTGGGATGGTGCCAATCACTTGTGAGAACTCAAACATGGTGATAAACAGTTTAAACTCCACAATTCACACATAGGAATAATAAGACAAAATATAATTTTCTGTCATGCGCTGAAATATCTTATCTGGGTATCTATAAACTTGCTTAGAAAAAAAAGGAATGGTTTACTGGTTGTGGAAAAGGAACAGAAACTTTGCACCATCTAAGGGACACATGCAATTTTTGTTAAGATCTTTCCACAAATTGTGCAAATACTTAAATAAGTAGATAAACATGCCTTCCCATTCCAAAATCAAATGAGTGTATTGCTTTGAAACTTTTTCATCTTTTCTCTTTTCTCCCTAAATTTTTCTTAACTACCACTATTTAGGCAGGTATTATAATGGAAGAACATCAACTAGCGTATGTTCAGAGGAATGTGATTTCTTCCGGATGACCTAAAAAAAAGTTAGGTTTATAAATAAATATGCACTTCAAAGAAACCTGTTTAAAATCTTGTCTTAAATAGCAGAATCGCTTCTGTTTTAACTTTATGTCAAGTTGACATCAAAAGCATAAGATTACTTGTTTTTTTCTGTTTGCAGCAACTCAGCTAACATCACTAATACAGTTTGTTTCAAAGACTCATGAAACAAATAAAAGAGATCTATTAGGCTAATTTTCTCCTCCAAGGACAATCTGAGGGAGTCTTGTCCATGGATAATAGGCAGTGTCTACGTAAGACAATGTCCCTCTAACTTGAGGGCAAGAAAATGAGTGTGGCCATGCCGAACTAATCCATCTGTAACCTGCTGTTTTAATTACTGGGAACTGCAGTACAAATGGCACAAATAACATAATGTTATAGATAAGAGGAGAAAAATTATCTTAATTGACCTTGGTACAATTTCTGTCCTAAAATAGATGAAGTATATCCATTTTCACACATAGTATTAACTCAATAGAATTTTTTATCCTTGAGAAAAATTTTTTCCTTGAGAAATTGATAGTAAACAATGTCATAATAAAAAAGCTTAAAAACAGGTTGTTTGACAGACCATAAATAGTTATTTATAATACATATATTTTTATTCCTTCTGCTAATTGCATTTTCTTTACTTCAACTAGGTTTTATCAATTTTGCCTTTATCTTACAAAAATTCCTATACTATATATTTTTTAAACTTTTTTGTTCACTGAACACTTAACTAAAATTTCTCTCCATTTTTTACATATGTTGTAAAGGTTTGATGTGTAACATATCTTGTGACATCATTGTCCAAAGGAATAAATGATATTAATAATAATATTATATAGACCAATAAAATTGTACTAAGTAACATCACCTACAATCAAGAGTCAGCAAACTTTCTCTAGACAAAGCCAGATAGTAAATATTTTAGACTTTGTAGGCCATAGTCTCTGTCTCTGGAAGGAGGGAGAAAATGAAAAAAGTTCATGAGAAAACAAAATCAGGGGCTAGATAATAAAAATAAAATAATTTAAAATGTTTTTCAGCTTATGGTGTGAGTTTACTTTTTAAATTTTGTTTGGACCCTGATTAGAGGACCACTATTTATTGTCATAGGATTATTGGTTAAAATAACACATGAGAATTAAGAAATACCAACTTTGTATTTCAATATTAGCCCTTTCCTCTCTCTCAATATAACAGTCAAGCGTGTATTTCCTGATCTTATTTTATACACAGCAAGCAAATCATCTTGTGTTATTAATACAAGTCTAGGAGGCATATTTCTCCATCCACCTCCCATCATTCCCTAATATTCTCTTTCCTCCACGAAACACCCCCCACCCAATTACATGTCTTGTCTTTCAGCACACAGTTCTTACGTCTGTTCTTTGGCAAAATCTTTTCTGATTTTCCCTGAGTTAAGAACTCACCCTCTGGGTTCCCACTGCCTTTATTATAATCATCTCGTCAATGTGGCATTTATAAAGTTGAATTTTAATTATTTGTCTTTTTTCCTGCACTAAATTGAATTTCTTGAGAACAATGATCACGTGTGATTGCAATTTTTATGTATGCCATCATTCAGTAAAATAGGAGGCACATAGTAGGCCCTCAATAAATATTGAGTAACTAAAGTAAAAAATACAAAGTACCAATGAAATCAGATCATTACTACTCAATTTATTATGCAGATTATTATAGGGTCCCTTAGTTCATGCAAAGTCTTTTCTTTAAATCCTAACAGCTGTTTCTCTAAGTTGATAGAAATATTTGCCTGCCTTTGTTTCAAAGTGGTTTGGAATAAATCAAAAAAATTAGCTCACATGGCCTAACTTAAATTTAAAAGTTAAATTAGCTCAGCCACTCAGAAGGCTGAGGCAAGAGGATTGCTCAAGCCCAGGAATTTGAGGTTGCTGTGAGCTAGGCTGATGCCACAGCACTCTAGCCGGGGCAACAGAGTGAGACTCTGTCTCAAAAATAAATAAATAAATAAAAGCTAAATTAGGATATCTTACACATATGTACAATATGTTTATAATATACACACATAATGCATTCATAATATTTATGTAGATGATAGTGGATTTGCACTTTATATAATATTTATAAGAAGTTTTTATCATTACAATTAGCATCAGAAGCTCTCCAACACAAATTAAAATGATTAGGCAATAAATTAAAATAAAATATAAGATGACAAATCATAACTGTTCCGCAGTCAAGAGTTGGTTGTTGTTTTGGTTTTTTGTTTGTTCTAACTAGCAGAAATGTTTAGTCTTAAGATTACAGGATACTACTGATGTACTTCCTTAAGCTCTTGAGCAAATTACTTGCTAAGCATTTCTGTTAGCTTAGTTGTTAGAGATTTTTCATTCTTCTCAGCTGGCGGAGATGCAGCTATTATAGGTCTTTTGAAGACCTCTGGTGGTCAAAAGGAAGCACTGTTCACCTCACACTTCACAATTCACCAAGTTAAATTTCTCTCAATGCACATTTTATGCTTCTCTTTAATTTCTATTTTGCATAGACACAACTGACAAAGTAATAAAGTTTCCTAAAATATGTACTATTCTAATAATGAATTGGGTCTTAACCTTTTCAACTATAAACTGAGCAAACAAAAACATTATCAACACACAAGCAACATAATAATGATAGTTTACAAATTGAGACATCTTCAAAGTTTGAAGATTTGACATACAAAGAAATAAATTTTTTCTCTATTGCTTCTGAGTATAAAATTTTTACCAGAAAAGGAGACAGTTTTTTATTTCATCGTAACAATGCTCTCTATCAAATATGGAAAGGAATATGCACAAGGCTGAACTTTTATCTCTAGTTGAATAACCATTTATCAAGGCAGCTCTAAAAGGGATCTTTATGTTTGACCAAGTGACCTCTGCAGACTTTCCTACTTCAAGATGTGAGAATCTTCTACCTATAATTCATCCCACCTTTGCAAACAAATTCATATTAATAGCTTGGCATTTACACGACCTGCTTGTAAATTGTTTTACATGTAAACTTAGGCAAATTATCTTCTCTCTGGTGCTAAATTGTCTTCTTTGCAAAACTGAAGGGGTGGTGGTTGACTAAAATTTTGAGCGTCAGAAGCTGGGTACAATGCAATACTTATTGGACTTGAAATAGACCTGGTTTTGAGTTCCAACTCTGACATAATTTCTGTGATATAGAGAAACTTAATTTTCCTGAGGTTCAAATATATTATCTATAACATAGGAGATGTCTCCTAGCACAAACATTTGTTCAGTGCTTCAGTTACTTCCATAACATCTGCAAATATAGAAAATTCTCTAAATAATTGTTATAAAATTACTTTTAATCTATCACAGAAATCCATCTTCCTATAATTTGTATCCATTAGCACAGGCAACTCTTAAAAGACAAGTGCCTTCTTTTCTATTTGACATCTCTTAAAATGCTTAATAGCTTATCCTTCTCCTAGTTAGCTAAAATTTCTTCAAATCTCCTCATATAACATAGTTTCACGTTTTCCCAATTATTCTTTTATGAGCTACCTCCTGTAGGGCTGGTACAGATTTAAAGTAGAGCCTACAGCAAGAAGGAAGATTATTAGTCTCACTAAGGTAGGCTGAAAGCTTTCATCTCTAATGGCCTTAAAACTTCATCCACTCTGAATGGCCCAGCTAAAGTGAGAAGAGAATGAAACAGGAATATATAACCTAAAATTCATTTTAGCCCCATGATACAATTGCATAAATCTTCCATGTAGAGGCCCCACTACTATAACCTGAGTTAAGAGAAAAAACTTAGGTCGTAAATGCAAAATGAATGTATCATTTCACCTCAAACATTCTCAGTGGCCTGGAAAACTCCTTGTAAAATTCTTTTCACAGAAAACTAAATTTCCGAAGATTTTAGTGATTTAGAAGTTTCCAGTAAATGAAATAAAAAGAATGTATTCTTATCCTTCTGCATACGAAGTATATCCCCCTGTATGTATATTTTACTACAAATATCCGTGTTTAGTTTGGGTTTTTTTTTAATTTCACTATTATTCGCACATAAATCTCTCAATCTAAAAATTAGATAGTAACTTCACATTTCCAATTTTATGACACAGACAACATCATTAATGGATGGAAAATTACAAAACACAGGCTAAAACTGAACTATAAGATGAGATCTTAAAGGTTACCATCAAGAGCCGTCGGTTTACCTGAATATTAGTTTAACTTAATGTTTAGGCCGTCTGGGCAAGATTCACTATTGGTATGATAGTTATTTGGTGCCACACTAACTTAACAAAGAGTGTTATGTTAATATGTTCCCAAAAGAGATAATAAAATTCAATCAATATAAATATTAAAAACCTTCAATCTGGGCTAAAAAAACAGTAACTATTATGCTTAGGACTGCATCTTGAGCAAGAAAGACGACAGATATAGAGTAGAATTTGAATTGAAAAGTAACCTTTCTGCATTTTAGTTGCTTCATTTGTACAATTGGGTGATAAACACACTTGCCTTGCAGAGATTCTGTGAATATTAAAAGAGACAACATACGTAAGAATCTCACAACTTAGTAAATGTAATTCTACATCCCTTCTACCACTTACCTGACTGGAAAATGCTCCATGGAATTCTTTACCTTTTTCCTTTGGGTTGGTTCAAAATTTGGGCCAGTAACCACCAATTAAGTTTAGTTCTCTTAGCCCTGGGAGAGAACACTTCAGTCCCTCTGGCTTGCTGGGTAAGAATCCTTTAGCTGGGTAAGAATGGTTTAGGCATTGCTGTTTCTCAGAGCCTCTTGATTCCTTCTGAACTAGGTGGGCTCTGAACTGTGGTTAGTCTCCTGGAGGGCTGAGTATCTGAGAAGTACTTCTTTATGTTGCAAGGCTTCCGCCTTCTCATTCATCAGCTGTTCCCACTCTGAGGCTGTTAGCCTAGTCTTGGCTGGGCAGCTTCCAGGTTCCAGGTGCTACTCCTTTGGAAATGGGGAGTAAACTTCTTGGTAGTCTTGGTACAGTTTTCAGCTGAGCTTCTCTGCCCTGATGCATGTAATCTATGGTTTTCCTACAGTTCTGGAGCAGAATTTCCCAAACTCTATTAATTATTAGAATCATCAGGGGACTTAATTAAAAGTGAAGACGCTCAAGATCCTTTCCTAGATGTTGGTCTGCAGTAGCTGAAGGTAAATCTTAGGGATCTGATTTGCTTAACAATGATCCCTAGTGAGACTCACGGCTAGCAAGTTTGAGAATCATCACTCTAGAAAAATATTTTTCAAAATATTTCTGCAGAACCACCTACAGAAATATCATCCTGAGAGCTTGTTAAAAATTCAGATGCCCAGGAGGATTGCTTGAGGTCAGGAGTTCAAGACCAGCCTGAACAAGAATGAGACCCCATCTCTACAAAAAAATAGAAAAAATTATCTGGGTATGGTGGCATGGCACATGCCTGTGGTCTCAGTTACTCAGGAGGCTGAGGCAGGAGGATTACCTGAGCCTAGGAGTTTGAAGTTGCAGTGAGCTATGATGATGCCACTGCACTCTAGCTGGAGCAACAGAGCCAGACTATCAAAAAAAAAAAAAAAAAATTCAGATGCCTAGACTTCATCCCATGAAATCCTATGAGCTTCGTAACTGCAGAAGTCATGCCCATTTTGCTAACATGATATTCTCAGTGCCTCAAAGGCACGATAGTGGAAGAAGAGAGACCATCTAAGTAAAAGTCTATTCTAACACTCAATGTCAGAGATAATGGTAACTGGTAGTAGAAATGGTATCACAGAGCAGAAATGGTAAGAAGTGAAAATATTTTGCTGTGCTTTATAAATATATACATAAAACATTTGGTTCCAGTTTAGACATTAAAATAGGTTTATCTTCCTTCATATTAACATCATGGGTAGATGCCATCTCCGTTCACCTTCCCAATTATAGGATATATTTTACCAGTAAAATTTTATTTTACTATTTATTTTTCAAAATAAAGTTACACTCTTCCCTCAGAATCACAAATAACACAAAAAGCTGAAAGCAAAAAGAATCTGTTGTCACCACAATCGTGTAACATTGATAAGAACCAGATGCTAGAAACAAAGTAGCAAACATCCTAAGTACAAAGACTTAAGTAACTCTCATTAAAAATGGTCTACAAATGATAAATCTTAGAATAGTGTATGTTCCAATTTCATAGAGAAGAATAAACATTGTTTAATAATCAAAACATTGTAAGGGTTGACAGATTTTTGTAAGTAGAATAAATAGCACCATTTAAAAATTGCCATTATTTACTTATATCCCTTCAAAATTAGCATTTTGTTATACAATTAGAGATTGTCTTGATAAAAATGTGAGGATGTTTTATGAAAAAACTGACTAAACTTCACATGTATAAAGACTATTTCTTGGATTATGCAGATGGAGGTAACTATTAGAGCCAAATTTTATTGACGGCTTTAGCTCTCGGCTTCATAATTTGCCTGTGTCTAATAAAAATAAGTCATTTATTGTATAATGATAGCTAAACATTACTAAAACACTATAGGTTTAGAAATATGTATACCTCATCCACTAGGCCTACAATTGTGAGATTCTGCAGTGAAATGTCATCATTATTAACATCATTACCTTTATTAGTACTCTTTAATATAAATGACCAGGTTATCCATAGGCTTATGTATTTTGGAAAAAAGGTTATTACACTTTTCTCATTTACTCAAAATTGTCTCTATTAAAATAACTAGACGTGAATATTTCTAATATTCTAATAGAATTAGTATAAACATGCTACTTGAGGAGATATGATGGAAAGTAAGATTTTTTAAAATGTAAAATTTTAAATACAAAAAGATTGCCTTTTAATTAATCCTGAAAAATGCTTTAAAAGAACATATTACACTTTCAAAGATCACACAAAGTTGGCAAAACAAATTTTATCCTAATTTCCCAATAAGACAATGGAAGTTCAGAGAAATTAGGTGTCTAATCAGAGATTAAATTCTTAGGGGAAAGGCTAGCACTTGCACATAGTTCTTCTGATTGCAAAATTATAAAATTATGCCTCAGGGGAAAATTCCTAGTAGGCTACTACAGACGTAGTGTTAAAAAAAAAAGCATACAGATTTAGAATACAATTATTACATAGTCTATGTATGTCTTATTATATGTATCAATTTGGTCATCTTTCAGGGCTTCCAAGATCCTCACAAAAGGTTAAATATCTGCACCCTCTTTTTTATCTTTTCAATATTTAGCTTCATGCTATAAACCAGAGCCACCCAGAACTTTCTATGGTGATGAAAATATTATATATCTGCATTCCCCAGACTGGTAGCTAATAGACTCATGTGGCTATTGAAAAATTGAAGTGTGGCTAATGTGACTAAGGAACTGAAATTTTCAATTTTATTTAATTTTGACTAATTTTAATTTAAATTGCCACATGAGCTAATGGCCTGTGTCTCAGACAGTGCAGCTGAGGACAGTATAGTGTATGAGCCCTATGTTTTGAGGGTTGCTTCTTTTAACACAAGGAAATGGGAAATACAAATGTAAAAAATAAAACAAAATAAATGAAACAGCTGAGAAATAGAATAAAATGACCATCTCTGTAGCACAGGAATAAAATCAAAACAGTGCCATAGCAGAACTATAAACATAGGCCAGCCAAGCTTGGTGTTTACAAAATCAGCTGGGAATTTCCAACCTTGGAAGAGAAACTATCCATGGAGAAGTGACGGATGCCAGAGTGGACAATAAGACAAATCTCATCAAACTCAAAGCCTGGGCTGGTCTCCCAGTCTGAACTCACACTCTGCTGTGAACAAGGGAAGTAGAAGCAAGCCAACATGGCATAAAGGCCAGGACGTGGGCCATCCTGTGAGCTCGCTTAGCGACCGGACTTTCTGTGTTGTCAGTGTCTCTTAGGAACAGGAGCCCTGAGTTACGAGTACAGGACTTAGTTCTGATCTGGGAATTTAGAAGTGTTTGGGTGAAAGCAATTGCAAAACTGCCAATGAGAAGGGAGTAAAGACAGGTGAGATAAAAGTAAAAGGCCGGACGCTGTGGCTCACGCCTGTAATCCTAGCGCTCTGGGAGGCCGAGGCGGGTGGATCGTTTGAGCTCAGGAGGTCGAGACCAGCCTGAGCAAGAGTGAGACCTTGTCTCTACTAAAAATAGAAAGAAATTATCTGGCCAACTAAAAATATATATAGAAAAAAAAAATTAGCCAGGCATGGTGGTGCATGCCTGTAGTCCCAGCTACTCGGGAGGCTGAGGCAGGAGGATCGCTGAAGCCCAGGAGTTTGAGGTTGCTGTGAGCTAGGCTGATGCCACAGCACTCACTCTAGCCTGGGCAACAGAGCGAGACTCTGTCTCAGAAAAAAAAATAAAATAAAAATAAAAATTCTTACTCAATACAAGACTATAAATAATGGATAGGCAGATAACTTACAACATTAAGAAATAGCTGATAAATTCACCTGAGATAAAATGAAAATGTGGCAATCTAAAAATATCTTTAAAATAAGTATGTTTAGCATACTTACAGAGTGAAAGGAAGAGATGGCATTTGTTAAAACAGAACAAGAAATTATAAAGTAAACTTTAAGAAATGATGCAAGAATGGGTGGCTTTAAAGAACAAACTAGAAATCCTAAGAAATGATAAAATAAATTCACTAAAACTGAAAATTTAAATATGAGATAATCTCCAATCTGAAGTATTGTGAAGAAAAAATGAGTAAATTTGAATATGATGTAGAAAAATTCATCTAAAACATAGACCGAAGAGATAAAAGAGACACTTTAAAAAGCAGGTCTAACACAATAGCTTAGGAGGCTCCAGCATATATCTAACAGTAATTCCAGGAAAGAAAGAATAAAGTGAAAATATAAAATAAAATTACATATTTTTTAAAAAGAATCAGTAAACACAGTAAGCAAACAAAATCTAGCTAGATGCTGGCTCCAAAACACACACCTTGAAAATGACATGGGAAGTTTAACATTGAAGAGATTAATAAGAACTCTTCAGGAATATAATAACCAGTAACGAATAATAACATAATAAAAAATGGAATTACAAGCAACAATTATTAATAGAGGAAATTCATATAATGAAAATAATGAAAGAACACTAGGAAGAGATAATAATCATTTACATGTAAACACATAAAAGTGCCTCCAAATGTATAAAGTAACAACTACAGAATTATAAGAAATTGATAGAATTTACAAATATAATTGGAGGAATAAGTATATTATTTTATAAATGGACAGATTAGGAAGTCAAATAATTACTAATGAGAGAGAGAATTTAAAGAACACAATTAATCAACTCAACTGAGTAGATGTGTAATTGAGAATTCTATACCCAACAAATCTTTTCAATCTTGCATGAAACATTTTAATATGTAGCTGTGCTATCTATCAAAAGATGATTTATATTCATTTATATAATTTACCACAAGAAAGACTCCTGCTTGATCTTTTCTTTGTTCAATGCAGACATAAAACACAAACTGTACATATATAAAATGTTGTTCTTTTCAGTGGATGATGATAATTTTTATTTTCCTCTATTAAAAATATTGGCTTTTGAACATTAACAGGGAGATTCTTTTATTTTGAAGATGGGGGGGGAAATATTCTTCAGGGGGAAAATTGTCACAAAAGACTAAGTGCTATCATAATAAAATCCTTAGTCTGAATTGAATATTAGTAACATTTCATTTCTATTCTAATTTCTATTCTAAAAATAAGGACACATGTCAATTGTGATGGTAAGAAAGACCCAGCCCTTTATAGCCATCCACACCCTAACCCCAATTCCCCCAAGGGCATTTAGATCTCCTTACAGTCAGTATATGATTTAATAAAAGAAAGTTGTCAAAGTAACCAAGATTTACCAGGGTCAGCTAAACACGTGTTAAAGATTACCAATACCCATCTTCTTTTGGAAATGACTCATTTTGATGAGGGATATGATACTCTTGATATCAATGAGTTGGGACTTGGTTGATTGGTTGGTATTTTTATCTTTTCACAAAGACAACTTATCTTGGGTACATAATTTGTTTATAATTGCACATTAGACTGGTACTAAAATAAATTTTCAGTACATCATTCAGGTATCATACCTTTCACAACTCCTTCTTGTATGACCAAAGGAAGCATAACTAGATGCACTCTAATCACTCTCTGACATTTAATTTATTTCCACGTGTAGATATAATGACATTCTGAAATTAATTGACAGTGATATAAAAAAATCCATTTGAAGCTTGCTGTCTTCTTGATTTACTTTTCTTCTTATTACTTTGGTACAGAAGAATACAGATATATGCTAAACTAATTGTGACATTTACACTAAGATATTTTACTAATTTGATGTGCACACATCTGTTTCTAATTAGATTTTCATTTTAATTATATCGAGATCTCAATCAATGATAACACAGTTATTTGGATATAAATAATGACATATTCAAAATCTGCTGGAAATTCTAATAGGCAGTGAAACATGCAATTATAGTACGATTAGTACTACAATACTGGGCAATAAATATATCTATAAGTGTATTTTCATCTAAACTTGGGCTTGCCTTGCTCTTTACTCTTTCTGTATATAGGAGTCTTATGCCTGAACCCCATTCCTTGTGATTTGGTACCTTCTCTTGGTTCTTCAATTCTTTTACTCCATGCCTTGCTAACATGTCAAAACCTATGAATTACCTGCTGAGATTGATGCCAGCGATGGGGAGTGGTGGTAAATACAAGTGAAGATTTGCTAGCTCACCTGCCACTCACCTCCTGTGCAGCTAGATTCCTAACAGGCCACAGCCCAACTGTACTGGTCTGTTGGCCGGAGTTGGGGACCACAGCCTTAGATGTATTCAATCTGCATTGTCAGGGAAAACAGTGCAGGAGAGATTTTTATTTTATTTTATTTATTTATTTATTGCATTTTAGGAATTGGGTTTTATTCTTAAGAAACTCTCATTGCATTCTCTCAAAGAAAACCATGTTCAATACAGAAGGAGGAGGAGGAAAATGAGGAGGAGAAGGAGGAGGAAGAGAAGAGGATTGAAGAATAAGAGAAGGAACAGGAAAAAGAGAAATTAAAAGGAAGAGTTATATTAAAGGCTTCTTTCTGCTAGAGATAAAATTTTCTCTGAAAAAGCTGTTGGAGTTAACTTTGGGAACTTCCCTTGTACATATTTAGTGAATGGTCCTCCTCCACTTGAAGAGGTAAGCAGGAAATAAGATATTTTATCTTCTCAGTTCAAGGAGCTTGCATTGTTTACACATGATTTATTGATGAAAGGATCAATAGCACTTTCTCCATTTCCAGCTATTATTTCTACAAATAACAGTGTAACCTTGCTCGGATTCAGTGCCACAGACACAAAAGAAAATGCAATTCATCAGTCTACCTTTCATCGGCATTGTGTCCCAGACTGGTCCTTTTGTGGATAGATTACAGAGTCAGTGAGGTGCAAAATTGGTCCCCAATATTCTCTTTTACGGGATTTTGTTTCGTACCCAACATGACAATATTCAACCTTAGGCATTTAGAAAAAAACATAATCACATATAATTCAAATTAGGAAATCTGTTTTCATATAATTTTTGCCATTTAGTTAAGTTTACAGTGCTTTATATATAATTTTCCATATAATGACTTTGAGATTGGTTGTGGATAAGTATGAACCTTTAAAGTAATAAATCAATTATATCTAATATTATCTCTCTACATCATATAGCCTATCCACTACAATAAAAATTTTGTCAATTTTCATTACCATCTCTGTATAACTGCACTTGGCTTTACTTGTGAAATATCTTGTTTTCAAATTTATTGATAGCTCTATTTTCCTAAGTAGTTGAACTCTCGTGGATACCGTATAAAGCCATAGAGACATGTCAATGATAGAAACAGCAAAGCCATATGAAAAATAATGAAATATTACGGGTTCTTTAATTGTCCAAGCATAGAGGAATGATGAAATGAATTATGAGGTATCAACCCAATGAAATATTTTCCAGAGATTTAGAATTATATTTGTAAGAAATCTATAACAATGTAAGAAAATATGATGTGTACTGGGCTAAAAAAAATGCATAGTTTGATATTACTTATACATAACTTTGAAAATTGCTATAGGTAAGCTTAGGAGGAAGAACACTGAATATAAAAAGACACTGCCTTTGAATGGTAAAATTTATAGTGCTCTTTTCCCCCCTCTTGTTTCTTCTTTTTGTATCCTCCAAATTTTATATAATAAAAAAAGTTTTAAAAATAAGAAGCTGTACAAATTTCGTCCCTTTTTTTAGTCAAATCTCCACAGTATTGGCCCTATTACTTTATAACAATGGCATTTTCTGATCTGATCTGGGAACTAAGCTCACAAAATGAGGATACAAATTCAAAAACCAAATGTTCTTTTATTTTAAATTACCTATGCTTTTGGATTCTTCACCACTAAGTAAAAAATCCAAAAATTGACAAAACTTTTATTGTAGTGGGTAGGCTATATGATGTAGACAGATAATATTAGATATAATTGATTTATTACTTTAAAGGTTCATACTTATCCACAAAGGGGGATGTAGAAAATAAAATCAGTTAATTGAAGTTCTTTATCAAACTCGTGATAATGCATTTGGAGCTAGACTTAACTATCTTTAAAACTTACATATATTATGTATTTCGAAACGTTAATTGTGTTCATTAGGACAACTTGGGTGCCTTTAGAATGGGAAATTAATATATTGGATAAGAACAAGTTGTCTTATATTAAAAGATAATTTTATATTCAAAAATTAATGCTGTTTTTTAAATTTCTTTCATTATTTGAAGCCTTTAGTTTCTTAAGTCAATGTTTCTCAAACTGGTGAACCTTGGAATTTTCAGGGATTTATTTAAAAATTTATAAATATTGATGTGAGGACTGTGAGTTCTCAGTTTTTCTGAGGGTAAATTTATTTGAGGCATTAAATACATAATTTTCCCAGACCCTCCCCTAGAAAGTCTGAAGTTTTAGGAGGAACTACAGAATGTAAAATTTAAGGATTACCGCAGGTAATTTTTATCACCTGGCAAGTTTGGAAAATAATTTCATTAAAGAAAATAGTATCCCAAGTCTAAAAGCTCAGCGGAGTAGAAGTTCTTCCCAAAGGTCAGAGACCAGGAAGATAGATTTATTTGAATGCATTTCACTGTAACAAACAGAACTCCATTCCCACCTACCTCCAAAAGCTATCCAGTGTCATAGACATCTAATCCAATTCAGTTAAGTATACTTTCCAGCATGATGTTGGTTATTTATACTATTTTGAAGTTGATACCTTTGTCTATGAAGCAATTTACTATTTTATCTCCATTACGGTGAGTTTGCTTCATCCAAATGGAACTGCCCTGCATCTGCGTACAAAAAGGATCTGAAGACGTAGAAAATAAACTGAAATATTTGCATTTTATGATATTTTGTACATTTATACAGACAGTAGAGAGTATATTTGAATTTGGTGCTGCTTTTAAAAAATCAAGCCATTTTTGCTGTACTGTGAAATCAAACCCTTTAGCATGAATCAAAACAAAGGAATAATTTCTTCTTTTTCCTGATGCTAATTCATTCTGAAGCCATGCTTCTGAGTCTCTGCTTAAGGCTTTTAAAAGACTTGGAAAAATATGTCATGAGATGGATCTATTTAAATATCATGGGGAATTGCTGGCTTATTTATCATTGGCAATTGCAGGTTCCCAGTTAACTTTCCAAAGGCCAGTGGAGTTCATTAATCCCCAATGGTGACTTTTAAACAGACTGCAGATTGTAGTATCCAGCGTAAATTTAAAGGTGAAAGCTTGAAAAGACTGGAAAGGACTTCTCCTTCTGTCTGTTATCTTGCTAAGTCTAAAAATAAAGACCCCCTCCCCTCAACCTACTTGTTTATACTCACTCAGGCAGGCAGAGAATGAAGGTGTACTGACCACCTCCATCATCTGCCCTCTCCTATCTGGTCAGTCCCACCTCGTACAATAGATACACCATCTCCTTTGTGTTTCTCAAGGCTGAATCCTTCTCACCCTTAAGATTCCAACCCCGATGTTATATCAATAGAGAGGCCTTCTCTGATAACCCTATTTAAAAGAGGCTGCTTTCGTTTACTGTCTGTCATATCACACTATTTTTTTTCATAGAACAGGACCTTCATCTGTCTTGTTTATATCTGTATACCCAGTACATGTAATGGTTCCAGGGTTGCAGAAGGTGCTCAATAGAAAGGGAATGAATGAATGAGAGAATGAATTAGTAAATCGTCCCCATATCCAGTATTCGTCTAGTCATTAGAGATACAAAGTTGAATCAACTGTGGCAAATTCAGGAAAATTACTGGGCCAGAAGAACGTCAGCTAAATTTAGAATCCAAGATTTGTGTTTTAGAAAGATCACTGTGGATAGGTAGAGTTTGAAAATGGATTAGAAAAGAGCTAGACTGTAGGAAAGCTGAATATTTTGGAGGCTATTGTGGTAAAGTAAGCAAAATATTAATGAGGCTCTGATGAAAGGCAAAGGGACAGATCCCAAAGATGTTAAGGACAGTGAATTAACTGACTGTAAGAGACAAGGAAGATGGACTTTTGCTCTCAGATTACAATTTTAGGTACTACATAAATAAAGGTGACATTCACTGACATAAGTATATAGCAAAAGGGCCATGTTGTTGTAAAATCATACGCAGGGGGAAAAATTATGTTATGATGCTAACATGTTGAGTTTGAGCTTTCTGTTGGATATGGAAGTTGAGATGTTCAGGAGGGATTTAGATACATGTATCTTAGTATTCAGGACAGAGATATGGGTTGGAAATTTGAACTGGCAGCTTTTGTTCATACATATTACTAGAAATCATAGTAAGAAAGGAAATAAGCCAAAGAGCATCAATAAAATAAGAAGACATGAAGATCAACAATTAAATCTGAAGGTGTATGTGCAAAGTGACACTCATAGAAACATATGCAGCCACATGCTTGAGAGGGTGGCTGGCTTAGCGTTTGTGAAAGGAAGAAAAATTTCCACTGCACCTGGTTAAAGTGGTTGCCCACAACAGCATAATTATAAAGTAGAACAGTCCCCTTGGGAAAGCCATGTGCTGAATGGAAGAGTTGGAATAGAGCCATAAACTACTGAGCATCCTGGGTGAATGTGTATATATATATATATATATATATCATAGCCTTGAGTAACAGTTACACTTTAAGGAAAAACACAAAACTGACATTTACCAAAAATGTAAAATTCTGTCCTAGGAAAAGTCAGAATTATTTATATAATTTGTTTCGTGGACCAGAAAAATGGGAAATAGGATCATGTGAGTTTTAATTCAATCTGCTAATGTGTATCTGACCTTCCTTCTCCTGAAGGAGTCTTCCTGTCTTGTAACTACCTATACTTGAGCTATGAAAGTTTTAAGGGTAACATATTTACCTAGTATGTTGAGATTTAAAAACCTTGTGACTAAAGCATTATAGTTTTTTATATCAGTAAAGGCTTTTGTCTCACTGCCACCACCCTGCTCTATTTCAAATCACCACATGAAAGATATGGATATTCATAATGATGGTTTAAAATGAAATCTGAAATTATTCCTTAAATGGGGAATTGTGAAAGAGCAAAAATTAAATGTGGCTTATCATTGCCTTTTTACTTTAAGGGCAGGAACAATTGCCTTCACTGTGCTTAGTATTGCAGTTCTTGGCAAGATTCAATTTTAATAGCAGCCCTTTTGTTTTTCTCCGTCTTATTCAAGAAGTGAATTATAACTTTTTGAGAATGAGCAGATTGAGTCATGTCAGTTAGACTTAAGAAATCTGGCATTCTAGAGTTACCTGCAAATATTCATATTCAACTATGTCATCAGTGTTTGGACAATCTTTTTGGACTAAAAAATATTTCTGAATAACAATTCAATAGAACAGATACCTGAGAAAAGATAGTTTTGTAAAAGAAAACTCTTCATCTTTAAAATGTTTTGAAGCATAGGTAGTCCTCCCTGAAGTAATCTGTGTTAATGTCTTATTAAAACAAGTTTGTCATAACCTAATTGCCATGACAAGGTTTCTCAGGTTATATTCTAGTACTGGTAAATTGAGAAATAACCAGAAAAAATAAATGTTTTCTAATATTTTTTCCCTAATAGTCTTTCAGGTTTTCAAAGCAAGGTACAGACAATACTTTGCTCTCTTTTTCACTGTTTCAGCTTTTCAAGTGATGTTTCATTATTTCATCTTTCCAGAAAGCTGAACACACACACACACACACACACACACACACACACACACAAATACACGTGTGAGCGTCGTCCACAAGTTAGATGAATGGTTCTGGATCTAGGTAGTAATCCCTCCACTTCCTCATTCTTTTCTTGATTAAACTACAAACCCCTGTGTTTTTTCCACCCTAATGAGGAAGCTCAGAAGTTTCCAGGCTTGAATTTAGTTCATTAACTTCTTTTTAATCTTTAGTAGGACTGAATATAAGTACCCTTCAGTAGCTTGGTCTTCCTACTTTGGAAAAATTGGATGACTACTCAATTTTCCTTTACTGTTAGGCTTAGATGTATCTTTGGCATAAGGAAAGCACTTGTTTTTAAGAGATTGATAAATGTATACTGAAGAAAAATTAGAAGCAATCTGGTACTTAGGGATGGGCCACTGGTCATGTAAATTATCTTGTATATACCCAGTGGAGCACTTTGTTGCCATTACAATAATGGTGTCCAGAATGATTTATGGGTATTGAAACATTTTGAGTAAAAAAAAAGGCAAATTAAAAAGCAGTATGTAAGGATATGATATGTGAGAGAGAGAGAGAGGGAACTGGAAGGAAATGTTCCAAGATATTAAGAGTGGTTCTCTTTGAGGAGTGTTATTAGGAGTGATTTTTGCTATTCTTTTAATTTTTAATAATTTTAACAAAACAGCAAAGCTATTATTAAAAAATGAGAGTAAACTGGAAAACCAGGCAGTTGTGCATTGTTGTCTATGGAACAAATAAACCTAGTATGTATCCATGCAAATGTAGGATAGACAGAAATAAGAAATCTTAATCTTGTCTGTACATCTTTCTTTCCATAGTAACTTTCTCTCTCATACCTTGTTTTGTTTTTAAATTGTGCCTAATGCAATTTCAGCCAGGACTTTAATATTTGCTGTTAGTTCCCCATTTTTGCATCATTATAATTATGATGTGCTTTATTCTGAGGTTCTACATAAATCCTCTCTTGTTTCACTCTTTCAGTCTGCTATTACACACTTGTCTCTGTAGGTAGAAAGCAAGACAGGTAAAAGAAAGACAAACACAAGTCAGAGAATAAAACAGAGTCACCCAGCAGGCAGTTTTACTTTTTGTAGAACCATCCTTTGGTGACATTTCATTTCAGTGAAGATAGTTTAACATAAACTTTTGAACTTCTATACAGCTTAGCTGTGCACATTCTCCTTTCATTCTTCCAGCCCTCTGTTCTAATCAAGTAACCAAGTCAGCTGATGAACAGCTAGCCCTGTATTAGACGGCAGGATGACAGCAATGAGGTCGACAGTCCATCTGCCTGTATATGGCTTACTGTCAAGTTTACATAGCATAGCTCCAGCTTGATTTCCATGCTTCTTCACTCTTCTGTGATAGATTTTGGTAGATCCTTGATATCAGGGATTCTACCTATTCTGCCTTCTAACCAGAGCCGTATACCATATTAATCCAGGATCCCCTGCTAGATCGCCTCTCTCACCCATTCCCAAAAGCAAACAAAACCCACCAATCTATGAGCCTTTTTTCATTCTACAAATAGTTTTGCTTAGTGTTTAGTTCCTTCACCAACATTTGAGTTTCTCTTAACAGATTCTGACTACAGAGAAAAAAAAGTCTTTTCAAGAAGTAGCATTTGAGCTGGGACTTGAAAGGAAAACGGTAGTTTCATTTCCAGCTGAGAAAAGAATATGAGGAAAGGCATGGAGTCTGCCCTGTTGCAGCAGAGCAGAATTACATGGATAATTTTTAAACACTTACCAATGTCTGAAGCTCCAGAAAGAATGGGGTACAATATAGATATTAAAAATAGAATGAGAGCATGGATTTTAGCAGAATTTATGACAACAGTAGATAAGAATGGTTCCTTTTAAAAATTGAGTACTATCTGCTTGGCAGCCTGCAGTTTACTTAATAATACATCACCTCATTTAATCCACACAGATGCAAGGAAGTGAGTGCTATCATTAGCACCATGTTACAGTGGAGGAAACTAACACTTTGGATTTGGAATTTGAATACAGATCTTCCTTACTCCAGAGCACTAACTTTTACATTAAATTACTTGGACAAGCCATGACACCATCTGGCATCCTGGGAATCTAAGTCCTATTTCTCACATTCCTTCAATGGGAAAATAGGTTATAACTTCCAAAAAATTAACTTTCAAATGAGCTTCTAAGACACAACCTATTTATAACTAGATGGAATTGCCTATGTAATTTAAAAGGTCCTCTTTCTGTTGGGAAAAATGGCAGAGTAAATGCGACTTCCTGGCTCCCTGCTCCCAGAGAAAGAGGGAAGAACTTGGTCTGCTGAACACAAGTGGATGCTCCCCCGCAAGAAAAGCCTTGTGAAACTACAGAGAAACAGCATGGGACACACAACACAGGAAAGAAAAAAAAGGTGAATGAGAGATAGGATCAGGAAGTCTGCAGAGTGCGAGATAAACAATAGAGAATAGAGCGTGGGACGGCTGCGCCCGCCTGGCCAGCGAGTGCAGTGGGATCTGCCCCACAGGAGAACGTCCTGCTTCCCCACCGACCTCCACACCCACCCACACAGGGACCTGCCTGAAGTGGTGCAAAATCACGGCAGGAGCTGTTGGGCTCTGTGGAGAGGAGACAACAGCGGGGAGCAACTTGAACTCCGCAGAGCTCTGTGCCAGGACTGCAATGGACGGAGGAGGGGCCGGTCTGGGCTACTGCTGGACGGAGTTAGGAGTCAGGCTCCGGCCTCTGGTGGTCAGCGGAACCAGAACAACCGAGATGAACGCTGAAAAGGGGGCTCTAACCTGGAAACCGCTGCAGACAATTAGGCCCGCTCAGGGCAGGTCAGAAAGTGCAAGACCTCCTGCCAGACAGGTGCAAGATTGCAGGAGGGCGACGCACAAGAGACCGCAGGCGTCCTGTTGACTCAGCTCCCCAATCCGGCACCCACCAACTCCTGCACAGTTGCCCCCAGCACTAGCGTTCTGAGGGGGGGCGGTCGCCATTTTGGGGGTCCACAACCCAGACGGTTTGGTCGGCACCCTTCCTCCAGCCCAGGGACTCTCACGACAGGCTCCACCCTTCCACGACCTGTTGTTCACTGGCCCGGCGTTTTGATGGGTGAATTTTGAGTGCTTCCCCGGTCATGGGAGGCTGGCACCGGTGGGATTCACAGGCGCCGGGGTGCTGGATGGACTCGGGCATCACCCCTCCCGCTAGCGCTGCAACTTTTGCACCAAAAGTGGTAGACTCCACCCCTGGAGGTAGGGAGAGGCAAGAAAAGCCACTTTCCCTGTGCGACTGGCGTGAATCTGCGGGGCCTTGGCACAGATCAATAGTTGACAGCCCAGTGACTCGGCCTCTCAGACTGACTTAGGTCATCCAGTAGGATCATAACTGTGGGGCGTGATTTCCGCATCCAGGCGGCTGCCAACAGGGGCTTCATGGTCAGGGAAGGAAAATTCTGGCTAGAGGCCCCAGCAGGTGCACCAAGTAACCCCTCCCATAAGGAGCAGCCTCCCAAGTGTGGCGGAAGAACCCCGAATAACATATTAGCGGCTCCCCCTAGCGGCAGATAAAGCAACCATAGAAGTGCACAATTCCAGGCTGGTAGGCAGCAGCTGCGATCTGCCTTCCTCCTACCACCACTTTAAGGGGGAATAAGGTCCAAGTAATCCTCGGGAGTGGCAAAATCCTTCCTAAAGATTGGGGCATTAGTATTACTCACCCGCGGACCAGAAACCAACACAGAGGCATCAGATTACCTTGATAACTGGCTCCTCCACACAATCTACAACCAATGACACAGAGGGTAAACCCACAACTGCCTCCATCTGAAGCTACTAGCGGGCAGTGGAGTTATACACACAGGTGCGATTCACCACATGGGAGCTGAAGCTGAGGGACCAAACTCACTAATCTCCACTGGCAAGAGGTGAAGACAATAGGTCAGAGGTAACCCAACTTGCCAAAATACCTCTAAGACAATACAAGATCAGCGCACCTCCTCTCACCAGTGTTAAGGAACGTCCCTTGGGGGCCTGAACCAACCTTTATTTCTCATTACATCCTTTTCTAATCCCTTATGTCCCAACAATATAAAGTTACTGGATTTCCTGCAAATACAACATCTTTTGATCCATCTTTCAATTTATTATGCTATTCCTCTAACCAGGTATGTCCTTCCTTCCCATCTCCTACTTGACACCCTACTCCTCTCTAAGACATAGTACAAATGCTTTCTTCCTGGGAAACCCTCCCCCAGACTTCCCACCCTACCCCACTTCTCCAGATTGACTTAGAGGAAAGTCAGTGGCTGCTTATCAAGCACTTTAAAGAGATTTATTCATTAGGCTAAAAATTAGACAATTTTAAAAGTCCTTTGTGTTAGACTTAATAACATGTTTCCAAGCTTGGGAGAGAAGCAAATCATCAGCACAAGACTCTCATACTGACCCAAATGCACATCAAAAGTGGACTCCAGGCTGTTTTGAACTCGGTATGTTTTCCAACACTGGAAGTCACTTTTCAGTCCATGACCAAAAGTTTTCATTTCAGAATCTTCCAAGACAAATTTTTAAAGTTATATAGAATTTTCTCCTTTAAAACATTTTTGATATCTATTGCATTACAGCGGCAAAGTTTGTTTTTCATAAACATATTTAGGTCTAGAGAGTTTAGTAATCATGGTTCCATCTTATTTTGTATAAATTGGAAAGGCTGAATTTACTCACTGACTCCCACCATCATAAGGAAGACATGATGGGCTGCCATAATTTCTTCCTAGGAGAAAAAGAATGTTAATGCATGAATATTCACAGCCTCCTTCGCTCCCTGGCCCTTGCTTGGCTTCTGAGCTCTTCATTGTATTGGTCATTTTGCTGATCAGAATTATGGTATATCAAGTGGCAAAGCTAAAAGAAAACCAAAAAAACCTATATTACTTATATTAAAATAGACAAAATCTATTCTTGGGAGAAAAAATAGATTAGGAAAAGGAGAAAGAAATAGAAAAGATCAAGAGTGGTCTGAATTTTCATAGGGAGTTTCGGAGTAGAAGAGATGATGGAAGAGAAAGGGGGAGGGACAAGTAAATTAACAGCTGGGTGTGAGGGGAGGAGAAGCTCCAGCAGCCTTACTGTGATGATTGACCATGGGAGCTGGGTGAGCACAGCAGATTTCTAGGATATTCTGCAGTGCATGATGAGATAATCACTCTGGACATTTTTTGAAGAAAATACACAAAAATAATTTAAGTTGACTTTCACTTTTTGGATTGAGGTCTTCATGCAAGCCACACTTTGAGGGACATATCCTGCCAAGATGGGCCACATGGTAGTTCAGTTTTATTCAGGCCACCTACTAGTGTACTTGTGATTGTAATTGTCTCTTTAGTAGCTTTTCCTACTAAGCTATAATCTCTGTGTGGACAGGGATTCTGTCTTATTCATTTTGTAACCCCATCATCTAAGACATTTTCTGGCAAATACTGGGTGTTTAATAAATACTGAATGAATGAATGAATGAAGATGATGCTAGGAGTCTTGTACCAATTTCAGTCACAATAATGTGGAGGGGAAAAAAAGTCTTAAGATAGAAAATTTCTTCAGAGTTTGGGACCAGTTATATAACAATATTTTTTTTTTCCTAAGGTAAGTACAGACACCGCCTACATTTTCCTCCACAGTCGTTTTCCTTCTTGCATGGGCAAATTACACATCAGAGCACCCACACACAGTGCCTTGCAAAAGAGAACAAATATGATATACAAAGTATTCTGCTGATTGTAGGGGGGAAAATACAAAATAGACAGTAAAGATAACAAATGTGTTGAGTCTATAATTATTGCAACTATGTGATAATCTCCTACAGTTACGAAATGCATTTTCCCCAAAAGGTCAATATATTTAAGTCAGATATCATTACATTCTTAAAATATTCTGATTATGAGTAAAGTCAGTAGTAGATTCAATGTATTTGTAACTCCAAAGTTTGTAAGTCAAATATCATTGCGTGGTAAATTATATTTTAATTGCTCTTGTCAAGTGTTCTAATTAAGGAGGTGTATTAATCCATTAGGTAGATATTTGTTGAGCATTATGATGTACCAGGCATTGTACAACGTACTAGAGACTGAATAAAGAACAAACACAATCCATACTCTCAAGGAACCTAGGCACAATGAAATACAATACAGTGAGAACATAATGGAAGTGTATACGGAGTAACTGGGAAGACAGCCTCAGTCGGTGTGGAAGAGCCAGGGAAGGGTGAGAGATTAAGGTTAAAATGTAGCTATGTTCACTTTTTTTTTTTTTGGAGACAGAGTCTTGCTCTTTTGCCCTGGCTAGAGTGCCATGGCATCAGCCTAGCTCACAGCAACCTCAAACTCCTGGGCTTAAGCAATCCTTCTGCCTCGGCCTCCCAAGTCACTGGGACTACAGGCATGTGCCACCATGCCTGGCTAAGTTTTTCTATATATTTTTAGTTGTCCAGATAATTTCTTTCTGTTTTTTAGTAGAGATGGGGGTCTCGCTCTTGCTCAGGCTGGTCTCAAACTCCTGACCTCGAGCAATCCTCCTGCCTCGGCCTCCCAGAGTGCTAGGATTACAGGCATGAGCCACTACGCCTGGCCTAAAATGTAGCTATGTCTTGAACCAATTTTCTGTGGAGGTAAAAACCAACCAACCAACCAACCAAACATAAAGGCAAGGAACTAAGGGCCAACTTGGTGCATTTAGTGAAAAGCAAGTTTTTCAGTATTGCTA
Organism: Lemur catta; assembly: GCF_020740605.2. Lineage (NCBI taxonomy): Eukaryota > Metazoa > Chordata > Mammalia > Primates > Lemuridae > Lemur > Lemur catta. The sequence goes on along the minus strand of NC_059139.1, from coordinate 28,889,932 downwards.
AATCTTAGGAGCTGAAGAATGATAGGACTTTCAGGCTAAAAAGAAAACCAGAGATCTTGCATGGCTTTCATAGAAGCACGTATTTCATTCAGGGAAAAAGATTTGTGGGCCAGGAAGACCCTTCTGATTGCTTTGTGAAGGCTGATTGGAAGGTGGTGGGACTGGAGGCAAGAAACCTTGGAAGAGCCTTGGAATTGTCCAGGTAAGGGACCATGGGTATCTAAAACACAGGTAGTATTGGTTAAGGAAGAAATGAAGGGTAAGTGGGAAGCATATGTAGGAATCTGCCAAGATTTAGTGACTGACTGGATATGGAGAGGGAGGAATGAAAGTCAAAAATGACTCCTAGGTTCCCAGATGGGAGACTGTACCAGCAGCAGTGCCAATCCCTGGATTTGGGAACACTGAAAAGGACAGGAAGCTAATGAGTAAAGTTTGGAGCATGTTGAATTTGAGCATATTTGGGATGTCCAGGTGAGGATTCTGGAAATATGAGTTTGGTGCTCAGGAGTAAATTCTAACTGAAGAAATAGACTTGAAAATTCTTTCTGTGTATTCTTCACATCCACATGGCCATTGAAACCTTAAGATAACATGCCACATGTTTGGAATATCTTAATGAAGTTATTACCTTTGTCTGTCATCTAATCTAGATTTTCACATATGAGGGTTTACTGAACACAGCAGTTTACAAACTTTTTCTTTTCTAAAACATCTGGGAAATCTGAAATACTCTTCCCAGGTACCAGAAGATTAGTACAGCAGGATTTTCAACCTTGCAGACAAGCATAGTGATGGTGCAATTTCACAACTCTGTGGAGACACACAGCCTAAAATGACTCCCCAGATAACTCTGACTTCTCTATCCATAGATTATCACTGATTAAAAGTAGGGCATATCCCAATATAGAGACTATTTAAATAATATTTTCATAACAGAAAATTCCATGATTCCATACTGATGTGTTATATATTTTTTTTCAAATTTAAGAAACTGAGAAATTATGGATTTTACAACATTAAATATTAATGAAATGAACCATTTTCATCAAAATTGCTAATTTACATTTCAGCAAAAGTTAGCACAAAAGTTAGCTCAACCCTTTATATCTGGGATGTTTTCAAACACCCCTACCACCTTCACCAAATTTCATCTTTGTGGAGAGGTCTATGGTAAAGACCACAGAAGATATAGCCTCTTAGGATAGAATATAGTTCTCTTTAACAAAGCCCTTATAGTTTACTAAAGGCATTTTAAGAATATTATTTCTAAGACCGAAAGGATTTTGGGGCTTTGTTCCTGTAATATAAATTCTCATTTCACACACACACACACACACAGAGTTTTAAATAATTAAACATTTTCTTATTCTTTTACATTCTAATTCATGTTTTGTATCAAAATATAAAAGTAAGAATTGCAGCTCATTGACTATAACTTGTTTTAAATTACTTTCCTGGAAGGATGATTCTTTAGGTGTTTTTATAATTAAGACTCATTTATGCTTACTTATCATGTTATGGGAAAGATAACAACACTGTATTTTACATTTAAATTTTAATTGCATTTGTGCCATATAAATGAGAAAAAATAGATCTCAGAAATAAGGAGTTAAAGTAAAATTCTCAAAATCCAAATGTATCTAAAAATATTTGACTCCTTTAAATTTTTATTACTAGGAAAAAGTAAACTTGGACGTAAAGATACTGTCCTCTGAAAACTCCTTATGTCTGGGATGTTTCCAAACACCCCTAACCACCTTCACCAAATTTAGCCCTTGTGGATTTAATTCAAAATTAATCAAAACAGAATTATATCTTTCCTTCATATCATCCTTTTCCTTCCCACCTTCCCTTCTCTTCTCTTCTCCCACTGCCAAGTACAGAGACATTGCCATATGTATAGACATAGGTAGAACTCTTGAAAAACCATAGTATATTAAAGAAGGAGACTCCTTGAAATTGTACTAAAAATAGTGTTTACACCTGAAAAAAATTTTCATACATCTGCAATTGAGTAGTTTAACATTGTATACTTTAGGTAGGCTGATGTGATGACCAGCGAGTAAACTTGCAAGAGGCCCCAATTTTTTGCTGCTGCCTTCTAGGAGACAACAGAAACCCTTTACTGTGCCTGATGTGAGGGGTTCTTATTGTCTCTGCCAATGTAATGGTAGTGAGGAGGACCTCCTGAAACAACAAGAGCCAAAACCTAAGAGAAGTCTCTAGAGCAACACTTGGATAGCCAGCAGCAGCCACAGCTTAATTAGAGTCAAGTGCCTTCCACAGGCAGCCTGCTCTGAGCAAAGAGGGCAGAGTTTCTCATCACCATTTTCATTTTCTTGTCCTCTTTTCTAATTTTGCTGACTTTCAAACCATGTTGGGTTTAAAACATGAATCCATAATTCTTTGATATTCTTGCCACGAAGAAGTAAGGTCAATGTCCCCTTCACTTGAATCTTGGTAGCCTTATAACTGCTTTGATCAATTGATCACAGTGGAAATGATGTTATGAAACTACTGAGGCTAAGTCAGAAAAGGCCATGCAGCCTCCATTAGTTCTTTCTGGATTTTGGAGCCCTAAGCTCTAGGCAATAAGTCCAACTACCCTAACACCACTATGCTGTAAGGAAGCCCAGGTCATATGGAGAGGCCATGTGTATGTTCTCTGGTCAACTAGTCCCAGCTGGGATCCCGGCCCATAGCCAGCATCAATTGCCAGACATGAGAGTGAAGATAGCTATAGCCCCAGCCCCTAGGTGTGAAGTCACTCTCAGGATATGAGTCTTATCAGCTGAGACCCCAGATATAAAGGAACAGAAAAAAAAGCATTCCCGCAAGAAGGCTTTATAATCTCCAAATCATATCATTTAAGCTATCATACTGCAGCACTCTAAAGGGCCAATACTGATTACAATCACCCACTGAAGCCAGTTCCTGCTTAAATGTTTTGTTACTTTCACCCATGTCCAATGCCTCTCCATTGCAGAAATTTTACCATTTTCAAATGGTCAAACATTCATATTAAAGACTTGGAAATGACCATATTTAATAAGCATTAATTAATAATTTCTCACCCTATATCTCTGGATGATTTAGCATTAAAATCTGTCTTTCATATGGAGAAATAACACATTGCAAATAACCGATACAAGTAGAATTATCAGAATACCAAAAATCTAGTTCCCAATACCCAGCTTTGTGCTCTATCCCCATGGAATGCTTAGTGACTATAAATATAGGACAAAGGATGGGTACAATAAATGACCTCCATTCCTTGTCACTTGTTTTAATGCTTCCATGTTCACTGCTTTTTCCCAGAGGAAATAATTCCCTTACTAAAAATATAACTACTTCTCCACAAAATTTATGATTCTATAAAATATCTGACAGCACTAAAAATGTTCCATTTTGCTAGTCACAAATCCATTTATCTAGGTTGTCAAGGAAAGATAAGATCATCTGGATTCTAATAAACTTATTGAACACTTCCCTTGTTACTCTTCTTAGAAACAATACTGTATATCAATATCTTGATCTAAAAGATCAGGTAGTTAATACAGGCCCCAGAAGAACTTTTTGATAACTTATCTTTGGGTGTAACAGCAACACACTTGTACCACTACTTTGAGCCTGGCTTGGCATACACAACAAATAGGTGAACAAGTGATATTATATTGCAAAAATTACTGAAAGCTAAATTTCCACTTGAGTTTCAAGCTTGATGTTAAATGGAAAATTCCCATATGGAAGTAAATGGTATCATCTGAGTTACTTTAGGCATGCTAATATTAACACCACTTCTAAATGCCTTTTGCTATAAATAGAACTAGTAGGATATAAAATAAAAGGGAATATGTAAAGAACAGCTCACAAAATTATCTACCTTTTGCAAGTCACGAGCTGTACATTAAGGACCCATTTGTGGCAATGCAGGAAGATGAACACCAGACAGGACTCAGAACACTTGGATTCTAGATCCAGCTCTACCACTAATGTGCATGTAACCTTGGGAAAAATCATATAAACCTTCTGGTTTCTATTACTTTATCAGTAAAACCAGGAAATGGCACTAAATGATCATGTGGGACTGTGGATTCTCAAGAAAATTTGTACCAAGTTCTTATTCCTGGGATCATTCCAAGCTTATGTGACCCAGAAATTTGCCCTGCCTGACTTTGCCTTTGTTTTTCATACACACACACACGACACAGCTTCTATTTACCATGTCATTTATTTATTAATTTTTGTTTATATGAGCTTACATAAATTTTATTATATACATACATATTTCAAGCATTCATAAAAATTTAGAAAATATTGAATGAAATCCAATACACTCATCAACCAATCTTAACAAATACTGTTATTTTATCATAGTTATTTCTGATCTTCCTTTTTTAAAGTAAATAAAATGTTACCAACGTAACTAAAGTCATCAAACATAACCATCACCCCGTCTCAATTCTATCCACTTCCTGCCTCATACTAACAGCATCATGAAGTGTATGGAGCTTGCAGTTCATATTTTTATATTTTACCATGGGTCTATACCATTACCAATATAGATAATTTGTTTGGATTTTTTTAAATTTACATAAATGGAAGGACACCGATCATATCATTCAATAACTTGCTTTTATCTCTCAATTTTGTTTTCAAGATTCATTCATGTTAATACATTATTTATAAAGTTCATTCATTTCAACTACTTAGTATTTTATATGAACATATTACAACTTATTTATCTATTTCTTCATTGATAGACATTTAGAGTGTTTCCAGTTTGCTCCTATCATAAACAATCCCACAGGGAATATCCTCTTACATACTTTCTTGTGCACTGGAGCAAGAGTATCATTAGGGTATTGATCTAGAAGTGCAATTTCTGGCTCACAGGGCATGTTCACCTTCAGTTGCACAAGAAGACGCAAAACATTGACCCAAAGAGGTTGCACCAATTTAAATGCCTGCTTACAGAGTACAAGAGCCCCCATTTCCCCACATCCTGGATGACACAAGTTATTTAGATTTTCTATTTTTTTCCAATTGAATGACAATGACACAGTAACTCAGTATTTTCATTTTCATCCCCCATAATGCTAATGAGGTTAAGGACTTCTTTGGTTTTTCTTATATTTCTTGGCCACACGGTTTCATTTTCTGTGAGCTGCCTTTCTTGTAGTCCTTTCGTGGTTGGGAAAGCCCTTTGGAGGACTCAGATTTTGAAATGGGCTTGGGGTTGTTGAGATGGGGTTGGGGCTGTTTTTGTCACTAGGCTTGAGTCTTATGTCATGGACATGTTTCCCTTCCCTCAGTGAGTATTAAAATACTCAGCCTCCACAGCCCATATCCATGTTTATCACCCAGGCTTCCCCTGCATCATTCAGAACTCACTGCTCTGGTGTTGAATGTCTTGTTAGGTTCCACTTATGGACTCTTCCTTCCTCTCTTCCTTCCTTCCAGCTCAATCACACTTCCAATTTCCACATAGACAATTTAAGACTTTATGCCAATTTTATCCTCCAACCCCCTTCAAAAGAAAAAAAAATAACCTACTTCATAAACTACTTAAAATCCCTAGGAATTTATTAAATAACAAATGAATTTTCATATGAATAATTAAACAGGTATATTCACACAATTAGCAAATTCATGAAGGAACAGCTAAAAAAGGAAAAGCATAACATATGATTTCTTCAAATAACATAAAATAAATCACCAAAAACATTCATCTTATTTTTTTCTATTCATCTTATATATTGCCTGCATTCTGTTGGTCATAGTGAGGTATATATCAAGTATATATTTAATATGGTATGAAATTTGACAGATATTGTCATTAATACAAATACTTGGGAAGCAAAAAATCAAACAAGGACAGTGACACTTCCTTTACAGAGTTGTTTTGAATATTATGTGACATTACTGCATGTGATTAAGTAGTTGGCATGTAGTATGTGCCCAGCAAATGTTAGTGTCCCTATTCTTCTTTTTGACAAAGTAGAGAGGATGTAACTAAGGGAACAGCTATACAAAAGCCTAATTCTAATCAGTAGGAAGGAAATGATTGGTACAGCAAAACTGACAAATTCCTTGGTAAAAGATAACCACATAATCTCAAAGTTGATGACCAAATTGGGAGAAGCTGAGTATTGCAGTATTTTAAACTTTGGGAAGCAGATTTCCAAAATTTCAGAGAAAAATATAGGTATCAAACCTTTAATAGAAAAAAAAAAAAAGAACAGAGGAAGATGCTAAAAAATGTACTTAAATCTGAAAAGAAATGGAGAAGATCCCCAAATAAACTTAAGAGGCACAGCTAAGATGAATGGGACGAAGCTAGGAGAAAACATATTTTAATTCACAATAAGCACTGCTTAATATTCAGTACAGGAAACCAGGAAAGTGACAGCCTTGGAGAGTAATAAATCTTTGTCCTTCAAGCACAGAGGGAACTAAGTATTTAGTGCAAGTGTTTCAGAGGATACTGGGTACTGAATAGTTAGCTGCATTTGATGACCATCAAATTTCTTTTTATTCTAAAAGTTTATGAGTTTAGCCTTGGGGAATATTGCTGTGGGGGAAAAAAGTGTGAAAGAGAAGTATCACAACAGAGGACATTCAGCCGTAAGGGCAAGCTAAACTCCACTCAACTCTCTAGCTCTTAAGAACACCATTTTGTCATTTGGAAACGGGAGTTTTAAAAAAGAAAACTAAAAAAAAAAAAATAATGTTAACAGCAAATCACATCTGCAGTGAAAGGCTCAGAAGAAATGATTCATCATATTATTATAGGAGAGATTTTGAAAATTGTCTTTTCCAATTCACTCAATATATTACATGAAGAAACTGGGTTCAAAGAAAAATTGATAGGTCCTAAGTCATTTGGTTAGTTAACGACAAAAGCAAGATTTCAATCTAAACTGTCAGATTGAACTGTTAAACTGATTTTAAAACTTGTTTATATTTTCAGGTATCATGAGAATTAGACTGATAGAACTTTTCTAGCATTGTTCTTTCAAATGGCATTTAAAACTCCAGTTTCCAAAGGTTGCAACAAATTATACTTTTCTAGAAGATAATTATATAGATATCTTTACTTCTTTTAGGCCTTCCCAAATACACAGATCCTTTATTTTTTCCAATTATGAATCACACCCAGGTGGTAAGATATGGAAATCTCACAAATATATTGAAAGTCAGGATTTAATCATCCTGTACTTGTGAACTATTCCAACATTAAATATATTTACGCCCACATTAGATAATCCTATATAATTATCATGCATGAGTTTTTTACAGTTGAAAAAAAGATGATTCTTTTTTCCCTGGTAATGAGTGTGAACTTAGTATTATGGAAATTTCATGTCTATATATTTTGCTTTCAGTTGTTAATACTGTAATAATTTTACTATTCAATTACCTACAAAATAACCACCAAAAGACTACTTATAGAATATGGAAATTTATAATTGGGGAAGTGATTATGAAATACAAATGTGAATACCTGTATTTATAGTATGACTACAAAAACATAAAATATCAACAAAAAATTCACAGATAAAAGATATATCAAAATGTTAACAGTACGAATTTATCTTCCCTACTCATCTGCTTTTCAAATTTTCTATAATGATCATATGTTTCATGGCAACAAAAATCTTATATTCTAAAGATTAAAATGAAAATAAAAAACAAAATATGAAAATCTAATTTTCTAAATTATCCATTTTCCACCTGAAGTGGATAAAATTCATCAGTACATATTACTTGATATGTACAAATAAATTCATAGACTTTATTGAATGCTTCTGCAGAGTGTTATTGTAAATAACTATGTATATGTCCCTTTGGGCAGTCCCTGATAAGTAACTGAACATTCTCATCCTCGAGTTCCAAATGAATAGGAATGCTGAATGTTGGCTGCTTTAATGTTAATGTAATACCTGGCATTAAGAAATTTATTCACCATATGCTTTCTTTTTCCTTCCCAGCTTCCTGTGCATTAGAATGATGAAGAAAGTTTCTGGATTTTATTCAGCATGAATTCAGCTGGAGATCACTTTCAAACTAATATGCAACAGATATGAACTTAAATTTACAATGATTTCTTGAAAAGGAGAAATATTACAATGACTTCATTTATAGAGTATTTTGCTTATCAAATGTTACAGGTAGCTTCGTTTTTCAAATTGCTGTTTTGCCATTTGAAATTGGTCTTTCCGATGTAATAATGGTTTATTCTAAAGAAATTCTGTCAACATTAAAGAGATTTACTTCCTTATAACTAAACTGAACAAAGACAGAAGGCCTATGAAATAAACTAAAATGGCTCTTGACCTGTAGTTGCGTCATGCTGTTTTATGGGCATTTAAAATATTTACTGAAATACATGTTTCTTCCATGCAACCACAGCGTCAGTCAACCTCAAAAGCAGATGGAATGACAGGGGGATTCCTAAAAGGGATTGACACAAACCGACCCAACATGGGTCCAGTTTGGATTCCAAAGAAAGAAGCACTTAAACATCAGGGGGACTTACACAGAGTGCTACAGCAGTCCTTGCCATAGACAGCAAGAAGGGAGATGTTCTACCTAGATAAATTCACAGGAAGGGGATCGATCAGATATGGAGTTTATATGGGGGCTTAACAAATCTGTATTTGTTCTGTAAAATTTTGATTCAGCCAAAAGGCTGCCCTTAAGGACCTAGAAGGCCACATGAGTGGGACCAATACATGAGGATTAATAAAATGTGTTATATGTATACCATGAATTTCTACTCAGCCATAAAAAACAATGGTGATCTAGCACCTCTTGTATTATCCTGGATTACAGCTGGAGCCCATTCTACTAAATGAAGTATCACAAGAATGGAAAAATATGTACTCACCATCAAATTGGTATTAACTGACCAACACTTATGTGTACATATAGTAGTAACATTCATCCAGTGTTGGGCAGATGGGAGGGGGGAAGAGGGGATGGGTTTATACACAACTAATGGGTGCAGTGCACACTGTCTGGGGGATGGACATGCTTGAGGCTCTGACTCAGGTGGGGCAAAGGCAATATACGTAACCTAAACTTTTGTACCCCCGTAATATACTGAAATTAAGAAAAAAAATTTTTTAAAAATGAGACCCCATTTCCATTTACTAACTTGCATTTCCCTGAATTTGGTTCATTTCTAGAGAGTATTACCTGCATTTTAAATCCAATGCAGTTCCATTATATAATCATAAAAATAAATTATCTGATACCATAACTTACTTTGAAAAATGCAAAGAGCCAAAACACAACCTACACATTAAACCTCAGATTGCTACACAAACTATTATAAAATTTTCAAAAGCCAATTGCAAATGTCAAACACTATTTACAAAAATTTTACAAAGTGAAATGTGGAATTCTGTAGGATTACAAAGAACACAAAAGGCAATCAAACTCTGAGACAGAATTCAGTATTTTTCAGAGGAAAAAAACAGAGAAATAAGATTAAGAAATAGAGATTACTTTGAAAAAGGATAGCTTACAAAAACATTATTTAAAACCAGCAAATTATGAGTAGCCTTAACATTGTATGGTCATATAAGTTATATTTAATGCATAGATAAGCTCATTTTAATAGTAGCTGTTACTAAATTTTAGTCTCCCATGTGCACATTATTCACCAAGATAGGAGTCATGTCTATACATTTGAAATATTACCTGTAAATTCCCACTCTTCGTGGAATCTTTCTTCCCTGATTTTTATTTTTTACTGTTTTTGTTTGTTTGTTTGTTTTACAAACTCTCCTTACCAAACCTTGGACAACAAAGAAGCCCTTTCAGGTTAAGAAATTCAACCTGTTCAAATATTGGCCAATAATAACATTTTAAACCTGCAGGCCTGTTTATATCTCTTCTCAGTATTCTCTGTAGCAATTTTTCCCATTTATTTTCCTTGTGCCTTTTTCTTCTCTTCCTTTCTCCTGTCTCTTTCTAAAGTCATAATTTTATTTCTATAATAGTAATTTTTAAAATTATTGTACCTATTTATTTAAATTGACCTTTTTTTTTTAAATTCAAGCATTATGCAACATAGGCTAGAATTTAATGTCAAATGCAATAAGTATAGAAATTAACCTTACTGGTTGTCTTAGAACATTTGGGCTAGAAAAACAAAATTCCATAAACTAAGCAGCTTATGAACAGAAATTTATTCCTCACAGTTCCGGAAGCTAGGAAGTCCAAGATCAAGGTGCCAGCAGATTCAGTGTGTAGTGAAGGTTTGCTCTCTGGTACATAGATGGTTTCTTCTTGCTGTGTCCTAATATGGTGGAAGGGTTAATGATCTCACTTGGGTCTATTTTACATGGGTGCTAATTCAATTCATGAAGATAGAGCTCTCTTACAAATTATGTTTCAAAAGCCCACACATTCTGAAAGGCCTCACTTCTTAACACCACAACCTTGGAAGTTAAGATCTCAGCATATAAATTTCGGGAGAGAACAAACCATTCACAAGACCATAGTACTGGTCTTGTAATATAACTCATAAAAAACCCTAAGGCCTTTATGTCTAGTATCTCAAGTTTTCAGTTTCTAGGGACCAACAACTTAGAGTAAGTTAAAATACACACAGGGTGAAACTTATGTGAATTTTCTGGAACAAATATAAGCAAGAAATGCCTTTTCAAATAAAACACAATTTCATAATGAAGTTGCTTAGGATAGAGTGGAATTTAACATAAGTTGATGGTTCCACATTAGAGTCCATCTGAGAAAGAACTAGTTTCTTAAATTAAGATTTTTTTCTGATTATAAAAATAATATATATTTTGGGGGAAATTTGGAAAATTAGGGGGAAAACTGCCCATACTGTTAATCACTCAGATCTACTGTTAATCACTCAGATCTGCTGTTACAATGGTTACGCTTACAGGTCAGATATGAAACACAAAATGTGCTTATATTTAAATCCATGGAATTTGATAAGGCCATCTTGGGAGTCTGTGGATAGAAAGAATATAGCCTAAAATAGAACCTGGAACAGTATTTGAAGAAAGGTTAAAGGAAGAACAGCAAAGAGAAATATGAAAGAATGGTCAATGAGATAGAAGAGTATGTTTCAAGAGTATGTTTCACTGAAGGCAATAAAAGATACTTCAAGAATGAAGGAGTGATTAACCATGCAACATGTATCAGGCTGCACTGAGTAAAATAAGGACAGAAAACTGTCCAATGGATTTTGCTACACAGAGGTTAACAGCTATCTATGTTGATAAGCAGGTTCAGAGGAATCCAAATCAGACTGGACATATATGTCTCATGAGAATCAATTGAAATTTTTTTTAATTTAATGAGCTACTTAATTTGGTCATTTACAAAATAAATACATAGTGACTATACCAACTATATAAAGCCATTCTTAGAAGCTATAAAAAAGGATAAAATTGTTAAGAAAACAATTCATTCACAAGTACACAAAAATTTAGGCATAAATGGGAAATGTGTGGAGATCTACATACAGAAAACTCTAATCTGTTGAGAAATAAAAGGTATAAATAAATAAGGAGATATACCATATCTCAAACTAAAAAGACTATCTTAAATTCATTAACTCATATCCATTCAACATTTATCGAGTTCCTACTTCTATGACTCTAGGCACTTGGAATGGATCAGCAAATAGCATTTAGATGTCAGAGCTATTTGATTTCAATAGGAATATCACTATGCTTCACCATTAAACATGAGTTGGATGTTGACTAATAAGACTTTCATTAAAGCATCTTATTAATACTTATCTATTTTTCTTATCTTTTAAACCAAAATCGAGAATTTTATCAAAAGCCTCATTTTTCTTTCAACAACTAATATTCTCTATTAGTATTATTCCCAACATTAATCCATTATTGAATTGATTAATTCTAATCTTCTGTAGAGGGTTCTTTTAATTACTGTTGAATTTAGTATGTTAGCATTTTATTTAGGATTTATGCATCTATATTAAAATATAAATGCATTTAATAGCTCAATAGCTCAATTAGTCTTATCAGTTAGCCACATATAAATTATTTTTAAACAAATGTACATCTATTTTTAACTGCAAATTTGAGCAGAATGAGAAGTCTAATCACATGCTGACATAACAAACATTTGTCTCAAAAATCAATGCTTTTAATATTTGACAGTTACAAGTCTCATCATTATTGTTCCTTCAGTGAAATTTAAATATTCCCAAAGTCCTGAATCAAATGTGTTTTCTTAGTTTTCCAACAGCTGTGATTTGTCCTCTTTTGGTCTTTTCAGTAGAAATTGAACTATCTGAAGTAGAACATCATCATTAAAACCTTTCACATCATTCTCTTCAATTGTTTCATAAAGAGGCTTACTTTGTGTCCCCCAACATATATTTTTACGAGGGTTATTTTGATTAGCTTGTGCAGTCAATGCCAAAGTATTTAACTGGTAGCAGAAAAAGGAAAAGTATTTTCCATCTGTAATCACGCCCTGGGAGACAAAAGGTCGAGTAACATCTGCTTCGCTCCAGAATCCTGTAGGAATAAAGTTGTACTGAAATTTATACATAGAACATATTTTACCAAAACAAAACAAACACATTAGAAGGCATCAAATCTCTCTTACAACCTAGATATTAAATACTTTACTTAGCAAATTCCAGATCTCAAAGTTTCCTTATCTTCTCTATTCTAACCTATATTCCATTTCTGTAACAAGAATTCTTTCCTTCCTTCTAGTATCCCCAAAATCATGATTCATTTTTTTCAACAACTTCAGCCTTCAACAGCTTTCAACTTTAACTTACTTTATCTAAGAACAACAAGCTCTATGTATGCAAATCCCTGCCACATCTGGTACTAACTACATCATTATTCACTGACTTCAAATACGTTCAAATTTTCCCCATACCAGCAGTATCTACCACTCAATAACCATTCTGGACATTTACTTCACCAAATCACACACAAAAAAGAACCTTCAGAAAAAACTGTCTAAGGATTTCAACTATATCCTTACATAAATTCAGTATCCTCCTTTATGTATTTCAAAACTGGTTTTATAAGTTGCTGTCATTTTGCACGGCATGTCTGTCATATGTCATAAAGTTCAAGATACCTTAATACTTTCACTAATTAAACATTCTGGTTGCTTTTTTGTTTCAAGCTGACTGGCTTTAATACTTTTAAACCCAACTGCCAATACCAAGCAGTACCTTTATTTCTGCATACTTATTTTATATCATCCTTAATGGAAAGAGCCAATGAATAATATTGTTAAAATATAAAATTAATCCTACTGTAAAAAGTACTTTATTTTTCAGGAATAAACAGTGCCATTTTAACATCTTCAAGAAAGTCACCTCTCACTTCTGATTCTATCTACTATTCTCATTCTCTCCACTTAATTCTATTACAGAAATATAAGTCAACAGTTGTGAGTAGAAGGTCAAAATACAGACATACATAAAGGAAAAAGGTATGTCTAGTAATAATGCTATCAGCATTAAAATTCCTCCTGGATATCTATATAGGATTAATGTAGTTCATATAATATTACGTTGGGTTTTGGAATAAAATCCAAATGCCTCACAATGGGCTCTAACAGTCCTCTATGTCATTCTCCATTATTCAGCCCCTCCCTTTCTTCATCAGCCTTCATGTCATTCCTTAAACACTTCAAGCCTGTTTCCACCTCAGAAACTTTTAGCTGCCATTCCGTTTGCCTGGAAGTGTCTCCCCCCAGATTTGTGCATACATAGGCAGCTCTTCACCATTCAGGTCTCAGGTCAAAAGTTATCTTTTAGTGATTTCCCCTGAATGACTTTATTTAAATAGATTCTTCCCCATACCTCATTTTATGTCTGCTCCCCATAAATCATCCTACCTCTTAATCTAGTATATTTTCTCCATATTGTTACCACTAGATGAAAATATTACATGTTTATTATCTTTTACTCTCTCACTATAATATAAATTCTAGAAGAGCAGGATCTGTTTAACACTTCATCTCCAAAACATAAAGTGCCTGGCATATAAAAAGCATTTGTTATTTACTGAATGAACAATCTCCTAATCCAAATCCTGGATATGGCCCTTAAAGAAATTATATAGGATAGCCATGATTTAACCTAAATATTTTATCAATAAAATCATTTCCTTTTCTACTGGCAGAAAGCTGTTATCACCTACAAAGGGTTGACTTAGTTGGCTACAGAGTTTTTGAAATACTTGCAAAAACCATTAGAAAAAGACACATTCACACAGGATGTGGTCAGTTTTAGTAAAAGATCAAAATAACTACCTAGGTGTAACTTGCAATTTTCAACTCTAAAACATTTTTTTCAATTAGGGATTTTAAAACAACTATCTTTTATGCTAATGGAAGTTTTCAAAATGTCAAGATTCAACCTACATATTACCCCAAATAAAACAATTTGCACCATTAAATTCTTGAAATGTCATAGATACTTTCAAAAAGTGATAATGCCATAAAATAAGTTTTACCTTGATACATAGCTTGTGCTCCAGTCCAAGCAAAAAGGCTTGCTATAGCATTAGCTCTAAAAACAACTTCTATTTGATCAGCACGGTTTTGCTTCAAAAGCCTTTCCCTTTTTAAAAAGCTAGGTAACAGATGAAATTGGGTGTGGCCATAACAGCATGGATCTGCAGTTTTAGAGCCTGAAGAGGAAAACAAAAACATTTCAGATAAAATGCACATGAAGAACATCTGCAGCACATGTTTTAATATTTGTTTCAAACCCATCTTTCTACTCCATACATAATGTGTTCAGTGTTCAAAATACATAAATGAGAATATTAGTTTACTTATTTTATTGATTATAATTAAGTTAAATTTCACATGAAAGCAAAATTTCTCCATCTGCTAGCCATCATAAAGCCCACACCATGACACAGAATAAGTCTAAAGAATATTTGTAAAAGTTTTATAAAATCCTGTATTTCAGTTTTTAGAAATCCCTTACCTTTGTTAGTCTCCTTGTCATATTCGGAGGATACCAACAATTCATGACTTTAAAAACTTTCCTTATCATTTAATGTAATGATTACATACTTCATAATTTTTTTAAAAAATGATTTTTTTTACTACATTTCTAAGTAAAGAAAATAGGGAGCAATATTTCAGGAAATGCTGACATGCTTGAATTTAGTGGTAAAGTCTTTTCAACAAAAAGTTTCCCATAGGTTACTCCCTAATACCATAGTGACTGAGAAGGGGCTGATTTTCAGAGTTCTGGAGGACTAGTATAAAGCCTTGTTAAAAATATTATTCAAGTTGGCTAGCAATTAAGAAAGAAAGAAAAAGCGGCTAAAGAATAAGCGACATGAGGGCAGACTTCAGGTCTTGTTAATTTGTGAATTCCTGATGGCTATCACGTGTGGCACAAACACAGTTTTTTATTAATACTTCAGTTTTTCCTAAACATTTTTACTTTTGAAAAAAAAACAGATTACTTTTTCTATATATCAACAAAGCCTATTGGTATAACTATTTTTTAAATTTAAATACTACTATTTCAGTAGAAGTAAAATTTTAAATGGTAAGCTGAAAGAGTATTTTCTTTCCAACTATATTCCCCGTGAACTATCTGAACCTTAGTTAATGCTCCAAAATTGTGTAAGACCCTCTGAACATATTTATAGTGCGATAAGTCAAAAGAGAAACTTACCAATAAATATGCTGTTTTCATATTGTCGTTTGAATAATGGAAGTGTATCTGGTTTACATTTCATAACAGGGATTTCTATAGGAACAGAATAATCCAATGGCACAAACTTAAAGAAAAAGAATAGACATACTGAATTCACAGCAACATTAGTATGTATTTTACTCATACTCTTATTATATTTGAAAATCTTAAAATGAGGTGTTTTCTACAAAATGATTTCATAATGCTAACATCTAATGATGGGCCAAATCCAGCCAGCCACCCATTTTTACAAATAAAGTTTTACTGGGACACAGCCATACACATTCATTTATATACTGTGCATGGCTGCTTTTACGCTGTAAGAGCAGAAGTGAACAGTTGCAATGGAGACTTACGGCCTACACAGCCTAAAATATTAACTATTCTCAGAACTTTACAGAAAAGGTGTGACAACCCCTGACATAGAAACATGGACAATACTGGAAATATGCTTGTTTTTCTCCAAAAGAACTAAATATATGTAAAATGGCCCAGCTCATAACTGTAAAAATCCCTTGATTTATGACTTGTGTAGTCACTATAAATCATAATTATAAACTATTATCAGCATTTTTATATTAAGAGAATGAAAAATATCTGTACAGTCCTACAAAATGATGGCTTAACCTGTCACTCTTAAAATAATTCTTTGACCTTTGTGGAATATGCCATAAGCAGATTAAAAAGCTAAAAAGGATTTTCAGATAAGATGTCTTCAAAGGAAACTTAAAAGGCAAGAGACCCACCCCAAACTTTTATCCTACTAAATCTATTACCTATACCTGCGTATGACATTTCCTACATAAGATGTCAATAGATACACATGCAATAAATCCTTACCTCTGGCAGTTGCTTGGATATGCGGATCTGGTTGTGTGGTTTATCATTTATTTGGTATCGCAAAGCATCCACTCGACCTTTTCTATGACCACGGGGAATAATTTCTTCACCACACAACCAGTAAAAGTTAACTGAGCGTTTATAATCTACCAAAAGATATTCAAAATGTTCTCATCTGATCATTTAAATAAGTTTTGTTATGATTAGAACACTAAAGAATATTAACTTTAAAACAGACAACTTAAAAAAGGTGTCTAATTTAAAAACACATAAAAATTACTGATATAAGATAACCTGGGTTATGAGATAATTTAACTTTATTATGACTTAAATATAACACTCAAACATTTATTATCTACTTGTGCCATCATTATGCTGAACACTGTAACCAAAGAGGTTTCTCGGTTAGAAGTAATGAAAATAAAACTAATAGGAATACCACTCACCTGGAATAAAAAGTTTTATAGGAATAAGCTATTTTATGAATTACCAATTCAATGTTCACAATTACTGTAAAAGGTGCAGATAGTTTTCATCATCTCCATTTTATATAAGAGGAACCTGGGTCTTGACCAAGTTAAGTAAACTTTCTAGGCCACCAATTAGGAGTAGTCAAAGTCCAGGATGTTTTCAAGACCACTTCCTTTCCAAACCAAGACGGGAAGTAACATGCACACTACAAGGCTCAGTTGGGCAAACATCTACAGTCATAATAACATTAATTCAATAAATATTAAGACATCCACTGGGAGGCAGATATAAAGTGAACATGTCAGAAACATTGTTTTTCAAAATTATCTATATGTTAATTATTTTTCTCATCTGCACTGTAGTTAAACAGAAGATACTGATTGTTTACTGGGAGCTCGGAATAGCTGGGTTTGAAACTAGACCCCAGTCCCCAATGTACCAGGTATAGAGTCTTAGACTACACACATTTAACATTTCTGTGCCTCAGCTTTGTTTTTTTCTTTTTTTACAAAACAATGCTACCTACTGTAAATGGTTATAGTGAGGATTAATTAATTGGCACATAAAAATTTAGAAGAGAGCCTGGCACACGATATTGAATAAATGCTAGGTATTTTAGTTAATATAGTATTTAATCTCCATAATTCTACGACGTACTATTACCGTAATTGTCATTTGAAAAATGAGAATAAGCTAAAAGAGGTTAATTTACATATAGTCACTTAGCTTGTAGGTGGAAGAGCCAATAGGCAACTCAGGTCCCACTCTCTAAGTGCCCTTTCTCTTAACCACCGCCGCTCTCCCATTTGGCTGGACACCCACAAAGCGAAGTCAAGGAATGGAATCCTGAAGAGCTCAGGCTACCAGTCTAAGAGCTGAACAGCTACTTGGCAGCGCCGTCTCCAGATTCCTAATGCAGAGACTGCTACTACACCAGGCCGCCCCCAGCTAGAAGGGAAGGGACTAGAAAAAATGGACCAAGCAAAGAAAGAAATGAAGAGGCGGCAAATCTGTGGCGACCCAGTACAATCCCCTTCTCTCCTGTCCCCCGTGACAGGTCCGAGGCTCACCGAGGGCGGCAGTGGCCAGGACCGGGTTGTGCGGGCTGAGCAGGCCCAGGAGGGTGGCCACCAGCTGATCTAGAAACGGCGAAGTTATGATTTCACGCTCCTGGTGGCTGTGCACGCGCCTCTTGCGCCGCAAGTAGAAGTGCTCCTGCAGAAGGCAGTCGAAGGCAGCGGCCCGCAGCGCCGCCAGGTCCAGCCCCGGCGCGGGTTCGGGCTCCGCGGGCGGTGGCGGCAGACCGGACAGGAACACGGTCTTGGTGAAGCCCTGGTACCAGCGGTCGGCGTTCAGGGAGAAGGTCTGCGGGTAAACCACGTACTTCATGAACTGCATCTTGGTGAGGATTTGCAGCTTCTCGTCCACCGACTCCGCCGCGTGCACCGTAGCCTGCCAGCGCTCCACCCGCCGCTGTCGGGCAGCCTTGCTGTCGGCTGTCATGGAGGCCACAATCGGCGGGTACCGCGCGACGGGGGTGGCCGCGACATCTGGGCCGGTCGATTCTGGAGCCGTGGCTACGGCCTCAGCCGCAGTGTGTAAGGAAGGCCCCGGAGCGCGCAGCGCAAACCTCCAACACCTGGCCGCCGCCATTTTCGCCCGCGGTTCGGGGCCCGGAGGTCAACTTCAGCACCGGTCCCGGCACTCTTGCTGCAGGGACCAATCGGAAAGCGAAATCTTAGCCAGGCTTAGGAGGCCGATTCTCAGTGGGCGTTGGGATACGTTGCGTCATTCACTTCTTAGCCAATCAGGTTGCTTCTCCAGTGGCGGTCTGGAGGGTTTATAGGTGAAAGGAGAAATTGTGAGCCTGAGGGTTTTCCGCCAGGCTGACAGAGGGGGAGAAGCTGCTGCCTGGATTGCTTTTAGAACGGGGAGCCTTCTTGCCCGTAACCATTTAGGAACATGCTGCACGGAATCTTCTAGCCCTTGGTTAAATTTACTGCTTTCATTTGTGTATCCCACACCACCGCTTTTCTGTTTTAGTTCTAGCGATGGACACTTATTTTTGAAAATAAAGTATTAACGTATGTTTTGATATAAATGATTATTTTGAAAATTATTTAAGCATCACTCATGTGTGACTCTTTACTACTAAACTTTAGGAAAATAATTCTATATACTTGTCTGTGCTAATGTGTAATTTGTTTAATGATATTTTAAAAAGAAGGGAATGTATTGTTACTTGGATTTAACTCAGGAAAAAAGAAAAATTTAAAACTACTAAAGAATTCTGTTTAAATTTTGCTCTTTATTAAAACCCATTATTAATTCAGCATGAGTTGTTCCTAGTAATCTGTGAGCTCCTTGAAGAAGGGACTGCTTTATGTTTTAATCTTCAGCAACCAATCAATGCCTGTGCATAATGGATGCTCACTAAATATCTGCTCAGAGATATGATGGAAATCACTCAAAATCTAAACTTATTTCAAACTTATTTCAGATAATCTAATTTATTGACTTGCTCTCCTACTATAATTAAGAACTGGAATAATATCGATTTGGATTTATCGTAATAACTCTTGAGGGTATTGAAAATCAAACATCTTGTTGCTAAAAGAGACTTATAATTATGTGTACTTTTAAGTTAGAACTGATGGTAAAATTTAACTATGAGATTACAAGTTTATTAAACTGACCTTTAAAAATAAAATATAATGCCTCAATTTCATTAATATCTTCTCTGAGAAATTTCTAGCAGAATCGCAAATATCCTTTTGACTTTAATAATAAAAAAAGGACATGGAAGACTTAAGATCTTTAAACCCATATTCAGTATTTGAAGGATAAAAGTTGCTGAGTGCAGTGGTCCTAGCACTTTGGGAAGCTGAGACATGTTCCTCTAGTCCCAACTACTTGGGAGGCTGAGGCAGGAGGATCACTTAAGCCCAGGAGTTTGCCTGTGCAGTGAGCTCTGATGACACCACTGCACTCCAGCCTAGGCAACCATGTCTCAAAAAAAGGGAGGGGGGTAAAAATAAGGTGCTCAATGTTATCTAAATTGAAGTGATACTTTTTGTGTAAATAAATAATAAATATGCTTTTAGAGAATGAATCATAGAAATCCTAGGTCAATATCTATAGAAATTCTCATACTATTCCTGCATAGATATTAGGATTAGAAATCAAAGCTAAAGAGCAATTAACACTAAAAGACATAATTCTGTCAGTGTCTTTATGCTTCGTTGGTGAGCGAATCAAAATAATTCCAATTTCTTCAATATTTACTGGCTATCAACATTATGAACCAAGGATGGAAGCTGTGGGAAAGGGCAAGCATACGTAGTGAAGGATATAGCAGGCAGGGTCAGAGGGGAGATGGGGTAAGGCCAGCAATGGGCCAAATAGCATACCCATGAGAAAAGACAAAGTCAGAACCATGGGAAGAAGGCTTTCTTTTTAGTTTGATCCAGAGCTTTCGTATTACTGAAAAGGAAACGGACATAAGGCCAAAGTTATATAGTGTGGTAGGGGCAGTATTGGGACTAGAACTCAAATTGCCCACCTCTCAGTCAGTTTTATATAATGAATTTTATTGAATGCATTTTATATGTTAGGCAGTGACCTAAGTGCTTGGTATACTTATTAAACCAAATGGACAAAAGCTTGTACTCTAACAGGTAAACAGACAATAAAATATGATCATAATAAATAAATTACATGATGCGTACCCATTTTAATACCCATCTCTTCTTTTGAATAAGTCTTATCAAGTGGATGCTGAAGAAGTCATCAACTGCCAGAGTGTCTTATTTTTGGACTACTCTGTTTATTCATCTATATTACCATCAAAGATTTATTTAATATTTAATGTATGTTAAATGTTAAGCATAGAAATAAATGAATATGATATGTCCGTCTTCTTGCAGTCTTCAAACCATAACTGTGAAGACCTTTTCATAAAGAGATACTTCAAATATAATGTAATAGATTAAGACTGAGTGAGTAACTAAGATCAGTCAAGAAGACACTCCATGTCTATGTGACTGACCCCTAATAAAAACCCTGAACACCAATGCTCAGATGAGGTTCCCTGGTTGGCAGCACTTTGTATATGTTGTCACATATCTTTGCTGGGAGAATTAAGCATTGACCATACAGCTCCAATGGGAGAGAACAAATGGAAGCCTGCACTTGTTTTCTCCAAGATGCTGGCCTATGTGCCTTTTTCTTTTACTGATATTAATCTGTGTCATTTTATTGAAATAAACTACAACATGAATATAACCACTTTTATGAGTTCTGAGTCCTTCCAGCAAATCATCAAACCTAAGGATGGCCTTGGGAACCCCCAAAATGACAAGTCTGGAAACACCCATTTCCACATTACTTATTATCTGACTTAGAGGTGGGACCAGGGGAGACTTGGCAGCCATTGCAAACTGTCAATTCATATTGAGTTTCTGTGAAGCTAACTCTTGTCTTAATATGTGAGATATGACTAAGCTATAGCCCTTCTCTGTTGTTATAGTCATTAAAACTCAAATTCAACACTTTACATTTATCTCATTTACTGCCATTTTATCTAGATCAGACAACTCTATATTTTCAAGATCTTTTAAGGTCCTAACTATATTACCAGCATTTTTGTTATTATTCCTTCCTCATCTTGCCAAAGTGCATGACATGTCACCATTCCTGATCATATCTTTGTACATCTCCCATAATGTATATTCCGTGAGAGTAGGAAGCATATCTGTGTGGTTTACAGCTATCACTCTAGTGCTAGAAGAATACACATTTTTGTAATAAATAAGAAGCTATTTTATCTCTCATTATTAGATTCTTTTTAAACATATACATTACCCTAGGAATAATAATATAATTAGTGTTAAACAATTATGTGTAGTTTGGATTGTGTATTATACTGTCTACAACTAGATAGGAGAAGGACATCTAGGAGCAGAATGTATTTAAGACTCCTTTTGGCTGTTGTGAGATAAAAAGAGAGAAGCCTTTGGAAAGTATGAAAAAGAGCCCATGGAGGAAAGATCTGGTTGGAGGACACAGTAGGAAATTCTGACTTTCAGTGGCCACATGAGTATGCTGAGCTACTGAACACAGAAGGGAAGAGAAAGGTAACCAGATCATGCACACTGAGCCAGGAATAAGGCAAATGTCTTACTTGCCTCCAGTGCAAAACATAAGAAGGTAATTAAAAAATTTAGTAATAATAAATAATATCTATTATTCGAACTAAGGATCCTTAATAATAATAAACATAAAAATATTTTAATGAAATATATCTTAAAATCACAATTAATGCCAAAAAGTCCATAGTGAAAAAAATGAAGACAGAATCAATAGAAATACTGATCCACTCACAATCCATAAGTGAGCCTCCAAGAGACCATGTATATGATGCCTCCTTAAATATTAAGCTAGTTGAGTTTCCCTGCATCCTATTTTCTCTATCCATACATAGTTTCTGCTTCTTCCTCCCCAATAAAGACTTTTTAGGGGGTTACTAATGAATTTGAATATCATCTTTTGAATATAGGAACAGATTTCAATATAACTTAAGATATCCCACTATACTGATTATACTCCAAACACTGGACTGCATATTTTCCTATTTCTCTGTCATTTAAATATAAATAGGTCTGCAATATGAATTACTGAAATTCAAACATATATTTTAAATGTTCTTTCAACTTACACAGCAGAGTGTTCCTTAACTTTTGCACATGGCAGTAATCTGTTATATTTAGACCATATGGCTGCATTTGATATATCAAATGTCTTTGGCAAGTGAAGTCATCCCAGTTTTATGGAAACTTGTCTGCAATATGACATGGGGGAAAAACAACAATTTTCCTCCAATTATTCATATTTCTTTCAAATTCACATGGATATAAGTTGACATAAAAACTAATTTTTTTTCTAAAATAACTCAAGTAGCTAAAATAACCTCCAATAATTTATAAATAGGCATCAAAGTGTATGATACAATGGGAAAGTAAATTGTAACCACCATTCTGGAGAGAATTTTGGTGAAAAATTTCTGCCTCTTAGAGTGTTCATTACTTTTGACCCTGAGGAAATAGTTCACAATTCAGTCAGAGAGTGAGTTGATATAATTTTAAACATTAAAAATATATACATATATTTTAATATTTTTAATGGTGACAGTGGGTCAACTGTTACCCAACTCCCAGAAAAAAAACTTAGTTTTGCCCAGGTAAAGGGAGAGAGGGTCACTGATCATGACACCATTACCGCCCCCACAGTCTTCTGCAGATCTAAGTCCTCACTCTCTAATCAAGATCTTTTAAAGTGTCCAGAATTGTTGACCTGCAGGTGGGGACAGTCCTCCCTCTAGGACAACCTGGTCTGTGAGTCCCTTCCACCCAGCTTCCTAGTCCTCTGTCCAGAACAGTTTTCTCTCTCCTCCCAATTAGTGGACCCCTGTCCATTCAAACAGTCTCCTTTCTCCCTTGCATTTGAGTCACCACTCTGCCTCTTCTTCCCCTTCCTCCAGGCCCTATTTTATATGGAGGCCTCAGAGTGAGGAGGAAAAAAAGTCCTGGAAACATGTCCTTTAGTTCAGGGTCCTTAGAATCAGTGTTTACCCTTCAGTGTAGTCTGAGGTAGAGAAAATGGCCTCTGGGTAAAAGTGAAAAAGGGGAAGGGGAAATACATCAAGAATAACTTTCTCCACAGTTAGCAATAAAATATTGCCCCATTTGTAAGAGCAAATAACCTAATTATATACATATATAATCCAGTTAATTATAATAACCTAATTATATATAACTCTAATAATAGGAAACTAATAAAATAAATTGTAGTACATTCAAATTAAGACTATTATGAAACTACTAAAGCAAAATTTATAAAATAGTAAAATACTTTTGAAATAAGAATGACTTTAAAAATCATGATTAAAAAAACTGTATACACCGCATGATCTGAAAAGAAACATATACACATAAAGTCACAATATAATGTTAGCAAAAGTTGAAAACAGATGATGGGATTATTGGTATCTTTCCTCCCTGTAATTTCTAATTTATCTTTACTAGACACAGATTGTCTCTTTCTTTTAAAAATCAGAACAAAAGTTGGCTTAGAAGTAAGAAGTGAGGAAGAAAAGTAATATATCACCTGAATCTGAATAGATGCAACACATAGTATTCCATCAAATGGCCAATTACTTGCTGAATATATCTGATTGTGTAGAGCCCAAAGTAGAATCCTGCATTAGATTGAACTGATCCTCTGTGCTGAAGTCCAATAGTCTGGATACCCAAGTTCAAATTTGAAGAGGATAAACTGGAAAATTAATGATATTTTAGTGACCGTATCTTTATACAGACCCTTATACATCATATACATTTTGCATATGTTCCTACAGGGGATGGATAAGCATTGTAGAGCTATGAGCAGAGAAGGGGTTACGTGTGAAAAAGATAACTCTGATGGTAGTGAAGAACAAATAGGAGAGGCCAGAATGCAGGTATAGAAAGCACTAATGAAGCTATTGTAATTGCTAAGAGAAAAATGATGAAGCATGTGGGCAGGGCTAGGAGAGTAAACAAGAGATGTTGGAACACCCAGAGACAGGCAAAAGCAGGCAGGAATACCTACCCCAAGTTCTGAAGACGCCAATGGAAGAAAAAGCATTATCGGAACCCAAAGAGACCTGAACTCTGAAAGAGGGCCCACCTGATGGGAACTTGGTCATGGGGAAATCCGGATACAAAGCAGGGGGGACATACAGAAAATATACCCTCACTTCTCTCTTGTTTTACCCTTTGGCCAAATCTAGCTGGGAGCCAGTCAGCAATGAAGCCCAGAAGAAGCAGATCACAGGGCTCAGCTTCCCAGCGCACAGAGCATAGCAAAGAACGAAGCCTGTGCAGATGGCAAATACCCAGTGCATAAAGTACAGAGCCTGAGCGAAGAGGGAGACAGAAGAGGAAGCCAAGGGCATCATTTATGTAGACTGTCATGTGAAAGATAGATCGGATTTCTCCTTTTTATATAGCCAGTTAGACAGAACTGGGATGTTAGAAACAGGTTTCACATGAGATTTTTGCTTCATTGAACAAATACTGAGTGCTTACCATGTGTTCCACACTGTGCGAGGCATTGAGGATTCAGCTGTGAACAAAACAAACAAAACACTTTGATGAAGCTTCCTTGCTGGCCCAGGAAGACAGAAAATAAATAAATGTGCAACATTGCATTTGGTGGATAAACACACTGAAGAATAATAAATGCAATGGAACAGAGAGTCATGATGTGGGTTGCCTTCTTTTATATAAGTTGATCAGGAAAGACTTCTCTGATAAGGGATATCTGGGCAGAGAACTTGAGGGAATGGAGGAGTGAGCCACAAAGATATCTGAAGAAAGAAGGTTCTGGGCAGGCAGACTAGCAAGTGCAAAAGTTCTTAGGTGAGGAGGAGGAGTAGGAGAGGGGGACAAGGTGAAGGGGGATGGGAGATGGAGGATAACATCAAGAGCAGGAGGAGCTACTTCTATTGCACTTATAACTCCATAAAGAAATTGTCTTGTTTGTGGTTGGAAAGATCCAAGGAGAGAAACTCAGGGATGTGGTATCTGGGGTTAAGCCCTTAGAATTCTCTAAAGAAATAAAATTGTAATGAACTCTATTTTTACAGCAATGTAAATTCATTACATAAGATCTGGAACATTCAGAAATTACAAAATCTTTTTCTTTTTTTAAAAATTTTATTTCAGAATATTATGGGAGTACAACCCTTTGGTTACATAAATCGCTTTTGTACCATTTGAGTCAAAGTCATAAGTGTGCCCATCACCCAGCTAGTGCTCATTGTATCCGTTAGCTGTGAACTTCCCCGTCCCCTCTTCTCCCCTCCCACTTGCTGATTTCCAATGAGTGTTATTTCCATATGCCACAATCTTTTTCTTTTGGTTGTATTTTTGTTTCTGATTTTTGGAAAGAATATGTCCCACCCCATAAAAACAATGATATTTCATAGTTTAAGAATATTTTTCTGATTTAAATAAACTTTAAAAAAATTTCAGAATAGTTTTAGATTTACGGAACAGTTGCAAAAATATAGCGTCCCATTTCTGTGTACCTGTTAACATTTTACATTCCCGTGGTACCTATGTCACAATTAAGAAACCAACATTGGTGCATTTTTATTAACTAAACTATATTCTTCATTTGGATTTCACTAGGTTTTCCATAACGCTTTTTCTTCTGTTCCAGCATTCCATCCAAGTTGGAATCACATTACATTTAGTTGTCACATCTCTTAGTCTGCTGTGACTGTGATAGCTTCCCAGATTTTCCTTGTTTCTGATGACCTTAACAATTTTGGGGCTTACAAGTCTGGTAATTTGGAGTTTGATTCTCAAGTTGGACTTGTCTATATATTAATTTTTCTCATGGTTAAGCCTGGGGTTATGGATGTTTGGAAGGAAGACCACAGACGTGAAGTACCATTCTCATCACATCATATCAAATCCACATGTTATCAATATGACTTATGTTTTCATATTCTTAAGCAACCAATCTAACGTCAACTAAAGATTTATATAGTGGATAAGTACTATAAAAATATTTGGAAGTGTAAGAAGAAATTGTATACTTTTGCTATGAAATAAAAGCATATATTTCTGTACTTTGCCTGTTTTTTTAAATAAAAACTGACCACAAGATGGCACCATTAACTTACATATGGGAGGGAAGGTTGCTTGAACAGCAGTTAGGGTTTGTGGGGCTGGTGTGGTTAGAAACCACTATTTTAAAATTTTTGGCAATAACTAACAAAACCACTGGAATGTTTTTAGAGTATGGGATGCTAATTTATTATTTTTTTTAGTTTTGCAAAATATTTTCCATTGAATTCACACCCAAGTATATTTATTTGGAAATTTAATTTAAAACAGTATGGTTTACTAATGAAGTTGAAACCTCTATTCTCAATTGGAGAACAAATCTACAAAAATCACCATGAGTTGATATTATTCTTATAACGAGGAACAAAAGCTTTATTTCAACTAATGAGTATTTTCTCCCGAAACATATTAAAGATGAAAAAGAAGAGAAGAATAGAAGATGAAAATTAGCATCAAACAAGATGCTTTAAGTGACTTGAATTGGTCTTACTGCCAAATAACAGCTTAGGAATGGAAGTGTTAAATTTATATCTATCACTTTTTTACTACCAACTTTTTAAAAATTGCTTTGCATGTAAAGTAGAAAAAAATCTATTTTTAATTCCCTCCTTCCCAGCATATCTATATTGAAAACTTCCTGATTGTAACAGTTTTGATTTCCAAAGCAGGTCCATAACTCTGACTCTGCATCAGTTTTATTGTTTTATTCCTCCTGCTTTCTCTAGGGTCCTTCTCTTTCCCCTCATTTTTCTTCTCCTGCTCCTGCCAGTACCTTAGTCTCACACTTAGACCTCCGTTTCTGAACCAATTCTGATCCGTAGTTCATATGCTATTAGGCCGAGAGTTGAAAGGTTCTTGGACGTATATAGAATGACCCTCCATTTCATTTGGTTCTGTTCAACTTATTCAATGATAGCTACAGGCCAGTATCTGTGCTCGTCATTTATAATCCAAAATTAAATGAGTCTCCATCAACAAAATCTGCTTCATGTTATGAGCTTTTTTACAGACCCCCTAGTGGGCTATGCTTGATTAGTTATTAAACATTTTCTAAGTAAAGGAAAATGATGACAAGTTCATTGCTTTGGAGATAGCATGCAGTAGTGAAAAGAACACTAGGTTGTACAAGAGAAAGAGTTATATTATAACCCTGGATCCACTCTGTTTTCATCACTTTCACCAGTCCCTTAA
Organism: Lemur catta; assembly: GCF_020740605.2. Taxonomy (NCBI): domain Eukaryota; kingdom Metazoa; phylum Chordata; class Mammalia; order Primates; family Lemuridae; genus Lemur; species Lemur catta. The sequence continues at coordinate 28,862,029 of NC_059139.1, read as the reverse complement.
TCTTGCCAAACTACAATTTCCTTATCTGTAAAATTAAGGAACGAGACTAGAATTTTTAAGGTATCTTTCATTGTTTCCATTCTGTATGAATTTAGGTCATTGTTGAAAAATATTAATGACTAGAAAGTCCTTCCTGAGTTGAACCTGAGTTGAACTAAAAGTAGTTTGTAGCCTTTAGCGGTTGGTCCTAGTTCTGCCCTTGGGAATCACACAGAGCTAAATCCTTTCCTGCTTCTGTATAACAATGATTCAAATATTTGTCGACACTTGTCATTTAACTAAGCATCTTTTTCATTTTCCTAAATTCACCCAGACTTTTTGGCCATTTTAATACTAATACTCATTTTCTGTTAGCTATCATCATCTTTCTATTCTCCTCTGATGTCAGAAGCTTGTAACAGTCTTCTTAACTGTGATGCTCAGTTTAATATGCCTGACATAGTTGGAAGAACCAAGAATACATTAGGATCATTGATTCCAGAATGATTTTTGTAGTCTAATGACATCACCCATTTTATTAATCAAACTTTTCCAAACCCTCTGCCCATGAAATACTTTGACACAGGTTCCCACTGGTCTGTTGAGTGAGTGTATATGTGTGTGTGACCCAAATATACCTCTCCAGCCTTATACTGAACTGCAATGCTTCTGACATCTAGGTTATGGCTGAGTAAGTAGAAAAAGGAGTTTGTCCTCTGAGTTTTATTTCCTTTTGTAATAACACAGGCCAAGACACCACACAGGCCAAGATGTACAATGTAGTTTGGATATCTGTAGCCTCCAAATGTCATGTTGAAATTTGATACTTGATGTTGGAGGTGGGGCCTAAAGAGAGGTCTTTGGGTCATGGGGGCAAATCTCTCATGAATGGCTTGGTATTGTCCTGGCAGTAGTAAGTGGAGTTCTCGCCCTGTTGGTTCCTGCCAGAACTGGTTGTTAGAAAGAGCCTGGCACCCCCTACCCCCTCTCTCTTCCTTTCTTTCATCATGTGATGCCTGCTCCCGATCACCTTCTGCCATGAGTGCAAGCTTCCTGAAACCCTCACCAGATGCAGATGCTGGTGCCATGCTTCTTGTACAGCCTGAGAACTGTGAGCCAGATAAATCTTCCTTCATAAATTACCCAGCCTCAGGTGTTTATAGCAATGCAAAATGGCCTAAGACAATGGGTATGAGATATATACACTGTATATTTTATAGTATATATCTCGTATATATACACTATTTATCCATGATTTCTTATATTATTCGTATGGTAATTGTCCATATGGTTATCCATAGCACCAAAAAAGGAAAAATTATATCTGCTGGGTTTCTTTTAATAAAGCAACTAAAATGGACAAGTTGTAATTGGACTTGAAATCCCAAAAGTTTGAAATTATCACCTAGTTTAAAATATACAACCTAAATTAACCTATGAGTCAACACACTCTTTTGGAATATATCAAACAGTGTGTTAAGTGGCTATATAGAAACAAAAACATTGGAATACTAATATAAGTGGCTTAGAATGTAGGAAAAAGAAACAGATGAACTGGTTTCAAATCTGGTGTTTCCCATTTACTATAGTTCACGTATTTGGTTTAATACCTATTCCCAGAATTAGTGTAAGTTTAATTAAAATAAGGTATGTAAGGCTTTTAGCATAGCACCAGTACACAGAAGGCATTCAGTAAAATGCAGCATATATGATGAATAATAAACAGTTCTCAAATATATTTGTACTTTCTGTGTACACAGAATTGACATATGTTTAAAGAAACTTGTTGATGGAATTATCATGATACCAGAATATCTGGCACCTTTTGTGATCCTCAGTCAGTGCTTATGAAAAAGTTGTCAAGAATTGAAGAATTGGCATCTGGTGATGAACGAGAACTATCTTACGCAGGATTAATTTCTGATGGAAGCTTTTTTAGCATTCTTGCCAACCAATCTTCCTCCTTTCTTTAGTGTGGTGGTAATAGTGTTTGATTGTGGTTTCTACATAGAAATATGAGGGAGATGGGGTAGCTAAAGGCCCTTTTGTTTCTCTCCTCACTGCCTCTTTAAACTCTGCATTTCCTTTTTAACTTGGGGCTTTTGGAAAACTGACCGTGGGAAAAAAAAATAAAAACCTTCATGTAACAAACCGTGTCTTATTCCCTCAGTATTTTAGAAAATGGTTACATTGGAGTCAGGGTCTCTGCATTTGTGCCTCTAAATGAGGACAGTTTTGGGGATTTCAAAAGGCTTTCACCATTACCTCATTTCCATCCCATGGGTGCATTTAAGTAGCCTGGTCAGCAAGAAGTCAGATGATGAATTCCTCATTACTGTGTAATTAAACTTAAGATTCACTGACTGTCCTCCCATTCCAATAGCCACAGTTATCAATCTTTCCAGAAGAATTCATCATCTGGGCCCAAATCTTACAATATTTTGCCCCAACACAATTTGACTGTGGCTTAGTGACCATTTCTCCTACATTGGTAATCTATTGATTTGTATCCACTGATCTCTGTCAACATGATGACACTAGAATACATCATAATTACTACATAGATATGGTATTATGGGTTATGTATATTACTTAGTTATCAGAAAAGCAGATTGAGCCATATTAGCTCACACGCTCTGTGACACTACAAACTGTAAATTAGGCAATTTTAGAAAATTTATAAAATTTTTCAGCAATTTACTAAATAAATTCTATACTCACAAATATATTGTCAGGTTATTTATGTAGATATTCAAATTATAGACCTCCTTTGGGGATCTACAAGGTCCATAGGGGCTTTCTCTGTTTTCCTTTTGATCTTTATCCTTTTATAAAAAAACCCTTTGTTTTGTTATATATAAAGAAAAATTTTTTTGGCATTGATAATTTGCACCTAAAAGATATTTTCTTAAGTCGGAAAATTTCAAACTTGCATTCGTGGATCCACTATTTGTTGATTTGTTAAAATATTTTTTTCCCTTTGAAAGAAATCTGTTCATTATTCAAGCTTGAGAAGAAATACTCAAAGTGCATTTATAAGTAGCAAGCACAATCTTATTAAGTTTTCCATAATTTAATTTCAATGATATTGATTTTATCTGATGGACGGACACATTAGTCTTGATTTTTCTGATCCACAGGATTGAACAGAAACTATTGTAAACCCCCACTCTGCTGACCTTTTCCCTCAGAGGAGAGTTAAAGTCAGCAATGATGCATGTTCCAGGATATTTGCAGGAAAAAGAGTAAAAGGTCCTCTTAAGGCTGTCCCCTTCACTTGTCTTTTCATATCTTGGAGACGTAGGGAGGGCTATCAGCCAGTGCGGTTGCTGGCTGTAGATCTGCATATCTTCTCCCCAGAGATCAGCACAAACTGGGCATTGGGACAGAATCTTTGAGGGGGCTGGTGGAAGTTCTCCACTCAACAGTGTGCTCTGAGACCATAAATGTTCCAGGAAAACATCACAGAGCACTGTTCTGTTGACTAAATGGCCCTAAACTCTCAATCTGTCCTTGTTGACCTAAATGAAATAATATGGCTTATAAAAGATGATGCCTTTGCAAGCCAATGACTCATTAAGCAATTTATATTATGATGTTAACGCAATTTCTAAAATTGGTTGATGACTATCAGGAGTGGTGTTTTAACTTAGAATTCAGAGACAAATCTGGTTTTACTTCATGTTTGTTCTGTATAAGATAGCTGGATAAAAGAACTACAAACTATGACATATAGGTATGTATGTCTTGATTTAACATCAAATGACAAATTTATAGCAAAATAAAGGGTTATTATGATTAATTTCCTCATATGTACATATTATTGTTACCAAAAATGGCATGATTTTTCAAAGAACATCTATTTCCCTCTGCTAGAATAACTCTCTTCTAACTCTGAAAACTGATTCCTCAGACTCTGCTCTTTATGCACCGTGGACATTGGCAGGGAATCTGGCAGAGAGAATCCATCCCAGCCCTTACCTTAGTCTGCCATTAATGATCTGGGATCAGGATATTTCCTTGACATTAATATTGGAGCTGGGAATGTAATCTTCAGCTACTTTATTGAGTTTAGATGACCCGTCGGATTTGTAGTGGCTAACAGATTTAATTTGCAGCTCTAGATTATTTCCATAAGTCACCATCAAAAGCTGTGTATTAAAACTCTGTTATTCTAAAGCTGCCTATTAGCTGACAAGGCTTAGAAGCCCCTTCAGCGAGGCAGAATGGATTGGCTATGATCCGGCTATTTCTATGTGAACTTAAGCTCTGAACTACAACAATGCCAGCAGCTAGTCACTGATCTTGCCTTTGTTCACCGCCCTCAGTGATTACATAGACAAATGCAGTTTTAGTCCCCTCCCCACTGCAGTCCATCTGCCACATATTCACTTTTCACCAGCACTTAATTTCCTATCAAAATATTTTCCAGGATGAGAAAAGAACCAACTTCCAGGCAAGAGAGAAATGAGAATGAGTGATTCTAGTTAACGACTTCCAGATAAGAACTTGCTTATTTTCCTAATGGTCTACTGGGTCCTGCTAAGCTATCATGTCACAAACAGAATAGATAATTTTAATGGGAGAACTGTCTAAGGTTTCAGGACATAGCCACAGCACCTTTGTCTACATAAAATATTTTTTAAAATAAATAAACTAATGAGACTTGCAAACAAGTGAAATCGAAGAATAATATAACTGAGCCTTCAGGCAAAATATTTTCACAACCTGTGAAATCAATAAAAGTAAAATCTCTAAGGACTAAATGCATAAATTTTTTTGTCTACCTTGAAAAAATATATTTCTATACTTAAGAGATAGTGGGAAGAAAGATGTGAATGCAGTGAAAACATATTTCTTCACTGGAAGGCAAGATTGAGAATTCCAATCTAGGGTTACATCATGTAGACTTCTCTCTATTGTTGGAGATGTATCTCCCAGAGTAGCCACTAATATGAAACCCCTGCTAAACAAAATGTAAACACTAAACAAATAGTAATGGTGGTCTTTAGCTCACCACAATGGTCTGACCACATCAAAAGTGAATGGGTAGATGGTTTCCAGAATACTGTCAAATAACAGAAAACAACTTGCTGCTGAAAATACATTGAGTGGTGGAAAAAGAGATGCCAAATTGTTTCATCCTCATAATAATAAATGAAATAAAGTAAAAGTATTAATAAAAACATAAGATCTGACCAAGAGTATCATTTAAGAAAAACATTTCCTTATGTTTTATTATAATTAATAATTATAGAAAGGAAAAACAAGAAATTGGGAGGAATTATGTTTACTATTTTCAGAACTGCTTTGACTTATAGGGTTTCTTCCCTACCTTTAAGAAGGCATTTACTTATTACTCTGTTTTTATCCACCTGTAAATGACGCCTGAGGGGAAAAGAAGTCCTACTTTCAAGAGATACTGAGTTTCACATACATACAGTGGTTTAGCTGCTCAGAAATTTAAAAAAAGGAAAGTAAAAAGTATTATTATAGCATTTGTGGCATTTCAACCTATAATTAAGGTGACCAAATATTTTCCATAACTCCCCTTATATTTAGTCTCTTACAAATATTTTGCAAGTTTATGATTTGAAGCTAAAACTTTCCACCAGTTCTATATATGTATTGCCTGGAATCACTTAAAAATAATTCAAGTTTGAATTTTGGTAATTTGTCTTTTGTTGGATAATTTAAAAGAAAGTCATTGACATTTTTACATAAAGTAAAGCAAATGCTATATTTGATTTTGGATTAGACCTTAAAATCAAATGTAGCATGCATGGGACCTTCAAAGGGAGCTTATATGAACTTGGAATATAAAAGTTTAAAGATAATAATGCCGTTCATAGATTAAAACCATGATCTAAACATGCTCTGTTGCAAATTTTACTTTGGAAATGTGTTCTTGCTACTTGGATCAGTTCCTCCTCTCTCGCTTGATTTACAGCCTCACCAACTGGTGGTTTGAATGCTGTACAGGCTGCTTAGAACACAGCAATTATTTTTACATTTTGAAAAAGGCTATATTTCTGGAAGCATTATATTCCAAAATTTCCTAATATTACATATTATTTTATATTATTAATCATCTAAGAGAAACAGTATGTAAACTTTTGAGATAAATTACAATCTTATTAATACGTAACAAAATTCAAATCTTAGATTGTTTATAGTATTTTAGTTTTAGCTCTTCGTAGCTCTTCAACACTTAGTCAATGGATAGTATGGAGTAAGGGGTATAGGATGGGAATGGAGAGAAAAGGAATAAAGGCAAATTTAGATAATCTTTTCAGTTTTACATATTATTATATAAACTATGTATATCTTTTCTATTTGTTTAAAATCCAGTAACCAGAAAGTGCAGCTGACTAAGTTGTTCGCTCTACATTATCAATGAAAGTAAACAAGTTATAAAGTTTTTTTTTTTTACTTGTAACTTGCAGAGGTTTGGTAGAGATACTGGCATATTTTCTATACCTGCCAAATTGTGAGCATAGGCTATTCATCATACATTTATTGAGAACCTTCAGTGCCTAGCTGGATTAGTCAAAGAAGTACCAAAAGAATTAGACACAGAAAGTTCTTTCAAGGAATTTAGGAGAACAGAAATTAATTGCAGTACAGAATAGTGAGTGTTACCTTGAAAGTAAGCTTAGTGGGTTTTGGGATACTGGGGAAGAAAGTCACAACAGTCCTAAAGAGTTGGCAAGGCCAGTTTAGAGGATGGTCATCTACCCTAAACTCTTCCTTCTACATTAACTCTGCTTTCTCGTGAGTCTCCAAATGCTTTAGAATTTAATGCTCCTTGCTTCTCACAGTGTGGTCTACAGATTGGCAGTATTGGCATTACCTGGAAATGCAGAATTTTGGACCCCATCCCAGACTTACTAAATAAAAATCTGCATTTAAAGGGATTGCTTGGTGATCCATAAGTATATTAACATTTGAGAAGCATTACCTTGGATTCTGTCTTCTTAATAACTTTCAGAACCAGCTGAAAGCAGAAGTTCGTATTTCCCTTTACTTTTGACCTTTAGGAAGATACCATCTCAAAGAACACCTTCATCCATGCAGAGTGTTTAAGCAGAGAGAATGGGCTCAAGATAACTCTTGACTCTAGTTCCCCACAGCCTGCATGTGAATGGAAAAGGTTCATAAATTCCTGTTTGCCAAGATCGTGTAAAAGTGATGATATGGCAGATCTGAAGACACATGGGGTTGGGACTAGGAAAGAATTAAGCACATGGGCAGTTTGACTGGAGCTGTGGCATGATCATGGACGACAGCAATAGATGCCCTGCCAAAGGCCAGAGAGAATGAATGTTTCAACAGCGGAGACCAGAAAGGACCCAGAAGGCAGCTAGTGGAACATAGGCCTCTCCCATTCCCACTCCTATGAGGTGTTACTTTTAAAGCTCAGATACCTCTCAGGGTGAGGCAAAAAAGAAGGGTGGTATGGGAATGGGAGAAAAAAGGATGGAGAAAAACCTTTAATTGACCTAGCTAACCTGAAAGAGACTAAGTTCTCAACTGCAAGAAAATGGGTTGCCTGTCAGGGTCAAGTTTATGTTTTTTTTCTCCATTAGCAGATATGAGGTTATAAGCAAAAATAATCGTTTTGTGGAAAATAAAACTCTACTTATGTGTGTCTGATTGCTAATATGACAATTTTAAACTACAGTATAAACGTGAAATGCCTTTGCTTAAAGTTGTTCAGTGGCTTCTTATGGATACTGTGTTATAGCTTGGAACACCCCATTTTATTTGGCCCTTGCCTATCTTTCATCATTACCTGAAACCAACAATGGAAATTGAAAAGTTAAAAAAAAATGCTTAAAGAAATGGAACGCAATTTCAGTGCAAGGCCAGTAGATCTGTATTGTTATGGGGGGCAGTATGTGTCTTTCTGATTCTGTGTACTGTATAATACAACATTGACTCCTTTATCAGTTAACTATGCCCAAAAACTAGTGGCTTAAAATATCGTCTAAATTATTCTCACAGATCTGCAGATTGGTTGCAGTTTGTCTAAGCTGGCTTGGTTGGATGGTCTCACTGGTCTTAACCGGACTCATTCATGCTTCTGAAGCCAGCTGGGTTCAGTTGGGGGCAGCTCTGCCCTGCATGTTTCATATCCTCCTTCAGGCTAGTCTAAGCATGTCCTTCTTGTGCTAGCAGAGGATCAAAAGTACAGGGTCAGTCATGTTACAGCTTTATAAATTTCTGTCCATGTCACATCTACTAATATTTCACTGGACAAAGAAAGTCACCTGAAAAAAACCTAGAGTCAAAGGATAGGAAAGTTTGTTCCGCTAACTATAGGAAAGCGCTGAAATCTATTTGCCAAAGAATATATATTTATAATCCAATTACTATAGATGGAAAAATAATACACTCTACCTCAAACCCCCTTTTTAAAATTACTGCCACCACATCATAAGAAAAGAGGTAGCAATTAGAGATGCAAAATCTGACACAGTGGTACTTAATCTCTCTGCAATATGACCCCATAATCAAGTCTTGCTTGTATTTTCTATCTTGTAGAGAAACCTATTTGCAGGATTGCAATTAGTCACTGAATTATATTTTACAATTCATGCATTCATAAATTTAATGGTATTGTTCTTATGTTTTATTAGAGGGGTCAATAAACTACACACTGCAGGCCAAATACAACCCACCATCAGATTTTGCGAATGAAGTTCTGTTGGACATTTGCTCATTTACAATCTCTGGGTTCTTTTATGTTACAACAGCAGACTTGAGTTTTTGTGATAGACAACATTTTTTTCTGATGAAATATTTACTGAAAAGCTAAAAATAGTTACTATCTCACCGTTTACAGAAAAGTTTGACACCCCTGATATTATATTTAAGGCAATGACGCCTGTTTATTCATCTTAGATGTTACCAAAGATCCAATTCCTTTCAAAAAAGAAGTTTTGATAAATAACAGAGCCAGAATCTAAATGCACACCTGTGGGTCCGAAGTCAAAGCTTTACTCGCATGTACTGTACCATTTCCAGTCTGGGTGATTTTCTTATAATCAACTTTTTCAGTAAGTATTTTGGTCAGGTTATAAAAATAATCAGCAAAAATATGACACAACATTAATGCAGTAGAAATAGATTATCATAATGTGTATCTACATTGTGAGCTTTTTTGCATTGAAAATGTTATGACTTTTCTCTTTGTTGAAAAATTGCTGTGAAAGAATAAAACTGAAATCAAATGGTCATTGGCATCCCGTTTTTCAGATTCAGAAAGATGCCTCCAAGTAGGAAGTCTAGAGTGGAATCCAGCCACTGTGCTGCAGCGTTTGCTAAGAGGCACAGGAAGCAGTCTTAACCACCACCCCCTAGTTGGTATATGTAGGAGCGGTGTTGCTTTTCCCTCCCAAAAGCCAAGTTAGGCACTGAAAGCAAATCTTTCAAAAGGACTAGGGAGTTCCTGCAAAAAAAGATGCTTGGCATCTTATCTTTCCCAGCTGAGGACTTGCTAAGACACAGAGACTAAAAGCTCAACTCCAGCCATCATTAGAGAAGATCCCAGTGACGGAATTCTCAGAAGAGAATTCTGAAACCTCAGAGTATATTACACTATTTTCTTCAGTTGCTTTTATTCGAGTATGGGAGGAATTAGTGGTATTTTAGATGCGTCCTCTGAAATTTGAACACAGACACTTGTGCCTCTTCTGGTATGGAGATTTCTGAAGCCCGGAGGTCTAGTGGAATGGGCTATGCTCTCAGGTCTTGAAAGGGCCATGGTGTTATATGTCTGGGAAGAAAATGGGGCCCCATAAGGGTTATGTGAGAGGGCATGAGAGGAGACCAATGGGTCTTGATGTTCCATGTAAAGGAGAATGAAGGTTAATGGTGTGGCATAAGCTGCCCTAGCTGCTCGAGAGGTCATAGAGGTCAAGCGATTAAATGTCTATATTGGCAAAAGGATTGAGAATGTTGTATTTTGGGCTTGTCAAAGAGAGTCAAGGCTGCTCTTTGAAGGGGTAAATGTGTCTGGACAAGGTGAAAAAAAATAAGCCCATATATAACTTCAGCATTGTATCAATTAGAACACTAGGAAAAGATGAGACCAATCAACCACAGAGTGAAGCCAGAGACATTTCTCCATCACCAATACCTATCCTCCACCCCCATTTCTCTACCTTTCCCCTAACTGTGAGGAGTACGTCCTTGGAAAGGGAAGAATACGAAGTTTCTCTGAGCCAAAACCTGTCACCTTACTCCAAAAGCTGAAAAGGCAAGGTTTTAGCCTGTGGTAGATAAGGGAAGGAGATGATCTTTGAATTGAATTGAGATTAAAGTTTTTAAAATGAAAAGGAATGTGTCCAGTACTAAAACAAACAAACAAACAAACAAACAAACAAACAGAAATCTCCGCTACTAACTGGACGTAATTGCTGGGGGATAATTCCCTGTGGCTGTCTTGCTTTTCTACAGTTCTTGCAAGCAAAGGCACCAGCTGACTTTGTTCCGGGCTATCTCTTTAAGGCCATCTGTATAATGAATAACCATGGAAAACAGACACAGTGTCTCTCTCTGGAGCAAAAGGCCAGTGTAATAAAATTAATATCTATCTTCAGAGCAAGGGCAGACAAGCATAGTGTCCGTGATGAAAGATTTGAGTTCCTTAAGCTTGTATTTCCTCTCCTGTAACACAACCTGTAGGTGTAATATGGCCCTCTTCACATCACCGTGTGAGAACTAAAACTTGTGCAACTAATACAAAAATGATAATCCTCTAGCTACCGCTATTCTTAAGAAAGTAATCTTTCAGCTCTGACCCACAAGTCTTATGTCTTCTAATAGCTTCAGTGGAAATGTGACAGGCTAATTTGCCTCACTTTTCATTGTCTGTGTCAAGGAATACACAAGAGTATGTATACCAAGAAGTATGGTTCACTGGGGGCCAGCAAGGTAATGGTCTATCACAGTCACTCTCTGGTTCCCAGTGATTTTCACATTCTTCCCACTTGCAAAATATACTTACTGACCACTCCCACAAGACCTCCAAAGCCTCATTTTTTATGGCATTAGTCTCAGGCTTAGAGTCCAGAATGTCATCATTCAGGTAATGGATGAGACTCCTCAGGTGCAGTCCCCCCTGAGCTGAAGGCCTGTGAACTAAAATTATCTATCACCCATATTGTATGGTGAGGGTCAGACATTGACATATAATGGTGAGGCAGGGAAAAATGAGCCATAATAGAATATCCTATTCCAAAATGATGGGTAGAGTAGTAAGAGGCATGTAGCAGCCACTGATAAAGCAATTCTGAAATCCACCTCTGGGGGCAAGGAAAATATGTTCATTAGGACTCAGCTCTGTTCTCTGGAAGTGGTTTTTGGCAGCTCTTTGTTCTGCCCTCTAGGGTCTTGGCTCTGTCTTCTAAAATATCCTTCATTTTTTAAGATAATGCCCTATGTTTGCATTTGAATAGTTTTCTCAGCCTATTTTTGAACTGTAGAAGGTTAAGAGCTCAGAGACCTCTTTTGACTTTGAATGTGTCTTTCCCTTTAAGCCCAAGCTGATATGATGCCTTTAAAAGTTTGGTGGGTTCCCTGAGTATCAAATTATAATCCAGTCCATTAGACAAAAGCCATGCTAAGAAATCACTTAGAGACAGGCCCTTGTCTATGGGTTCCATAGCACCCAAGTGGCTTAAGAGTCTTAAGAGGCTTTTTGCTAACATAGAGAGTATAAGGAACATACCCTCAAGATTCTTATAAATTCTTTGTATGGCTGAGAGCCTGATGAAACATCACATTAAACATTTCTCAATTTTCAAAAAGAGGTCTTATAGTTGCACCCTTCACTTTATTATTACCCTGAAGTCATGTTTTACTGTCAGCACCCTGTACTTGATATTTGCACCAAGACCTATTCTTACCATGAAAACCTTTTTGCCAATCAGAAAACCTGGGAAGGAAAAACAATTTTGTTTTCCAACCCAGAAAGTCCTGATTTTTAAACAATTCCTCTAAACTCTGTTCAAAAACTGAACATTTTCCTCCTGAGTTCACCTGTCTTTTGAAATACTTTACCAAATATAGCTTTAACAAGACATGTAATACTTTCAACATTCTGCTTGAAAATTATCTTATTTAGTCCACAGATTTATTTGTCACTTTTTCTGTTTTTCAAGTTACCACTAGTGACAGCCTCTCAGTTGTTCCACCAATATATACCACAAATCCCCTCCGGCCTCCAATAGAAATCTCCTCTCTGCACTTCAAGCCTCTAAGTCTCCTTACTGCCCAGTCCTAAAGCTACTGCCTTTGTTTTAGGTTATTATTACAATAACATCTCACTTTCAGATATTAATTTCTATTTGTTACCTATTGCTAATATCAAACAGCCCCAAAACATAGTGAGTGAAAACAACAACCATTTTATTTGCTCACAATTCTATGGAGTGCCAGGGACTGAGCTGCACCCTTCTGCTGATCTTGCTTGCAGTCAGACGGTTGCTGGGGCTGGAACATTCAAGATGCCTTACCTCACATGCCTGGCTCTTGAGCAGAGACAGCTGGAAGGCTGGGACCTCTTTTTCTCTCCATTTGGTTTTTTCCACATGACTGGCTTGGACTTCACATAGTGTCTTGACCCCAAGAGCAAGAATTCCTAAATGACAAGCCCCATGAAGTGCTCATCAAGCTTCTGCTTGAATGATGCTTGCTGCTTGCATATACCCCATTGGTCAAACTCGGGAGTCAATCTGGGAGATTACATTCAATTTTGGACAATGTGAATACCTTTGGGGCTAGTTCATTGGGGGCTACACTATAAGATTCTTTCCTGCAACCCACAGAGTTTTCTCATTTATTCCTATTATTGCACTTATAACTGTAGGTTTTATGAGTTTTGTCTATTCATCATTATGCCCACAGGGACTAGAAAAAGGGCCTAAAATGCAGTGGGTTAACAATAAATGTTTGAATTAATGAATTAATGTGGAATGCTCAAAATCCAATCTATTTACAACTATTAAGCATTTCACAGCTAGGAACCAACTATACTAAAGTAGTATTAATAATTCTACACCATTGTGCTTACGTTAAATACTTCTTTAAGATGTACAGTGATTTTCCTAAAGAAAAACAAGGTTTGTCAGTAGTAAAATGGGAAATGTTTAGAGAAATAATTTGATGCATCACATGGAAGAAAAAAGCATTTGACAATTGCCTAATCCTCTCAGTTAAGAGAAAACACATAGGGAAGAATTCATTATCAAGCTTTGAGTTTTGAGAACTTTTAGCTCTTAAGAGGCGGGATTCTGCATTTATTAGTTTCCTATTGCTGCTGTAACAAACTACCACAGATTTGTCACTTAAAAAATGCCAAGTTTATCAGTTTCACTGGGGCTCTTAAGGCTCTGGGGGCAGAATCTGTTCTCTTCTCTTTTAGCTTCTGACATTCTTGACTTGTGGTCCCTTCTCCCTGTTGTCAATGCACATCATTCCATTATCTGCTGCCACCGACATATTACCTTCTACTTTTCTGACTCTGATTCCTCCTGGTCCCTCTTATAAGGACCTTATAAGGCCCACCTGGATAATCTTTCCATCTCAAGATTCTTAATCACATCTGCACAATGTCTTTTTCCATATAAGGTGACATTCACAAGTTCTAGGGATTAGGATTTGGACATATTTGGGGACCATTATTTATACTACCACAGTGAGATACTAAATTATACACAGTCTACTAAAATTATACACATTGCACTAAATTATGCATTTTTTTCTCTTTTTTGCTCAATTTTAAGGACATTGCCAGTTTTGAACAGTTTTGGGGGCAGTAGCAGAGGCAGAAAGCAGAAATAAACTGCAGATATTTCTGGCTTTTGTTTTCAGAACATCTAGGTCTTCAGGAAATTTAAAGCATGTAAAAGAAGATTCTCAGGTTAAGACAAAGTTCCTTGGAGATACATAAGAATGGGAGTGTCTGTATACAAAATAAAAAAAATAAAACCTTGCTTTTTCCTACTCTCACACACCACAACACTTCTGGCACCAGATTCTCCAGTGGACACCAGCTGAGTGTCCTCTAATTCAATTTAGTTCTGACAGTACCCACCTGGAAATAGCATCAGACCCCACAGGTTAAGGGCTCAGTCCCACAAGACTACACCTACTTCAGACCCCAATTGCAAGTCCCAGGTTGTTATCTGTGCTTCTAACCAACTGGCTGTAATTAGGGTTCCCACAATTCCCTCCTTTGGTTTTGTTAACTTACTAGAGCAGCTGACAGAACACAGGGAAACACAATTACCATTTTATCATAAAGGATATTACAAAGGATACAGATGGATAGATAGATGAAGTGATTGGATAGGGCAAGGCATGTGGGAAGGGCTGTGGAGCGTCCATGCCCTCTCGGAATGTGCCAGGCTTAAGGTACCTCCATGTGTTCAGCTATCCACAAGCTTCTCCAAGCCAGTCCTTTTGGGTTTTTGTGAATCTTCATTATATAGGCATGATTGATCAGAACATTGTGCATTGGTGATCAGCTCAAACTTTGGCCTCTCTCCTCTCTCTGGAGGTTGGGAGTTGGGGCTGAAAGCCCCAACTTTATCCTCATGCCTTGGTCTTTCTGGTAACTAGCCTCCATCCTGAGGGTATTTAGGGGCCAGCCACCGGTCATCTTATCACTATACAAAAAACATTCTAATCCATCTGGAAATTCCAAGGGCTTTGGGAATGAAGACTAAATGTAGACTCATAGTATCATACGATAGAGAGTGGGCAACCCTCGCTCAAAAATAGACAGCCCCTGAGCTTATGAAGGAGGAGTGCCACCAGGGAAGCAGCAAGTTGCCTGCTGAGAATGGGACCAAGTAAGAAAACATTCCCTCACGGAACCTGGCATAGAAGCAACAGCAAAAACCTGAAGGGATTTTGCAAACAGGGGAGTGGATGATTGAATAACGTTACCAATGACTGTCCCCCAGTGCCTTGGCATGGAAAAGAACAGAGAGGTTGACGTGAGGGGACACCAAGAATGATGACAATTGAATTTTTTACCAGATGGATAGAACAGAGTCTTGGTAGCAGAAATTAAAGTGTTGAAATTATTTTTGAAAATGATATTTCTTGCATGCCTGTGTGTGAGGATTAAGGTTCATCCCTGTGTACACATGTGTACTTTCTCCCTCTCTACCATGTTCATTATATAATTTTTAACAGTTTCAAAAATATAAAAAGAGGTGCTATAATTTTGGTGTGTAAACTTTTGAAATAAAAGCATAAACATACTTTAGAAAAACATGTATCACTCACTCTATTACTTTTTATTGGTCATGTTAATTAGGTTATTTTTCTTTTTATTCATATTTTTTCTTATAAATAATGATTTATTTATTGAATTACAGAGAAAAATGTAAATTTTTTCTCACTAGGCTTTAAATATCCTAATACCATATTTTCATCTTAATAATATCCATCGAGTGTTACATCAACTTTTTTAAAGTTGTTTTTTCAGGGGAAACAATGTGTAACTCTATGTTCCTATTTTGACATATTCTTTATGAAGATTTATAGTCTGTACACAATTTCTTTTTCCTCTGAGAGCAACTGAATTATGAAAAAAAGAAGCTATAAAATTGATTTCCAGAAAGCTAGCCAAGAGTCCTTCCTAATGAGAACAGTAACTTCAATTTTCAGATGATTTTACATAAATTGCCCCATTTGATTTCCAGAACATTAGACAGCATGGCAGACATTTTCATGTAAGCTTGACTAAATTAATTCTTTGAGATACTCATGTGAGCTGTTGTGAGGATTAGAGATAGAAATGAGAAGTTTCTAACACATTCCAGTTGTTCAATAAAATATTATCCATCATTGCTATTATTTCATACATATGAGAAGTGAGGCTTAAAGTGATTATGGCTTGTCCCAGGTCTTCTGACACAGAGTTTCATTTTCAATGCCCAACAGAGATTCCCAGTTAAATTTCTTCCATTCAAAGACTGGGACTTGATTTAACAATAGGAAAACAGCAGAAATAATCTCACAGATTGTATTCCATCTGCAGGATCTCAGCTTCTTAGGCTCAACATTCACTTCTGGACAAAAGGGCTCTGCCAAGCCTCTGATCCTCTCAACCTCCCACACTACCAGTGTTTATCTTTGGAGGAGAAAAAAGGAATCCCTAGAAAGGCCTTAGTCCTTTTCTCTTGAAGGTGGGAGAAAAACACCTTTTGAAACTACTCCTGCTGTCAAAGTTCAGGCCTTGATTTGTGAAACCTGGTCTTGCAAAAGCACTAAATCAAAGTAAAATGGATTTACATTTGTAAACTTTGTTTCCACTTAATGGGATTAGAAAGACCACTCACATTAACAAACAAAAACATCAGTTCAGCCTCAAGATGGATAGAATAGTAAATTAAATGTACACAAACTCTGAAACTCAGTGTGAATTTGGGCCTAAAAATCCTATTTTAAGATAGCTTGATGAATCAAGAAATTTCCAGAGTCTACTTATTCTTTTTTATAACTACTCTTTACCTGAGCCACGTACACTATTAAGGGAAGAGAAAAGCCACAAAAAGAGTGATATACTGTGTGCAATGAAGTTTGTTGGAGAGTAGTTAAAAAACGGGTCTTCTAAACTTCTCCAGATGCGAATATTTAAGTGAGGATTTAAACTCAGACATAGGCAGCAACACCTCTGTCGAAATCCTCTCAACATTCACAGAAGAAATGCACCATACTTTTTCAGACTAAACAGCAGTAAGTTTCCTTATTTAAAAAGTATCTTAAGTATTCCCAAATAAATTAGCTTTGAATATTTCCTGCAATAAGTAGAGCTTATAGTAATTATTTATATGACCTACTGTCTGCTTATACTTCTAACAGAATTTTTGTAATCTCTTGACTACATCTCTTTACATTCTTACCTGCCCCAAAAGAGGACTCAGTACTGTCTTCACTTTCTGGCCCGGGTTCCTATTGACATCAGATGGAACCATGTGGAAATCAACCAAGGCATATGAAATTAAAACTGCAAACTATATGACCTTTATCAATTTATTCCCTCTTTGTGGCTTTGCCTCCATAGAATCCCAATAACCAACTAAATTTGTCAATTCAAGGGATAGTCTCATTTGAATTGAGATAGAGAAAGATGAGGTTAGGGCTTGCAGATGATGTGGGATGAGTTGATAAAATAGGAAGGGGCTAGAAGATGGGCCTAAAGACTTACTCAAAAAGTTCAACAAAGACAGCAAATGTCAGGCAGATGCTGTAGGGTAAGATCAGCAAGGTGATTAAGCATCTGGATTTGAGGACCAAAGCTAGGTAAGTGGCCAAAAGAGGCAGAGACCCAAATCAATGATTTTAGTGACGAAAAGGTATCTGAGCAGAGAGTCTTGAGGGACCAGAAAACAATGGAAGTTGATGCAGAGCAACTCACAAAAGCTTCTTTTTCAAGGGATGGTTATGAAATATTATGAGGAAGTTCAGGTGTTTGGTGTTTTAGCAAACATCTTAAAGCATATACATCCAGATGAAGCCTCAGAGTTAATCTTAATCCGTTGAAGCTGCTTTTAACAAATACTGCTTTGAAACCCTCTTGTTAAAATTGCTTTAAATGTTACATGATCTCATTTATGTATGAAATCTAAAATTCTACAAAGAAAAAAAAACAACCCAAACAGTTGAATACATATAAATAGAACAGTGTTGGGGGAAATAGGGAGATGTAGGTCAAAGGGTGCAAAGTTGCAGTTATACAGGATGAATAAGTCTAGAGATCTAATGTATAGCATGGAGATACATTCAACAATATTTTGTAGTATAATGGAAATTTACTAAGAGAGTAGATTTTAGACTCTCTTACCACACAACAAAAAAAGGTAACTGTGAAGTGTTGGATATGTTAATCAACCTGACTGTAGGAATCATTTCACTGTATATGTATATCAAAAAATCATGCTGTAGACCTTAAATACAGCAATAAAAAGAGAAATAGAAAAAAAAAAAAGAAATGGTAAATATCTGAAAAGTTACTTTCACAGCCCACTTTTAAATCACACAGTGAGCTCATGGATATTATTCATGGGGAAGCCAAGCAGAATTTATGCTTACGCATATGCTTGTCTACTCCGCTTCCAAAAATCTCACCCCTACATTCACTATGATATCAAGTAAAAGTAAAAGAATTAATTAGCTACTACTTTTTGTGGAAGACATTTAAAAATAAAAATATGGAACTGCCAAACACCAACAATGGCCAAGGCAGAGTGGTGCAGAGGGAGCCATTGTATTGAATGTCTCATTCTTAGTGGGTGTTAGAAAGCTACCAACAGTTACAAAGTTTATATGGGACCTTGCTTCAATGATGTGACTTCAGTAACTCCAGTCAATGTCTTACTGAAAAAAATATACTTTTCACCATATACTTATTTTGGTTGTCCCAAATTTTATTGATTGGGCTGCCATTGACCCTAATCTCTATATACTTGCACACTGACAAACTTCCTTCTCAAATACAACCAGAAAGCATGCTGATGTACATACCTCTTAGCCCAGTATATCTACTGACAAATAGCTGATGAGGCACTGCTGAGCTGAGATAGGAGCTCCTGTATCTCTGTACCTAATTTTGTAGCACTCTTAATAAATGAAGTGTTTTCAAAACTTACAGCATTCACTGTTCTGTTCTTTCTCATTACTGTCTTTCCATAACACTTCATTTGTAGGGATTATATCTATGAGTATACTGTACAGCATCACTAGGCAACCATGCCCAACACATACACACACACATTTCTGACTAGTTGTTTTCTATTATTTCTTGTAGTCTTCAAACAGATGTACAAAGAGGGTAGTCATGGTGGCAATAATCATTGGGTTATGGGGCAAGAAGAATAATTTCAAAATATGGCTCCCATATAGTAGAAAAATACATGCCTAGTTTCCTGACTGATGCAGGTTTATTTCTGAACCAGGGAAAATAGCAGGAAAAGGAAATTTTTATCTACTTTTAATTAAGCAAAGAAAGGTCAGAATACCTATTGCAATATTCAATCCAACTCTTTTAGTTCTCCGGTTTATGAAATTCCTCATAGTTACTGGCAATGAGTTTATTGTCGATTTTGGTTTATAGTGTTTTGACTTTTGTGATCTTCCTGTGCCTTCACACGTATGTTTGTAAAATGTTGAGCCCAGCTGGACCATGGGCTGCAAACCATATGCCATTTTACACCAGAAACCTGTTTTCTCTCTGGACCTGCTTGCAATTACTCCCATCTACTGATTTCCTGAATTTCTGGCACCTCAGCTCAATTTCTACATCTGCTTTTTACCCATTTAGTTTGTTGAACATCTCTTTCCAAGCTTCTTGGACTTAGTTACCCACACACTCTGGGATCTGCGCATTCCTCTCCTCTGGTTTTGATGTCATCTGTCCTCATCCCCCATTCCAGCTTTTGCACTGAAACAACCACCAGATGGGGGCTTGCCCGCAGCACTACAGCCAAATGCAGGGTAGTAATAATTATTTTGTAATAGCAAAGCCCCTGTGCAGTCTTTGAATCTGGTGAGCTTGCCTTTCTAGGGTATGAGTATTATATTATTATTATTTTTATTTATTAATGTTTTGTGTATAGTCTATGGCCCTTTTTCATTAATTTCTCCATGGTATGCACCAAGTAGAAAATATATTTATTCAGGCAAAAGCCTTAGTGATTTCTGGGTTGCTAGAGAGTATGTTATGTTTAGGAAATACAACAAAATTACATGAGATAGTTATATGAAAAGCTGAAGCAAGACTGTGAAGTGTGATGTCATTAAAGATTATTGGGTTAAAATCTGGAACTCATGCTTACTACATTACTGTAAACTTAATCTAGTGCAACTAAAATGATTCAGAGGGTGACTATCACTCAAGTCATGTCGAATTATATTAATTCTCATAATTTTTATTCTTTTTGAAGTCAGCAATGGGAAGAAACGAAAACTTTGACAAGCTTGGAGTTCTTGCCTAAGCACTGAAAAAATTTACAAGTTAGCAAATATTTATACTTTTGAAATAATTGGAAATTACTTCACAATCAATCTTAAAATGTACCAATTAAATATTATTCCAAAATGCCAATTATCTAGTTATTAATATGTAGCATAGTAAATTAGCTGCTATTGTTGGCAGCTGAAATAATAAATTATTTGGAGAAATTATTTGGAGGCTTAAGAGAATTCTTCAGATACCCAGCAAAAATCAGAAAATCTGTTCCATGAACAATGATGTTAGTATCTTTAAGATGAATATTCTAGTAATGTGTAATGTTTCTTTCCTGCCTTTCTAACTCTTTATACTTCTACTGTCATATAGTTAAAACATCTGCATTATTTATATATTTCTACAGAACAGTACAAATTTCTTTATTTGTCTGATTTCAAAATCTTTTGGGGACTAAAAAGGCATGAGATAAATAGTATATTTTAAAGTAGCATTTAATTTCTTCATTAATTACTTATAATTTTCCCTATGTAAAGAGATTGACATTTTTATTTCTTTGTTCTTTAAATATCTCTTTCATGATTTCTGGAACATGTGGAAAGTATGCTTAAAGATATTATGCCTTTGAATCTAAAGTCCTAATCTGGTGTGTGAACTAATTTCCTTTTATATTTCCAAATACTCAGTTTTTAAAAATTAATTTTGTATGCTGCTGTATAATACATTTAACTCAATTTATGCTACAAATGAACAAGAATTATGGTTTTTTTCTTTCTTTCTTTCTTTCTTTTTGCTGTTTTTTACTGCCTTTTTTTTAAATGGCAATTTTTTTTATCCAGTACCGTCTATGTTTCAGAATACACTGTATGCCAACTTTGATCCATTTCATTGTTGCATTGATATTTCGCTGTGATGCTGTATTTAGGGAGTTCGTATGCATTGAACAGGAACTGCTCAGAGCATGCAAGATGAGCAGATCACAATAGCAGATAAACTACAGTGAATTAGAAGGAGGAAAGCAAAAGCAGATACGAAGGATGTGAAAATAAGATTAAAATGCAAAATCATATTGGAGACATTGGTTTTAGTTTAGCAGTATTTTAGTTTTATTTTCATAAAGTGGATCTTGAGAACTCATGAACTTTAAATCCTAATTGGCAACAAACAATTCTATAGGGAATAGTATTGTATACCTTGGAAAAACGTCTTCATTAGTCATAATTCACTGATTAATGATTAACAAATTATAAGTGCCTTGATGGCAGGATCTAAGTCTACTTAGCCTTTGAATAATCTAAAATTTTTAATTAAGTATAAAAAATTTGATGAATTCCTCAAATGTAGAGGATATTGTTCTACAGACTGGGAAGTCCTTGTATTAGAGAGTTCAATGTCCTAGGAGGGAAGGCAGACAGTAAACCATGAGTCAGAGTTCGTTATGATCTGATCTCCAAATGTTTTCATTTGTACAACTCATCAGCAAAAAGTTTAGGTCATGGTGCCCCAATATTTGTATTTTTATTCACAAAATTTTAATATATACTTTCATTAATTAATACTCAAGGTACAATTTATATTTAAAGTAAGGTTAATTGTCAAATAACTTTTTTATAAAAAGCTTTTTATAAAAACTTTTTTATCAAAAAGTTTTATTTCAATTTTTTTCTCTTATTTTCTCACATAATTTCATTACTCTTAAACTCTTTTTCAAAGTTGGATAGTGTCAGCTCTGCCGTATTTTTGCTCACTTGTGCTTGTGTTATTGACATTACGGTTAGTCCATGATTTCTTTGCAGAAACTTTAAAAGCCATGCTTTAAAGGCTTGCTTTCATGTTTTAACTTGATAATATAATACATAAAAGTAATCATCTGGGCACGTGCAAATTGCCAGTGGGTTATATGGCACACTCCCTGAGAGGTGAATGCTCGAAGCAAACATTCTTATGGCACAATGGGAACAGAGCTATACTGCAAAAACCTTTCAGTATACATCCAGTTTCATTTTCTCTCTCAGACTAGTAACAATGCTATTCTGTGTGACACCATTGTTCACTAATACGAGAGATAAAAGATCAGACCACAAAACTGCAGTTTCAATTTGAAACAGACTTTGACCCCAAATGCCAATTAGCCCTTTGCTGAAAGTAAAATTCAAGGTAATAAAAATCATTAACAAAACATAGCGCTTCAATATAGAAAGAACTAAAGTTTGTCCATATAGAGGAAGAAAACAGTTACTGAAAAATGCAATACTGATACACATAACAGTAGAAACACATAAGAAGAGAAAGATATTTAAAAATGATGAGGAAGTTAATGGAAGGTTTGTGAATCTTTTCTTTCTTTTAAGGTTTTGAATCCTTATGAGTTTTTTAGAAAAAAGCATTTGCAATGTTCTGTGCCTTGTATTTAAACCTGAGCAATGCCTGAGTAACTAAGGTTTGTTTAGTTAGTGCAGTATCATTCAATGTTAATTTACTCAATGTTAATTTACTGTACCATTTTGGCTTTATTTTGTTACTTTTTTTTTGAATCCTTAACCCTAAACACCAATTTTGCAAATGAGTTCCATTGATAAATCCAAATTAATCAATGATTTGAAATAAGTAAGTACATATATATTTACATAAAACCTATTAATGATAATAGACTATTAAAATCAACTCTCTAAGAAAAGGCTTACATAGTTATAACTCTGAAGATTATGATCTAAATGTGATCCCTTTTGAAAAAAAGACATCAAATCATAAGTAAAATAACACACTTTCAGTAAACTCTGCTCTGTTGATAAATTTTTTTAACCAATGAAAAGTTGCTTCTTGTCACAAACTTTGAGACGGTCATGATGATGATGATGATAGTAGTGATGGTAGGAATGCAAACTACAGAAAACAAAGCTATGGGTACCTGTGATGGACTGAATGTTTGTGTCCCTTCCAAAATTTGTATGTTGAAATCTAATCTCCATTGTGTTGATATTTGGAGGTGGGGCCCTTCGGAAGTAATTAATGCCCTTGTAAAAAGAGGCCAGATAGCTAGATCACCCACTTTCCACCATGTGAAGATATAAGAAGTTGGTTGTCTACAACCTGGAAGACAGCCCCCACCAGAACCCGACTATGCTCCCACCCTGATCTCAGCTTTCCAGCCTCCAGAACTGTGAGAATAAATGTTTGTTACTTAAATTACAAGTCTATGATAATTAGTTATAGCAGTCTGAGCTAAGACAATGCCTCATTTACCAAATATTATTTATCTTATTATGCAGACCACTTTCAGAAATGCATGGTCAAACTAGAGATAAGACACTGAACACATAACACAATTACTAATTCTTAATACACAAATGTTAAAAAAGTTTATTAAAAGTCATCCAAGAATCCACGTTCACATTGTTTCTTAGAAAAAAAATTACATATAATTAGCAAAATAAAGAAATTTAACATCATCCTTTTACCTGCCAAAAAAATGAAAAAAATCTTTGATAATCCACAGGTGATGTGGACCTAACTTATAGTTATACAGATATATATATCACACAGAATATACCTTTGTAAGCCTGAGAAAATGTCATTGGTGCTGTCTGCAATGGTACTTTTATATAAATTGAAAGACAAGTCATTCATGTGGTATCTCTGGTCATCAAGACCTTCTGGCAACAAAAAGAAACGATCACCAAAAAGCAGCTCCTTAAGTAAGTGTCTGATTTCACACTTTCAAGAAAAAATATTATCTTCCTTCTGGTCAAGCCAGCAAAAATTGAGAAAGATTAGGAACGTGTCTCAAAGATGTTCATTAAAAAGTTGTTATAAAAATATGAAAGAGACATAGCAATGAGCATGCCAAATAAAGTAAAACTGTCATCAAGAAGACTGAATAGCTGTGAAAAGAATTCAAAATGCAACATTTTTTTCCTACATGATAGCAAAATCTATCAATTCCAAATCTCCATGTTAGTCATGCATAAAGAGACCAATGAGTCACAGAAAAAAAAAATGTGCTAAAAACCTATCCCAAGAAATCATGCTAACAGCCTGATGTGTTTTCTTCCACACAGTTTTCTCTGATCATATGTATTTACTAACATATGTATCCACAAATACATTTTGATTTTTTCTTTTGTTGCACTTGAATTTTTTTAATACTGAAACAATGACTCTGCAATTTGGTTTTTTAAGTGAACTATATGCCCCCGACAACCATTCAGTTTAATATAATTCATGATGAACACATTTGTTTTAACAGCTACATAGTATTCTATAAGTGTGATTTATTCAATTATGTGGATGAGTGTGTGTGTGTGTGTGTGTGTGTGTGTGAGAGAGAGAGAGAGAGAGAGAGAGAGAGACAGAGAGAGAAACTATGTATAAGATCGTATTAGTTCGTTTTGCACTGATATAAAGGAAAACCTGAGGCTGGGTAATTTATAAAGAAAAGTTTATTCGGCTCACAGTTCTTCAGACTGTGTAAGAAGTATCCCGCCAGCATCTGCTTCTGATGGGGACTTCAGGGAGCTTCCAATCAAAGTGGAAGGTGAAGGGGGGAACAGGCGTGTCACATGGTGGGAGAAGGAACAAAGAGAGGAGGAGGTGGTGCCAGTCTATTTTAAACAACCAGTTCTTGAATGAACTAATAACTCAAGAACTCATCATTATCATGGGGAGAGTACCCAGTCATTCATGAAGGATCTGCCCCCTGACCCAAACACCTCCCACTAGGCCGCACATTCAATACTGGGATCAAATCTCAATTTGAGATTTGGAGGGGACAAACATCCAAACCATATCAAGGATATTCAGGGATTCCTTCTATCCCAATATTTTGCTGCAATGCTGAAATAAACATATCTTTATGATTTTATTTTTATAGAATGGATTATCAAAAGCAAGTTTGCAAGGTCAAAGAATGGATGTGCTATTACTTTTAATAAATATTAAGAGATTAATATCTAAAATGATCTTGTATTTTTATTTTTGGACTATTCAATTTGCACCTTCCTATCAGTGAGGTTGAGAAATATTTTATGCTAACTGACTTTTGGAATATTTCTTTCATTAATTATGTATTGCACATTTTCCTGTTAGGCTCTGTGATTACCCTATTAGACTTTATGACTTATATGTATCAGAATGATTAAAAGTTAATTTCATGTGTTGAAAATACTTATCCTGGTCTGGCATATTTTATTAGAATTGGTTTACAGAGATTTTTGTAACAGAAAAGTTAATTTTTATTAGTAAAGTATGGTTTTAATTTACTTTATGGCTTCTTAAGTACACTTTTTAATTTATTATACCTTTATTCATAAATATCTTTTAAAAAGTACATATTCTTTTAAACATTTTAAAGATATATTTTATTTGCATTTAGATTTTAACCTACTTTTAATTTTTCTCCTTTATTGAAATGTAAAAGTATATAAATCATAAGCACAAATTGAACTAACCAAGATAATATAGAACTTTTTCAAAAAATTAAACATTACCACCACCTCCTCTTGCACTGTCCAAATTGCTATCCCATTCCTCTAAAGCAAATGTTAGTCACTATATTAACTTCTAACACAATAGAATAGTTTTGCAGTGCTCGCTTCAGCAGCACATATACTAAACTTGGAATGGATTTCAACTACATAAAAATGAATCACACAGAATGCGTTGTTTTGTATCTGGCTTCTTTCATTCAAGATTTTGTTTATGAATTTCATCCATGTTGTTGAATATAGTAGTCGATTGTTCATTTTTATTGTTTTACAGCATTTGTTGTATGAGTAAAACACTATCCATTCTATTATTTATAGACTTTGGGTTGCTTTTTTTTGCTTTGGGACTATAAACATTCTTGTATCTATTTTTAGAGTACGTGTTAATGAATCTGTGCTGAGTAAATACTTGGGTGTGAAATTGCTATGAGATATATAATAGCCAAATGTAGTAGATGATGCAAAATAATTTTAAAGTGATTGTATAATAGCAGTGCATACTCAAAGCAGCAGTGCGTGAAACTTTCAGGTGCTCAAATCTTTGCCAATACTTGTTATAATTTGTCTTTTAATTTCAGATTTTCTGGAGGGTGTGTAATAATTTTTCACTTTGGGGTTAATATACAATTATCTGACTGCTTAAAATTTTGAAAACTTTTTCATAAGTTTATTGGTCATTGGATATTATCTTCATTTTGAAGTGCTTATTATCCATTTTTCTATTGGGTTGGTTATATTAAATTGTAAACATTCTCTGAACATTTAAATATGAGCTCTTGGTTAGTGATATGTCACAAATATTCTCTTTTTCCACTTTGCTGCCTTTATATTATTCTGCAAACATCATTGATTAAAATTAATTTTAATGTTGTCCAACATATCATGCTTTTCCTTTACAGTGTTTTATTTTTGTGTGTGTCCTGTCCAAGAATTCTTTCATTTGTCATTCATTTGGCTTGGTAAAATTGGCTTTCATTTTTATTATAATCAATACCTTTTCCTTGTTGGTTATATATACCCATGGTACAGCTAGGGGAAGAATCTGTAACAAGTTCAATGTTCCCATTTTGTCAGGAGCTAGAAACATGGATTTATTTGGGAATATTACTTTTACCTCTCTCACATTTTTGAATGATTTAATTTGAGCTCTTTATACTCATTTTTTACAACATTGTATTTTTTTGCCACTAGTTTCACTTTGTGAGTCACTGAGTACTTTTTCCTAGTGCACACAATCTTCACATCGATCTGTAAAGTTGTTTAAGATGCAGCACTTTTTGAATCTACAGATAACAGTTCACTGGAATTTCCTCACACAGTTCAGTGTCATTTGCATGGCATAAGACAGTTCTTTTCTCATTTGTTCCAAAAATGTATTTTGATGATCTGTAAAATGTAACCACTATATTTTCACTCTGAATAATTTTTAAATCCATGTTTCTCATAAAATACAAAACTTGTAAGTATAAAATAATTTACCCAGTGATAATAACTAAATCTTCATTCAATTTCTTTACTATCTTCTTTAACCAATTCTGTCAGGTAAACTTAATAATCATCTCAAACTACATTGGGGGATATCATTTAAGACTAGTACGTCTTCCACAACTAGATCATTGCTCCTTAAAATGTACTGAGAAAATGATACATAATTTGAGAGACTTTGTAAGAACTCAAGTATATAATATTTCATTTATGAGGAATGATTTTGTAGAACCAAAAAAAACCCCACATCTGCCTTATAGATAGGCATTTATGTCTTTACTGTTCAATTTTATATTCCATAATTCTTAAATATTAATAATTTAAGCATTTAGGTTATAAATTATCCCATAAGTACAGCTTTTGTATGCCTATAGAAAATTTTATTTTCAGCTTCTCTTTGATTCAGATGTTACTCATGAGTGTTTCTTAATTTCCAGTATGTTACCTTTTATTGTTGAATTCCAGTTTTAGTAGATGATCATTCAAGTATATACAGGTGATTTTGCCAAAAAAAAAAAAAAAGGTAAATTGGCAAGACCTTATTCTACGTAAGAAGTTTCTATCCTCCAAGCTCTCCCTATATGATAATCGCATCTTTCTTCCAACCTGCAGGTGCTGGGAACAATTCAGAATTGTGACATAGTGACTCCCCCTGTTCTCAAAGCACTGGCATGAACAAACTATGACATCAAGAGCAAATCCAGGAGTAGCTCCTCTCCAAACGAATCACAAGCATTCTGTCACTCGAAGCATTCAAAGAAGATTTTGCTCAGCTTCTAAGAAAAGTAATTCTTCTCTGCCAATAGTATCTTGGCTTTTGCTTGGTACCAAAGAGAACAAAATTATGTAGCTGCTCTCTCAACCACAGTTCCCAGAAGAATCTCCTAGCCTTTACTGCACCAGGTGAGGGCATCGTACCTCTATGCATTACATAATTTCCCAGAGAGACAAGGAGGGACCCAGCACCTGGAAGTGAGGCCAAGATGCCATTTTCCTGGAATTTCTCTATCAAACTCTGAATTGATTGTTTCAGTTCCATTCTTAAACATAGCTATAATGAGTACATTCATTACCTGTGGTACAGTGCTAAATGGATGATATATAAAGTAGTAATAGGTGGTAAATCAAACAAAGGTTATCTGAATAAATGTTTGAAAAATGCTTGGTTAAACCAGAAACATTTCTTTACTGCAAGATTTTTAAGAGGTGTGAATACGGGAATACACACTATTGCTGTCTGGGGTACAGTTCCTAGTGTTTCTGATTATTTTGACTGAAGAACATTTTTTTGTTGTTGTTATAGCTATTTCTGTTATTGTCTTAACAAGACTATGTTTCTACAAAACACATTTTGGAAAAGGTTGAGCTTTATTCTTATTCCAAAAATTGATGAATATATCATTATTTTCTCATTTTTCAAGAAAATTATTACATAATATAATTATATCATTTCAATTATGAAATAATATGTATATTTGATAAAAGTAATCAATCAAAATTATTTTATAATTTTAATAGTCAAACCATGCATAGGAGATAAACTAAAAAGTTATTCTCTTTCCAATCCTGATATCCAGTACTATTCCTAAGAAATACATACATACACACAAAAATTATGTTTTCTAATTGTGTTTTTAAAAAATATTCTAATCACTCTTCAGGTACATAGTCTAATCACGCTTTGCCCCTTTTAAAGATCTTCCTAATTGTACTTTTTTGGAGATCTCTGTATTAGGTGCATACAAAAATTTGCTTCACTTTTAAGACCTGCATAATATACTATTGTATGAATATATTATAATTTACTTAACTAGTCCTCTGTTGAAAGACTTTCAGATTGCTCCACTCTTTGCAATTACAAAGAAGTAAATAAACTTGTAGATAGATAGTAGAAATTATTTTAGCATGGATTTAATAAGGGAATTGTGGAATCAAATATCAAAGATATATTTTAATTAAAAATTATCTTCAAAAGTAATTATAGCAATTTAAACTTACAACAACAGTGTAGGAGATTGCATGTTTAATTATATTCTTGCAATGGAATTTTCACATTTTAAAAGTATTGCTAGTCTGATCCATGGAAATATGGCAACATTGAGATTTTATAAAGGATGGGTAAAGCTGTATATCTTATCTCACAAAAATAAGCCATTTTCTGTTTTTTACTTGTGAACACTAATTACTTTGCACATTATTCTAATAAAATTTTAGATTTTTTCTTATTCATGAAAGATTTTCTCTAACAAGGAAATCAGCTCTTTTTTACTCTGATGTACATTATAAATGTTTTCCAAGTTTGTGTTTTTGTTGTGCTGTTTTATTTTGGTTGTGATATGCTTAGTACAAAGAAGTTTTAATGTGTTTATTAATCAAATGCACCTACTTTTATGGATTCTGGGTTTTGAGTCTTGCATAAAAAGGCATTTTCTTTCAAAGAAAAAAAGAAAGCACATTTATTTCTGGTGTGTGTGTATATGTGTGTCTGTGTGTGTATGTGTGGGGGGGGTTAAATCTTTGATCATTGGGAATTTAGTAAAGTTATAGGATACAAAATAAACATACAAAAATCAGTAGCATTTCTACACATCAATAACATTCAAGCTTAAAATGAAATCAAGAAGGCAATATCACTAACAATGGCAAACAAACAAACAAACAACAACAACAAACCCTAGGAATAAATTTACCAAGGAAGTGAAAAATCTCTAGAAAGAAAACAACAAAACACTGATGAAAGAAATTGTAGCTGACACAAGGAAATGTAAAAATATCCCATGCTTATGGATCAGAATTAACATAACAATAACCATACTGCCCAAAGCAATTTACAGATTCAGTGTAATCCGTATGAAAATATCAACATCATTCTTCACAGAATTAATAAAGTCAGTCCTAAAAGTCATATGGAATAAAAAAAATGCCTGAATATCAAAGCAATTGTAGACAAAAAGAACAAAGTTGGAGCCATCACATTACCTGACTTCAAATTATACTACAAGGATATGGTAACCAAAACAGCATGGTATGTATATAAAAATAGATATGTAGATTAATGGAACAGAACAGAGAACCCAGAAATAGAGGCCGTATTTACAGTCAACTGATCATTGACATAGCTGATAAGAACATACATTGGGGAAAGGACAACCTTTTCAATAAGTGGAGCTGGAAAAATTGGATTGCCATACGCAGAAAAATGAAACTGGACCCCTATATTTCACCATATAAAAAATAAACTCAAAGTGAATTAAAGACTTAAATGTAAGACCTAAAACTATAAACATACTAGAAGAAAACCTAGAAAAATTCTTCTGGACATTGGTCTAGGCAAAAAATTTATGACTAAGATCTCAAAAGCATAGGCAACAAAAACAAAAACAAATGGGACTTCATTAAACTACAAAGATTCTGTACAGAAAAATAAATAATCAACAGAGTGAACAGACAACTTGATGATTGGGAGAAATTATTTGCAAACTATCCAACTTGGGACTAATATTCAGAATGTACAAAGAATTCAAATTCAACAACAAAAAATCCAAATAATTCCATTAAAAAGTAGAGAAAGGACATGAATAAATGAATAGACATTTTTTAAAAGAAGACATACAAATGGACAACAGGTATATGAAAAAAGTGCTCAATATCACTAATCATCAGAGAAATGCAAATTAAAACCACAATGAAATATCATCTTACCCTGGTCAGAATGACTACTATTAAAAAGACAAAAAGGTAATAGATGTTGACGAGGCTGTGGAGAAAAGAGAACTCTTATACATTACTGATGGGAGTATAAATTAGTACAACCTCTGTAGAAGAGAGTATGGCGATTTCCCAAAGAACTAAAACTAGAACTACCTTTCAATACAACAATCCAACTACTGGGTATCTACCCAAAGGAAAATAAATCAAAATATCAAAAAGATACCTGCACTCGTATATTTATCACAGCACTTTTCACAAGAGCAAAGATAAGGAATCAACCTAAGTGTCCATCAATGGATGATTGGATAAAGAGAATGTGGTATACTCTTGAGCCATAAAAACAATGAAATTGTCTTTTGCAGCAACATGGCTGACACTGGAAGTCATTTATCTTAAGTGAAACAAGCCAGACACAGAGGGACAAATATCACATGTTGTCACTTATAAGTGGGAACTTAAAAATGTGTACACGTGGATGTAGAGAGTGGAATGATAGACAATGGAAACTTGGAAGGGTAAGGGCATAGGAAGGGGATTGATGATGAGAATTTACTTAAGGGGTACAATGTACGTTATTCAGGTGATGAATACCCTAAAAGGGTAATTTCCTAAATGAGGAAATTAAGACACAAAAAGAACACAGTACTTGCTCGAAGTTCCACAAATAGGTCCAAGTTTGAAAAATGGTATATGTCTGCTGATTGTTAGTTCATGCATCATGTTGCAACTCTAATAATAAAACTACTGTCATCTCCAGGAAGTCACTTTTGTGAATAATCATAAAAATTATTCTTGACCTTCTGTGAGTCAAGGAGGATAATTGTAGTAGTTTTCACTAAAATAACATGTGAAAACATATGGAACTCTGTAAGGCCATGCTCCAGGGTGACTCCTTTAAGATTTAGCTCACATTTGGTCACCTCCAGGAAGCCTTCCTGCTGCTCCCCTCAACCCAGTCAGGGATAGGTGCCCCTCCCATGTGCTTCTGTAGCTCCCTGTCTTTTTCTGTCATGATACTTTCCCTGCTTTGAGTGCCATATTTTGTGCTTGTCTCCTTCAGAGAAATCTAAGCTCCTTAAATACTGGAGTCACTCATCTTTGTGTCTCCAAATTGTATTATGGCCTAGAATAAAACAGATGCCCATTCAGCACTTATTTTCAAAATGAATATGTAAATGACCATTCACTATTACTAGACCCTGTTATTATTGTGCACCCAGATGACTGGCTTATAGCTTTCTCTCAGCTATTCAGGATTTTAGCTGATATGGGTTACCATGTTTTCCTTTTAAGGGTATTTGAATTTTCACTGGGGGCACATCAGAGCATCAGAGTTTAAAGAAATTCTGATAATGGACTTTTAGGAATTGTAATAGACAATAAAGAGGTTTTTTAAAAGAAAAGTGTGCTCTATATCATATCATGTAGGCAACCCTCTTCACCACTTCATGAAACTGCCTAGCCTTGATGTTACATAGAGATGTACAAATATATGTACACATATTGCAGAGAGATACAATGGGTGCGATGGCTGCTGCAGTTGAATGCGACTATATGAAATGTTCCTTTGGCTTGGTTAGCAATGCCTCTCATGTGAGATGCAGTGAAAAAGAAAGAGAAAATAGCCTGTCTTGTCAGCAATAATAGTACAGCCAGTTGCAAACTTAGTAAACATGGGTAATGGTTGCTGAGATATCTACTCTTCACTATTTTGCTTCTCACCTGGTAACGATTCCAAATATATGAGATTTGAAAAAGACATAAATTATTAGTTCCCAGTTAGAACAACAATTCTAAACCAAGCAATGTGTTTGGCATTTTCAGAAATGCTTTATTGGAATGATCAAGGGATTGAAAGGCTAGAGTTAGGTATAATGATCATTTCCCTTAAAAGAGAGAAGGTCATGATGAAAGTCACTTTTTATCAATAATTAGAGTTCTATAGCAGCAACATGTCCTAATTATGATATTTAGACCATTAGCAAATGAACAATGTTATTTAGATTTTGCTATGGAAAATTACCCCAGGCCATGTGGCATCTTATGGATTGGGTATAACACTATTTGTGGTCTACATCTCAGGAACTCAACCAACCCTGTCTCACATACACACTCCATCTGGACTCATTTATTAAGGGCATTTTCGTGTTCAACACAGAACTTGAAAAGTGGCACTTCAATGGGCTGGGAGATGAAACAAACATTCCTGTATCTTATTAAATTTTGCACAACATGGAAAACATTATGTATGGTGAGATACAGAGAAATTTAAGATCTAATGAGCAATAAGCATGTATGAATGACCACAGTCCTCTTTGAATCATTCTTTAAGAAATACAGGCAATGAAATCACAAAGATCTAGGATCAGATATTAGAAAATATCTATAGGTTCTTTTAAAATATTTGTCCTAGCATATATTTTATCAAACACATTCATACACTATTCACATTTATAGTGACAGGCAATATGCCAGATAATAAGAACAGAAGAAACCCTGCAATAGTCTGGATGATTCCGGGAAGTAAAAACAAAATTTCTACGCAGAGGACAATGAAGATCGATTGTTGGTACAGTTACCTGGACTATTTTGTACTTTTCAAGGGTGAGAAAGAAATAACATTGACTTGATGTTCTCACAAACACAGCTGAGTTTTCATCACCAAAAGAATTTTCCTGGTCTGATTTGCGGTGTTAGCCCAACTCAACTTTCCATGGGATGGCAATCTAGTGTTACCTGACCCAAGTGGCTGCTCAATCACTTTGCTCAAAGGACCACAGTACTTTAGAGTTTAAGAGCCCTTTTGTTTCAGGAAATTCTGCCAATTATTCAATCTAAGGTTTCATTTGTTTAATGACTTCCTCATTTGACCATCTAATGTGCTTCCTCATTCCTTTATCTTTTTGTCTTTTTATTTTGTTTAGTTATTCTTTGGTCTAGCTATGGTTAATTTAATCTTTCCTCCAGAGTCAATGCCTCTAACCCCTGAAGACACAAGGCCAAAGGCCAAATGACTTTAACTGCCAATGTATGAAAACTCTGAAAGCCTGGTAAGGTGAGTGTCATTATAGGGGGTGAGTGAGTGGGGAGGGCAATGTCTATACTGTCAGTCATAGTAAAGTGTCAACTCTGAGGTTCAATAATTCAAAATAAAGGACTTTTATTGAAGTAGTACAGCTTTTAAAAGTCTTCCTTTTCCTGTTTATCTGGGTATTTTGTCCCATTAATTGGGAAGGAATTGAGGCAGTTACAGAAACAGTACAATAAGCACAGAGAAGAGTTACAAACCCTTGGTGAGATGTGGCCACTTGGAACTGTCACAGGGGATGTGATTTGTGGAAAATACTTAAACACATTTCTGTGAAATGTTTAAGAAAATTTGTGCATAATATAATAATACTTTAAAAGCTTTACTAAGCAGAACACATCCTAATGTGTGGTGTAACAAACTACATAAAGCAATGGAAGAAATGTTAGAGGCTTTAAACATATCAATATGTGTCCATTGTTTCTATGTCAGATCTGTGATTTTCTTTTGGTCAAAATCAATACCAGATGCATAAGAGTACTTAATAAATGTTGTTTAAATAGGACAATTTTTACTTATATTCATAACAATTTTCTTCTTTCAATTATTTGTGGTTTTATATTTCATGAATTCTAACCTTATTTTGCCAGTCTTCTTTCTTTCAAGTTTTAATTTTAAGCTTCCTTTTCATTACTTTCCAATATATTCAGGTTTTGTTGTAGGAATTTACACTTTATATTCTTTTTGTCACTTATTCAATTTCGTCTTTGTTCTGTTTTGGACATTTTTTTAATATTCCTTACCAGTTTTTGCTGCTTATATAAGTGAGGTTACACTAATTTTCATTTAAAAATTTTCCACAAAATTATTTGGGTCATATTTTAAAATGTACACTTTATAAGATGATTTTTTAGAAATTACAGATTGAAGGCTGGGCGCGGTGGCTCACGCCTGTAATCCTAGCACTCTGGGAGGCCGAGGCGGGTGGATTGCTCAAGGTCAGGAGTGTGAGACCAGCCTCAGCAAGAGCGAGACCCCGTCTCTACTAAAAAATAGAAAGAAATTATCTGGCCAACTAAAATATATATACAGAAAAAAATTAGCCGGGCATGGTGACGCATGCCTGTAGTCCCAGCTACTGGGGAGGCTGAGGCAGTAGGATCGCTTGAGCCCAGGAGTTTGAGGTTGCTGTGAGCTAGGCTGACGCCATGGCATTCACTCTAGCCCGGGCAACACAGCGAGACTCTGTCTCAAAAAAAAAAAAAAAAGAAATTACAGATTGAAAAATGTGTGACATTAGGAAATTTGCCATTTTTATACAATAAATGGAACAACTATTTTGAAAACCCTAGTTCTCACTTCAACCATTTATAGAGTGAATATTTCATTGATTGGGAAGTATAATAATTCTTATACTGTATTCCAGGTGCTATATAAAATCTGACACAAAGTATGCATTCAGTAAGTGAAAGTTACTTTCTATTATCTGAAATGATTTGAGTACATGGAAATAATTTCACATAAGGATTAATCCTTTCATATTAGGGAAAACATTTCATTTGGATTAAATGAACAGGGAAATAAAGATTGGGTATAACCTCCCTCTTGTGGGTCAGTTTCTCTATCTTTTAGGCTATTAAGCAGCTTCAGTGTATTCAGAGAAATTTGTTGGTCTTTTTAATATAGCCAAATGGACATCCACCAGCAGGTACATTTTTCTAACCTAAATCTATTAGGTTAAACCATTTTAGATATTTGAGGATTATTATTCATGAAAAACCTCATGTAGGATGTTTCTAAATATAGGCTCAAGCAAATTATTATTATTGACTATTCCAAGCATCACAGATTAGACTAGGTTATCACCCATCTGATGCTTTCAGATGTCTTAACAATTGATCTGGAACATCACATATTCCATTTGGTGGTAGCACCCATCAAAATACCCCAAATTACTATACTGGTATGCCAGGTCCAGTCTATAAGTAACATATAAACATGATCATCATTAACAAATATGGGCCAGATGTTCATTTCCTAGAAATCTATGGAAATGATTACTTATGTTATGTTATGTATTCAGTCTTGACATGAAAAAAACAAACTTCATTTATTGTAGAAGAAAGTACAGAATTTCAAATGATTCTACTGCATCTCTGGGGGAAAAACTATATCAGCAAGATTTTCTTAAGTTGAGGCTTTTTAAAACTATTAATGCCTAATAAGTTACACAACAAGTATAATCATCCCATCTATTCCTAATTATGGTTCCCTTAATGTACACTCTGATATACTTTTTTTAGTAGGGCTTAATTTAAAAGAGCCAGTTTTTAACTAGAATACACCTCTTTTCTTTCAGTCATTCTAATTTCACCATCTACTAACTTTACAAAGAGGGAAAAGCCAATGGAGACTCATTATTTAACTAACCTTCTCTTTTTAAAAATTATTTTCCTTGTCTGTACTACCCAAAGTGATCTACAGATTTAATACAATCCCTATTAAATTACAAACATCATTTTTCACAGATATAGAAAAAACAATTTTACGCTTTGTATGGAACCAGAGAAGACCCATTTAGCAAAAGCAATTTTAGGCAATAAGAACAAAATGGGAGGTATTAATTTACCAGACTTCAAACTATACTACAAGGCTGTGGTTACTAAATCAGCTTGGTATTGGCACAAGAAGAGAGACACAGGCCAGTGGAACAGAACTGAGAAT
The DNA here is from genome assembly GCF_020740605.2 of Lemur catta. Classification (NCBI taxonomy): domain Eukaryota; kingdom Metazoa; phylum Chordata; class Mammalia; order Primates; family Lemuridae; genus Lemur; species Lemur catta. The sequence goes on along the minus strand of NC_059139.1, from coordinate 28,825,629 downwards.
CCAGATATAAAACCATCCTCATATAGCCATCTAATCTTTGACAAAGCAGACAAAAACATACACTGGGGAAAAGAATCCTTATTCAATAAATGGTGCTGGGAAAACTGGATAGCCACATGTAGAAGACTGAAACAGGACCCACACCTTTCACCTCTCACAAAAATCAAATCATGGTGGATAACAGACTTAAAACTAAGGTGTAAAACTATTAGAATTCTAGAAGAAGATGTGGGAAAAACTATTATAGATATTGGCCTAGTCAAAGAATTTATGAAGAAGACCCCAAAGGCAATCACAGCAACAACAAAAATAAATAATTGGGACCTGATCAAATTAAAAAGCTTCTGCACAGCCAAAGAAACTGTCACGAGAGCAAACAGACAACCTACAGAATGGGAAAAAAATTTTCGCATGCTACACATCTGATAAAGGGCTGATAACTAGAATCTATTTAGAAATCAGGAAAATCAGCAAGAAAAAATCAAACACTATCAAAAAGTGGGCAAAGGACATGAACAGGCACTTTTCAAAAGAAGACAGAAGAATGGCCAACAAACATGAAAAAATGCTTAACATCTCTAATCATCGGGGAAATCCAAATCAAAACCACAATGAGATATCACTTACCTCTGGTGAGAATGGCTTTTATCAAAAAGTCCCAAAACAATAAATGTTGGTGCAAATGCAGAAAGATAGAAACACTCATACACTGCTGGTGGGACTGCAAACTAGTGCAATGTCTGTGGAAAGTAGTATAAGATACCTTAAACAGATACAAGAAGACCTGCCATTTGATCCAGCAATCCCATTATTGGGCATCTACCCAAAAGAACAAAAGACATTCTATAGAAAAAGACATCTGCACTCAAATGTTTGTAGCAGCACAATTCATAACTGCAAAGAGGTGGAAAAAACCCAAGTGCCCATCAATACATGAGTGGATTAATAAAATGTGGTATATGTATACCATGGAGTACTACTCCGCTATAAGAAACAATGGTGATATAGCACCTTTTATATTTTCCTGGATGGAGCTGGAGCCCATTCTACTAAGTGAAGTATCCCAAGAATGGAAAAATAAGCACCAGGTGTACTCACCATCAAATTGGTTTCACAGATCATCACCTAGGAGCACAATTAGGAATGACATTAATCGATGTCAGGCAGATGGCTGGGAAGGGGATGGGTGTATACATACATGATGAGTGCGGTGTGCATTGTCTGGGGGATGGACACACTTGAAGCTTTGACTCCGGGGGTGGGGGGGCAAGCGCAATATACATAACCTAAACTTTTGTACCCCCATAATATGCTGAAATACAAATAAATAAATAAATAAATAATGAATAAAAATTATTTTCTTTTGTTCATGTGACTACATTGTCACATCAATTGGCTTTGAGATGAAACTTCATTTACAGCTCTATAGGGCATGTTATTTGTTGTACTGTGGTCTATTTAGTTTTCTCCTGATAAACATGAAAGCTAGAGGATATTGCCCCTTTTTAGTCCAATTTCTGGACACACCTGAACTTGAAGTATCTTGCACTGAAGTAGAAAGAGAAATGCAGTACTACCGACTAAAATATGGCTGCAAAAGTAAAAGAATACAGTCACTTCTCCTTCTTCACCTGGGTTATCATACTATATTATAACAATATGTGTAATAGTGAGATAATTCATTGAGTCATGACTATTATTAGAGTTATAGGGCATTACTTTGGGAACATTGTATTAGTTAAAAATTTGCTGTAATGGCATGAGTCAAATAACTTTTCTCATTCTCCAATTCCATGTGTTGATATAATCTTAGCATATTTGAAGAAAAGATTTTCAATTAAGCTGGGTATGAATTGTCTATACAAAGCACACCAAAAAAAATTTGAGACTCAGTTGAAGAGTTTATACTTTCAAAGACATTCCATTGATCTGCCCTTCACAACCTAAATTTGTGCTGTCACAATCCTAAATGTATTATCCCTTTAGAGTCCATGTACATAAAGATCACTAAGTAGGCAGGATTGATTAGGCTTTGTAATTCCATCTCTTCACTTGAAAGTAATTTGAAATGAGCCAAACATTATCTATGAACTATGTAAGTCACAGAGACGTGATCATTTGTGGATATCGAAATCAGTATGGAAACACCCCTCTAATATAATATCAACTCTAGAATTCTGTAGCTAATGAACCAAAATTTTTTACTTTTTATTTATTTATTTTTTGTCTCACTTTGTTGCCCGGGCTAGAGTGAGTGCCATGGCGTCAGCCTAGCTCACAGCAACCTCAAACTCCTGAGCTTAAGCGATCCTCCTGCCTCAGCCTCCCGAGTAGCTGGGACTACAGGCATGCGCCACCATGCCCGGCTAATTTTTTCTATATATATTTTTAGTTCTCCAGATAATTTATTTCTATTTTTAGTAGAGACAAGTTCTCGCTCTTGCTCAGGCCAGTCTCGAACTCCTGACCTGGAGCGATCCACCCGCCTCGGCCTCCCAGAGTGCTAAGATTACAGGCATGAGCCACCGTGCCTGGCCAAAAACTAAGCATTTTTTTACTTCAAATGTACCTTATAACTCTTAGTCACTTTTAGCCTAATCAATCAAATATTTTTTAATGCCTGCTGTGCACTGATTATGTTGACAAATTTTCTCTGGGCATGGTTTATTTGTGTACATCAGAGACTAAGCTTCTATTCAATTGTAGCCAAAAATTGCCTACAAGCTCTAAGGTCACAGAAATTAGTCACAATTAGATATTGACAAACTAAACATTGGCACTGATTTAAACTCTTTTGAATTTTTTCTTTTAATCATTACTAGGATATTGGTTTTATATATATATTTGGATTTCTTTTATACATTTATTTTGTGAATTTAAGACTCTCCCTTATTCTCTTGAATAAAGTCCTACTCTTCCTTTCTTTAACTTGCATCTAAACTCCCGATGATTCCAAAAAATGCTACTTAACTTTCTGGGCTTATATTTATCTCTCTGTGTCTGTAGTATGCTTTTGGCTCTCAGTGCTTAAACATATTTTAATATAATTCTCCCATAACTTCATGTGCATAACACTTGATATCAGCCTCTCCACACTACCATGAGACCCTGTATTGGATGTTTCTTTTGTATCTTCTCTTTCTTTTTGTAGCATCTAGTAAATTATAGAGCATACAGCATTATACACAACTACTATTTGAATTAAGACAAAATTTGTATTGAAATATTATTAAATCCTCATAAATGAGTAAATGTATCTCTCTCTATACACGCATATACATAAATATATTGATATGCATAGATATATGCATATACATGTTTAAGATTCTCTGCTTGAGATAATAAACTGACAAGAAGAGAGTGTGAAAAATATTTAACGGTTAGTAGATAACACTAATTTACCAAAAAAAAAACATGAAAAGAAAAAAAAGAAGCTTTTTTCTACATCATAAACCTTCAGAATAAAAAAAAAAACCTACTGCCTATTTATCTTGCTCACTTCAGTCCTTCACTCCAAGTGCCCTAATTATATTTCTCATCAGGCTAAAGTGTTGCAACAAAACAAACTTCCAACTATTTTTGAGCAACTTTTTTCAAGTACCTAGGTTGTACATATGCATTATGAGTCTCTAAGTATAATACACACACACACACACACACACACACATTCAGAAGATGGAAATTTTGAAATGCTTTTAATTTAAAAAAAAATTCTGACTTTATATAAATTACCTATTACACACAGAGTCAATGATACCTTGGAAGGAACAATGGTTCATTTGTTAGACTACTTATTTTGGAAATAATTCAATCTGGAAACAAACTTGCTTCAAAATAATTATTTTAATTTAATAATGTACATTTCTCCATAAAGTCTGTATTATATATCTAAAAATCTTTCTCTCTCTCTCTCTTTCTCTATCTTGCTGTCTAGCTCTCTCGCTCTTCCCCCTTCTCTATCTCTTAACAAGCTGGTACTTGGTTTACTGTGCTAGCTTCAGCATTTGGGAGTGGTTCTAATATTTATTTTTAAATTTGGTTAACTTTACCCTGAACGAAAATTTTTGTCATAATGTAGGAGAAAGAATCCAAAGACTCATGGATTAATAAGTACTAAAGAGGACTGAACACACTGGACTGCTCAACTCTCTATTGTGCTCTCTGGAGGATTCAGTGTATGTTTGCTCCTCTAAGGTTTTGAGAAATACTCCAGTGAGTGGAGTCCCAACATCTTCAAAATGTGTCCCAGAGGCTGTACTCTGGAGGCAAGAGATGCTTGTACATGATACTGCAGTTGAAAAGAGTTCTCTGATTTCATTGTAATACTAGATCCCAGGGTGCAAGACAATAAAGAGCAACACATAACTGCTAGACTAGTGGGGTCATAGTAACTGTAATAAGCAGCAAGACCAGCAAACAGATCAGAATGGTATGATCCATAAGAACATTTACTGGTGGTATAATGATCATGGGGTAACCGGTATGAACATAGAACTGAATAAACTGTAGACCTAGTGAGTGAAGGCCTTACTTAAGCCACCAAAATTTATAATATTTTCTCACCCAATGTGTAGACTTGGGTCAGTTTAAATATCCAGTTGTCCTTGAACCAAAAGAAAGATAAGTGATCTTGAGTTTGGACTCTAATAATACCATAAGTGTGTTCTCTGACTCTCCTTTCTCGATGCTTTAACAAAGGGATTTATGTCTATTTATCAGAATAACCATATCTTGGTAAAGGCAATGATCTATAACTTTCAGAGGAGGGGGGAGAGGAGCAAGGCCCACTGCAGACTTCCAGTTTGTGAAACTTAGAGGGACTTGCCTCAACAAGCAGACTTTGTGGTTGGCTGGGGCCACTCCAGCCCCTACCTGGCAGCCCTGCCCAGAAGCTGGGAACAGACTTTTGACCTCTGCCAAAACAGCTACCTTGCCAGCTTTTGTGGAGCCTGAGGGTAAGCTCACCCAACACAGCCCCACCCAGCCGCACTCCCCAACCTGCTGTGGCACAGAGTGAGGACCCACCTGGAAGTTACAGGGCCCCACCCATCACCTGGAGCATTCAAGTGTTTCTCCTGAGGGACTAGAGCCAGTCACAGGACCCAAAAACAACATTGCAGGTTATTTCTTCCAGCCAGCACCTCCTACTGTCAGGGAGGTCCTTTTGCATGCCCTTTACAGCATTTACTGAATCAATTTTACAAAGTGTGTGAGGTTTCAACAAGTGGCCTTTTGTGGGAGTGGGTACCCTTCTCCACAGAAAAACTGTATTACTGGATAAGGGCAGAAAGAACCCAGCTTGGGTTCTTAGCATATAAGAGTTTAGCCCCTTCCCCCATGAACATCTCTTCCAGTTTGGATAGCTTGTCCCAACCCTCCTACTGGTGGCTCCCACTAGTGGCTGGAAAAGCAATGTTTGAGACCCACCAAGGCTTTGCAAAATCTTTCAGGCTACCACAACCTAGCCATGAACTGCCTTGCTCCTCCCTCTACCTCAGTGGTGATGGAGATCAAGAAACCCCTGGGAACTACAGGGTCCCTCCTAAAGTTTGGGGCACTCAAGTACTCCACCTGGGGGATCAGAGTCTACCAAAGACACAAAATAACATTTCAGTAGCTGTCTCTATCACACAAACATCAACCAATGACAGGAAGAACAACAATATAGCATATCATAGTATCTTCCAACTTAAGCAAACAGGCTATGGCTGATTCATACTCAGAAGTACCATCCACCATCACCAAAATTAAGCTGGGGAACCTAACTTACTACACACTGTTGGGAAGAGGTGAAGACATAAGATCAGAGGTTGCCTGAGAGGTAACCTGTTAGAATACCCCATAGACAACTCAGGACCAGCATTCCTTTCCCTGGCATGCTCAGGGATTAATCTTTGGGGAACCAGAGACAGGCCCATAAGCTAGGCCTAGCACCCCTGGGTCTCAACCAATAGGCCAGATGAGAAGGAATAAGAGAAAGAACCCCAGAAACATGAAACATCAGAGCAAAAGGATGCCCCCCCCAAAGAAAACAATAACTCCTTACCAATGGACACCAACCAAAACAAAAAGATTGAAATGACAGGTGAAGAATTCCAAAAATGGATTGTAAAGAAGCTTAATGATATACAAGAGAAAATAGAAACCCAACACAAAGAAACCACAAAAACAATGCAGGAAATGAATGAAAAATTGACTAAGAAAAGTGAATTATTTAACAAAAATCAAACAGAACTTCTGGAAATAAAAAAACGTATTCAAGGAATTACAAAACACAGTGGAAAGCCTTAACAATAGGCTAAATTAAGCAGAAGAAAGAATTCAGAACTTGAAAACAACAACTTCAAGTTAAATAAGTCACTCAAAGAGAAAGATCTGAGAAACAAGAGGAACGAACAAAACCTACAAGAAATATGGGATTATGGAAAGAGGCCTAACATAAGAATCACAGGCATCCCTGAGGGTGAAGAAGAAAATACACAAGGGTTGGAAGACCTATTTGGGTGTAAAATTGAGGAAAATTTCCCTGGCCTTGCTACAAATCTATATATCCAAGTACAAGAAGCTCAAATGACTCCTTGGAGATTCTTCGTGAAGAGGCAATCTCAGTGACACTTAGCCATCAGACTAGACAAAGTAAACATGGAAGAGGCACTCCTAAGAGCCATAAGGCAAAAGCAACAGGTAACTTATAAAAGAAAACCCATCAGACTAACTGCAGACTTCTCAACTGAGACCTTACAAGCCAGAAAAGATTGTGGCCCCATTCTCAGTCTTCTCAAACAGAATAAGGGCCAGCCTAGAATTTTGTATCCTGCAAAACTAAATTTCCTCTATGAGGGAGAAATAATGAATTTCTCAGACAAGCAAACTCCGAGGGAATTTGTCAAGACAAGACCTGCCCTGCAGGAAGTACTCAGAACTACATTATACACAGATCAGCACAACAAACACCCACCAGTGTAAAATAACCCAAAAGCTAAAGGTCAGAGCCCAGATATCACAATGGCTCAAGAGGTAAAACAGAGCAATAAAGCCCTACTCAACAGGATGAACAGAAACTTATTAATTCTTTCAATAAATGTGATGACTTGAATGCCCCACTAAAGAGACATAGGCTGGTTGATTGGATAAAAAAAAAAAATACAAGCCAAGTATCTACTGTCTCCAGGAAACACATGTAACCCACAAGGACTCATTCAGACTCAAGGTGAAGGGATGGAAAAAAATATTCCATGGAAATGGAAACCAAAAGAAAGCTGGGGTAGCTACTCTTATATCAGATAATATAGACTTCAAATCAGCAAAAGTAAAGAAAGACAAAGATGGTCATTATATAATGGTGAAGGGAACAATTCAACAAGAAGACATAGCAATCCCAAATATTTATGCATCTTACACAGGTTCACCCAGATTCATAAAGCAAATCCTACTTGATCTAAACAAAATGATAAACAGTAGTATTGTAATAGCCAGGGACTTCAACACTCCACTGACAGAAAGGGACAGATCTTCCAAGCAGAAAGTAAGCAAAGAAACAACAGATGTAAACAGAACTCTAGAACAAATAGGCGTAATAGACATTTATAGAGCATTCTACCCAAAAATCACTGAATAACATTTTTCTCATTAGTTCATGGAACATTCTCTAAGAATGGCAAATGAGAGAGGTGAGGAGAGGATGGGTAAATTCACACCTAATGGGTAAAATGCATACTATCTGGGTGATGGACACACTTACAACTTTGATTCAAACAAGTAATTTATGTAACCAAAATGTTTGCATCCCCATAAAACTCTGAAATTAAAAAGAAAGACATAGTGAATCCCTTTGTGTCCACATTAAACTCACCTGTCTCATTGGTACAGAAGATAATAGTTGGATTATCTTTAGTTTAAATAACAAATAACTTCAATTGCAGCAGCAGTTCCAGATGTGGTTTCTTTCCTGAGTCATGCCAATATAATTCTAGCAACTAGTATAATCTGGAAATCTGGAAGTTTTACACCTATCTATCTATATATGCACACACACACATATATAGTTTTATATATATAATTTTTATCTGGCATGAACAGGACATCTTCAATGTCTTGCCAAAGAGATATGCTCTCTCTGATTATACATACTATAATTTAGTTTACAGGGAACTTAATCCTCTTACTAGCCCTCAAAATACCATGCTTGCCCACTATCTTCAGAAAATTACACTGGTAGTATTAGGAAAGTAGGAGCTTGTTGGTATTTTACTAGAAGATAGTAAAATGCACAAAAATAGAGAATGCTGCCATGTTGGTTAAGTGTCCTTGATGAAGACCCGGATGTTAGTAGCATGATCAAGATACTCTCTACAAAATGGCAGAGCAATAGCTATACTTTGCATTCCCTACCACTAGGTAGGGATATAGTATTTGGTGAATCTGTCTGCATTTAGAGACAACAAACAAATTTGTTCACCGTGTGACCCAAAAGGCTAGCTACTTTGAGTGGGATCCAAAGGAAAGAAGCCCTGTCATGTGGCCCTTAAGATTCAGTGGAATCAGTGATTCATGAAATGTCTGTGGGTTGCTATATGGAGCCAGAAGCAAGCTCTGATAAAGAAATTGCAGTGGAGACTCCCCAGGGGAGACATGTTTTAGCCTCTGCCAGAGATACCACAGATTTGAATGTGAAGTTAATGACACCCCAAACTAGGAATGTTACAGAATTCATTCTGAAGATGAGAGTAGATATGATGATGGCAATTCTGCACCATCTCCACAGGCAACAGTAATCAAACACCTTTATTCAGGGCCAAGTGTCTGTTGTAACTATTTTAGTTAAAGCTGAGTCCTAGTCATGTTGGCAGCAACAACAGTGGAGCTTTGCCTCTGATCACTTATGCAGCATTATTTTGGAAGTGTTTTCTTTTTTTTTTTCCTGGTTGTGTAGCTTTTCTTTGGTCATCCTGGAGAGCGTATGAAATATCCAATGCTTTTATCACAAATCATTTTCTGCTTAATTCTCCAGTGTTGGTTTCTTTTGCTTACGACTTAGAACACCAACTGATCACAAGAGATATCTTTAAAATACTTCTTATTGAGAACATGCTGGAAGTAAGAGGTGGCTTACAGTCTCCTAGTATGCATTTTAGGTGGAAAAGGACTCTGAACAAACTGGTACTGTTGAAAAGATTAATGGGCTGATAGATTTAAAACTATAGAGTTTGAGCAACTCTAAACTAAGGATTTCTCATAAGATTATGAACAATTAGTTTTATAAGGTGAAATCAATAGTGGTAAACTGCTAATCTCTGTAAATAAAATCTAATCCCTTCTTCACACACATAAAGCAGAGGTTTGGCTTTTATTTTTCATGTTTTTAAATCATGTGCCTTCCCTTTGTAGAAACACACAGTGACTCTCTAATGAAATATTTGTAGTTTATTAGAGGTTTTAACACTTCATTTTTCTTTGTTTGGTTTCATGACATTTCCTGCACACATTTTTTTAAAGGTATCCAATAAAAATGATATTGTTTTCAGAATTTCCCAACACTTTTTAATGTTTAAAAACAGAACGAGAAAAATCTGGCCTTTCATCAACTGGTCCTTCATCACTTAACCGTTTAATTCTTAGCTAAGTCAACTCAGACCAGACTTTAGCCAATCAAATATGTTTAACATCACTTGGTTACAGATACACATTTCTCAATTACCTTGTTACATGCCATTGCACTCATATAAGAGTTCTTTATTTCCCACTCTTTACCAAGTATTAATTTTTAAACCTTAGAAAGTCATTTTGTTTTTCTGAATTTTCTTTTCTTTTTCTGTAAAAAGAAAAAAAAAAGAAAGAAAGGGAATTTTATAGGGTTATCACTGCCCAGAGACTGTAAATTCAGAGGGGCGTATTGACAGATTGAAGTGGGACTTGGAGTTGACCATGCCACCTCCATTAGCATCTATTGATTTACATTAGGAATTGATATAGTATATCAGACAAAGAACGTGGGCTGTGGAGTTTGAGTACCTAGGTTTGAGTTTCAGCTCCTCCACTTACTAGCCAGATTGACATGTCACGTTTTTTAATCTCTGTGCATTCCTTACCCCAGTAAATCACCGAGCTCTGTGCCTAGTACTTAGTTCACCGTCAATAATAAAGAAAATGATGATACTAGATTTTCCTTATCTGGAGAAAGAAGCATGAGTATTTTTGCTGGGTCAGGGGTTTAGGGAAAGGCAAGAAGGCAAGGAGGTAAGGATGGAGGAGCATAAATAAATATAAAGTTCTTACATGTTCTTATCAAAAGGATTTTAGCCATGATATTTAGAGGGGTGGGTCAGAAGGTAGAGTAGATTGTTTAAGGCCCTCATTGTAGACTCTAAATAAAGGCAGTGCTGGCTTGTTGTCCAGGTGAGAAATCATGGCCCAAGGCTGCAGAAAGAGCCACTTTCCTTTCTTCTTTATGAACTCAGAACCAATTTGATCATATTAAAAACACAGATTGAGATGACTGGCATATGTTTGTTCAGATATCCCAAGCCTCAGAAGAAACACCCTCACTGGGACAAATACTGTCATTTTTTTTAAGAGACTGTGTGAGCAGCAGGAGTTGAGGAATAGGAGCCGGATCAGAAGTGGAAGATCACAAAGACACATACCACATGCTTACTGTGGCTGACAGACTGGATTGCGGTTGAGGCAACTTTTGGGGAACTTCCCGAAATAATTGGAGTGGATGTCATCAATGGAATTAAGACATTACATGAACAAATGGTTGAAAGATGAGGAATTTGTGCTTGTTGATTAATAATGCTTTCATTTATACTACATTTTTACCCATTAATATGATTTCATTTCTATGTGGTATTTATATAAAAGGAGTGTTTATACTGTAAAGTGCTATACTGCTGTATGTTATAACAGTTACTATAGATGCTTATGTTTATATTATCTTTAATATATTTCTAATTCTCTCTTATATACATTCCTAATTATTTTGCAAACGCATTAGTTACTCTCTTTTTTGAGAAGGATAAATTAAAGAGTGTGTTTTAGGTTCCTGCTGCAGTGCTTAAAACTGCTAGATTTATAATACTCAATAAACATTAATTGATATATCTCAGAAAAAATGTAAGGCAATTTCTAAAGATACTTGTGGAACTACAAGATTACAAATCGTAAGTGGAGAAGTTCAAGGAACAAAAGAAAACACAAGTAAGAAAATTAAATTAAAATTTAAATAAGAAATGTACCCCAAATGTTTTACGCATTTCCTAGAGGTTGTAAATTTACTTTTATGCTTCATGGTCGCTAAGACAAAATTGAAATTTTGATCAGTTATATGAGTCAACACCCATGAAATAAAAACTAATTTCCCTGAAACAGTCCTTCTACTGAAGGCTGAGGGGAATTTCTCTCATAAAGACAAGACCATCTCATGTAGTGAGCATCAGCCATATCACAAATATGATGATAACAGCCTTATGGATGTTTATTCTAAATTTCAATGTAGGCTGAGGGGTAATAGGAAAGCCAAGGTTAGGAAACTCTAACTTTGAGGGACCAAGCAATGTGCTGAACATGTTTCAACTCCCTGCAGGTCTTGTTTCATCCCAAGATAACATTTAGAATATCTAGAGCAATCAGGCAATCTTTAGAAATATCATAGTTTACAGTCATTACTATTACATGTTTTCAGCAAAAGTTTCAGGTTACACTCCCTGTAATTCCCTGAAGAGTTGATGAAATTGTTTAGTAGACTTCAATAAAAGAACAACAGTTCCATCAATATTAATGTCAGTATTGTCTTAATTATTAGAATTCTTTTTATTAGGGTTGTGTTAGGCAGAGCTCTAAGATGACCCTATGATTCCTACCCCCAATCACCCATGCCCTTGAGTGATCTCCTCCATTTCAATGTGGACAAGGCACACAAATATGTTGACTATCATTCCTGTGATTAGATTATGTTAAGTAAAGGTGAAAGGATTTGCAAATGCAATTATTTCTGGAAGTGGGTAATGTTCACATAATTAAAAGGATGATTATCCTGTGTGTGTGTCTCACATAATCAGGAAAGCTCTATTTGAAAGACTTGCAGTAGTAGCTGTAGACTGTCTCTCTGGCTTTAAAGAAGCAGTCTGCAGTGCTGTGAAAAGAGCCATGTATCTTGGATGTGAAGATGGGCTATAGGAGATGAGAGCAACTGCTGGTCAACAGCCAACAACAATAACAAAATCAAACTGGGATCTGAGTTTTAAATCCACAAGTAGCAGGATTCTGTCACCAACTTGAAGGAGCTTGGAAATGGATTCTTCCCTAGTAGAGATTCCAAGCAAGAACTTAGGCCATCCATTGGTTTAAGCTTTGTACTACCTGAGCAGAGTGCCCAGCTGAGCCGTGGCCAGAATTTTAGCTTACAGAATTCTGAGATAATAAATGAGTGCTGTTTTGTGGTCATTTGTTACACAGCAATAGAAAATGAATACAAGGGTATTTATTTATTTTTAATTTTACTTATTTATTTATTTATTTTTTATTTCAACATATTATGGAGGTACAAATGTTTAGGTTATATATATTGCCCTTGCCCCACCTGAGTCATAGCTTCAAGCGTGTCCATCCCCAAGACGGTGCGTACTGCACCCATTTGGTGTATATATACCCAACCCATCCTCCCCCCTCCCACCAATACAAGGGTATTTAAATCAATATGATTACTAAACAGTAATTTTGTGCTCAGTCCTATATAAAAGAATAGAAAGCTTGTTTCCAAATTTATTTAGATACATTACTACATCACTAATCAAAACTTGATATAGATAAGTAATAAGCTAACAGAAGAGTCAATGATTGTTAAACAGTTATGTTTTGAAATTTTAAAATAACATTTGCTTGCAATAAATTGATAGAAGATTTAAAGATATGTGTCAATGATAAAATATCTTAGATGCTTCCAGCTTTGAAAATTAAAACAAAACAGCAATGAATTCTAAGGTTTCTGTTTAGATACTGTGGGTTTTTAGTATTTGCTATCTCTAGTTACTGCTTGGAAAGAGTGAAACATTGATTGAAAAAAAGAATGAGGAGTTATTAGAGGTCAATCAAACATTTGAAGAAAACTTTGACCTGACTTAGCATATAGGTAAAGCGTAATATGTTGCATTCAGAACATTTACATGCATGCAATGAGTATATATGGTAATAACAGCATGAACATTTTGAAGGACTTTTGAGGGAAGAATAGCCAGGAAGAATGAAGATAATTAAGGAGCAGTTCTCTGAAATATCCCAGGGCTATTTAAAAAGGTAGTGGTGGGGTGAGAGGGTTGTATAGTAGTATTGCTTAGTGCAGAAACCAGACAGACTCAACCAGTTGTTTAGTTGATCAGAATGAGACTTTTATTCATAATGGTTAATTAGTACCTAATTAAGTCAGTTAGGAGCACCTATTGATCCTAGAACTCCTTATAGCCTTTGTATAACCTCTTGCCTGCTCCTAGGGAGTATACAGCTTTGCCCTATGAAAGTGGTCAAATGTTAGTGGGCTATATGCATTGATGAGCAATGCTTCATATAATAAGAAGGCTGTTCGGAGTGCATACAAACACAAAACAAACCCTTTGGTTTCAGGGAGCCTTAAAGTATGATTATGAGCCGTTACTCCCGCTAACAATAAAAACCCTCTAATGGGAGCCCTGCCGTAGCCCCCTTGAGCAAGGCAGGCTACTTATGGCTTTGGGGTTTACTCCACTCTGACAGCTAATATAAACATTCTAATGCAGTTATGGAAAGAAAGAGAATTCCAAAAAGAGGCTTGCTATTGTATAAAGGTGATCAAGCCTAAAAGAGAGAAAGAAAGATGGGGTAGGCGAGAAGGAGTATTTTCTTTCAGCCTTCTAGATACAACAAAACCACTTAACAAGAGAGAATGTTATGACCATGTATTTTCTGCTAAAAAAAAATCAAACATATTATCTTTTTAACAATTAATTGGTCTAAGGCTTCCATTGTACAGTGATTGGCAGCTGAACTGCCTATTTGCACAAAACCAACACTTACATGCTAATATTTTAAAGCAATTATTATTTTTAGCCTAGAAAGATTAGATTGAATCTGTAAGAGCTAATGCCTTTCAACATGTGATTTTTACATTAATTTCTCATTTTTTCTTTTCAAAAATCTTATGAGGCAAATAGGGCTAGAATCGTTACTTTATTTGAAAGAGAGGGAAATTAATGACTGACGTGGTCCAGGGACCCGGCTGAGGTGGTATGGCAATGCTGCTGGGAGAAGCCATGTTTGCTCCCAAACTAATGCTCTGTCACAGGACTACATTTCCTTGCTTAAAAGAGAATAAAATATTATTATGATCAAGAGAGAACCATCTCTCAGGAATATTAATAATTTTATTCCTAACTTTAATGATTTTATTGTGGTGTTGGAGATAAAGCAATTTAGCTTTGTTAGGAAAAGGAGGGAAAAAATTACAGGCCTGTGAAAGCCATTCTGTAATTAAGTTAACAGTCATAGATTTCTAATTTACTCTCCACTTTTTTCCAACCGCAGTTAACTCTTTAGGGTACTGTGCTCTGGTGAATCAAATAGACTCTTTAATATAGAGTGCTTATTTGACAAAAAGACTGGTAATACTGTGAAATACACTAAAACTAAAACAGCATAATTGATTTTGGTATTACAGATTTTGTATATGTATATTTGACTATTTGTGAGTGAGCTTGAAGATTTATGATATGAATTACATTAGGTACTCCTTTGTATAATCTGCATTGATAACTCCATAAATAGGATATTGTGTGTCAGTCATACCATATTCCATTGAATTAATTTTGATGATATAAAATCACTTTAAATATCTTAGGACTCTGGTTATAAACGCATTTTCATAGTGCTGCAGATGTGTTGAGGCATTGGGTAATAATACAAATGCCAAATAAACAAGCTTTTTCTCTTTCAGCAAGAAACAGAAACAGCATTTTAAATATTAGTGTAAATCAAATTTTGCACTTTTTAGTATGTAGTTAAAAAAACTTTACCATGTGAATTCTTTGTAGGTCACCAATGACACGTGTGTGTGTGTGTGTGTGTGTGTGTGTGTATGTGTATTTGCAAATCCCAGGGGCCTTTTCTTTGTTCTCCTTCACTTTGATGATTCTGTAGCATTTGAAATTGGTGACCCCACCCTTCCTGAACTGCCTTCCTCCATTGACTTCTGTGAAATGACATCCTGGCTGGCATTCTGCTCCCGTGATTAATTCTTTGTTTCTTTCACTGGCTCCTTTTCTTTAACCACTGACACTTCCAAGTTCCAGTTTTTGGCTGTAAGTCCTGTTTTCTGCATACTCCCTTTTCAACTGTGTTGATGATTTTCAATCTGCATTTCCAGATAATCCCCATCTAAGCATTGGCTCCATATATATATATATATATATATATATATATATATATATATATATATATATATACCTCCTGATATTTTAACATGGACTCCCTGATGTACCTGCAAACTTAGCATGTTCAAAGGTGAACTCATGAACTTTCCCACCTCATATCTCTCTATCAGTTCTTTTGCTTACCTGGGACTGAAGATCAGAAGTTATTCTTAATTCATACCTTTGACAAATGCAATAGTAAGTAGTCAAAGCAAGTCAACATTTATTGGAATTTTTAATCCAATTTTACTTCTAGCTATAATAAAATTTTTTAGAGAAATTTCCTCTTGAAATATTAATACCAACCTGGTCTTTTTAAATTTTTTTATTTCAGAATATTACGAGGGTACAAATGTTTAGGCCTTGACCTACTGCTTTGGTAAGGTCTCTCGTCTGCTCTGAAACCTGTGATGCACTCTATTTCCTATCAAAGTAAGTTTAGGCTCCTCAGCCTGAGTTTAAGGCTTCCATTAACCTGTCCTAGTCTACCTATCCTATCTGCTTCCCTCTATTCTTTTATGTACACCTTTCTCTTCCATCGGGAAAGACTTTGTTAACCAGCGAGCACCACCACACTCATTCTGAACCCTCTGTCGTCACCTTGATGGTTGACTTGCCTGGAATCTTTCTTCATTCTCTTCACCTCTGAATCCCCCACCCATGTTCCAAGTTCTAGTTCCAGTCTCACTTCCTTATGACAGTAGTCCTTTAAAAATATTTTCTCTGCATTTATTCACCATTTAATCAGATGCAGAGGATAGATATATCCTATAAAATACCACTGAATCATGTCATTTCATATATTTCAGATTTGAAGTCTCCTTAGGCAGCAGACAAGTTTAGTAAATAGAACGTTAGACCCTGGCTGCCAGATTAATATTCACAAAATAGGTGGTCAATAATTAATAGTTGATTGAAAACTCTGGTTTCTCAGTTTTCTAATCATTCACATTATTTCAATATCCCACCTGGTTATTTGGAAAAATAAAGTGGTACCTCAAAGCTTTAAGGATAAAGGCAATTACATTCTCTTCTTTAGTTAAGAACATAGTTTTCCAGTTCACCTTTGGGAAAACAAAGTAAAAAATACTTGATTTTTTTTAATTAAGGAAAATCATTTCACAAGTCTGGCCCTGAGTTTATCCTAGTTTATTAACAGGAAACACCTGAAACTAATTGCTTTCTGGCCTACAGAATCCTGCTTTTTAAAACTTTCTCTACCCTTTACATTTAAATACAGACATAGCTTTGGTAAATATTGTAATCACTTATGTTTAGAAAATATAACATTCTTTGTTTCTATGGCAGGCTGAAATTCTTTAATTAAAGGTGACTTTATTTTGGAATTTCAAGATGTTCTGAATTAAATTCTACAGTACTTAGAGGAGAAGGAGAATATTTCAAGTGCTGCACTAGGCGTTCTAAAAGCCATGGAAAAACTGCCAAGTGTAATTTTAACACATTCATTAACCTGAAGCTTCTTTTGTGGATTTACAGGAGCAAATTTTTACTTTGTGGCCATAACTGAGTAATTGATGTTCTTCCAGATTTTTGACACTAAAGTTATTTTATTTAATCTTTTAGATTCTAGCTGCCTATTATTACAGGGTTTTGGGTGGGGTGGTTGGAGGAGCTGGGGCAGGTTAAGAGAAAAAAGTAAGCCAAATATGATGGAAGCAAGTCCCTCGCTCTCTCATAAACTAGAATAGCACTCCTCACAGAATCTACTGCTTGAATACGGGCTGACACGTGATCTGCAGGCTGTTACCTTACATTATTGGAAGCTCAAGTTACTGCTCAACGGAAGGGCAGCATTTTGGGTAGCACTTTATTGCACTTCTCAGGATTTCCACTTTACACTTGTCAAGAATGTATTCTAGACACGCTCACCCAGTGTTTCCTGCAAGATTTGGTAGTGAGACATTTGAGTGGGAAGAGGGTTGGAGAAATCTGAACCTCACTTTAGAGAAGCTGTTTGGTAGGTCTGATGTAGAGAACCGCCTCATTAGGAAAATAACTTGAGAATTAATCATTAATTACACTAATAGTACATAAATACATGATACCTAAAAAAACTGAAAGAATGATACAGCTAAAGTCTATTTTGAAAGCATTGTTCTCAATTCTAGTGCCATTTCTTCATCTTCAGGGATGTTGTTACCAATTTTGTGTGCAAGCTTTTTCAGTTAATTTATGTGCACATGTATGCCCTTACAGAAAATATCACATTGTTGTATCATTATATTTCCTAATAGCTTTATTGGAATATAATTCATACCATACAATTCACTCATTTAAAGTGTGCAATTCAATGATTTTTAGTATATGCACAGACTTATGAGTCTATCACCACAACCAATATTAGACTATTACCCTGCTCCCATTAGGTGCTATTTTTCAAGTCCCAACCACTCTTATTCCCCTAAACACTAGGCAACCATTAATATACTTTCAATCTTTATACATCTACCTATTCTGGATACTTCATGTAAATAGAACCATTAAATATGTGATCCTTTGTGATTGGCTTCTTTTACTTAGCATAATTTTCAAGGTTCATCTGTGTTGTAGCATGCCTCTTATTTTATTTTATTTTTATTATTTTATTTTATTTTTTGAGACAGAGTCTTCCTCTGTCACTCTGGGTAGAATGCAGTGGCATCATCATAGCTCACTGCAACCTCAAACTCCTGGGTTCAAGTGATCCTCCTGCCTCAGCCTCCTGAGTAGCTGGGACTACAGGCATGTGCCACCACACCAGGCTAATTTTTCTATTTTTAGTCCCCCTGCCACCCCCCCAACACCCAATGAATATTACTATCACGTGAGCACCTTACTGTTCATCAATTAGTACCAATTGGCAGAATTAATATTATTAAAATGTCCATTCTTCTGAGTTTTATAGAATCAGATTTTACATTGTGGGCTGATTCACTTCAAAATATTTTTGTTTATTGTGTGAGGTAGAGGTAGAGGTTATGTTTTATTATATGGCTATTCAGTTGGTCAAACATCTTAGTTCTAAAAGTTCATACTCAACTTTTGTTTTACTTCACTGCCACAACACAACTTTCTTCTCCCTTTCATGTCTTTAGACTGACTTCATTTATATGAGAAAATACAAGCATTTTCCTCAGCTTTATTTATTCCATCCTAAATGGAATGCTTTTGACCTCTTCCTCATGCACTTGACTTGCTAATTTCCAGATGCTTTCCTAGATTTTGTATTCTGCTGTCTGTTAAACTCCACAGATTTTCCTGTCTGTCCACTTAAATTTCAACTGTATTCTACCTTTATGGCTTGCACATCTCACATAGTTCTGATTCTCTTTCTTGACTGTACCCCTTCTTAACTTTTCTTACTTTTCCATAATTTCTTATCTTTTCATATTATTATATAGATTTTCCAGTTATGGATGGATACTTAGCTATCTCTGAGTTACCAGTTCCTTTAACCCAACTAGTACTACTGACACTTTAAGATGATCATAAACAAATTTTAAGAGTAATATAAAGTCCACATATGTAGCAATTAAGGTTGCTATGCTAGAATTATATTGCATGTAGAATGTGGAGGGGTGTTCAGGACTAAACCTAAGCAATCTTAAGAAGACATTAATCTAACTTATTATCCAAATAGGTGTAAACATAATGAAGAGTCATTAAAAGTTGCAATAATGTTGCTAGCAATTATCATATTATAATTGTCATAAATTATAACTATAAATGATAAAATATTATTTGGAGTCTAACTGATGCAGAATTTATTCTTAATCGAGACATAGTTTATGATTAAGTTTTTTATCTTGAATAAAGCATGCTATTATATTATTGAATAAGAGATTTAGCTAGTTTTTTTAAATTAAAGATATTTCATGTATGTAAAAATATTCATTTATATGTCATTCTTTGAAAAATTACCTAATTAAGAGCCCTAAAAAGATCTTTACTACATAACAAAATTATTTTGTCATGAACATCTTTTAAACTATTATAGCAACAGTTTTTTAAAAAAATACTTTGTCATAATTTCAATTCTAATAATTTAGACTTGCTTTCTTCAAATTATTATGATACATTAAAGTTTTTCTGTATATGAATTTTAATATTCTCCTCATAAATTATCATTTATAAAAGATATTTTCTCTTGTTCTTTATCTTTGGTACTACCTATTTTTATAGGAGCAGAGGCAAAAATATGATAGGGGTTAAGTTGTGTGTACGGTATCTATTTCCTCTGATTTTTGTGGTTAATATTGTATTTTGAGGTGATCACATGAGATGAGAGACTGAAGGAAGATCATTGAAGATGGCTTACATTACCTTTTAAAAGTCACTTCAAATTCCAGAATGGCACCTCCCTATATGGAAAGACAGTTTTCTAAGCATCTGTAGCCTGAAGACAAAGTGTTCTGGGTCAGCCATTTGGGGTGACCATTCTTTGAAAGACTTGGTGAGGATGTGCCCAAGGTGGCCACTGAGCATCTCACAAGCGTGCTTGTTTCTCTCTCTGGCTCTCAGCGTTGTTTTGGTTTCAGGTCAAGTAGCTCTCAATAACAAGATAATGTTTTCTGACTTCTCTGTAACTTGCTGCCATTTATGTTTCTGTGATTGCAGGGTC
This sequence comes from Lemur catta, assembly GCF_020740605.2. Taxonomy (NCBI): domain Eukaryota; kingdom Metazoa; phylum Chordata; class Mammalia; order Primates; family Lemuridae; genus Lemur; species Lemur catta. The sequence continues at coordinate 28,805,571 of NC_059139.1, read as the reverse complement.
AAAGGGGCTTTGCTCAGTGAGTGGCTTGTTTATGTTGGCAATGAATAAGAAATGTGGGAAGCAAGCCACTGTGCCCCAACTCATCCAGAACAATGCCAACTGACTTCGTACCCTGAGAATTTACTTAGAATGACACAGGGTGATAATTTAGAGCGGATCTTGGTCCAGCATCCTAAGAATGAGAAGAGGGTGTTTGCTATAAACAATAAACTTTGCCATTCAGAAATTCATCTTAGGAACTCTTCCATAAACTGACAGAATTCACTTTCCGTTTGTAAGCACTCCTCTCTGACCACCTAGAAACAAACAGCCAAACCTTTTTTTTTAAAAAAAGAAACTATAAGAATATGTTTCCAAAGAAAGGACTCAACGTAAATAAAAAGTAAAGAGTGAAAAATAATTTCATTTTAAGTGGTATAACACGTTTTGGAAAGAGTACTTACTATCAATTAGAAATTGATATTCTTAAGTTAGTGGAGTATTTTTTAACCTCAGATATAAAGGGTAGATAGATTTTTCTTTTTCTCTATTATAATGTCTCCAAGGACAGACATATTTTTAAGTAACACATAACAGTTGAAATATTTAACCTTAAAGGTGTGCATGCTTCTTTGACTACCAAAGCCTGAATTCTGATCTTAAAAGTAGAGAAAGCATAGAGGTGAAAAATAAGAAAGCAAAAGCATAACTTAGAGAAAATATTTATGTTCCTCCAAAAAGTATTTACCATATGAATTTTCAGTATTTCTCGCAGGAAGGCAAGTGTATTGATAGTCACTATCACAACTTGCAAACCTACTATGGAGGTTGGAGACAGTAACCCAAAACGTTCTGCGCCTAAGATGTGAAGCAATGACATGAAATACGGCTAACATATGTCCCAAGTTAGTTTCTTACTCTTAGTCAAATGAAATCATCTCCCTCTAAAACCAAGATCTGTTAATGATAAAATATTTTTGTCAGTCTCAGGAGTCTTAGGACTTACATTTATCCAGATGTTCCGATGTTTTCGACAGATGAATCTCAAATTATCTTTCTTATTGCAGTTTCTACTGCCACCTCAAGTATTTCCTGCAGGTCTTTGGCATCCTTCTAAAAACTTCATGGCCTAAGTGAGGCACTTTGGCCCTACCACCTAGCTCACCCACAAAGAATTGCTCAGCACAAAATGTTAGTAGTGTATAGGCTGAGCAACCCTACATTAAGCTAAAATCAATATGATAATATAACTGTGAGTTGCCTGCTGGAAGAGAATCCCAGACAGGAGAAATGGCTGTAGCAAATATCGTAAAACAAGAACATACCTAATGTGCTTCAGGAATGGGAAGAAACCTGTCTTGAGCAAGCAGGAGGAAAGGTGAGAGAAGAAGTCACTGGACGAACTTCACAGGCCATTTTAAGGATTTTGGAATATATTATAAGTGCAATGGGAAGATAGGGCACAGCCTTGTTCTGAAGAATAGCCTGATCTGTTTTGCATTTTTAAAAAGATCACTTTAGCTACTGCTTGGGGAAAAGAAAACAGAGAGAGAGCCATCGGGTTAAGATACTCAAAAGAGGAAATCATTTCAAGGTGAACATATGGATCACTTGTATAGAATGCTGCTAAAGTTCAATCATTTTGTGACATTAATTGCTGACTTTTTAATTTGCATTATCTTTAGTGCCACTATATACCAAATTCAGTCTAGTATTGAACACTGTGCTAAAAGTTGTACATACATCATGCAATAGAATCTTTGTAACAGCCCTTTGAATAAAATATCACTATCCCAATTAACAGATGAGAAGACTGAGGTCAAAAGAATTTAAATAATTTATCCATCTTCACCCACCTAATAAATTAAAGAGCTCAGATGCAAACTCATCTACCTTTCTTCTTAAACACTCTATGTGTACTTCTGAGTTAAGCATAGTCAAGAATTACCTATTGCATTTTGATCTAAAAAAACACACATAATAACATTTTTTACCATTTTCGTTCTCCAATCAATCATACAGACACTGAGCAAACCTATACTTTATTATAGTCATTGGGTTGTCAAGCTCCCCAAAAGTTTCTCTTTTTTTGCATATCTTGAATAATACAGGTATTGGATAATTACAGGTATCAAGTATTGCTACTTATAATAACATATCTTTGATCACTTTTTTTCCCCCATGTCCCACTTCACTCTGTTTATTATTGTTCTCTGGGGTCTTCATGTACTTACCCCTTTCCTTCCACACCCCCAACTCTGTGATAGTGTTTCTCAGTTGGCCTTGCCTTAAGTAGCTACAGCTTGTTGGAACGGTTTACTCTTTGTGACTACAGCTCTTCTTGGGCTCCAAATAGAGCTGGAGCTGACAAATACCACATTCCAAGTTTTGAATAACTTACAAGAAGTTCCCCCAGGAACCAGAAGTCATAATTTGAGGAAGACCTGTGCCATCCACAAAATGGGTTTTTTTCTTGTTAAATAAGAAGCCAATAGCTTATGATGATCGTTCACCTCCAGATACCTTCCTTGCTATCCACAAACACTGTCTTGCTCTCTCCATCCATTGCACCCCACACTTTTACAGAGTAGCTTTCATGGCTCTTACTTTATTTATATTCATGAGTCTTCTTTCTAGTGTTGCTGGGACCTGGTTAGCATTCATGCATTTGTTATGATTCCATTTCATCATTTCTGCCTGAAGGTCTAATAAATTGGAATTCTAGTGGCCTTCTGATAACAAAATGAATGAAAATTAGATTGCCTCTGATCTTGCACTAGTGATAACCACTGAAAAACAATGTGACTGTTAAAATAGTGTCTGTTAAAATACAGGATATTAATAATAAAATTAAACCATTTCTATAGCTGTAGATTTTTATAATAAATAAACACATAAATCATTGTTATTCATGAAATAGCAAAATATGGTTAACAATTAATATTCTGGACAAATTACCAGACACTGTGAATTCTGTTTCTGATGTTGCCACATTTACTACACATAAGATTTAGGAAACGTCTCAAAAACTTTCATGGTCTATTTCTTCTTTTTTTGTTTTATTTTGTTTTGTTTTGAAGTGTTTACCTAACCATCCCACAGAACTCTTGTGATAATTTCAAAAGATAACAGAGTTAAAAGTGCTTTGAAAACTACAAAAAGGAAAGGTTATTTTTATACAGAAATTAATGGAAAATACCATCACATTTTCAGATGAACTATTGGCAGTTAAGGTAAAGTGTGTGGATTTGTAGATGCTATGTTTTTAAAGTTCATAAGATAATCACCGTCAAGTCTGAAAAGGCAAAAAAGGTAGCACCTTCTACAATAAGCATGGTCACCCAGTAGAGATTAAGTTCTATTCCAACCAGTTTGGCACCCGTGGTAATCTTTGTGTTTGATGGTGACATTCTGTTTAAGCTTCAAAGTATTACAGGAATGAAAGAAAAAAACTAAACATTGGTTTACCTGAGACTGAGTCATGTATAAATAAGCTTTAATAAAAAGGTTGATGCTTTGTTCTCAGAGGAATTCATGACCAAGTCTCTCCTTTCTCAAAAGCTGAAATGAACACAGGGATTGTTGAGGGAAATAAGAGAGATTAAAGGCCTTTATTTCTATATTGTTAAATTATAGCAGCTTGAGCATATCATTCAGTCATCATCTAATTGAGAAGCTTGTTCAATGGAAGTAACCAAATTCACCTTGACACCCGATTTGTCATGGAAGATAAAAATCTAACATTGTTTGGATCAGTTTTAACAACCTGGCTAAGGAGAATTTCTGTCATCTTTTTTGATCCTTCCTTGCTTACAAAATTATACTCCACTATAGTTTGGTGAGTAATGATGATAGCATATGAAAATTCTTCCATCACAAACCTGATTATCTAGTTTTTCCCAAAGGAATTTCTTTGATGCTGCATCATGTAGAGGGTGGGTAACAAAGGTTAAACACATGAAGAAAGTTCTTAACATTTTTGCAACTGGAAAAGATAATTTGATTCAAAATTTTGTATCAGGATCTCTAAACCTAGAAAAGCAATGGAATCATTTTATAGATATTGTTCACATTTTTAAGAGAAATTTCCTATTTTTTTATCTAATGTTGACAGAGTAGTAAGTAGCTTAGGTCTTCTGTCTTCATTTATCTGTTAAATTCAATAGGTTCAAACCTATTGCCTATGGACTATTAGAGGATTTTGGACCCAGGTTTGTGATACAATATAGGCACATGCAACATAATCTCTTTAACAGCTGCATCATATAATGTGAAACAATGATTTTAGGAAAAGCCATTTTAATGCTGTAATTGATAGACTAAAGCTTCTAAATGCCAGCTGTATAGCTACAGTGTAAAACAACTGTGGCTTATCCTAATTTAGAGCTATTGGGCTTAGTGAATTTAGGTATGGCTGTAAAAATATGTTCAATAAAAGCACTTGCCAAACTATTTATGACATTGAGTTTACTCTTCCAGTTATAAACATTTTAATATAGAGTATATTATGTGAACTTTCCAACTGACCATGAGGTATGAAGAGACCTAGAGAACTGCAAGTTTGTAAGCTAGAAAAAGATAAGGAAGTCTTCACCCTTCCAGTTCAACTTAATTTCCATACAGTATTGGTGGTTTATTTTCCCTTGGAATGTTGTGATTGAGAATTTCTTTTTCTCAATATTTAGCCCCATATAAAAACTATACATTTTCCTCCCCAAATAAGGCAACTTCTTTTTCTTACATTTCCATACATGTCTCCTTCCTTTCCCTCCCTACTTTCGTGCACTGGAGGCCAGATCTGGAATGCCCTCCTCAAGCTCTGGACCCTTGGTCTGGAATCTCAGCCTGGGGACAGCCCCTCACTGAGCATCACTTCCTGTAGTTGGAGGACGTGGTTAATAACCCTGTTATGGTATGAATGTATGTGTCCCTCCAAAAAATCGTATGTTGGAACATAAATCCCGAGGTGATTGTATTAAGAGGTGAAGCCTTTTGGAAAGTGACTAAGTCCTGAGAGTTGAGCCCTCATGAATGTATTAGTGCTCTTATAAAAGAAGTTAAAGGGAATGTCCTAGTGCCTTTTTGCCCTTCCTTCATGTGAGGATGCAACAAGAGGCTCCATCTTGGAAGTAGAGAGTAGCTCTCAACAGACAAGAATCTGCCAGTGCCTTAATCTTGGACTTTCCACTCTCCAAAACTGTGAGAAAATAAATGAATTTTTGTTTTTTATACCCAGTCTCAGTTATTTTGTTACAGCAGAAATGAGCTAAAACGACCCTACTCAGAGAGTTGTGAAAATTAAAGGAGTTAAAATATGTAGATATCTCACAGATAGAGGGTTGACCAAAAAAAATCCCTCATACTGATGTAAAGAATTTACATATTATTTTAACTTTACTTGTGAAAGGCTTAGTTGCTTATTATATAAATACACTATACCACTGAGTTGATTGCATGCTTAGAGTGAATCTGTGCTGTACCCATATTCAGTATCTTTCACCTAACAAAGTGTATACAGGAGGTAAAGGAATGAGTGGATAGACGACTGGATGAATAAATGAATGTTCTTACTCTTGTTTCCTATCCTAACAGTGATATATGGTCATAAAAGATACTCAGTTCATGTTTACTGATGCATCCATTTTAAGAAAAGTAATACAGAGATGAACTGTGTTTAAGACCTACATAGTCCAAATTAAGATGCTTCCTATGGGGGATGACAAGGTATATAATACTTTGGAAGGTTTGGGATATTTTGAACCAAATCCCTAGTGTGTATTTTAACTCTTTCACTTCACAGTTATTCCCAGTTAATTGGTTGCTGATTCCACTTAAAAACATCAGCAAAAACAATTTTCTAAATAACAAATTCATTCAGATTTTCCCTGACCAAAAGTTACCTTTTATACACCTTATAAGTAGAGGGCATTTTTAAAAATTGAGCTTTTCAAATTTCTAATTCAAGTTCATATTCATTTTAATTTCACTTCTGCTCTATTTCGCCTAAAATTAATTAGTAGCCAAGTTATTAACATGGTAGAGAAACAATGGGAAGAATTCATTTTTCTCACTGATAACCCAACTTAAGATTTATAAGTGGTTTTCTTTTTTTCCTTCATTCTATTGCATGCTTTACATCAGGTCTTCTTTCTTTTGCTATTCAGGAAGTTCCTGAATCACCTTCCCAACCAACATTTGGTCAATTTGGCATTGTAGTCCATTGTGTTACTGTTCTGCTCATTATCTCATGGCAAATACAACAATGACAACCAAGCAGCAACAACAACAAATAACACCATACCTTCCCAGGACCAAAAGGGAGGATTTTTGGATTACCCATTATTTGGGATAATCTTTACTCCTGATTTCCTCCATTATTGGCGTGCATAATTGAGAATTCCCTGCATGTAACCTGACTTCTCTGCAAAAGAGCCATAAAAATCTCTGGCCCTTAGAGCAGTTTCAATGAATGAAATTAATTAAGAAAAAGAATTTGAGGTCCTGGGATGGGAATCATTGCAAAGCACTTTTAAATTACAATGTCATGACTGGATATTGGAGTAAATTCTTTGATCTCTTTTTTCGTTAACAAGATGATATGATATTTTAAAGGCAATCATTCCATTTTGAAGGGCTGCTGACATCACAAACCATCAGAGCACAGTATGGAAATAAGATACCCACTTCTCTCTGCTTCCTCTTACTGATTTCATGCAATGACCTTGCAGTTATTAAATGTAGGCCAACTTGCACTCTCAGACCTCAGGCAACCTCTTTTTTTTAAGTGATCACTTACTCCCCAACATTTCTACTAAAATTTGATGCTTAAAGATCACTTAATGGAGGCAACCAATTTATCCCTGTCCCTTGGGTGGTCCCTGAGGGCAGTTTTCACTGTTTCAATACAATTACAAAATGCTTCCAGGCTCTGTGAACTTGGTTATACAAGAAGGTTATGGCAACAAAGACTGTTTTCTTTGGAAAATTGTTACAAAGTGCTGACCTTCCAAAAGTATACAGCAATCTGAAAAACCTAAAAGCCCAGATGCTTAGCACTGTGAGAGGCAGCGCCAATTTCTAGAACCAGAGGCATGAGTTAAAGCACAGGATGCATTGAACCAAGAAAACAAGCAAGAGAACTTTCTTTCAGGAACACTTATTTCATGTCCTGCAGTCTGGATTCAAGCAAAATTCCTTTGTTGACTCTAAAGTGTGTTCAGAAGAATCTGACCTAGGAATAACTTTTGAATCTCATACATGGAGCAGAGAGTTGGAGCAAAACCAGGATGATTTTGCAGACTGCAATCAGGAGCAAGAGCTCATTTGATGCCAGTAAGGTCCCAGATGCCTTCATGTTAAATATCAAGAGTCTGACTCAAAAAACTAAGTATACAATCCAGGCAAGAAAACAGATAAATAAGATAAAAACCTTGGTACAGCCTCAGGTTTTGTCTATATTTATTAAAGGTCATGCACATGGAAGTCACGTATTATTTACTGAAAAGGCATGTTTCCTAACCATGCAGACAGATGTAAGGGAGGGTGTTCATAGGGGTTGGGAGTGAGACTGGGAAGGATGGGGGCTGTCAGTGAGAGCCCCCCTCTGCCCACAGAAGCAGTTACCATGACAGCAGCAGGCTCCTCCAAGGCCAAAATACCATCGGATGCACTGGACGCTCATCTCCAAATCCACAGAGATATTTCATTTCTATCTAGTTTATTAACTTCTCTTGTGCCATGCATTGAGTGCTCATAAAAGACACCAGACCTCTCCTTGAGACCTGGAGGTTTCATAGAGCACATTTGCAGAAACAAGTGTCCTAGGCAATGCTGCAAGCAACACCCTTAAGGCTAGAAAGTCAGTATTTGTAGTATGATTTCATTAGATGTGGATTTTACTAGAATTTTAAAATACATTCACACTAGTTTAATAAGTGGTTATAGTGTAACCATCAGACTATTAAATGTTCCACAATTTACTTAACCATTATTTACATTAATTTCTATCTTTTTTTTTTTTTTTTACATTTTATGACATACAATGTGAATTGCATGGTCCTGCATAAAGCTTTTTTTCTAATGTGTAGAATGTCTGTAGGATAAATCTCTAGGGTGCAAAGCACAAAATGACTTTTATGGTTTCTGGATGTATTTGGATAGTCTAGTTAAAGAATAATAGAAAAAAGTAAATTGATTCTCTTTTCTATTGCTTCAATTTTCTACCGAGTGAAACTTTCTTCATTCTGAGACACATAAACATTGGTAAAAGAACATTAGTGTTTTAGTAGTTCTGGTGATAATTATCTACCCCTTAAGAGAGGTCAAGTTCTCAAGGTACTTAGAGAATTGCAAAATAGATTGCAAAATAACTGTCTGTTAGACTGGAAAACTTGTGTAGAGATAATAGAAGACTAGAAATAAAGTAAATATCATCCTTATTGTCAAAAAGTGAGAAGTTATCATTTCTTTTAATTGGAAATCAAATAACTTGGTACTGAAGCAAGGCATGCTTTATTAACACATATTAATTAATTTTGCTGCTTATAGGCACATGTATATACACACACAAATACATATATGTATAAAATCTCACATCTTACTTAATCGTGGTCTGGTATCTGCTGCAGCTTTGCTCCAGGCTGGTGTGGGCTGTGGGCCTTTTTCATTCCGGGGTCCAAGCACAAGGGCAGCCTCTACTGGGACATGTCAGACTTGCAGTGAGGCAAAGAGCAAGATAGCTTATGGAACCAGGCAGGGACTTTCAAAACCTCTGCTCAGACAAGGTGTGTGCACCGCATTAATGGGCAGGGATAAATTTTGTCACGAAAGGCACTAAAGTCAAGTGGTTACAAGTGAGGTATAGGCCTCTCACTGCAAAAGGGATTACGTATTTGGAAACAAAAATATAATCGACCATATTGCATTTATTTCATTTAACAAACATAACTTGAGTACATCCTAATGTGTTAGGCAGTGTGCTAAGATTTTGGGGTTTAATTGTGATCTAAAGGCACATAGCTTCCACTTCAGGAGTTATCTTCTAGAGCAATGAGTTTATATCAAATCAATCAATTTTGTAAAGAGCTATATAATTACAATCATTTGTTATGTTAGAATATAATAAAGAGAATTAGAGAGGGCATAGTTTTTATTTTAGAATATTTGAAAAATTATCACTTGAAAATACTAAGAGACTAGGTCTACAGGCCGTTAAAAGATATAAATAAGTACAAATATATATGCAGAGTGCTAGGAATTAAATTTGGCTCAATATAAGGAGGAATTGTCAAACAATTCTAAAAGTGTGATGGGAGATACTTAGTGAGTTCCCTATTACTTTAAATGGTGAATGCCTTCTTAGGGATATTATATAGGATACTCAAGCTGTGGGCCAAACAACTGAAACAGGCATTAAGTCAGTAAAATTGTTTGTAATCAAGTTCTCCATTAAAAAGATATAGCTATATAATGCTTTAGAGCTTCTAGGTTAAAATTAAGCTATCAGATTTTCTTGTATTGACACTACTGAAAGAAAATTACTGGATTTTGTTTAAAAAACATTGATTTTTTTCCCCTATTTCAAAGGCTTTTAATCATTTCTGTATCTATCTATCAAAAAAGGATATATAAAATAGATTAATGAATATAAATACTTTTTAATATGTTTATAGTTTGATATTTTCAATGATGTCCACTGAACTTGCCAAGTAAAACTATTCAAAAATGTTTTCTCTCATGGTGAGTGAGAATCCTGAGAATCAAGCAACTGATGGACCCTCATTTCCTGTAGTAAATATGCCCACACTTGAACTTTGATTGTGTATTGCAAGAATCAAACTCCATTTGATTCTATTGTGCAGATGCTTTTTAATGTGTCAAATGATGTCAACATTTTGTGACACAAGGTAACTTTTGCCACTGATAATGTGAGACCTATAATGCTTGTTTAATGTGTGATCTATTGATTTTGGGTTTTTATATTTTATTTTTAATTGACAAATACTAAATGTATATATTTATGGATCTATTAATTTTGTTTAACCAGGACAGAGCACTCGAGACTGAGCAGAATAAGAACTTAGACATCTTCAGATTCTTGCCTAGTTTATCCAAAGCTGATTTGCTAATGGAGTGTAATTATACCATTATATCCCACTGCAAATACCTATATTATATAAAGGGTTGAGTATCCTAGTAACTCTATTGAACCATGAAATCACCACTAAGATACATATATTGACAGCTTGTGGCTAAATTTGAGTGACTTAAATACTTGAAGATACCATATAACTTTATAGAATATGCCAACTCTAAAGATTCAGCTGGTTCTAATCATGGTGCATGATTTTCATTCTGTGTAATGCTGATATTGGAGACACATACTGCAAAAATGAGAACAAACATTGATTGCACCCTCATTTACTGTCTGGTCAAGCACTGTTCTAAGCATTAACATATATTAATTCCATTCCTAATAAAAATCCTATGAAGAAGGCACTATCAAATTCCCCATTTTTACAGATGTGAAAGATAAGGCATACAGAATTTACATAGCTAGTTGCAGTTTACACAATTATGAAATGGCAGAGCTTGGATATGGTATAGTATAATTAAAAAGAAGAAGAAGAAGAAGTTGTTCCAGGTGAGAAAGTCTGGTTTTAATTCCTGGCTCCTTTACTTACTGCTTGTGACATCACAGGTAAATCATTTGAACTCTCTGACATGAGGAACTGAGTTAGATGGAGACTTCTACAGTACTTTATAAGGTTAATTATTATTTTTTTTGAGAGCAGGTCTCCCTCTGTTGCCTGGGCTAGAGTGCAGTAGCGTCACATTGCTCACTGCAACTTCAAACTCCTGGGCTCAAGTGATCCTCCTGCCTCAGCCTGGGATTACAGGCACACACCACCAGGCCCAGCTAATTTTTCTATTTTTTTACAGTGACAAAGTCTCACTCTTGCTCTGTCTGGTCTGGACCTCTTGGCCTCAAGCAATCCTTCTGCCTTGGCCTCCCAAAGTGCTAAGGTTATAGGAGTGAGCCACCATGCCCAGCCATAAGATTAATATTAAAGAAAAATGGCAAATAAATTTCAAGTATCTTCTTATTTTTGTGTGCTTTTTTAAAAAAAGTACCCAGTGAATTAAAAATGCCCATGCAAATGTACTCTGTAAATTGGAAATCACCTTGTAAATGTCAGCTGCCATTGCTACTACTATGTTTTCTCTATGGAAGTTTATGCTAAGGAGACATGGTCAAATATTTTAATCCTTTGCTATTTGAATAAACATTTACTGGTATAGTTTCAATGTCAGATTCTAATGAGTGATATCACGTATATGAACTAAAATACGGAAAGCATTGGCAAGCATTTTTTTGCCAACTAAATAATGTATTCCTATTCCTACCAAACAACCAAACTCATCTGCCCCAATATTGAGAAAGCTAGGAAATGGGACTAAGGCCTCTTCAAAGCTGATACTCTAAAACATCTCCTCTGCCACTAGAACACAAACCACTACCCTACAAAGTTATTCTCTTGGTGATTTTATTTCAGGTTTTAGTTTTCAAGTCAGGCAAACATGAATTTAAAGCTACCAAGGCTATCTGTTAGCTGTGTGATTTACACAAATGACTTAATTTTCTCAACCCCCAAATTATTCATCTATAGGAACAGTGAATTCTCATGGATTATTATAAATTTAAGTGAAAAAAGGGAAAAATAATGGGAATATATTTTTAATATGGTGCTTGACATCATTACACAAAAATGTCATCTTTACGGAGTCAATATGGCATTGTAATTAGTTTTCTGATCAAAATTAGCAGACCTCATAAAAATGGCGTGGTAAACCCTTTACCTTTCCACAACAGAAGCTACCACGCTGCCCAGTGGATAATGCAATGGAGTATCAGGTTTTTAGCTGGAAAATTCAGCTCACTTATTCCCTCTAAAAAGGTATTAGAAAGTAAGTGGTAGGAAGCCACGGACAACATATTCTCCTAACTATAATATTTAAGCATCACACTTACAATACTTGGATCTCATTATCACTGGAGTCGTAGGCCTGAAATTTAAAACCTAACAAATTTCACAGGAGTTTGCATTTATTTTGTGAACACCCTTCTTTTTCTCTAAAAAGAAAACCAAATGTTTAGAGAAATCCCACATAGATTCTACCACAGATATAATTTCATATGTAATGTACATATGGAAATAGGGCTAACTAGTTAAATGTATAGGAATTCAGAAAGCTCTCTGCCAAATGCAAAATATTGACTAATAGCACAGCTCATTACTCTCTCCCCTAAATTTCACAGCAGCAGTCTCCGTGACTGAACATTAGAATCACCTGGGGAGTTTCTAAAACTCCCTAGACCCAGACCACACCTGAGACTACTTTAAACAGACATCAGGGAATTTTAAAACTGCCCAGGTGATTCCAATCTGTATCCAAGGCTGAGAATCTCCGTTTTAAGAGTTTAGTCTTTTTTTTTAACTTCAAATCTATTTTATGATAAGCACATGAGTATAAAATTTGTTTTTTTTTTTTTTAAAGTAAAGCACTTTTCAAGAGGCAAAGCCCTCAATTGAATATTTTAGAATCAGCCCTTTTAGAAAAGCTCATGTAAAATTTGAAAGGCATTAATTTTTTCAAGAAATAATTGGTGGGTAATAAAATGGTTTCAATACAGATTTCACATGATGTCAGCATCACCCCATGTCACTACTTTAAGAGATGATGGAATCATCTGCTTCCATTTTTCACTGATAAAAACCTCATGTCAGAAGTGGGTCCTGATGACTTGAGCCTTTATTTAGCCATAAACATGGGAAATGACAGGCAATTCTGATGGATGTTTAAGAAAAGCCAAACCACTATGCACAGCTTTCTTTGGCCTTGATGCAAATAAACAGGGATTTGCTTGCACCCAATTGGTATCTGATGGGCCACTTTCGGATGCTCTCAAAATGTGTGCAGCACTAGGTACTGCATCTGCCACTAGTTAGCTCAGCTGGTTGGAGCACAGCGCTAATGAGGCCAAGTTTGTGGGTCTAGGCAGTTTGAATTCCTCTGTACTATGGCTACAGACTTTACCACTAGCCTCAGCCAGCCCCAAAATATGTGTCCTTGGTCACAAAGCAGACTAGGTGAGAAAGTGCAGATGAATCAGTTCAAATCTATTACCACAACTAAAAAAAACAACTCAAAGCACATGCCCAGCTGACTATAGACACATGGCATCATCTTCATGTGTGATGCCCAGTTATCATACTTCATCCAATTTTGATTTTATTGGAAGCCATTTTAGTACACTGAGAGAACATGGTACCCCTTTCTACACTAGTAGTCTATAGGCATTTTATACCGTGTATATACTGGACATATGTTTTTAGAATATGATTATGAGTATATAATCATTTAGTTATAATCATTTAGTAAATCTCACTGAAAACATATCTTATAAGAACAGAGGGATAACATTTGCCTTCACTCACCCTTTTCTCTTCTCCTTTTTGTTAAGGTTTAGAGATTAAATTGTTCTGAGACTACCTGCCAAAATGAATCTTGAACTATCTACAATTTGTAAACTCAGAAATTTCGTCTCCCCTAGACCACGCTTTGACTGTGTGTCTTCTTCCTTTGCATTTTTCACAGGACTCTCTTCCACTTTGGCACCTTAACATTGTGCTAAATTTAATCATCTTTTTTTCTGGAGCAACTCCCTTCTGATAAAATCAGAGGAAGTCTCACAAACCAAACTGCATATCAGTGAGTGATTTGCTAATACTCTGGATACTTATTTATAAGTCATGGCAAACAGAATGAGCTTATAACAAATATACCGCTTGGTCCAACTTTATCTCTTACAGACACACTTTCATTATTTACATTTCTTTCAACAAATATTTATTGAGCACCTAGTACATACATTCTGTTATGTGCATGAAATATGAGCTGATTATAATAAGGTTTCTTCTCTTTGTAAGTTGCAATATTCAATGTAAAACAAAATGCAAGTGAGCACACTGAGTTCTGCAATACAGATATGTACATGGGTTAGCAATGTCCTAAGGAGTGTTATTGTTCCTGCTATGGGGATGGAGGAAAGGCCCCGCATAGCATGATGGTTGAGTGGTAATTTCTAAGAATGAGTTGTGGATAGGTGTTTAGAATCAGAGTCAAGACTGTACAGTAGTTCAGAGCCCAGACTATGAATCCACAAGCTTTGATTCAACTCTTGGCTTTCATCTATTTCCTAGCTGAGTGGTGTCTTTGCATCTTTGCTCTGATCTCAGTCATTCTTCTAAAGTAATATTATTCTTTATAATCCTGGCTTCAGTGATCCTCTAGTGACAAATGGCTTACAAACCTGCATCTCCAGACAAGATCCTTTTGTTGAACTTCACAAACAAATATCCAACTATCCATTGCACAGTTCCTGTTGAATATCCCTTAGGCAACTTAAGTTTAACATATCCAAAATTGAATTGAATTTGTCATCACTCCTAATTTATTGGTTATTTTTATGATTATTTTTCTTTTTTCTTCACTGATAAATGAATCTCCCATACAATCACATAAGCAGGAGACCGGGATTATCACAATAGCTTTACTTCTTTTTCCCTTACCACTACCCTTCTGCCTACACTCATTTATCTAATACATCTCCTCTCCTTTCTTACCACTTAAACCTTAGTGGAGGAGTTTTGGGGGTAGGGTGGGTAGAGGTGGTGCTAAATTGTTCCAATTACCCTCTTCCAATATTTCTCTACTTTTATCCTGCTTCTCAAATTTTCTTTAATTTTTATCTTGCATGGAAATCTACAATAGCCTCCAATTTTTCTGCCTGTGTTCTAACCTCAATTCCAATATCTTTTTCTCATTACTTCCAGAGTTATCTTTCTAAAACACCAATTTTATTATATTATTTTTTAGCTCAAAATTCTACCCATGTCCTTGCAGACAAAACTTAAACTACTTCCCAAGACCCATCTTAATTTTGTCCCTGACTTCTTCTCCAGCCTTGTTTCTATTATAATATTTTTCCATTAAACATGTTTTTGGTTTTTTTGTTTTTTTTTTTTTTTTGAGACAGAGTCTCACTTTGTTGCCCGGGCTAGAGTGAGTGCTGTGGCGTCAGCCTAGCTCACAGCAACCTCAGACTCCTGGGCTTAAGCGATCCTACTGCCTCAGCCTCCCGAGTAGCTGGGACTACAGGCATGCGCCACATGCCTGGCTAATTTTTTTTCTGTATATATTTTAGTTGGCCAGATAATTTCTTTCTATTTTTAGTAGAGACGGGGGGTCTCACTCTTGCTCAGGCTGGTCTCGAACTCCTAACCTCGAGCGATCCACCCGCCTCGGCCTCCCAGAGGGCTAGGATTACAGGTGTGAGCCACCGTGCCCAGCGTCCATTAAACATTTTGCTCCAGCAAGGTTGAGTTACTTATAGCTCACTAAATGCATCATTCTCTTGCATTCTCTTTCTGTCTGTGTCTGACTATCTCTGTCTCTGTCTGTGTGTGTCTCTGTCTCTCACACACACACTCCTACTACATATTTCTGTATCCTTTGTTTCCTATAAGTACACTGCACCTGCTAATTCCTATAAATATAATATTTTTCCCACATGTTTGTAAATGTTATTAACTCTTTTCTGACCTTCAACACATGGGTCAATCTTCTGGGAAGCCTTTCATGACACTACTTTTCCCCTTTAATCAACTGGGTTAAGTTACACTTTTGCAGTTCATGCATGACTGTAATTGAGTTTCTTTTTCCAATTCCCCTACCAGACTGCAAGCAATTTAAATGCATTACTGGTCTAAATATCTACAGCAATAAACACTGTGCTTAGCACATAGCACCAACTTAATAAACACTTCCTGAAATAAAGTCAAAGACAACTCACTTAATTTTCCAGTTGATCACTGTAACGTAGCCTCTTTTTCCCCAGCCTCTTTTTTGGTTCATTTCCTCTCTCCCTCGTATTTTCTTCAGTCCCACCAGATACATTACCCTAAACAATACTTCTCTGCTACAAAACCTCTTCATTTTCCCTTTATCTCCAGCAGTACTTCTCCAGTGGGGATGATTTTGCTCTTCCTGGGGACACTTGGATGGGGAGGTGGTACTGGCATCTGGTGCCTAGAGATCAGAGATGCTGCTAATTATCCTACAATGCAGAGGACATCCCCGCAATGAACTATCAAATCCCAAGTGCTAATAGTGCCAAGGTTGAGAAGTGCTAGTCTACAGACGATGAACATGCATGCCAACTATCAACCTACGTGTTTATAAGGTATACCATCAAGTAATGTGGACAATATGGCTGCTAAAACCTGCTGCAGCTGGCCAGCTACCCATCTGGTAGGCTGTGAAAAACAGAGCTGCTGCATTGGCCTCAGACCTCCGGATAATTTTGTGTGGTCTGGGAGGCAGTGCCACAAATAGACACTGACAGCGCACAGGACAGAAAGAGCAGATTTCACACAGGCAAAGTGTAGGGAAAAAAATGCTGGTCTTGACTTTGCATCCACATACCAATTAGGCTTCCTATAGCGATGTCTTTGAACACAGACATTAATGGTTTTAAAGTGTGTGTTATATGTGAAATAGTATCTCTGTGGCAGGAAAGAATTAACAAATATCTATGGCTGTCTTACCAGGGAGCAACTCAGGCACTGTAGAATATTATCCTCAATAGTCTCAGGAAAGCTATTAGAATTCATTAGTTACCATATGAGTAATTCAAAATTTACTATAGAATTTGGAATCCAAAAGATTTATTTATCTGACTCTATTTTCTACTCCTCTTTCTGATGAAATGATTTAAAGGAAAGTGACTAGGGCTAAAAATATTAGATGTATTTTTTAATTTAACCTTAGCCAACATGAATTTGGCAGTAAGTTGGACTACAGTTTTGCATGTAAAGTTGCCAGGTATTAAATCTGGCCTGTTCTGGAAGAAAGAGCAGATATGCTGCTTTTACTTGGCAGAGAGGCAGTGGTGGGCAGCCTGTTCAACATTGTAAGAGGCAATAATAAACAAGGCATTAGGATATTGTAATAATATACATGTTTGTCCTGGGAATAGTGTAGTTGTCAAAACTCACACTGCAAAAAAAAAAAAATATTGGCAAATATAGTTTTGGGGCAAGCAATGTTACCTTGCAAGGGATTAAGCCTCTTGGGGGGTTTCCAGAGTGTCAATTTAGTAACATCTGCTTTTAATTTCTATATGTTCTGTTTCCCTGGAAAATTATAAAATACTCTAAATTCAACATAAACTGACCCTTTTTGTAGCTCATTTTATTTTTAACAACTCTAAGATAGGCTTTGATTTCAAACAGACTTTCAAAGATTTTTTTCATTTTTCTCAATTATAACAGATTGCAATTTGACTTTCTAAAAACAGTTTCAAAAAGTTAAATTTCATTAATTCAACTTACTTCAATCCCTAAGTTGTACAAATTTGGAAATCACTGACACATCTAGGTAAATCTTATGTTAGAGAATCCACTGAAATGGAAGGGCATAGTCATTTGAGCCCTCATCTCAAAAGCTAAAAAAAATCCATCCAAACAATAGGTCATTGCTCCTTTACTTCCAAGAATCCAAGCAATAATATATCAAAAAATGCAAGAATAATAAACAACCAATACTATCTAATGTAAACAAAGTAACAGACCTAAGATTTCATTTTAAGTTCCAAGTGTACTTTGAAGATCAGTCAAAAATCTCTTGCTGACTACACTGGCCTGCCCCTCTGTTAGCAATTTCTCTGACAACTGTTTATTTCTCGTAATGATGGCACTACCACTCTCCCTCTCCCCACCCACCTCCATACATTCATATGCCCTGCCATTGATAGGTTTGACGCCATTGACACCCATGTTACCTATGATTTTCAAACACTGGTAATGCCTAATGAAGAGGCCATGTGTTTTCTGTCAACCACCCTCTCTGTACCTAACAGAGAATTTCCCAGATTTCCTTGGTTCTGCCAAAAAGGAAGCTCTGGAGTTTTTGTTGAACTGGACAGTTTTAGCTGTTTCAATAGAAATCTATCTTTTTCCATGGTATAGTAAAATATTTTACAAATATTATTATTTTGTTATCTTTAGTGTTCCAATAGGAAAAAGGCCAGACTCACCATAACACAGAAGGTAGGATGTATGATTTTCCTTAGTCACATTCTCCTACCTTCTAGAGCTCTCCCTTAGAACTTGCTTAGAATATACGGTGCCTCTCAATAAAAAAAGTCAAACTCAGCTTTTGCAGGTGGTCCTGAACTTTAGATTATCCCCCAAAGCACTTGGATATACTATGCAAATTGCGTTTTTCTATACAACTAGCAAGTGTTAAATATATACAGATATAATCAATAATGAATTTATAAATATTTTTTCTAGTATGAATTATAGGTCTTACAAGTTCTTGAGTCTAAAATCAATACTGCATTTAAAGTGAGGATAAAAACAATTTTTCAGCTTTCCATGAAGCTTCAGTTTCGCATCCCACAAAAGATTAATGAATATGCTTTGTAGACTTATTACACCTTATTGTGTAGCAAAGGCCAGCTCTAAACTGGAATTCTGTCGTGCACCTTTACTTAAGCAAATCATATCAGTTAAAGTAATTTATACTGACCATTACTGTTAATTTATAATACTGCACTTTTTTCTGTAATGATTAAATTTAATTCTTTACAACTTCCCAGCAAAGGCAGGCTGATAAGAGGCACAGCCAGGCAGTATGCAAGTCAGAATAGATTAAGCGACTCTGTTATCCATATTTATGGGAGGTAGAAATAATAGCAAGCTCATGATGATGGAGGTAGAAATGAATTTATATGGCAAAACATGCCCTGGTGAATTATGTCCTATAGGAATATCTAGGCCAAATCCAGGAAGTAAAACTGGAGCATTGGTTCAAGAAACAGACTAGGGGTTAAATTATATACCAAAAGCTATGTCTACACAATGAAGGATGTTAAGGAAAGGAGAAAGAAGTAATGGAAGAGACAAATGAAAGAAAGCCCCAATTCATTTCAGAAATAGAGTTTGGATATTTGAAATGGCATTTCAACAATCCTATCACAAGTTTTCCATGTTCATTTGATGGGGATGGGGCCACCAGGACACCTTGTTCTCTGTCACAATGTCCTTGCCAGATCTATTTATAATAAATTTAACCTATAAGTTTGGTTAATTATAATGTAAAATTATATGAAGTTAATATATATTATTAATGTATACTATCAGTAAATTAATATATACTATTTTTTATGACATACGTTTTGAAAATCCATTTTTTTCCATTTAATCTACAAAGATTTAGGTGCTTGTTTTATGTCAGGCACTATACTGTGTGATAGAGGTATAGTGATAAATAAGGTAGTAATGTATCTATTCACATGGAGTAATCATTCTAGTGCTAGAGAAAGAAAATAATTATAGACTGTGAAAATGATTGTCAAGCAGATTGTCTATACACAGAAAGAAACGACAGAAAATAAGGAGCTCATTTTGGATAGGGTAATCAGAGAAGCCTCTGAGAAGATGGCATTTGAAATAACACCAAAAGATAAAAATTAAATAATAAATAATGAACTGACAGAAGATACACCCAGGCAGAGGAAACAGCTAGGGCAATGATGCTGAGATGAGACATACGTTAGAGAGTTAAAAAAAAAAAAAAAAAAGAATACTCACACCCAGTGTAGCAGTAGCAAAGTGAGTGAGAGTCTATGAAGTAACACTAAAGAGGTAGGCAGGAGGCAAATTACTCAGGGCCTAGATCACAACAAGAAATCTGAGTTTTATTCCAACTTAGTAAGAGTCATAGTTATTTTAAGCAAGGGACTAATGTGATCTGGCTTACAATTTTAATAGAACATTCTGTTTTCTCTAGAGAAAAATTATGAGGAAAAAAACCATGTATATAAGCAAGAAGATCTGCATACCAATTGTCCAGATGAGAGACAACAATGGCTTGGACTAGAATAGTGGTAGTTGGAAGAAGTGGAGAAAAATCCATGGATCAGAGACATATTTTGGATGTACATACAAAAGGGCTTGCTGATAGTCGAATGGATTTGATGAAAGATGGAGAGAGAAAAGGAAGACACCTAGCTTATTCACTTGCTTGTTTGAATAGATGGTGATGGCATTAACTGAAATGAGGATGATTGAATGAGAAATAGATTTTATAGGTTAGTACATTTTGGACATGATCACTTTGAGTCATTCATCAAATAGACAGTTTTATATACAAATATGGAGCTCAATGAATAATCTGGCTTAGCAATATCAACATAAAACAGGAAAGTCATCAGTATTTGATTGTGTTTAAAGTCAAGAGGCTGGATGATATCACCTTGGGGGAGAGCCTAGATGGAAAAAAGAATAGGTCTCAGGAAAGAAAGTTGAGGAACTCCAACATAAAGAATTGAAGTAGATACAGGAGAAGTAAGATAAGCTGCAAAAGGGATCAAAAGGAGAAGCCTGAGACATTAAAAAAGAAAAGAAAAGAAAAGAAAAGAAAAACAGGAATCAGTGGTGTAAATGGTGACAAGGAAGGAGACTATTGTAAGGAAGAGGGAGTGGTTGCTGTGTGTAACGTCACTGAGAAATCAAGGGTGATGGAGACAGAGATATGACCATTGGAAGTGGTAAGAGGATGATCTGGGTGACCTTGAAAATAGAAGTTTCAGTGGTGTGATGGAGACAAAAGTGAGATGAGGATGGGTCAAAATCGGAGTGGGAGATGATGATGTGGGTGTTACAAGGGTAGATTATTTAAGAGACTTTGCTATGAAAACTAAGCAGAGCAATGAGCAGTAGCTAGTGAGGAAAATGACATTAATAGAAGATTTATCTTTTAAAGATAGAGCATAGTAAACATATTGTAGGTGCTGGTGAGAGCAATCTAATGGAAAGGAAAGCAATATTGCTGATAAAGAAAATATAAGAAATGATTATAGAGGCAAAATCCTTGAGAGAGCAAGAGAGAATGAGAACCACAGCACCAACGGAGGGGATTCCACTTGACAGGAGCTCAGCTGTTCATCTGTTGATTAGGAGCAGGAGAAGACCCATACACCTGCAAGCAGGTCGCTTTGGTGGTGTGAAAATAAAACAGTTTCCTTTTGAGAAAATGTGTTGAATTAGTTTGAAATAAATGACAGTTTCTAGTCTTTCAATGAAGTAGAAGAGTACAGAGATTATTAGCTGGAGTACATATATGTGTATGTATGTTTGTTTTTGTAGTGAGAGGAGTTGGGAGGAGTTTGAAGAATAAAGAAAGTATAACATTGTTTCCTTGGAAAGGGGGAGAAGATTTACTAGGGAAAGGTAACAAAACCACACAATATTATAAAGTACCCTTTTAAAATTGCAATTGGTAATTTAAAATAAAGCCAGTCAACCCATTTATGTCATTATTCCATAATATTCAGAGGCATAAAGGTAGAAAATTGGACCCAAAGAGGGTTGGAGTGTTCACAAGTGAATGATTATAATAGTGGATAAAGAAATATTATAGGATGAGGAACGTAAAGATAGGAGGGGTTGATGAATGATGAAAAAGTGATAGAATGAATATATTGGATCAGAGGTCTTAATGTGGCGTAAAAATTGTTGAAATGAACTGACAGTAAAGAAAGTAGCGATAGATTGGGAAATACTTGAAGTCATTATTTCAAATGTGGTAAGTTACTAGTGATAATATGCATGATCCAGGGCATGATTTGGGAATGAGTGGCTAAGGCTATGGGAATTAAAGATTGCAGTGTATGAGGCAGGTAAAGAAATGATTGACCAGTACTGTATGTATCCCTCCCTTGGATGCTCAAGTTATCAGGAATAGGACAGGGCTAGCGGTGGAGGTATGCGAGTCTTCAGTGAATGAGGAAGGGTGGCCCAGAAGAGCACCAATACAGGGGAGTGTGTAGCATGAAATGAAAATTGAAAGACCTTGAGTTTTGGAAGAATGAAGGCAAAAAGGACATCAAATTATTTTAAACCAACAATGGGAAACAAGGGATCACCTAATACAATACCTGGTCCTGGGGTAAGTAGGAAATAAACAGGACAAACAGCCTCCATTTAAGAGGTCCTTGGGGGAGGTAGCTTAATCTGGTTTTAGTCAAGGAAAAGAGAATGAGCATAGATTCAGCATTTCAGGGAACACAGGAAAAGGGGGTGAGAGGGAGGGATGGGTTCAAGGATGTGTCAGATTAGAGGATGACAATGGACGGTGATTAGACTAAGAAATCTCAAGCCAATGTGTGCTGTGCAAAGCTTGGATTTCTTTGCCACTGCAGGAAAAATCAAGATGTGAGTTATGATGGTGTTTATTCTGATAAACTCTTAAGAGATGAAGGAAATCAACAATAGGTAGACCATGATGCCATGAGGACCTGGTTATTGTTACCTCTTTCAGTTCTAGATATCCTAAGATCTTTGACTGTGTCAATTTTATATTACATATTGCAGAGTTATGCAATGGTGAGTCAAGTACATCAGTTGGAAGCAATTTTAAAAAGTATTTTACTACACACGTTAAATCTCTCCCCTTCTTCCCTAGAATAAAGGAGTTTTCAAATTTAGTCAAGGTTTAGACCGTATGGTTTACATTTTATCTTATTTGTTTTCATTTTCCAAATGCAATCACCTATAACATACTTTTCCTTTCACTGATGTACTTTAGAAATCTGGCTGCAGATTGTCTTGTGATAGGGAATAGCATCTGAAAGTAAGAACAGAAACACAAGTGACTCCACTTCATCAATTGCCTTTGACAGAAGAACTATTGTTTACTTTTCTTTGTGACCCTAATGAAATCTTAAGTAGAATCTTCAAAACTTCTAAACAAGAAATGATATTCTCATTACTTCTCTTATATTAAGTCACCCTGAGAGGTGATTTATATACACTGATGCCAAGTCCATTATGTAGGTTTGGAATTGGTTCTCTCTGCAATTGCATCAGTGATGCCCTCACAGGCATATTAATTCCTCTCGGGAAATATAAATCTCCAAACAGCAAATGATGGTACTAAGAAGAATTGCATAGTCAGTAATCCCATGAGTTCATTGAACAGCCTAGTCATAGCACAGGCTCAATTTTCACTCTAATGCAGATATCTTTTTATTCATCTGATACATCCTACCTCAATGAACTGTACCTCTTCCCATCTGTGGCATGGGAGGGACATAGGTAGAAACCAATTTCATTGTTGTGTCCTGAAGGCAGCAAAGGATTTTACAAGAAATAGTTGATTCCAATGAACTCTCAAGAAAATTAAACATTTTTAGTCAGAAATCTTTTTTTTTAATTTCAATATAGAGTGAAAATGTCTCTTCATATGAATTAATAGCCAACTGAAACTGACATCAAACCATGGAGATGGAGACATTTGAACTGGGTCTTAAAACATGAATAGGAGTTCTGAAAATACAAGGAAAGGCTGAGGATTCAGTGTTTGCAAACTTACACATGGCTGAAAAAAGGATGATGTATTCAGGAATAAACTTTAACGTTCATTGTGGTCATAGTGAGGGCAGTGGGTGGGGGAAAGAGGAAAGATATCTGGAGACAGAAATTAACATGCAAAAAATTCATTTCCATGTAAGCATTTCACTTTTCCAATAAATTATATATTGCAGTAAAAAATGATCTCTTTCAGTTCTCAGATATTTTTCATCATGTTTAGTGCCATAACATAAACCTTGCATAACACCATGGGACCCATATGAAGTACCACTAGTGATGCTGGAAGTACTCCTAAGAAGCAGAGAAAAGCCAAGACATTATAAGAAAAGTTGAATAGCTTACTTTGTACTGTTAAGTACAGCTGTGGTTACCTGCCATTTTAAAATAAATGAATCCAGCCTAAGGATAGTTGTAAAAAACAGGGGGGAATGGACTTTGTGAAGTTGTCACTGCAGCTATGCCAGCAGGTGCAAAAGCCTTGCACTTCTTGCAAAATAGCTGTTTATCTCATTTTGAAAATGCAACTTTTATATGGGTGCAGAATTGCAGCAAGAAAGACATACCTAAAGACTCTAATATGATTTGAGAGAAAGTAAAGTCATTATATGACAACTTAAAGCAAAAGTAAGGTGAAGGATCTAAAAGGTGGAGAATTTAATGCCAGCCAAGGATAGTTTGATAATTTTAGAAAGAGCCTTGGCTTAACAAATATCAAGATAACAGGAGAAGCAGTTTCTGCCAACAAGAAGCAGCAGGCAAATTCACAGATGCCATTAAGAAAATCATTGAGGAGAAAGGATATCTTCCTGAACAGGTTTTTAATGCAGATGAATCTACCCTACTCTAGAAAAAAATGCTACAAAGGACATTTATTAGTAAAGAGAAGCTAGCACCAGGATTTAAAACCAGAAAAAGATGTGCTAATTCTATTGTTTTGTGCAAAAGCAGTCAATTTTAGGATCAGGCTTGCCCTTATCTATAAAGCTGCCAACCTCCGAGCCTTGAGCAGAAAGGATAAACACCACCCACCAGTCTTTTGGTTGTATAAGAAGAATGCCTGGATGAGAACGCTTTTTCTCAATTGGTTCCATCAGTGCCTTATCCCTGAAGTCAGAAAGTATCTTGCCAGTAAGAGACTGCCTTTTAAAGTCTTTTGATATTGGACAATGCCCCTGACTGCCTAGAATCCCATGAGTTCACAATGAAGGTGTGGACATGGTCTACTTGCCCCTAAGCACAATGTCTCTAATGCAGCCTCTAGGTCATAGGGGCCTAAGGACCTTTAAGGTTCACTGCACACAATACTCTATGAAAAGTATTGTCAATACTGTTGAAGAGAACCCCAACAGGGAGATCATCATGAAAATCTGGAAGGATTACACCACTGAAGATGCCATAATTGTTATAGAAAAAGCCATGAAAGCCATCAAGCCTGAAACAATAAATTCCTGCTGGAGAAAACTATGTCCAGATGTTCTGCATGACTTCACAGGATTTACGACAGAGCCAATCAAGGGAATTATGAAATACATTATGGATATGGCAAAAAAGGTGGGGGTTGAAGCATTTCAAAATATGGATCTTGAAGAAATTCAAGAGTTAATAGACACCACACCAGGAGAATTAACAGAAGACGACTTGATGGAGATGAGTGCTTTTGAGCCAGTGCCAGACAATGAGAAGAAGACTTAGAAGAAGCAGTGCCAGAAAACAAATTGACATGAGACAATCTGGCAGATGGGTTCTCATTATTCAAGACTGCTTTGGACTTCTTTTACAACATGGACCCTTCTGTGATATAGGCACTGAAACTAAAGTAAATGGTGGAAGAAGAATTGGTACTATATATTAATATTAATAGAAACATTTTTAGAGAAATGAAAAAGCAAAATAGTCAGACAGAAATTGCAAGGTATTTCTCTACACAGAGTGTGAGTGTGCCTGCCTCCCCTTCCACCTCCTCCACCTTTTTTTCCTCTGTCAGCAGAGGCAGCAAGACCAACCCCTCCTCTTACCCTTCTATCTCAACCTAAAGGAGAATGAAGACATGAAGACAATGTGAAGATGACAATGATGAAGACCTTTATTATGATCTACTTCCACTTAATGAATAAAATATATTTCTTCTTCCTTTTGATTCTTAATAATTTTTTCTAGCTTACTTTATTGTAAGAATATAGTATATAAAACATAGAACATGAAATATGTGTTAATCAATTGTTTATGTTATCAGTAAGGCTTCCAGTCAACAGTAAGCTATTAGTACTTAAGTTTTTGGAGAGTCAAAAGTTATGCATGGATTTTTGACTGGGAAGGAAGTTAGTGCCTCATGTTGTTTAAGAGTCAACTATACTTTGGGGTGTCAATAAAAAACCATCAAACATTTTCATATTTTCTATCTTCTTATCCAGATATTTCTTAGTATACAAAAAATTAGTGATACTAACAGTTTAAAATATTTTAAATGTTTTTAATTTAATTTTGAAATAGTGAAGATTTCTTTAGAATTAAGGTAAAAATATATTTAAACTAGTAGTTTTTTTCCCCTCTCAAAATGTAAATAAAATATTCTAAAATTAGATCAGGAATCTTAAGTTTTCTTTTATTTTCCTGTGAATAAATGGCACACTAAATGGTCTTAAAAATAATTTTGAAAAATTTTGGTTTCCTAAATATCTTCAACATATCTAAGAAAGCAAGAGAAGTGTGAGGTCTGAGAAACAAAAGGAAAAATGAGATTAAAGAGCACAGTGCATTTGAAGGCTGCTTTTGTGAGCAGGTCATGACAGGTGAAGTCAAGAAGTTAGAGCTTCATGCCAGCAATAGTGATGAAATAGACCTAAGGGGGACCAGAGACAAAGATGGAATCTAGTACAGTTCTGCTGCTCGCTCACTCTCAGCAACCTGAACTCTAAAAGGCAACAAGAGAGTAAAGCAGAACAAGCCAGCATACCAGCTACAGAGCTAGGTTTCAAATCCTCACACTACTATTTGCTGGCTTTGGAGTTGACAAACAAAACAAGTTACTTATCCTCTCCAAGCTCTTCAATTCTTATATGTAAAAATGATACAAAACAACCAGAAAACAATGAACAAAATGGTATGAGTAAGTCCTTATCCATCAATAATTACTTTGAACGTAAATGGATTAAATTCTCCACCAAAAGGCATGGAGTAGCTGAATGAATAGATAAAAAAGACCCAACCATATGGTGCCTGCAGGAGACTCACTCATAAATTAAAAGTGAAGGAATAGCAAACACATAATAAGGAAAGAAAATTACAGACTCCTCATGAATGTAATAATAAAGATCCTTAACAAAATATTGGCAAATTGACTCCAACATTATATGAAAAGGTAGAGTTTATTCTAGAAATGCAAGGATGGTTTGTTATTAATAATCAATCAATGCAATTCATCATATTAGGAAACTAATCAAGTAATCATGTGATCATCTCAATACATGCAGAAAAACAATTTGACAAAATTCATCACCTATTGATAATAAAAACTCTCAAAAAGTAGGATGAATAGGAAATTTTCTGAATTTGATGATGGCATCTGCAAAATTATCTACAACATATAATTAATGGTGAAAGAATTAACACTTCTCCAAGATGAGAAACAAGGCAAGACTGTCTATCTTCTCTGTCAATATTTAACATTACACTAGAAGTTCTAAACAGAGCAATAAGGCAAGAAAAGTTAATTAAAATATGGAGAGATAGAGACATAATCAGGTATAGATTTGAATTAAAGAAATAAAATGGCCTTTAAAATATATGATTGTATGTGTAGAACATCATAAGAATCTACAAAAATTCTATTATAATTAACATGTTAAATAAGGAAAAAAGAATATATCATAGTTATATATTGAAAGAATCAATGTCTTAAACTCCCCTTCTTCCCCAAATTCAACACATTGCCCTGTCAAAATACTAGCAGATTGTTTTTGTAAAAATTGACAAAATGGTTTTAAAATTTATATGGAAATGAAAAAGACTTAAAATAGACAACACAATTTTTTAAAAAGGACAAATTTATAGAATTTTCGCTATTTTATTTGAAGCAATAATATAAAGGTATAGTAAACATGACGGTGTGAAAATGGCAGGAAATTAATGGAACAGAAGAGAAAGTCCAAAAGTAGACCTATATGTATATGTTCAATAGATTTGTTTTTACAAAGGTGCCATTGTAGTTCTAAGTTCAAAGGATAATTTTTTCAACAAATAACACTGGAACAGTTGGATATCCATAGACAAAAAATAATGAAATTCAATTCTATATCATACCATATACAAAAGTTAACTTGAAATCTTCCATAAACTTAAATGTAGGAGCTAAAACTATAAAATTTCTAGGAATAAATACAACAGACAATATTTTTGAGCTTGGAATAGGCAAACATTTTTAAATAGAACACCAAAGCCCTAATCACTAAAAAATGGATAAATTAAATTTTTATTAGAATTTAAGTCTGCTCTTTGAAAGACACCACCAAAAAATGAAAAGAAAAGCTATAGATTGAAATAAATTCCTCACAATGTGTATGTCTTACAATATGTAAAAAATTTCCAACTAATTAATAAGAATACAAATAATTTAACACAAAGGGCAAAATATTTGAACAGACATTTTGGCAAGGAAGATATACAAATAAAGCATATGAGAAAATACTGGATATCATTATTCATGAGGGAAAATATGAATTTAAACCTCAATGAGTTATAAGCGAACACTTACTAGAATGGTTAAAATTAAAAAGACTGAAAATACCAAGTGTTGGTGAGGATGTGGAACAATTTGAGCTCTTATACATGGCTGTTGGGAATGTAATGTTATATAAGCATTCTGGAAAACAATCTGATAGTTTCTTGTATAATTGAAAATTTACTTATCATGCAACCCAACCATTCCTCTCCTAGTTATTTACCCTAAGAAATGAAAATATATGTCCACAATTAGATGTGTACACTCATGGCAGCTTTATTCACAGTAGTAAAAAGCTGGAAACAACCAATGTGTACCAAAGTGAATCTGTAAACAAGTTGTGCAATCACCATACAATGCAATAAATGCTCAGTCATCCAAATGAAAATTATTAATTCATGAAATATGGATGATGTTTGAAAATATTATATTGAGTAAAAGAAATCAGACAAAAAATAAAATACTGGATGCTTTCATTTATACGAAACATAGAAGAGCCAAATTTAATAATTTAGTGAAACCAAGCTGATCAGTATTTACCTGGGGTGAGGAATAAAGGAGCAATATTGAGTGTAAAGAAGTATAAGGAAACTTTTGGGGATGATGGACATATGCTATATATTTACCAGAATGTTGTTTATATAAGGATATATGTGTTTTCAAAACTCATTAAGCTGTGCACTTAAAATAAATGCATTTTATTTTATGAAATTTATACCTTCATAAAGTTCATGTAAAAAGTTTTAAAATATTCTAATCAACAAATTAAGAAAATAATAATCCAGAAAGCTTTTTTCAAGTTGTACTAAATTAGAAATGAGTCTGACTTAATACATTCATGTTAAAAATAAGTCAAAATTACAAAGTAACTTGAATTTGCCAAGTATACATGCTCTTTGGGCAGAAGCCTCATGTTTTAGGCATTTAGATTTTACATTTCCTATGTTGTTATTTTCCAACTTGCTTCTTTATGTTAAAGTAGCTATTTTAAGATAAGCCACAGGCCACAAGCTGTCTATTTCTTTCAGGATAGTGACAGGGGAAATAAACATTTCCCATTCTTCTCCTACTAATGCCAGGTCACAGTCAGCAAGATCTTTGGTTACTGTCATAGGTAGCAGCCTGTCTTTCTCAATGGTAAGAATGCATTAATCCATCTGATAAAGGGCAGTTTGAGGAAGGTGAGCACAGCTCAGAGCTCTTTAATCTGTCAAGTCCTATTTTCTTTTACCTTTGAAATGTTCCAGAATCCTCTTTACAATCTGTCATAGGTAAGTCTAACATCTCATCCCAGAGTTTACATTAAACTTTAATAACATTATTGGCAGACATAAACCCAAGTCACAAAAAACATAGTCTATGAATTTTTGTATTATTAGTGTCTGAATTGTATTATGAATTCAACTTTCTTGTCTTTGTTATGTCTTTGTAGTGTGTATGCTCACATACACACTATATTTCTAGCTTGTGAAGAGAAAAAATAGAACACTTTTTGCTGAGTAAATAAAGTGATGTTTAAATTATTTCCAATGTGAAAACAACTTGTAAGGTATTAACAACAGTCCTTCCATTATAAAGCGGAGAGTTTGTCAAGAATGTAGTAAATATTGTTACAAAACAAATAAATCCTCCCAATATATTTAATACTTGGAAATAATTTTCCATGCATGTACAATCTTTAAACCGTAAGTTGCATGCTTTAGTATATGGATTAGAAGTTTCCTTCTTTGAAACTCTATGCTACAAAATCAAGAGAAATTTATGTGCAACTAATGTAATTGTTTCAGTGAATTATAAAATTTTCAATCTCCCTAGATATTTCCTGTTAGATAAATATCTAGTGACAATTTCATCCCAACATCCCTGGCAGCCTCTCAAAATCTATGTGACTTAATTGGCCACTGAATCAGATGGAGATCCATCCATTACTGGAAATGGTAATATCTCGAGTTTGTGCTTAAAGGATATGCACTAATACAGCTAAAACATGTTTCAGTTTAACAATTACTTAATAAGTTCTTCCTTTCTTTCTACCCAAATATTAATTTTCTCTACCCCAATATAGTTACTATTAGAGATGTGATTTTCATGGGCAACTCTTAATTATCCATGGTAATGAGCACACATTCAAGAACATTTATATATAAAAAGTATTAGTCTTTAAGAAGTCTTGGCCTGTATCAACCAATCAGTAAGCAGATGTGCTAAATATTAACCATGAATTCAACACTACTAAACACTGTTAATATGACATGGTAAGCACAAAGAAATATGGCCTCTACCTTCAAAAAAAATTGTTTTGATAACAAAACACACGCATATAAAGCAGAGACTACTAAACTATGGCTATCTGTCTGGCTATGGGAGAAGGGAAGCTAGTAGTTGTGAAAATAATCAGAAGAGAAAATTTGGCATTTACTGAATAATTTCTATGTGACAGATATTGTGGTTAGGAACTTTTGTCATATTCAGTATAACAATATGTAAGGTCAGTATTATTATGCCCATTTAGCAAGATGGGGAAGATGAAGATTAGAGAAGTTAAGATACTTGTCCAAGGCTCATGCTTAGAATTTACAATGCTAGATTCAATGCAGTTCTAGATTTCAACAGGTATTTATTGTTACTAATGCTGTTAAGACATTTAACCAAACAAAATGCTGATCCTGCTTCCTTGTGGGTTTTCTCACCAGTTAGAAAAGAAACGATAAATGACATGTAATTAGACAGTGAGATCTACAGAGCCATGTATTAACAGGGTCCTTCTTGCATCAAGAAATTTAAGAAAAGATGTAAGGTATAGATAAGATAGGAAAGTGAGAGTGTGAAGAATAATATCTCATTCCCAGCATAAGACGTTTTATAGTCAGCAAGTGGGCTGTAATCAGATCCAGCGGCATAAAAACTGTGAATGTATCCCATGGTTGCAAACTGCTCAGATTGGATACTCAGAGGTTATAACCAAAAGGAGAATCCTCCAACTCCAAGGACAGATGGGTTTTCTAAACAGAATTTGTTCTCTTTTTCTTCTATAATTGTTATTTTTTTACAAGGAATTCTTCTGAGAATAACAGGGTATCTGTAAAGTTGACACATGCTTGTTCATATAATTTATAAAGAGGGTTTGATACAAATAATTTCATACAAGTAATTTTGTCTCTTGAAATTGCAAAATGTGTTTAAATCCTTTTCTAAATCTATTTCCATAAATATTAGTAAGTATATAAAATTTTAATCAACATAGATACATATATATTTCTTCCATTAAAAACTATGTCTCAGTGAGATATTAATGGCCCAGTTTTGATAAACAAGAAAGATACAAATACATTTGACTTTTTTTACTATTAGGCAATTTCAGATTTTAGACCAGAAAGATTATTTGCATTTGAAGATATAAATTACCTCTTAAAAGATACACACCTGACTTTTGAAACCCATACTTTGTGCACTGTTTTACCATCCCCATGCCCCTTCTGAAAAATTATAAAAAAAGGAGGAATATGCAGGGCTTAAAATAAAGGATAAAAGAGAAGTCATCAAAAGCACAAATATAATTGCTATCGTCAGAAAGAAAGAAAATTTAAATCTTCATTTCAGCCAGCTACTTGGAGAAAAGGTGGTGGAAGTTAAATGAAATTTCTGAAAGTAAGAATACTGAAAAATATTTCCTATATTGTGTTTCAAATTTTACTCTTTGGCCAAATTTTTCTTTGAGGCTGAACTCCAAAAGCAAGATTCCACACCTGAACATTTATCACTCTTGCTTAGCAAAATATAGTGTGCTCTTATAAGGCAGAGGCTAGAAGTCTACATGGAAAGCAAGGCATTTCATTAGACTACTAACATATGTGGATCAAGAATGCTCAGATTCAAAATGGACCATGTAAAAGCTCTGAAATAAAATCAAAGCATTTATAAGAACATGGTAAATAAGGGATGAAATGTCTTAAAAATCAAGATTTTGCCACATTTAGTGAATTTCTTAAAATACTTCCAGATTTTTCATTCCACAGTCATTATTTAAATGCCTACCATGAATATCCAAATATATTATTATAATTTTATCCAACTGTCATTTTTACTCTAGCATAATTATTTTATTGAGCAATTAATGCTTTTATGTTAATATGTAGTTTATTTTGTATAGTTTTCTAACACTACTAATATGTGTACTGGGATATAAGTTCTGGAATTACTTCTATTACTTACAATTACTATATAATAGTAACATATTTTAAAATGGCAGACTTATTTGGTTTCTGTACTTACTAATGGCAGGATTAGTAAGGATAAGTAAATATAGGATCCACACATAAGAAAAAAAATACCAGTAGAACTAAATAGGAGGCAATTAAATTCATATGTGGGGCTCACATTTCACTGCCTGGGTTCCAGGTACAAAATCCCCCTCCAAGTGGGGCTTGCTATAATTTGGAAGGAGTTCTAGTGCTCAATTGGTAGATCTCTGCCATCTCAGTAGCTTTATTCTCCTAACCCAAGGGATGTTGTCACCAATTTTCACTCAGTTAAGTCTTTTGAGTGAATAGTTTTGCTCAATGAAAATTGGAGACATAAATCATTGGGGGAGTTGAGAGACCTTTTCACTAATCTAGAATTTGCAAGATTCAAGCAACAGGGCACTACTGGGAAAAAAGAAAAGTCTTGATTTGAGGAGACATGTGACTTAAGCTGAGAAAAATACTTAAACTAATGAACTGAGATGGCTGGATAACTATACTATAAATCAGTCAAGAAGTCCAGAAGACATTATAAACCACAATCATAGTGCTCTTGTAGAGAAGTATGCTCTTGTGGTTTACAAAAATATTCTGAGCCTTTGAGAGATTTAAAAGATGGAAATCTATTCATAGTCGCCCAGTATTATTTATCAAGGGAAGGCGGATTGTTTTGTTGCTCTTAAGGTTAAAAATTTCAGCATAAGACAGCAATTTAAAAATACAGCTTAAAAAATTTAAAATAAAAATATGCTTATAAAAGGGGATATTGCACATGTCTAGAGGCTGTTTGACATTATATGGCATTGGGCTTCCAAATTGCCAGGTTAGTTTTACTACAATATCACAATGTCATTCAGTGATTCTGAAATCTCTGCCCCCACCCCCACCCCAGCTCCTCCATCACAAAAAGAGCATCTGTCGCACTGAAAATGGTACAGAAGATCACACAGTTTGGATGCACAAAATTGTAAGTTTCTCCAAATGACAACAAAGCAAATTAGAAAGAAAATTGTCTACTCCCACCCAGTGGCCCTCCCTGTTTCTTAAAATCTTAAACTCCTCCTCTTAAACTCTTCTATTTAAATGCCAACTTTCTATATTTTGCTTTGTCCTGTAATTAGGCTGTTCTTTAATTCATTTATATTTTTGTGCAGTTCAATTTGTAGGATAAAGAGAAACATGTGTACTTATTTATTTTTACATAGCCTATCCATTTCCAGAAAAAACATCAGGCAGCTTCCATCAATTCATGAAATTATACAAAGTTGCATAAATTAAATGGGAGACAAGAAATGCAATGGAAGATACAAAAATTTTGGCTGGTGCCAAGCCTAAAAATGTTCTCTCCCTTATGGTCAAGTCACAGACTTCCCTTCAAATCTATTAATACTTTCAGTCAATTTGATGAGAGAAAACTGATAGACTAATTCTCAGAATTCATGATATTAAAATTAATCATTTATGGCAAATAATAATAATAGCAAATATCTAATACAGTAATTCTAAAATGCTAGGTGTGGTTCTAAGCATTTTACATATATCAACTCATTTAATCCTCATAATAACCCTATTAGGTAGGTACTATATTTATCCCCATTTTATAGATGAAGAAATTGAGGAAAAAGAGATTAAGTAACTTGCCCAAGGTCACATGACTGGTAAACAATGATGTTGGGATCTTAATGTGTGCAGTCTAACTTCGAAGTCCATGCTCCTAATTGTTCTGTCCTATTGCCTGCAGAAAAATACAGGAATTCTAATAGAAAAAAAAGTTCTTATCCTCATGATGACACTGGGTAGTGATGTAGTAGACTCCTTATAGTAGAAAATCCTTATAGTAGACTCCACAATAATTTGAAAGGTACCATCTTCAAATAGACACACATATCACATCAAAATGCAAATCAGTGAGATTAGACCAGTTCCTGTCAGTGTAGGAGGGGATTACTTTCAGTGATGATGACCATGGAAGGCCACCTGCAGTTGATGGTATTTGCATCAGTTTGAAAGGATAAGTAGGTTTCTAGAGGTAGAAAGTATGAGGACAATGGAAATTATTTTAGACAGTAATTTTTTAAACAAGAACTAATACTTGAATGCAATGAAGGAATCAAAACCATTAGGAAACTGGGACTGCACATTAAATCAATCACATTTCAGTTCACAAACTAGTCCTCAAATCACAAATACACCCTGGCAAAGTTTTGACTGGCAAAATTCCCAGATACCTCTACAGCTTTTATAAAAATATAGAGTCCCAGACTCTGACAGACCTACTGAGTTTGATTCTCTGTGTGAAATCTGGGGATTCAAAACATTTGGGTAGTTCTCCCAATGTCTACAAGTGAAGGAATTGAACCCAGGTATTTCAAATTGAAATAAAATTACTTAGGTCCATGTCACTCACCACAAAAACTTTGAGAATCATCCTGTGACTATTGACATGTTTTAAAGCAGTAAATTCTCTAATAAAAGAATAATATGTCACAGCTCGCCTTACAAACTTCATATTCAGATTGGTGCTGCATTTCTAGTTAACTCTTCTTTCAGTAAGAAAGCATTTAATTACTTTTTAAATCATTAACTTGGACAGAATATGTACAATTAAACCCAAATATCCCTGCCTGGTTTGAAAAAAACATTGTGCTCATGTATTGGGTTTTTAAAGAAGCATATTTTATATGTTAATTAAAGTGAAAGCCTATCTTAAAAAACTATCATTGATATATATTAATAGTTTTCATTAAATCTCAGATAAATTACACTTATGAGTCTTTAGACTTCTGGGATTGTCTAACACTGAGAGGCTGGATCACTTATTGCTGGACACCTGAATAGCTAATAGTCTATAAAATAGCAAACATAATTTGGATTTTATTCAATTTGTCCACCAAATATGTCCACCTGTTGGGTTTTCTCAAACAAATACTTTTAGCTGGTTCTAGCTTGAATGCAACAAGTTATTCTCATACGCTCACATCAAGAAAACTGCTCCCACTTTTTCTTCCTACATTGAGCTAAGGTGTAAGGCAGAAAGCTGATGATGTTTTCCAGTTTATGTCTCCCAGAGTGCTTAAGAAGGAAAAGATGATGACATACACAAAAGTGAGCACATTGCTTAAACAGAGAAAGGACTTCGTGGGCTCATAAAACTTGCAGAATGAGATTTCCGTGGTATTTCAGATACTTTTGCCAGCCTCTCTTTCAGGCAGTACTGCTTAAGAGCCAGCTTTCTCAGAAGGGAAATCCTAGGTGATACGCTTGAACCAGAGATGTTTTCCTCAATCATCAGGTTTAAATGAAAAAATTTAATAGTGGTTTATATGAAAAATGTTTAAGAAACTCAGTATTAACCAAAGAAAATTTTAGATGGAAAATAAGTGTTCAGATGGATGGATGAATGATGGATGGATGGATGGATGGATAGATAGATGGACAGATAGACACGTAGGAGCTCAGAATTAAGTAAAACTGTTCCCCTCTGTAATTCTAAGTCTAAACCCCAAAAGTAAATAATGATATCTATTACTTTTCAATTTATGCGATCAAAATGTTTAAGATTTTATACTATATCACTCTCCCCAAAGGATGTTGATTTCAACGATATGTCTTCTTAGATTTACATTCATTACTCCCTTTAAGAATGAAACACAACAAGCTAATATGTTGTGTCCATGTCTTTTTCCACCATCGAAAAGCACACAGCACACTGCCAACCATATCGTAGATGTTTAAAATAAAGTTGCTAAATTAAACTAACTGTTGCCTACACTGCACATAAATTGCAGCCTTAAAAGAAGCAGTGTGTGAAAGCACACTCTGTAATGACCCAGTTCAGCTGGACAGATGAAAGTCTGGGCCGCAGCATTTCAGTGGCTTGATCCATCTGTCACCAGTCACTTGTGGGAAAAGGCTTCTGTTTCTTGTCAGCCAGCAATAGGAAGCACAGCGGGATTTAGTAGCTGCTGAAGTACCAAAGGAAAGGGCACAGCACACACCATTCATGTCAAGCCCGTTATGAGATCCTGGCTTCCTTATCCTCCCCATCTGGTAAATAAACACTCTCCATGCTGTTTTGCCTCGGATCATACCTCACTTATTAAGTCAGGAGAAAATACACTCACTTAGTGAGGAATTCAATAAGCCTATTTATAAGGATAAAAATATATAGAATTTATATTTTATATCACAAAGACTATCTATAAATTGAAAAAAAATTATTTTTTGGCTTGCTCAAATTTCTCTTCAACTACCTATGGTTATTTGACACAGTCAGGCAAAGTGAGATTTTAAAGTAGTATTATCAAGATCATTTCAATTTTCAACTTCACATTCTGTACACAGATGAAGTCAAAGTGAAAGAAAACAGGTAGTCCCCTCAGTTAAACTACAAATGGTTTTATTTCTTTCTTATCAATAAGAAAGTGGAATACTTAAAACAGTCATGATTTGCCATTTGATCCAGCACTTGGGGCCTGTCAAATGGGGAAATCTTTGTCCACAGTCAGCGGGCATGTAATTTGGAGATATGAGGTCATACTAACAATGTTTTTTTTTTTGTACTGTTGTTTTGTTTTTTAGCCTTCAGAGTTGTCTTTTTGTTCAATATCTCACATCCTGTCTCCTGATTTAAAGGACAAAACAGCAAAGTAATTTGATGTGTAATCACTGAATGTATATGAAGTACTATTCTAAAACAAAAAGCAAACTGGTAATGTTCCGCCAAATAGAATTTCAGCAGTAAAAATTCCTCAGTGAACAGATCAACAGAGCCAGTAGCCATACTGGGGGGATTGGAGCAAAGCAGGGAGGTGGTGTGGGGAGGGGTGTCATTCATCAGCACACCTAGAAGGAGAGGAAGGCAAAACTATGTTAAAAACCTTGGTGTGTACTAGACATCTTCCAGAAACTACATGCTTGATTTTTCCACCACGTTCAGACTCAGTAACCTGCTTTTGAGAAAACAATTGAAAAATAATAGGGAAATAGATAAGAAAATGTTTTTTTTCTGTTCATATTAAACTGAAATTTCATTTATTAAAGTTTTGATAGAATAAGTTTCCTACTGAGTGGATGAACTGAGGTACTAAAAAGTTTTCTTTGTATGAGGCTATACAGGCTATTAGTTTTGTGAAGCACCTGCTATTAAAAAGATGAGTGTGCAACGCACAGTATCTGGGTGATGGACACACTTATAACTTTGACTCAATCTGTACAAAAGCAATTCATGTAACCAAAAAGTTTGTATCCCCATAGTATTCTGAAAGAAAAGATGAATGTGTGCTTAGTTAAGAATAAAGAGAAGAGAAGGCATGAAAGTGATGGTCAGGTAACCTTCAGTTACCTGAATGAAAACCACAGTCCTGATTATTTTCTCTTTCTGCAATTCCACATATTCAAATGGTCAGCCAGCCTGGGAGAAAGGACTTTTATGTAATGTATACAGTACTCAGTCTTAGAATGAACATTGTCAATCTCTTCAGTGATTGCTCAGTCTTCTCTGGGCAAATCAGAACAAATTAGCCAGCAACTGCTGGGAGATAGTTATACAGGACTCATGTCTGAGCTAGAGAAAATTATGGGGTGACTTCCTTAAGCTGCTATACCGAGCTTCCTTTCCTCCCCATCCTCACACTATACTTTGTTTCTGACGCTCAGAAGCTCCTGCCTAAACTGTGTACCTCCTGCTTGGTTTCTGTTTTGTCACCAAGTATTTGAATATCAGAGTCATATTTTTAATGAAGCTCTATGAAGGGCCCACAGATTTTTTTAAAAAGTGGTATCTTATTAACATGATGTCATATAAGGTAGAAATTTATAATTCACTCATTACTGTATCAATCAGTGAGACAGTTATGGGTGACAATTGCCACCTCAGCATGTAATACATTTCAAAATTTTACTCTGGTTACACACTGTCTAGAAATTTCTAAATCACACAGACAGATTACTCAGTTAAACAGACTCAGAAGGCTCAAAGAATATGTGAAAATCAAGTTTGCTTCTAATTCATATTTCAAGGTTAATAAGTGTTCACATTTCTCTAGTAAGTATCCAATTTGGAGAGAGTAGATGAATAAATTCTTTGGCTAGGCAAATATTTGCTCTTACGCAGAAAAAAAAAATTCTAAATGACTTTGTAACAGTATAAAATAGCTAACAGCATATTTAAAAAATATCAGATACTTTCCTATTTTCTATAGACATTTATCAGATATTCATTCAGTGTCTCAATATAGTCACATTTAGTTTGTTTAAACGTGAGGTTCAGATGTTTTAATTTCATTTCTGACACTTTATCTTCAGCTGCAAGCAAAGCTTCCCCAAATCAAAGCCATTCAACTCTTTAAAGATATTCATAAGGTATGAAAGATGATGCTACCTTGTTTAAGGGAAAATCAACCAAAGAATTTATTTTATTTCTTAAAAAGGTAGCACTCTCCTGCCTCGTTTGAAATACTTGATTCAGTACCCTGCCCAAAGGCATTTATCAAATTAAAATAAAAAGGGACATTTCTGCAACTCACTGTCGACATGATTTCAGTTACCTGTCAACAAAACAGGTAATTGAAAAGTCTCCAATTTAAGATTGTGCCTAATAAATCAAGTATTTATGCAGGATTATCCAATACCATTTTGAAAGATATGTTCATCTTCTTAGCAGCTAATACTTGTCTTGCATACATTCTTAAAAGTGCCATTACACATGTGTGAGTATGTTTCTTGCTCCCACTAGATTCATAGCACTTGTAGGGCATCATGACACTTTTGCCAACCTACTGGGTGGTGTTTTAAAAACTGAAAGCACCTATGTTTTCCTCTCATGCTGTAAATTATTGCATGATTTAGGAAAAAAAAAATCACACTATAGTTAACTCAATGAGTATGTTTTTAAAAATCAAACAAGATAGATAAATCAGCAATCTTATGCTTTTACATAGGTAAATTATAAGGATTCCACATAATTCTTGCCTTTAAAAAGATTCATCTATTATGTTGCACATTATTTGGTTCTTCTCTGAACCATAATCATCAGGAGATGGTTTCTTCAGCAATCTACTCATGTAAAAGACTCATTACAGTGTTAAAAGCAGATTTAAGGTAAGGATGTATATAAGGTAATGCCTGCTTCTTCATTGCAATGCAATTTACTTTGAATAGATTTATTAATTTTTATTGACAAATTTGAATTTTGTTTATATATGTGTGTCGATAATAAACTGTTCAGTAAGTGATGAAAGATAAGAGCCTTATTTTCATGTGTTGGATGTTTTCTTTCAAAATGACATTATAACAGCAGGGGCTATAAAAATATTTACCAATTTCATAGCATAAAATATATCATGGACTTAGGCAATTTTTATCATCGTAAAAGGTGAATCCCAATGAATTACTAGCATCTGTTTTCTTGTCACCCAGGAATTTTCTGTGAGAGTTATTATTGTTTTAGCAAGCAGCATAGTATAGTAGTTAAGGTAGTATGCTTTAGAACATCAAAGCCAGCCTTCTCCCTCAAAACTTTGCCCACTAGCTGTGTGGCCTTCGATGGTTGTTTAACTTGCTCATATCTCAGTTTCCTCTTCTATAAAGTAGAGTGAACAAAGTACCCACTTACAGAATTATTGTAAGGGCAATATGAATTCAATCTCATAGAGGCAAACTCTTGACATTTGCTGGACCCTTGACATTTGCAGAATGAGAGTTTAAATGAAGACTCACATGCTGTATTTCCAAATATTTAAGAGTTACTTAAAATGATAACAAACTATTAAATATGTTCTATCTGCTACGTTGACAAATATATCTTTGTGAGGATGTGAATGGCCAGATTTGAACTTAGAATCCTTAACTCCACAGAGTCCTGCTCTGGTACATGATGGGTCATAACTGCTGGCCTCCAGTCTGCAGTCTGCCCAGCTTCTCTTCCCTGCCTGGCTTCATTCCACACTTTGAGGAGCTTCATACACACGTGTATGATCACCTTGGCTGAATGTCAAAGCTCCAAAGACACCCAATAAAGAGTCACCATTTGGCCACCCCTCAGCCCTAGGGGTATAAGCACCAGCAATAAACCATGCTTCAGGGAGATGGACCAGGTAAGATCCCTGTGGAGACCCTTGAAGTGGGCATACAGGCAGGGAGTTCTGGGATCTGGAATACCTATATCATGGTCTGGAAAAGAATCGTGGGCTCCAATTGGGATTATACCTTTGATTCAATAAACTCATGTGCTCTATGGAAAGGGATGCAGCCATGGGAGGACAAAAATAGAACCCTCCAAAGAATGGGCACCCAGGTAGAGGCTTCTCTTGCCTAGGTCTAAAGGCAGTGTGATTCCTATCACAACTTAGGGTATAATATACTATAATAGGTAGTCAGAAAACAAAACAAAACAAAAATTCATGAATTCTCATTATTTTGTTCTATTCTGTTTTCAAGGTATTTATCAGTAGTTGTGTAATTAGTTGGCACTACAATTTATATATTTCTTTCATCCTAATAATTCTCATCACAGCCATCAATCATTACATGCTAGTTTTTAATTTTATTTTTAACCAAAAATTCACTTCTAGTTTCAAAGGTAATTATGTTACCTCGCCTATAAAAAAGTAAACAATTAAATCGATGCATTGTCCATAAAAGCCAGGCAAAAAAGAAACCCCTGGAATGTCCAGCAATATTGTCACATATAAAATAGGCAAATATTTTATTAAAGAGTGATGAGGACCTGCACCCCACTGCTGTGCCTGCCTTTGCCAGGTGTGTGATTTTACCCGTGAATCTGGAAACAATATTCTTACTTGAATAATCTCATAAAGCTGGATGGGTCAAACACACAAATAAACATCTACAACAAAAACAAAGAGTGAGCACAAAATTAAAACCAGTGTGGAGCAGTAAACTCCCTAATCAAATATATTTTTATAAGTACTTCAAATAAATGTGCAAAAGCAGCCAGAGAAGCCTCATCCTAAGCTCAGCACATACAACTGACTAAATTTATCTTCTTAATATCTTATTTGTGTCAATTTTAGTGGGCCCAGATTAATCAACAAGACAACTTTTTTTAATTTCAGGATATTATGGGGGTACAAATGTTTTGGTTACATGTTATGACTTTGCCACATCCCAGCCATGATTTGAGACGTGCCCTTCCCCCCCTACAATGGTCACTGTGTCCATTAGTTGTGAGTTTACCCACCCCCAACCTGCCTACCCCTAAAGAATATTACTACTATGTGAGCACCTTAGTGTTGATCAGTCAGTGCCAGTCTAGTATGTTTCCTATACTAGAACACTAACTTTGATAACTCTTATCTTCATGATATATCTTGGAGACTTTTCCTTTTAAGAATGTACAGATTTTCATTCCTTTTAAGTGACCGCTCAATATTACATGGATTATCTTGGTTGATATAATCATGCCCTTACATAAGAAAACCTTGATTTTTTCCAATTTTAACTATTACAAATAATACTATTAATTAAATTTTGGTATATACACAGGCATACCTTGGAGATATTGCAGGTTAGTTTCCAAACTACTGCAATAAAGTGAATATCACAATAAAGTGAGTCAAACAAATTTTTTTTTATTTCTCAGTGTAGTTATGTCTACACTATACTGTAGTCTGCTAAGTGTGCAATAGCATCATGCCTAGGGAGAACAATGCACATACCTTAATTCAAGATACTCTATTGCTAAAAAATTTTAATGATTATGTGGGCCTTCAGTAAGTCCTAATCTTGTTGCTGGTGGAGGTTCTTATCCCCGTTTTGGTGGCTGTTGGTTTATCAGGGTGGTGGTTGATAAAAGTTGGGGCAGCTGTGGCAGTATCTTAAAACAAGACAACAGTAAAGTTTGCCACATCAATTGACTCTTCCTTTCACCAAAGATTTCTCTGGCATATGTGCTGTTGTTTGATAGCATTTTACTCACAGTAGAACTTTCAAAATTGAAGTCAATCCTTACAAACTCTGCCACTGCTTTTATTAATTAAGTTTACGTAATTCTAAATCCTGTGTTGTCATTTCAACAATGTTCACAGCAACTTCATCAGGAATAGATTCTATCTCAAGACACCACTTTCTTTGCTCATCCATAAGAAGCAATTCTTCATCTGTTCAAGTTTTATCCTAAGATTGCGCAATTCAGTCACATCTTTAGGCTCCACTTCTAATTCTAGTTCTCTTGGTATTTTCACCACATCTACAGTTACTTCTTCCATTGAAGTCTTGAACCTCTCAAAGTCTTCCATGAGGGTGAGAATAAACTTCCTCCAAACTCCTGTCAATGTTGATATTTTGACACCCCATGAATCACAAATGTTCTTAATGGCATCTAGAATGGTGAATCTTTTCCAGAAGGTTTTCAGTTTACTTTGCCCAGATCCACCAAAGGAGTCAAAGGAATTTATGGTAGCTATAGCTTTATGAAATTACATAAGACTTGAAATTCAAAATTACTCCTTGATCCATGTGCTATACAGAATAGATGTTTTGTTATTAATAGCAGGCATGAAAATAACATTAATCTCCTTGGACATCTACGTCAAAATTCTTGGGTGACCAGTTGCATTGTAAATGGGTGGTGATATGGGAATCATTTTTTTTGTTTTCCTTAGCAGTAGGTCTCAACAGTGACCTTAAAATATTCAGTAAACCATGCTGTAAACAGATGTACTGTCATCTAGGTTTTGTTTTACCATTTCTAGAGCCTTGGAAGAGTACGTTTAACATAGTTCTTAAGTCCCCTAGGATTTTCAGAATGGTAAATGAGCATTGGCTTCAACTTAAAGTCACCAGCTGCATTAGCCCTTAATCATCCTGTTTTTTGAAGCTTTGAAACCAGGCATTGACGTCTCTCTAGCTATGAAAGCCCTAGATGACATCTTCTACCAATATAAACCTATTTTGTCTACACTAACAATCAATTGTTTAATGTAGCTACCTGCATCAATTATCTTAGCTAGATCTTCTGGATAACTTGCTACAGCTCCTCCGTTAGCATTTGCTGCTTCACCTTGCACTTTTATGTTCTGGAGACGGCTTCTGTCCTTAAACCTCATGAACCAACTATCTTTCAACTTTTCTTCTGCAGCTTCCTTACCTCTCTCAGCCTTCATAGATTTTAAGAGAGCTAGGGCCTTGTTCTGGATTAGGCTTTTGCTTAAGGGAATGTTGTGGCTGCTTTGATCTTCTATCTAGACCACTAAAACTTTCTTCATATCAACCTTAAGGCTGCTTCACTTTCTTATCATTCATATGTTCACCAGAGTGCCACTTTTAATTTCTTTCAAGAATGTTTCTTTTATATTCACAACTTGGCTCACTGGTGCAATAGGCTTAACTTTTCACTTATTTTGGCTTTTGACATGCCTTCCTTACTAAGCTTACTGATTTCTAGCTTTTAATTTAAAGTGAGAGACATGCAACTCTTTCTTTCACTTGAACGCTTAGAGGCCATTGTAGGGTTAGTCCCTGGCCTAATTTCAATATTGTTGTGTCACAGAGAATAGGGAGGCCAGAGGGGAGGGAGACAGATGGGACAATGACTGGTTGGTGAAGCAGACAGAACACATACATTTATTAAGTTCATTGTTTTATATGGGCATGGTCCATGGCACCCCCAAACAATTACCATAATAACATCAAGGATCATTGATCACAAATCAACATGAGGGATAATAATGAAAAAGTTTTAAATATTATAA
This sequence comes from Lemur catta, assembly GCF_020740605.2. Classification (NCBI taxonomy): domain Eukaryota; kingdom Metazoa; phylum Chordata; class Mammalia; order Primates; family Lemuridae; genus Lemur; species Lemur catta. The sequence goes on along the minus strand of NC_059139.1, from coordinate 28,761,416 downwards.
TAATTATCAAAATGTGACACAGAGATGTGAGGTGAGTAAATTCTAAGGCGCCAATACACTTGCTTGACCCAGAGTTGTCACAAACCTTCAATTTGTCAAAAACACAATAAAACAAGCTATGCTTGTATATATAAATACATGAATTTATCCAATAGCACAATTCCAGAGGGGCTGAAGGTCCCATGGAAATGCCCATGTGGAAAGATGGCTGAAGGCATTAAAGTGAATGAATAACTTTCTCTAAATGTGAAGTTATTTTTCTTGCAGCAGTGTAAATGCTGCTGACCTCTTAATCTCCCCTCATCCCCATCTTTCAAAAAGTTCTCTACACTCACAAATGCTTCACGTGATTGGGCTACATTTTTATTTTGTGAAAATTAAAAAAAAGTTCAGAGTCTAAGTCTGGAATGATGTGGATAAAAGAGACAGGAAACAAGGAAGCACAGAAAGAGAAGGCTGAACGAAGAGAAGGCATTAGAATTCAAGCTACCTGGATTTCACTGATATTTTTTAAAGGGTTTTGGCCTTCCACAAGGTGGGTATCGAGATTCAAACTGAGCTTATCTAGATCTCCAGGAGGACGTGGTGGCCCCAGCTGACATCTGGGTTACATATTTAATACCCAAACATCCAGGGAGGAGGGAATCAGTCAAACTAACTCTTCTGATTTCATGTAAACAAAATAACCAATTGATGGACTGATTGCTTCACTTGTTTTGGATTTCTGTATACACAGTCACATGCTGGTACTGAAAAAAAAGCATCACCTTCAAATTCAAAGCAATGTACAGAGCCATGCTCTATTGCTTGCAACAATCTATGTTAAGAAGAACAATGTGTCTACTAAAGTGTTTTTTATCCCCATTTTCCCAAAATGCCAAGAAAACAACAGTAATTAAAAGAAAATAGTTATAATTTACACAGAATACAAATAAAATTTAATTCATAATTTTGGATTTTTGTTTCTCTTTCTTCTGTCAATAGTGTGACATTTTATTATTCATCCTTATTTTCATAGTAGTCTCAGCTGAGAAAAAAGGAAAAGAAACTCATATTCATATTTTTCAGCTACCCTGCTAAGTATTTAATAATGAAGGCAATACCAGTATTTTGATTAAAGAAATTGAGGGGTTCCATATGTTTTATATTTATCCATGTTTTCATTTACTTTCTTGAAAATTTATACTAAATTTCAACTATCAAAAATGTGCCAATTGTCGGGTGGATCGCTCAAGGTCAGGAGTTCGAGACCAACCTGAGCAAGAGCAAGACCTTGTCTCTACTAAAAATAGCAAGAAAATTATATGGACAACTAAAAATATATACAGAAAAAATTAGCAGGGCATGGTGGTGCATGCTTGTAGTCCCAGCTACTTGGGAAGCTGAGGCAGTAGGATCGCTGAAGCCCAGGAGTTTGAGGTTGCTGTGAGCTAGGCTGATGCCACGGCACTCACTCTAGCCTGGGCAACAGAGTGAGACTCTGTCTCAAAAAAAAACAAACAAAAAAAAATGCCAATTGTTATCTATTTCCCTATATAAATAGTTTAGAAGTATATTTAATGACATTTGTTTGTCTCTTTTTAGAAAAAAAGCATTTCACACCTATTTTGTGTGGATAAGAAAAAAAAACTGACTGGTTTCCTCTGTTTACTGTAATTTCCACATTTTTGTATTATTTTGGAAAGTGGGTTCTTAATAAATGACATGGATTTTAAACTAAAACCTGGATTATGAAAGTAAATCATAAAATATACTCCTGTAGATTTCCTTTAATACTTATTATAGAACTAGGATTATATAGCTGTAGAGCTACAGTACTATACAAAAACAGAAAACTAAATTATTTTCCTTTCCATTTTTTCTAATTTAGGATTATGAAAGCAATTTCTGTAACTATTGTTATCTTTAATGCCGCTGTCTAACTTTTCAATATATCAAGTAGTTTTCTAAAAACTCACTCTGTCTAGTGGTTGTATCTCATGCTACTTTTCATTCTCCCCCTCTTGTGTTTCTCCACAATTAGTGCTTAACTTCAGGGTATGCTGAGCCCTTTTCTAATCCCAGTCTATATGTTCTCTTTGTCCATTCTTTATCAACTCTCATGGCTTCAATTACCATCTATTCAAAATATATACCTAATCCAGCTTCTTTCCTGAATTGCAAACCTTCATATCTATTAATATTACGACTAACCACTAGAGTTCCCATAAATAACTCAAAGTTAACACGTTCAAACTATCCCCAAAAACTTTATCACCTGTAACTGACTCCTCTTTCTAGCTCTCTCATCTTAGTTAATGACAGCACCATCTACCCATAGAATTGTTTAAGCAAAATCTCTTCTCTTCTCCCTCAATCCCTATATCCAGTCACTAAGTTCTGTTTAATTTACCTCTTAAATCTTTCTTGGCCCAATTTAAGTCTTCCCATACTCAGTATTTCTAGCCTCACTTAGATCACTGCTTCTCTCACCTGGGTCCCATGTGAATTGTAGAGTAGACAACAACATTTGGAGCTTGTTATGGCTTGAATGTTTGCCACCTCAAAAACTCATGTTGAAACTTAATTGCTATTGTAACAGTACTAAGATCCAGGACTTTCAAGTGGCAGTTAGGCCGTGAAGGCTCCACCATCTTAGTTGGGATTTGTGCCGCTATAAAAGTGCAAGTTCAGCCCCCTCCTGCCCCATCTTTCCCTCTTGCCTATTGCCATGTGATAACGTAGTAAGAAGGACCTGGTGAGAGGCCAGCACCTTGATATTGGACTTCCCAACCTCAAGAACTATGAGCCAATAAATTTCTATTTAGCGTAAATTACCCAGTCTCAGGTATTATGTTACAGCAACACAAAACAAACAAAGACAGAGAGCCCCTCCAGCTTTGTCTCTCATCCTTCTCTCAAGCTCTATTCTCAGCATATCAAACATCTTTTAACTCCTTAAACATTTCATACTCTATTTCCTTGGAGCTTTCAGACAACTGTACTCTTTGTCTAGCTTTTATAGCATAAACACACACAGAGTTATATATGTGTCCTGTACACACATATGTACACACTTATGTAATTTGCTTTGAAATACAATTCATCATCACCCTTATGATCAACAAGGCTGGGTTTGGTGTTCCTTCAATATAATCCCAAAACATTCATTCCTTTCTAATCAGAGAACTTACTGTTTTACTGTAATTATTCATTATTTCAGTCTGCTTGGGCTGCTATAACAAAAGACCAGAAACTGGGTCGCTTAGACAACAGAAATTTATTTCTCACAGTTCTGGAAACTAGGAAGTCCAAGATGAAGGTGCTGGCAGATTCAGTGTCTGGTGAGGGTTCCACTTTCTTTATAAATGGCACCTTCTCACTGACATAGTGGAAAGGGTCAGGGTCTCTCTTGGACCTCTTTTGTAAGGACTCAAATCCCATTCATGAGGGCTCCACCTTCATGACCTAATCACCTCCCCAAGGTCCCACTTCCTAATACCATCACCTTGAAGGTTAGAATTTCAGCATATGGTGTTAGAGGGAACACAAACATTCAACCACAGTACTCATTTACCTGACGATGCCCTCTGGTGGCATCAAGAATGTGTATCATTTTTATCACTGTGTCTTCAACACCTAGCACAGTTTGCAGAATAAACATGTCCTATGTGAAAGAATTAATGGATCAGTGAATATATGCTGATATATCAGGCAAAACTATGATAAGGCAAGGGTCATAACCTTATTCAAACAAAGATTTATGGTGAAGCACAAAATATTTGTAGATAGATGTCATTATTACTATTCCACTTGTGAGGTAAGTTGTACTACTTCCTTGTTCTCCATCCCCAAAAGTTGAGAATTATTAAAACTGCCTCTGCAAGCAGAAATGTTCAAGGGAAAGATAGGATTCAATGGCATGTTATTTCCTAATATTGCCTTGTTTGGAGGTGACAGCTCAGCTCTTACTGAACACAGCCAAACAACTCCCAAGAACATAACTATAATAAAAACACACAGGTTGCCAACAAATTGTTTTCCAAAAGAATGATTATTACGACAACAAAATCACGTAAATAAGAAATGGAAAAGGCACGACAGGTCACTTATCTCTCTCATGGGAATACTCTCTTAAATGTTGGCCTCGACGCTCATCAGGGTGAATTTTAAGTACAACCAGTGATGTAAATCCCACCTTTACCCTTGGGAGGCTGTTGTGCAAACCAAAAGTTTTCATTGCTTCTGCTTGGAGAAAATATTTTAAAATATGCCTTTTCTCAGTTTGTGCTACACAACGTATCTCATGCCTCTATCTTTTTAGGTTTTATAAATGGAGGTAAAATCTTGGAGCAGTAGTCTTCATTTAACTAAGAGTTGAGTTACGAGCAGCAAATTTAGTCTCTCTATTTAAAGGTATCTCTAATAGTGACAATACTTCCTTCTATTCTATGTTTAATATGGTTTTATTTGATTCTATTAATGTCTAAAAATTAGAAGAAGAAAATAGTCAGGACTATGTCCTTTTAATAGCGATAGGTTACATTCTAGTAAACTTCAAGAGACTCTTCAGGGTTTTTTTTGTTGTGGTGCTAAAAAAAAATTAATGGAATATTGTTTAGATACACGAATTATATGCTGGAGCTAAACATTTTTTGCACTATGTAGACTGTTACAAAATTTATTTTTGTTTGTTTACCATATTAATTTTTTTTTCATTAGGATCTTACCTGTAACATTTCAATATGTTACCCTTTCATGACATTAAAAATAATTTGGTTCAATAGATAAGGCAATATGGCAAATAGCCTTTCATTTGTAACATTTCCCAAGTATCAGTCTTTTGTGTCCCTTAACATTTGGCCACATTTTATACCCCTGCACCAGTTTTCACTTAATATTTTCTTGAGATGACTTATTTTAACGTAAATATATTTTAAGTAATATTTATGTCATAGATTTAGTTGCTTATTTTTCCTCTAAAACACACAAGTACATATAATTTAAAACACTATTACAAAACTCCTAAAATATCTTTTAGTCCACACTTTGGAAAAACTGTTCTACCATATTCCATTATAAATCTGTTGATAATTTCCTTCTTTTATGAAAGACTCGGACTTTCAGAGCTATCTTCTGATAGTTCTCTACGTGTTAAAAATCTGTATTATACATACTGTATTTTCAATCTATATTACTTAATGCCATTCTTCTGTTATTATAAAATCTATTTAATTTGAACAAATATAGAGGAATTATAAATTTTTTAAAATTAAAAAATGTAGGGTTTTTTAATGTGTTTATAATAAAGGTGCTACTGAACCTACTTTAATAAGCAGGTAAGATGTATAATTAACAGTGCCTACATAACAAGTGGCACTCTTTAAAATACTGTGTTCTTTTGTGGCACCAGCTGTTACTTGAATATTATGTATGCATACATTGTGTATGACAAACATTTTCAAAAGTTGACTTAGTCAAATTCATAAATTCTAATTTAGCTATTAATTCATATAAAATCTTATATTTAGGTGTCATTATTTTCTTTTGTTACTATATTGGGTACCCTTGAAAACATAATAAAAACAAAATAAAAATTTATTGAGGAAAATTTTCTGTAGCAAATCCAATAGAGATTTACAAAACTTTGACTATTGTATAAATCTGCTACAGTTATCCTCCAACTGAATTCATTGTCATCTATTATTTTTGTTTATGATCTTTCAGCCAGTTCCCAATCCATGTGACTCTGTTTTCATCCAAGACAATTATAATTAATTTGTAAGTAAAAGTACATAATTCATTGTTTCAAATGCTTCACTGGAGCCCAAATATATGACATCAGTTGTATCCTCTTCATCCAATTAGTTTTGCAACTCTATCAAACAAGTCCATTGTCATGGTCTGGCATGATTTGTTCATTATGGACCAAGCTGCTGAAGGCTCAAGATTGTCTTGTAACTGCTTACAGATTGGCAGTCAATATTTTCTCCCTTACTTAACTCCATATTGAGATATTGTTTGGTTGTATGCAAACATTTTTCTTGTTTGGGCATGTTAGCGTAGAAGAAAACCTGAAAAAAAGTAACTTGTAGACTCACTCTTTGCAAATCACATAACATAGAAATGAGGTACTTTGGGATCTTTGGTCTTTTCTTTAGATTTCTTTAATTTAACATAAAAAATCTTTCCCTGAGAATTAATAAGGATTTCAGCATTATTAATTAGTTAGTACTCCCATTTTCAAAGGACAATACAACTAGGCTAATTAAAGGAAATATTACCTCAGAGAGTTTACACATAAGGCCACAGGTCTCATCATGGCTCAGAAAGAAAATGAGCTAACTGTAGGACACAGTGGAGTAAATTGATAGGATCTAGGATGTCTATACGAGATGTGGTAAGATTCATTTATAACATTTATTTATATTATATAAATATTTAAATTGTTATAAATATTTAAACAGATATAATATAACACTGGTTGTAAAAGTAAAAAATTTACAACCTTCAGTATTTTCTAAAGCACCAGCAGTAATTTCATGGCAATTATTTTTAAGATCCACAATAAGCAATAGTTTTAATTATATCAATTACCAAATGTGCTAGCTCCCATTTCCATGATAGTTGAATTGTTCAAGGATACATTCTACATGTTAATCCTAATGTGTAGAAAAGTTTGATCTTTTAGTATTCCTTCTGGAAATCTGTTGACATTTGTCAGTTATATAGCAAATGTCTTTTTCTAAAAAAAATTTTAAAAGGAGAAATTCACAGCACAGCACTTGTGTTCAACCTTCAAAATTATTAACGTCTGAGACATTAAGGATTCCTCTACTACATTTCCTTTCTGTTCAGGGTAATTAAAAAACATATTTGCAAATTGGGTATCCATGTTTAAAATGTTTTTGCAAACTTTTTGCTTCCTCAATTACCAAAGCTATTATTTTCAAAGTGAAAACATATAAATATTTTGCCTTTTCCTGATCCAGTTCAAAGCATTTTCATTTATAACTGAAGAAAACTTCTATTTTTCAAATCTAATTAACATTTGATTAAATCCCAGGCTAAGACTTGGTCCCTAAAGGGCTTGGCAACTTGAAATTTAAGATGTGTAAAATGGCCCTGTTCATTGCTCATTGGGCAAAAAATGGGAGCAAGAGGACAATCAAAGAAAAGGAAAAATTCATTTCATTATTTTCCAATCAAATAGCTAATTTCTGGAGAATTCTATGAAATTATAAATGAAAAACAGTAATGAACTTTTGTGAACTTAAATACACATGACTTAAAGGCTAACTGAAGTGTAATATTGGAACAGTTTAGAAGAAACTGAAAATAATGTTTTTAATAGAAAAATTAGTTGTAACACTATCTACGTGAAGGGTTGCATTCCCTTCAAATTTGCTTACTGACAATGTGTTTGTTTATTTCCTTCAAGATTTAAATGAAAAACACATGTAAAAGGGTGCCCCCCAAATCTTAAGATTTTAATACTTATTTTCAATTTCATGATGAGAACATTTTATGCCTCTTTTATTGTTCTGATAAACACATTTCATGATTAAATATTTCCCCACCAAAAGTATTAAGAAGTCCATGTTATAGTCACATGAACGAACACGTCATGTTAGCTACAAGACAATACATTTTAAAAAATTGGGCCGGGCACGGTGGCTCATGCCTGTAATCCTAGCCCTCTGGGAGGCCGAGGCGAGTGGATCGCTGGAGGTCAGGAGTTCGAGACCAGCCTGAGCGAGACCCCCATCTCTACTAAAAATAGAAATAAAAATTATCTGGACAACTAAAAATATATATAGAAAAAATTAGCCGGGCATGGTGGCGCATGCCTGTAGTCCCAGCTACTCGGGAGGCTGACGCAGGAGGATCACTTAAGCCCAGGAGTTTGAAGTTGCTGTGAGCTAGGCTGACACCACGGCACTCACTCTCCCGGGCAACAGAGTGAGACTCTGTCTCAAAAAAAAAAAAAAAAAAAAATGGCAATGAGAAGCAATGAGGCAACAGTAATAGATCCTAAAGCAGGTAAAATAGCCCTTCTCTGCCTCATTCAACCCCAATTCCTGTATCTAGAAGCACTCAGTTAATATTTGTTTAATGAATACATTACACTCAGAAAGTATAATTTTTTATTTTTTTTTCCACTTAAAAGAAAATATAACTTTGCATTTTAGTAACAGAAAATCTAGATTCATGGAAACAAAGAAAACACTAAGTCACTGAAGTAAGATATAGGTTGAATTTAAAATCACTAGAAAAAAAATGTCATTGTTTCCATATGGAAACTTATTAATATAAAGTTTCATCTCCTTATACTTCTACTTCAAAGCACTGTTAATTATTTTAATTTGTGTTCATGTATATAAAAATTTGTTTAAGGAAATATCCTCTATTATTATGGATTGCTCCCATGATGATAGCAGCAATATCAAATTTGTTCTCTACAGAGTCCTTGGTACCTAGAACAAAGCTTGCTATACAGAAAACCCATGGTAACTATTTGCTAAATGAATCCACTCACAGGCCTGTATTAGTCAGGGGTCAAGCAGAGAGGGAGAACAAGTAGGAGATATATATTAAGAGATTTATTGCAAGAAATTGGTTTATGCAATTGTGAGGACTAGCTAGGCGTGTCTAAAAACCCTAGGACATGCAGTCAGGAAGGGCAGGCTGAACTCTCGGTCAGGAGCTGCTGTCCACAGGAAGAATTTCTTCTTCATCAGAAAAGCCTCAGCTTTTTTCTTAAGGCCTTTCAAACAATTGATTCTGACCCACCCAGGTTATGTAGAATAATTTCTCTTACCAGAAGGCAACTGATTATGAACTTTAATCACATCTACAAAATACCTTCCTAGAAACACCTAGATTAGTGTTTAAATACCTGGGGCTATAGCCTAGCCTAGTTGACACAGCAAAAAGAGCTGAAGAAATGAAAGTTCCTGGTGGTAGGTAATCCATCACTGGGAATTTAAACAGAAGCAGATTGTCCATCTTGCAGATTGTCCATCTTACAGATTACATTTCCTTGACATTTACTTGAATCTAAAGTCTATTCAGTTTTAAGGTTTTCATACATATTATCATTTTTAATAATTTTAAAAATCCTATGTTATTGTCCTCATTTTACAGAGAAGAAACTTGAAGTTAGAGAAAGGCTAAATAACTTTCAATGTCAACCAGCTAGTGAGGGTTGCAAACTGAAATATATTCATTCCAAAGCCCTAACTCTTAAAAACTATAATCTTAGTATGGCATTATCAAATAGAAATTAGCTTTAAAGAAAGGGGAAAAATAATAGAAAAATTCAAATGTGTCACTTTGGTCAAGAAACTCAATCTCATTGAAATATATTGTTCTTAATTTCTCCATTGCTGTGTTCATCCATGTTGCTCCTCAACACTCCTGAGAAAGTGCTGAAAGAACATATAATGAGATAATGATTATAAAGATATTAATTATCATTTGTGTCTTATTAAAACAGAATATTTTGAAAGCCACTAAAATGCTTTTTAAGCCAACAACAGTAGGAGAAACAAACTTTTCTCATGTGCAACTGTCAAAGCTTATGCTCAAATTTTCAGTGTCTGGCTCTGGTTTTTTAGATATTTCTGTAACTGAAAAGAAAGAACAAGATTTCAGCTTCTTAGCATGTGATAAATAATTTCTCCATGACAGTTTTTATTCTGCTTTCTCTTATTCTGCCTTACCACCTAGTTTTCTTCTTTAATAGCTAAATCTCTAACTACTGTTATGTACAAATCTATCTCAAATATAGTCTGGTCTTCTGAATCATATAGAAATAATGCTGAGAGAGATAAAAGTGAATTTATATAACAAATAGAATATTGTTTATTACAAACTTTAGTATTATCCAGTCTAAATTTACAAGAGTTTGGACTTTGATAATAAATTTGATTTGTGAATTTGGTAATGAATTTAATAGTGAATCTTAATCTGGTCATTATTCCTTTGCAAAACAAAAAGTTATAATAGTATAATGACAACTTAAGAAATAGTAATCCATTGTAGCTTTTTCATACCAAAAATAAACTCTTTAATTTATTATATTAAACATCATGTTCTTCTATTTACTGTTAGTGCTACAATGCAAGCTATAAGTTCTGTAACTGCCCAAAAGATAGAAATGGGAGACAACTAGCAGAGAAGTCCAAATACAGTCCAAAAAGAAGAAAGTCCTCCCAAAAGAAAGAAAAATGAAAACAGATGCAGTGTCATCCTCCATTATGTTAGCTCATGCAGGGTTCTTGCTAAAGAACAGACATTCAATCTGCTTTGAATTATTTGTCACTTGGCTTCTTTATATTTCCATGCCCTATTTTGCATTTTGTTCACTACTCATTGTGTTATGCAATCTACGTTCTGTAAAAATAATGTTAATATATATTCTTACCAATGATTGAACTATGCGTAACCAAGTTTAGAACCTTCATAAACTCTGATGTTTTAGAGTTCGCAACCAAAGTTGATGATTTTCGGGTCTGAGTTCACTTGCTCTTGGCCCAGCTGAATGTAAAACCCAATGCATAGGACTTTAAAAGGCTTACAAAATATTCAAAAAGCTTGTTACACATCAAATAGCTCTTAAGACAGAACATTTTGATGAGTTTAGTGTAAATGAATCAGAAGCATATGGATTAAATTTACCTTAAAATACTCCTGGGTTTAAGAATTAAGAGAAAATGTGCTTGGCAAAACACATTTTGGGTTTTTCCTAACCCAGAACATTGGAAAAGTAGTTCAAGATGTTTGACGAACCCAAAACATGGCTGAGTTCACCCATTCCTAATTCCCTGTGGTAATAGCAAAGGACAGGCAGAGGCAGGTTTTAGGTGCATAAATCTAGTTCAGGTTTTATCATGGTCATCCCAAACTACTAGAGAACTTGAGGATGCCTTGCCTCATCTAAATCAAATTTGTGCTGTGTGCTTTTCATAATCTCTGTTAAGGACTATAAAATGTGTGTTTTATATGAAGGATGTGGTTCTGCATAATTACTATATAGCAGCTTCTATGTACCCATTCAATAAAGAAGAGAAATCATAAGGGGTATCTAGAGCATATCAAGAGATACACAGAGACATCATTATTAACCTCAGTGACTATTCACTTCAGTTGAATGAGAAGTTTATCAATTACCTCTACTTCTAAAATTAACAAAAGTATGCTAAAGAACATGCAGGCTTCCAAAAAAAGCAACATGTACAATAATCAATATTATGAAATTTGATTTTTTTTCTAACATCGCTTTTCTTTCTATACAAAAAATGGAAAGCCTATATGAGCAAGTCATTAAATTCTCTGCATATAGCAGTATACTAAAAAACAACTATTCATTCCTGATTTAAGTTACTGCTATTAATACCTAAATTATTTTTACTCGAATTTATGACTAATTTTTACTTGTAAGTAAAAAAATGTGGAGAAAAAATTTATTATTATATGCCATCTTTCTTTTCTTCCAGTAGATAAATAACCAGGGAGAGACACACATCATTGACTCACGTTAAATAGATTCCTGTGGCTTAGAAGCACACAGAATTTTGAAATATAACATGAAATATTCATATAAAGTCTAGCTAATGTCTTCAATTAAGATGATATGTTAAAGATAGCCTCTAAAGAGAAACCTACATGTGAATTTTTGTAACAATATATAAATGTAAGATATATTCTTGAAATGTAATAAATGTGAATGACATTTTACCACATCAAGCTTGAAGACTAGAGAGTGCTTTCCACAAGAAAAAAATTTATCATGTTATGGAGTAATGATAGGCTATTTTCTGTAACATGATAAGAAATAAGTAAGGAGATATAAAGACTTATTTTTACACATATTTATGCAAAGAGTCTAGATTTTTCAAAAATTGACTGTTTATTTGCTTACTTAAATAGATTATAAATAAGTAATGTTTGCTTTCAAATGAACAATTGAGAGACAATTGATTCATAAAATGAGAATGTTTACATAAAAATGTGTATAGATGGAAAATATACCAATTCTAATGACAAAAGTATAGCTACAACATTTTATAATAATTTAGTCTATCCTCAACCTTAACTTTCTGAAACTCAGTAATAAAAAGATGTTCTTGGCATCCCAAAGAAATGGCATAAATCCCCTATAATAAGGACATACATTTAATTCTAGCCCTTCATCCATAGCCTTTTGGATTCTTATTTATCATACAATTCATTCAACTATTCCACAAGTATTTACTGAGTAACTACTATGAATAAAACACCATTGGCTACAAGAGAAGTATAAACAAATTATTTATTCAGAATTTATTTTCCTCAAAAACATATTTTTTATTGGGCAAATTAAAGCATATAAAAAGCTATTTTTAAATACAAAAAGTGATATAAAGTCACTATAGAAAACATCCTATGGATTCTCAAAGGAGAGTTAAAGAGAACCCATAAAACAGGAACAATGTCAGCAGGAATAGTAAATGCTAAAAGCATTACATTAAGGAAGGACACAAACAACTGTAAAAAATAAAAAAAGACAAAAATATATTGCCTAACTATGTAACAATGAATGTCAACAGGAATCATTTAAATAATATGTTCAGTTTATTTTGTCTAAAAAGGTTCGAATGTGTTAACACACTTTCAACCAGCATGAATTCTGTGTGAATCTTATTATTTGGAGACAACTGTACATATGCTATGCATAAGACATTATAATCTGTGTATAAGTGAAATAATACAATAAGTGTAGAATGCATAACTTTGTAAAACAGAACATCCCTGGGATAGTAACTAAGTCTTGGCAGAATGTATTAATAATTTCAAAGGAGTCTATGAGGAAGATTTTCAACTAGTTTAAAAAACATAAGACTACAGATGTACAGTAACTAAAAGGAATATATTTAGCCTGCTCCTAGCTAAGTTGATAGAGATAAATAGAAAATATTAGTCATCTAGATGTGTGTTCCAAGGATTGCATGTAGCCAAATAACTGGGAGAATTTGTTAAAAAGAGCAGTTTTCTGATATTGAACTTCTGGGAGTAGGACCCAGCCATCCTAAATGTTAACAAGTCTTCCAAATAATTCCTAAGCATTTTAACTTATGAATACCACTATTCTAAATTCTATCAGAAATCTTTTTTGAAAGAGGACAGGGAAAGTTTCTTCAGGCAGTTAGTGAGCAGATATCAAAGAAGATCCCATTTTATGTTACAAAAAGTCAATTTACCAGACTTCAAGATATGCTACAAGGCTATAGTAACTAAAACAGCATGGTACTGGCACAACAACAGAGACACAGACCAATGGAACAGAACTGAGAGCCCAGATACAATACTATCCTCATACAGCCAACTGATCTTTGACAAAGCAGACAAAAACATACACTAAGGAAAACAATCCTTATTCAATAAATGGTGCTGGGAAAATTGAATAGCCACATGAGGAAGACCAAAACAGGATCCGCACATCTCACCTCTCACAAAAATCAACTGACGGTGGATAACAGACTGAAACCTAAGGCATGAAACTATAAGAATTCTGGAAGAAAGTGTTGGAAAAACTCTTATAGACATCCACCTAGGGAAAGAATTTATGAAGCAGACCTTCCTCCCTTGATTCTCTCATAGCACCATTAACTTTTTTCACTCAACAAATATTTATTAAACACTTAACTATAATCCAGGTGCTATGTGACATGCTGGGTATACAACAATGATATCAGAGAAGATTTGTGTCCTCACATATTTCAAAGTGTAGCCAAGAGGCTAGATATTAAACAATAAACACAGAGCCACTTTGAAGCCATAGAAATAGCTACAATGAGAGTGCCTACTGGGAGGAAGACATTTTTACTGTGGCATTGGGGAAAGCCTGCCTGAAAAAGTGACATTCAAACTAAAACTTAAACTTCTTTATCACGTTGACTACTTAGACAAGATGAAAAGTGTGGGGCAAGGGTATTCCCAACAGAAGGAAGAAGTGCAAGTGCCCTGAGGCAAGAGATTGCTTCTTCCAGAGCCTGAAAAGCAGCCAAAATGTCAGTTTCCTTCCATGAGACTGTGGGTTCTTTCAGCAGAAGGACCAAAAAAACCCTAGCTATTTATGTGAAGCATTTACATTTCTTGAATTTGAATAGAGTGAACAAGGGGAGAAAGGGAAATCATGTTTTGAGTAAAGAAAGGGAAAGGTGGTTAGTAGACATAAAATAGACCAAGTTCACATTTTCAGTTATACCTAACACTTAGTCTGACTATAGAGGAAAGCAGTTCCTGTATCCTTTCCTCAAAGTGAGGTCAGTCTTTCAAGTGAATATATTGGTGACCAATTAGTTTAATAAGTTATTATCAATCAATATTCATATCACACATATTATATAAGGATATTATTTTCTTTAAGTTTTTGTTTTAGTATATGTCTTAGTCCATTTATATTGCTATAATGAAATACCTGAGGTTGAGCAATTTAAAAAGAAAAGAGGTTTATTTGGCTTGCTGATCTTCAGGCTATACAAGAAGCATGGCACCAACATCTGGTTCTGGTGAGGGCCCCAGGAAGTTTCCACTAATAGTGGAAGGCAAAGGGAAGCAGGCATCACATGACAAGAGAGGTTGAAAGGAGAAAGAGGGGAGGGAGGTACCAGGCTCTTTTTAACAACCAGTTCTCACAGGAACTAATATAGTGAGAACTCACTCATTACCTCAAGGAATGGCACCAAGCCATTCATTATGGATCCACTCCCATGATCAAAACACCTCCCACTAAGCCCCACCTCCAACACTGGGAATTAGATTGCAACAAGAGAATTGGAGAGGACGAATACCCAAACTCTATCAGTATATATAGTTTACATATACATGGTCATATAGTCAGATATGTATGTATTAGTTTACAAGACAAGGTGTATTTATTGAATGGATCATGGTCAGAAATGGAAATTGAACGGACCCGAGTATAAATCCTTCTCTTAGTACAGGGAACGATAGAATAACTTCAATAAAAAGTATGTGCCTAGGTAGCCCATCACAATCCATTGAAAGAAAAAAAGTGTAGGCAAAGAAAGAACATAATAGATAACAACAGGAGCATTAGTGGACAGTGCCTCATGAATCTGTGCTCCCCTCAACCGTAGGGAGACATTTAATTAGAATCCCTATTATTAAGCTTATTCGTGAGCCATCACCTAAGGCATCTCAATTAGATTTTTGGGGGCTTTTTGCTGGGTCTGCTCAATACAAAGAGGTTCTTCCAGAATTGTCCTAGAGCAGCTCACTCTGTTTCCCAGGGTAGTATTTTGGCGACTGAATAAAAGTGAAGAGTAAGCTATTTGGAATTTACCCAGGCAATAAAATAAACCTGAGTTTAATTTGTGATAAATTATGTGAACTAGGAACATGCTGCCAAACATATCTTTATTTTTCCCCCATAAGAGTACAAACAATACAAATCTACATGATCTTTAATATTAATGATACTATGGAGAATACCTCTTATTCAAAATGGAAATGTAATATAAAATAAATAAATTATAGTATTAATAAATTCTAAAAATTTTATGAGTCTCTGATCAGAATTAGAAAAAGCTCAAGGTGACATTTATTTAGTTCATATTTTTAGTGAGAAGTTTTGATTTACAGTCAGACACAATTGAAAACATGCTTTTGTAAAGTACTGTAGAATAATTCCATTTAGAGGTGAGGTAACCCTTCATATTCTTGCATAAGAATAAGTGAATGATCTGAATTTCAGGCTGGAGAAAAATAAAAGCACGCAGGTGGAGAGGTTGACATTGATAGGAACAGGGATGGACACTTCATCCACAGACAGGATGACTGCCAGAGGGGATGGTTGCAGATATAGGTAAGTTGATAAACCTGTGGCCAGGATATTAAGGAGTTCCTGTCAAATTGTCTCCATTCTCCCAATAAATATACGGCAAGCTTAGAGGCAGGGATTTGGGAAATAAAGGGAGGCCGAAGAAGGGAGATAGGTGCAAATCATCAGAGTCTAAGGAGAGAAAAGGTTTAAATTTATCATTTTCTTGTAAAAGGAAACATACTAGAGACTAAGGGAGTACAGTAGGATTGTCTGCCATATTGCATGTCCACTTTGATGGTTTGGGTCATGACCTTAGAGTAAGACAAATCAGCACGGAAGTGCACATGTGTGTATGCATGCATACTTGCTTGCATGCACCATCTATATTTCTAACAATATTCAGTGTTTATGTGTAAGCATAGTGTAGACAGTTAGATTTAAATAGAATTCATGATTTTCCAGTTGCATTTAACAAGGTAAGAATGAAAGTATCACTGGTTGGAAGGTCTAATGAAATCTCAAAGAATTGAAGCAGCACATTAGGTGAGCTAAAAAGTTAAAAGTCAGGAGTACAGACTGTGAAACTTAGAGTCAGTATTTTGGAGAGGGTCTTTCGTGTTGACAAGGACATAGGTGGGAACACAGACGTGGAGGCTGGGTACATATTATTTTAAGAAGCCACACACCCTGGTCAACAATTCTTGAGATCAGCAAATACCAATATGATGTTGATCTTTCTCTGACTTTATTCACTAGTTCCCTCTAATCCAGATTTTCTAGATGTAAATTGCTGCATTTTGTCCTTTGTGAACATATTTCTGCTGATCCCAAACTCCAAACCCAAGTTCAGATGAGTGGGCTGAGTCTGGACATTACTTTACTATTCCCCCACAGCCTTGTGATTTATCACCTCCTTTCAGAAATCCATCTCCATCTTGCCTGGAATAATGAATGTTTGGCATTTGCTCAACTCTGTATCTTTTCCAGAGCCCCAACCCGAGTCTTCCTTTACGACTTTCCACTATTTGCTGAGATTCAATTTTGATAAAAATAGAATAAAAGGGGTAGTACAGAGTCTCAGAAAACCCTCTGATCTTGGGAAGCAGAGCCAGTACAGAAATAATCAAAAATGTGAGAGATAACTAATAATAGCACAACTGTATAATTAAGACAGCAAAATTTCAAGAGCGTACCAAATACTGCCCATAAATAAAGGTGAATAAGAGCAGAGGAGTATGTGTATGTGTACGTGTGTGTGTGTGTGTGTGTGTGTGTGTGTTGTATGTAAAGACTTTGGAGTTAGTATAAATGAACTCAACAACCAGAGAAATCTTATTTTATAGATAAGTAAAACCAATGCACAGATAGACAAGAAACTCCTTTGAAAAACTACAATGGTCAAAGCAGAACTGAATCTCAGAAAAGTTCTGTGTTCTTTTCCCAAAAAAAACACCACCATCAATTTGCAATTGGGAAAAAAAATTGATATTCTTCAAAAAAGCAATTGGAATAGAATGGGGAAGGCAGAAGGAAAATTGCATTGATTAAGAAATAAAATAACAAGCAAAAATAAGGGGGGATTGTTTGACAGTAAAGGTCTTATGAATCAAATATTCTTGAAATCATTTGACTTTCTTCTGTGTATAAAATGTACACATTATTAGCATATTAGGGTCACAGTTTTCTCATTTGAGATGAGGGCTTTTGAATTAGATAATCCTGAAGAGGACTTTCAGAGCCCCAAAGTTACTATTTTAGGCATAAATATAAATTATGTGAATGGTTTTGAAAACTATTATGCATGGTATCCCATTAGGGAGATTTGCCTCAATTGGCAAATGAGGTGAATAAAGTTAAAAGGTTCTAAGTGATTTGCCCTAGGTTACTTGATGTAGAAAAGAAGCAAAGGATAATGTTCTTGTGTACAGTTTTCCAGGTTCAAACTAGTGGATTTAAGTACAAAATCCAACGGAATTCCAAAGACTTGCCCTACAAACCTTTAAAAGATAATAATCTCTAAACAAATAAATAACATTTGGAATATAAAAATAGGCCAAAGTCTCTACATTCTCTAGCAAAAATACCCTTTGGCCTCTTTCCTGTTTCATATTACAGTATCATATAATTTATGAACATATTTTAATAATACTCTAACCAACAGCGATTAAGGAATATGTAAGTGAGTCTGCAGGAGGATTTGGTACAATCTCACTTCAAATAAAATAAAGCATGCTGGGCCTGAAGGGAAACCTAAGGAAGCCTGGAACTAGCATAAGGAAAAGAAATAGCATGTACATATGTTAACATAAAGGGATTTTAATAAAAAATATATGTGCTAATGTTTTAGGCTGCTTTCTGTGGCATAAGAGACTCTCCAGTATTCATGTCTTAGTTGCCATTGAGAATTAGTTTTTCTGCATGTTTATCACCCTTGATAAATAATACTGTAGGACACAGATGTTTCTTTACCCAGCAGACAACATTGCTGGTGCCAGGACTTTACTAAAAGTCATAAAGAACACAAATTTGAGAAGATGGCTTAGAAAATGTGAAGTTTTTTTTTTTTTCTTTCTGGAAGTAGATTAAAAATGGTAGCTTTTCTGGCAAATTTAAAACCAAACCAGAGTCTAGTTTAAAATTTGGAGGCAGCATTTTCCAGGAAAAAGTGTTATTTTGAGTAGAGATAATGTAGAGTAAGGTGGAAATATATTTGGAAGACAGTAGAGGAGGAGACTGCCTAATTTTTAAAGCTCTGTAATAGTGAGTCTTTTAATAAGGCACCTGCAATGTCAATAATATGATTAATAAATTATTTTAAAGCAGACAAGAAGAGATTAAGCAGTCACAAAATAACTGGAAGGAACTAGAAATGTCTCTTCTTTTTAATAGAGAACTGATTTCTTATCATATCATTGACTTCTAGGTAATATTTGAGAACTTATTTTGAGACTTTTTGACTTCAATTACATTTTCTATTTAATCTCAGGTAAGTCAATCATCTGCTCTGTTGATCTGATCAACTGTAAAGTAGAGTTAGTGTTATTGAAGCATATTATGCATAAAGTGCCTGTGAAATGCACACTTTTAAAAATTAAATGTAGAATATCAATATAAGTCATTTTGATAAAAAAGTCAATGTTTTAACCTTTATTTCTCCCCAAAATGTATTTTTTAATATTTATTTATTTTCCAAACAGAAACAAAGAACTCTGCATTGAACAAAGTAAAAAATATCATTAATAGTGTACAAAAGGGTCTTCGAAAGCCTATCTTCAAACATAATTAACCTTTTTGCTCTTGATTAAATTTTTAGGCTTTTTTCTTTTAGTAAAAACACATGTAACTATTTGTGACTACATTGGTCCATGGTGTGTCATTTTAAGCAAGATCCCTCTCTTATCCACAGCTGGATTTTCTGGTCATGTGTCATGACTACACTAGTTGGAAAAAAACAGTATGAGTTTCTGCTATAAATGATATTTCTTCAGGCTTTGAATATTTCCCCCTCTCTGTATTCCCTGGCACCTTTTTCTTCTTTTCCCCTGCTGCCAAGTTGAGGTCTACACATTTCATTTGGTTTAGATGACCAATTAATTTTATAAACTTCTGCAAAAGTTATAGGTATAAGCTGTATTTGGTAGAATTGTTTTGGTCTCAAGTAAACAGAAAACTACTTCTAGTCTTGGCAATAAAAGGTCACCAAAGGAAAGAATCAATAAGAAAATTATACTCAGTTCATGGCACATTATCATATTTGATCCATGCAAAATTTCTTTAGTGTTTTTGTTATTTATTACACTTATTCCCCATGTTCCACTTTTGTTCCTTTCCCTGTACTCTAAAGGCAAATGTCCTAACTTATTTAATGTGTATTGCCACTTTGATGCCTGAGATTTAATTTATGTAAATAGTGTTATGCATACCAATCTGTTTCTTAACTATTTTTCTTAGCACTATGACGTTAAAATAATTCCCTGTTTATCTATGTAGAGAGTAAAGTTTTACTTTTGTAGAACATAAAAGTGCTTGGCAGTCCTAGTCCTGTCATTAATTTACTTTGCGAACTGAGTGAGTCATCTATGTTCTTTGTGTCTACGTTTCCTCACTGAAAAAAAAAAAAAAAATGAGGATATTGAATTAGAATGTGTCAAAGATTTTAGCAATAAACCATACCAAAAGAAAAAAGACTGAATTTTAGCCATTGCTGAATTGATAAATTCTGTAGCTACACTGGGGAGAAAAATGTTGGGAGAAGAGAGTACCAACAATTTTGTTAGTTGCCGCAGGTTAAGAACTATGAAATATCAAAGAGGATGAAGAAGAAACAAGACGGCAGTTGACAGCAACTGGAATTAGATCTTATACTGTGTATTAACATCCAAAAGAGTTGCCTTGATGACAGTACTTTTGGTCACTAATAGTTGAGGCTCAGATGTGCAGCACGAAATGTAGATCCCTGGGATGAGAATTATGAATGGGTGGCATGCCTCCTAACTGGAAGCAAAGCCTTCAGCAGTAGAAATAATAAGTCTTCAAGAGTACATCAGGAAGGTTGTCTTAGGTATATTTACGTTGAATCACAGACACTTTCAGCTCTTGTTAGAGGACGTTACCCTAAAATTATAACCATCGGAAGAAGAGATATTTTTAACAAGATTTATTTAAAAATGGGGATGGACTTTAATTAAAATTAAAATTCCCTTTGAGTATGCAATATTTATATTATTTATTGGTTATATTCTGTAAAACATCTGAGTTTCTGGTGATAAAAATTCCTGCCAAAAAGATTCAGTTATTTCCTGGAAATGGTTCCTTATGTTTAAAGTAAATGAATTTAGAATAGTTTCCAGAGGAGTCATCATCTAAGCAAGAAACTCTTGAGTTCTTAACTGAAAAACCACAGCCAGTGATTGTCTACACAGCTAAAAGTAAAATGTAGGGACTTGAGTGGTAAATAAGCCACACTAGCTGTTGACACATTATAATTACTCAATTCTATGTTTTCCTGGGTCTATATTAACATTTCCTAAAGGAAGAAGGAATGGGTTGAACGTGTTAATATTTATTTAAATAATTTTCTCTATTGAGTTCAGTTTTCCTTAAATCAAAGAGTGCATGAGTAACTGATATATTTAAATACAACAACTATTTTGTTCATTATTTAAAATTGGTTATTGTGCTTAATTCTGAGAGCTTAAAGGTAAATAAAATGTATAACCTCAAGAAGTCCTCTCCATTTATCTTCTCTGTGTAGACTGATTTGTTTCCTTCCCACCTGCTCTCTCTTGTACAGGCCCTCTGTACAAAACCCTCTTTATCTCTAGCCTGATATACTGCTAGAATGTTTTCACTGATCTCAACACATGTCCTTATTTTCCACATTACAAATTAATCTTTTATAATGCTGATCTGATGGTGCCCCTTCCAGTTTCTAATTTTAATGGCTTCTCATTATCCTTAGGATGAAGACCTAAACCCCTAACACCGCCCACGCAGTTCTGCATGGCCAACCACCCCTGACTCGCTCCAGCCTCAGCTTTGGCCTCTCTCTTTTATTGTCCATACTCCAAACCCATTGAACTGTCTTATTTTAATCTTTTGAAAATGCCACGTGCCTTCCTATCTCAGAGCCATATACAGGCTCTTCCTCTGCCTAGCACACTAGCACCACTCTCCCCTTCACCACTTAGTTCCCAATTTTGCTATGGATCTAAATTCAATGAACACTCTTTTAGGGATGTCTTCCTCCTCACCAGGTCAGTGCTCCCTCTTTCATACTATCAAAGCATCCTGTACATTTCCTTCAAAGAAATTATCGCTATGTGTAATAATCATTTATCATGCTCTTTGATGTATATCTATTTCTTTTATTGGTCTCTTCATTTCCATGAAAATACCTTTGATTGTTTTGCATTATTGTTTTGTTGATACCTTGCAGAAGGCCTGCCACCCTAAGTGCTGTAGATGGAAGGAAGAAAAGATGAAAGGGTGAGAGACTAGGAGGGAACCATCTTACATGCCCAGAATTTATTGTTTTATTTTCTTTTGTTTCTGTTGTCAGGGTAGATGCTGAAACATGGATATGTGTACTTTAAATGAATCAAATGGTGTCATAAAATCAGAATATTATCAAACATTATTAAAAGAAATAATTTTCTTGGCTTATTTTCTCAAGTTTCATACGAGACTGAGGCTTGGCTAAGCAATCCTAAAGTCACATGTTTATAATAACTGTATTCTTTTATGATACAGAAATTGAAATTTATTAATCCCAGTTGTCTAACCTGAGGGTTTAAGAAAAGAACTGTGCAATCTTTGCAAAGAGAAAGTCCTCCATACCTCTTACCACATTAAAATAACTTTAAGGAATACATTCTGAGCCCAGACCCAAAATTCAAAAGCCATTAATTCTGCTACTAACCATGGAGGAGCCATAGAACATTACAAGGGAATTGTAAATAATTTAGACACTAGTCTATCCCCTTTATTTTGAAGATGACGTAATCTAAGAGAAGCTAAAGATCATAGCATGCACAAAGATAATGTAGTGGTAGAGCAAGCAATATGTTTTAGTTAGGACTTTCAGTTGCTAATAGTACAAAACCCACTCAAACACTCCAAAGAAAAAAAAGATTTACTGGTTCATGTAATTTAAAAGTTATACGGTAACTAGTCTCAAGTACTACTTGATCAGACAATATCAGCAGGACTCAGTTTCTCTCTATTTCTTGGATCCGCTTTATGCAATCTTGGCTTCACTCTCATTTTTTCAGATTCTTAGATTCTCATGGTTAAAAAAAAAAAATGACTGTAGCTGTTTTAGCTCAATATGCATTCAAATTAATGCCCTGCAGGAAAGAGAGTACCTTTTTCTATCTGAATAAAATAGAAGTCCAGGAAATGAGGCTGGCTTATTGACTACTAACATAAAGAGATTGGATTATACGTGATCCATAAGACCTGGGTTTGGAGCTTCATTCAGGTGAACTTGGCTGGTAGAGACTGATGAGGTAAATGCTGATTTGCAAACAGTGAGTGTCTACTTCATGGTGAAACTCTGGTATCTAGGTTCCGTATCAACCGATCTTTTTGAATGATGAGTTCATTGCAAGGGATCAATGGTCATGTTGACCATAGCCCCAAGTTACATAGCATGGGGATGAAGGACAAGACCTAGGAACAATCTCAACTCATACCTCAGAGAAAGTAGTTGAAAAGAATATGATTATCTAACCCTATCCAGGCCAATTGACTGGAGTAGCACTGTGTGTTTACAGCTGCTCCATAGCCCATCAGGAAACTAGATCCAATGCTCAGATGTTTCCCAGATATGTGTGCAGGGATGGATGAGGGGGTGGGGGAAGGAAGGTAGAGGAGTCTTTATGTCTTCTGGATCTGAGTAAGAGTGGTATGTGGATAAGGAAAAGGGATCATTTTCGATTTGATAAGGTGAACCAGAGCTTGGAGATAAACTCTTCCTTTTATTTGCCATTTAGCTATATTGTTACATCATTTATGATATGGGAAAAGTGGAAAGAGGTATGTGATACCTTATCTCAACAGGTGTCAGGAGATTTAAAAGTAAATTATAATGCACTTCTAAAAAATGAAGATTCATAATGTCCCTTTGCCAATAATAACACTCATTGTTAGTAATTGGTGGTTGGGAGATGTATGAGTTATTCTGGATCCTGGTATTACCCAGTGGTGGCACCTTAAGCCACCTGACCTTCCTGGGGATTATATCGAGTTCCTTCATTATATTATTATGGGACTAGATTGGCTTTTCCCAAATTGTGTCCTACAAGATGTTAGTGAAGATACTGTAAGAGAAGTTTTCAGTGGTCCAGTAGGCTTAAGAAACACTGCATTTAAAAAAGCTAAATACAGTATGATAGAGTTTTTATAGTCTTTAATATACAAGTGAGCATATCATGTCACTGATTCCCAAACATATTTAACCAAAAAAATTATTGTGTAAGTTATATTTTGACCTATTATGAGAAACTCCTACAAATTATTTAAATGCTAGAATTGGTCTCATTATCTTAAAAAGAATTTGCTAAAATTATCTCAGCATCTTACTTTTAGAGAATCTTCTAATGATCAAATTATAATAATATTTCATCCATCAACAGCTATCATTCCTCTAAAAAGCTGACATATGAGATAATATCATGATATTCATATAATGAGTAATTGGAAATAATTGCAGCTCATTGGAGTAATTTCAATATAAATTTATTAAATAAAGATGGGCACAAAGTCATATCTATTTATTTTCCCCAGATATGTTAGATGAAACAATTAGAATCATATATATGTAAAGCAAATTTTTTCTGAAAAATTTACTGATTAACAGATGAAATATTTGATGTTAAAACACTCCCAGGCATTAAAAAATAATTAGAATTTTCACTTTGGAGAACAGCTTTTATGCATATAAGTAATTCCTATGAATGGGAAAAGATTCAATTATATTAAATTTAAAACTTTGGAGAAATTGCATATAAAAGAAAGAAAAAATACCTGAAAAGGCTAAGAGAAATGTTCAGCAAAAACACTAGCTTACCAGAGATATTAGATGAATGTCACATCAGTAGTCTAAAAATGACATTCATATTGCTAACTATCAAGTGGCACTGCCTCTTTTAAAATACTAATATTAGTTACAAGGTAATTAAAAAGCCAAAATGGCCAAGTCATTGATAGTCCCAGAAGGAAGGTAAAAATAGATTCACTATTACTTTGGCAAGGAGCCGTTGGATTCTATAAGGCACATAAATGATTTTCTGACTTGGCAATGTGACTGCCAGTTTCCCAGCTTTAAAATTTTACCCAATAAAACATGGGCAGGCTGCCGTGTGAATTTGAATTTCCTCTCCCTGTACTTTCGTTTCTCCATTTTCATTTCCTTTTCCCCTCAATTGCCAAATACGTTTCCCACCTCTCACTTGACCAGCATCTGCCCTCTTCCAGTGGAGATTTTAACAGCTAATTTCTCTTCCATTTGTTTTAAATTGTGTGCTTTACCTGGTCATAGCATGCTCTCTTGAGTGCTTGTTTTTAAATTACCTCATGATGCTCTGTACATTTTAAGTAACTTAAGAGGTTTTCTTTCCTTTCTCTTTTTCTGGTCTATTTTGATAGTTGGATTGTCTTCTCCAGGCATGTGTAGAATCATGCTAATTTTCTTGGTCAGCTAAAGAGCTCTCCTTCCATCTAACTCTGCACTCTCATTACCATCCATCATCTTCAAATGGCAAATTTAGGAAGATAGATTTTTTTTTTCTTGAGGAAAAAATCTTTTCTACTGTGATGGTCAGCTTCATCACAGATATAACTTTTTCAAAAGAATTTTGGTTTCATCATACTTACTGGAATAAGAGCACTATGTCTAATCTGATATCTGGCCACATACCTTCTATCTCTAGCTGAACTCTAGCGATATTAAGCCAACAGATCTTCCTAGTTAAAAATCCTCATAAGTAAAATTTTAAAAGATTATTCCATTAAAAGTTTCTCTCTCCCTGATTTCTCTGTTGACTGTTTTGAAAGGAATGAGACCACTCAAATAATCCTGAGTGCCTGACGTGTCACTGCCCCATCACTACTTTAGAGAAAATTCTCATCTGTAAATTCTCTATGACATCTCCCAGATTAATCTCTCTTCCTTGTCTCCTGTACTATAGCCCATTGTCACCTGAGTTTTCTATCTGCAATATAAACTTCACTTGTTGTTTCTTATTTTAAAATACTTCATAGTTCTTTGTGCCCACCTTTCCTGCTTCTTCCTGCCCCAGCCAATCCTATCTTACCTGCCGCTTCAGTCACAATATTTTCATGTTCTCTGAGGATGTCTGGCTGTGCGTGTCTGTGTGTGTGTGTGTGTGTGTGTGTGTTGCCTCTTTCTGTTTTGTTTCTTCATCCTAGATTACCCTTATTTTTTTCTCTGTCTGAAGAATTTCTAGGCACTATTCTAGTGTCAAATTTCACTTCCTCTGTATAATCTTTCCTTGCTTTCCCTAGATATATTACCCCCACTCTCATTTATGCCTTCTCAGCCCTTTTACATTCTCCTATTTTACATTATATTATAATGTATTCTATGTATGTATGTATATCCTTCTTCTGTACATTGCACTTGAGGGCTCATGTTGATAATCAATGACATCCCCTTTTCCCTACCTGTCAAAGCCAATTGGCAAACAGAAGTCAAGAAGACAAGCTGAGACAATTTTAGCAAATTCTTTTTAACAGAGACGTATTCTCCTCTAGGACCTCCAGAATGGAACACAGCCTTGATTTCTGCTTTGCAAGACATGAAGTAGAGAAACTATCTGAGCTCACTAGACTTCCAGAAAGCTGGGATATAGTCAATGGGTGATGTTTTTAAGCCACTGAATTTGTGGTAATTGATTATGGAAGAAATGAAAAATTAATACAAGTACTATAAGTGTTAATAAGAACATTTAATGGCCTTAAACATTTTTTAACTATACTTAGCATAAACATAAGATTTTCTATCTGTTTTCAAACTACTTTTTCCTAACTCTGTACCAAGCCAACTGTTAAATTCTTCAATGACAAAGTTGTGAAATCTATCCTGCTATCACCAGACTAAATCTTTTTTAAATTTTTTTTATTTTGGCATATTATGGGGGTACAAATGTTTAGGTTACATATATGCCCAACCCGAGTCTGAGCTTCAAGCGTGTCCATCCCCCAGATGGTGCACACTGCCTGCATTAGGTGTGAATTTGCCCATCCCCTCCTCCCCACTCCCACCTGCCCGACACCCATGGATGTTACTACTATATGTGCACATATGTGTTGATCAGTTAGTACCAATTTCCTGGTGAGTACATGTGGTGCTTGTTTTTCAATTCTTGTGATACTTCACTTAGGAGAACGGGCTCCACCTCTATCCAGAATAATACAAGAGGTGTTATATCACTACTGTTTTTTGTGGCTGAATAGAAGTCCACGGTATACATATACCACATTTTATTAATCTACTCATGTATTGATGGGCACTTGTGCTGTTTCCACATCTTTGCAATTGTGAATTGTGCTGCTATAAACATTCAAGTGCAGATGTCTTTTTTATAGAATGTCTCTTTTTCCTTTGAGTAGATGACCAGTAATGGGATTGCTGTATCAAATGGTAGTTCTACTTGTAGCTCTTTGAGGTATCTTCGTATTACTTTCCACAGATGTTGTACTAGTTTGCAGTCCCGCCAACAGTATATGAGTGTTCCTATCTCTCTGCATCCATGCCAACATTTATTGTTTTGGGACTTTTTTATAAAGGCCATTCTCACCAGAGTTAAGTGATATTTCATGATGGTTTTGATTTGCATTTTCCTGCTGATTAGAGATGTTGAGCATTTTTTCATATGTTTGTTGGCCATTAGTTTATCTTCTTTTAAAAAGTTTCTGTTCATGTCCTTTGCACACTTTTGATGTGATTGTCTGATTTTTTCTTGCTGATTTTGCTGAGTTCTATGTAGATTCTGGTTATCAGCCCTTTATCAGATGTGTAGCATGCGAATATTTTCTCCCATTCTGTAGGTTGCACCAGACTAAACCTTAATGAAATTTGGCTATACCCAGACTAGTACCCCATTGTCCCTAAATTCTTCCTCCTTATCCTAATCTAGACACTATACTCAAAAAGAGGGGTCACTTAAAAATACTGAGTTTGCTCCTGGATTTTCCAGTAGGGCCACTTCTCATGTGTGCTTTACCTACTTGTGATTCTTGTAAAACAGGGAAACAAGTCTAAGTATAATCGAGAGGTTAGTGTTCTTTAACCTGCAGCAAATTAACTTCATCGACTCTACATACACAATGGACTATTCCCATGTTTTGTTGCACCATAGATAGTCTTTCCACATCCCAAGGTTTGCCCTACAGTAAGGCAAGGGATTCCATGGATTAGAAGACAAAAAGGGAGGTTAATCTGTAGCATTCAAGACTAAGGACCAAAATGAAGTCTCCAAGAACTGGGAAAATGTGGAACAAATAACCTCAGGACTACTGGTATGGCCAGGGAAAGCAGGAATAATACTGATTATAGAATTCATAAGTCTTCTCCTTGCTTATAATTCTAGTTTCTGGATTGGTGGAGGGAAGGCTTGCTTCCTAATGGATAACCTTGACCCCTCCTCAAATGTCTTGCATGTTATTACCATAGCCTGATGGTTTGTCCATCCACCCAAGGGGATGATGATGGGAGAAATCAGCCCCTCCACAATCAAGAGAACTTTATGCAAAGTATTCCAAAAGTTAAAACCTCAACCAATAAACCTCAGTGTAAAGCTCTCTTTTTTTTCCTTCTGAACACAACCTGTAATTCTCTTTTGCTTCAGATGTATATCTGAATATTCTTTTAGATGTATACATTATGTTGTTTACTTTGATTCCTCTTGGTTTCCAATGTATATCTAATCTCTTTTCAAATGTATATTTTAACCTCTGGTTATTATTGCTCTCTTGTAAACTTGAATTGTTGTTCAAATGTATGTTATAACTTTGTTTACATTTGAGTACAAGGGACTCCTTCCCCTGTGGATATCAAAATAATTTCTGGATTGGAGGAGTTTAGGAGGATTTGGAGCTATATTCATGATATGTAAAGAATTGAGGTAAAGTAGGAACCAGTTCCAGACCTGTGGAGGCTCACCTCAGTTATTCTTGTGTGTCTACATTCCCAGCTTCACAAAATGCCCCATGGTGGAGACTTCCAAGTTCAAATAAGTTTGAGAAATAGTGCATCCTCTCTCCCTCTCTTTGGAAGTCAGAATGCAGATTAATATTTTGAAGGAGCTGAGGTGAACTTCATTAAGAAAACTGGTTCATAACCCAATGTTTGACTAAGGAATGCTTTTTTTCATCAAGGGCTAGGTCTATGATGAGAGGAATGAGACAAGTGAAGCACTTGCCTGAGCCACAAAATTTAAGGGGCACCCAAAATCTCAATAATCGATATAGATAATATTTTGATACAGTATTTTATAAAATCAAAATGCAAAAAAATTATGAACAAATTACCAAACTTCAAAATAAATACATTATGATTGTGTTGTTAGTCTAACATCATAGTAGGGAATACTTTATAAGACTAGAGAATCAGAGAGAGGGGGAAAGGGATTCTTTGATTCCTTATTGATCACTTACAATATGGTAGGAACCAGTCTAGGCATAGAGGATACAGCAGTGGTCAAAATATTATGATATTATTCTCTGGTGGAGTAAGTAGAAAACATGTTAAATAAGTAAAATGGATTGGATATTAGTTATAATTTCTAAGAGCAGGAAAGTATAATAAGAAGTGCTATGCACATTTTGATAAAGTCACCCAGAAAGTCTTCTCTGAGAAGTTGGCCATTTAAGTAAAGACCTGAGAGAGAGAAGATAGCAGCCTTGCTGAACGAAAGCTTTTCAGGACAAAGGGAATACCAGAGGCAAAGGCCTAAGATAGAAGTATACATGGCCTATTCCAAGAACACAAGGAAGCCAGCATGGCTGGAGTAGGTGAATGGTCTAGGGGCAAGAGTAGCTATTTCACCTCACTATTGTATCCTTCTCTAGGTATTTCTTTTGGTTAGAAAAAGAAGGGACAATGAGTTGAACTTTCAGTGGGCCAGGGGCTACACTCCTGGGTTGTGAGACAGGGTCTGTACCCAGCCTCATGAGGGAGCTTAGGGATAATGTTTTACAAATCCATCTCCATGTCCCACCAAACAGTCATGGAGAGCTGCATCAACAAACTCTATTTTTAAATACAGAGACAAATGTAGATTTATAGATATAGATTTATATATAGATAGTTGTAATTGTAAATATAGATGTGTATATGGGTATGGATGTGGATGGCATATGGATATGGAAATGGATATATATATAATGGCTATATCCTAATTATAGAAGTTTTTCAGATATTTTTATTTGTTTATTAAACACTTAGATGTATATTAATATCTTTCTTATTCAAACATGAGATTGCACGTGATACACAGAACTTAAGAAAGGAAGAGACAGATCCTTCTGCTTATGTGTGTGTGTGTTTTCCTATTATTAGGATCTGGCACAGAATTTTATAATATTCTCTGCTTCTAATATAAACTGCTTTGCTATCCAGAACTTTAATCTCTTTTAAGTTTTCTTATTTAATTTATTTTTGGAATTTGTGAAACAAGGAGCATTTTGCATGTTGGAAGGGTGCCTTGTTTATGAATATTGCTACGTCAAATATTCATCAAGATTGGTAGCAGACAGCCGCTGATAGTGCATAAATAGGGAGTCAGGCCTCTTGGTGCCAAATTCTACCCTCTGTTATGTAAAGACAAAGGCAATTTTTACTGAAATCAACAAAAGTTTTCCCCTGACCCTGACTTCTATCAAAAGGCATCTAAAGGCAGAATCTGACCTTAATTTCTTTTTCATTTGTTTGGAATAGAATAGAATAGAATAGTGGAACAAAATGAGAGGTGCCCCAGGCTAGGCTGGTGTTCAGCCAGGAAGCCTCAGCTTGGCCACGAGGCTCGCTTATGGCTACCATCCAGTCTAGCTCTTCAGTACCCCATCTTGAGGGAATGTTTCCCCTGCCTTCCTGGGAGCTAAGTGTTTTGACTGTCACCTCTGAGTTCAAGGACTGAATGTGGCTTTTATTTCATTTGCTTTTAAATCCAGTTCAGAATCTTAGGGAAGATATGGGACATTTCCAAAAAAGACAGATACACTGCAGAGTTTGAACTGTCACTAATACATTTCTTCCCCTCTTCTCTCCTCTCCTAAAATGAGAGTGATAAAGCTTGCATAGTTCATTACATGCTTAGTAACATGGGTAATGAAATTATAGCAATTAGCAAATTAATAAAACATAATACATTCATACAAATTTAGCCATATGTGAAGCAGTCACGTGTCCCCTGTCATTAATCACAACCCAGCCATAAAAATGTTAAGCAATAAACATCATGATGGGTGACTTTCACAATAGTCCCTAAAAAAAATTCATATTTATTTTCCTATTCCTATAGTGTAATTTAAAAAGGAGAATGGTTCTGAATTCTATTTATTCCATTCTTTCAATTTATTACTAAATTCAACTCACATACTTCATCATAAACCTTTAATATCACCCTGGATCTTTACCTCTCTTTACGTAGCCATATCTATTAATATTTTACCATTTACAAATGGAAAATGCCATTGCATACTCTTTATCATATGTATTTTTTTAAGCTTTATCTATTTGAGGCAATGCTAAAAAAGCAGAAGAAAGAGCTACGATGTGAACCAATCAGCTTACTCATCTCTACAGTGACCTGGCACAAATCTCAGCTTTCAGCACATTCAAAAGGATAAAATGTGGCTTTGTACTGATTTCCAGCTTAACCTATTTGATTACCTTCAGACAGATTTTTATAATCTCTGAAAATTATGTTCTTAGTGTTAAGATGTGATGGTGCTATGATAATATTTTCTACAAGAAAATATTCTTGTTAACAGTCGCTTCAGCCTGAAAGGTCATATACAAGCTCTCCTCTATAATGCTTTCCTACAGAAAGACAGAAGAAATCCTGAGGAAAAAAATCCCTTTTGACTGTTGGAATGTGTTATGTATGAATAGACCAAGTTGTAATTGGTCACTTTAGAGGCAAATTTCATGAACGGAAATATTCTATCGTCACAATGTGGTCAAAATCAGCTCTGATCAAAGAAAGGCTCAGAATGCTCTTCCAGGTCAACCAAAAGACTGTGCAGAGTTTGTATCCAGTTGTAGTTATTATTGTCACCAGTAGGAACCAGAAGATTCTTTTTACAAATATTAGATGATAAGACTCAGGAAACAAGGCACAGCTATAAACCAGAGTCTGAGAGTCACAGAAACAGGTAATATGACAATGTAGAGCAAGAGAGTGAGGAAGGTTGTTATAGACTGAATTGTGTCCCCCCCCCCAAAAAAAATTCATGTGTTGAAGCCCTAATCCCTAATATGACTGTATTTGGAGATAGGGCCTTTATGGAAATAATTAAGGTTAAATGAGGTTATAAAGGGGGGGGCTGTAATTTCATATGACCGGTGTCTTTATGACAAGAGACAGACATTGGAGATACACATACGCTGAGAAAAGGCCATGTGAGGACACAGCAAGAAGGCAGCCATCTGCAAGTCAAGGAGAAAGGCCTCAGGAGACACCAAATCTGCCGACAGCATGATCTTGGGCCTCTATGCTTCAGAATGGTGAGAAAATAAATTTCTGTCTTTCCAGCTATCCAGTCTGTAATATTTTGTTATGGTAGCCCTAGCAGACTAATATAGAGGTCTCAGCTCTTCTTTTATGTTTTTTAATCAAACTAGTATATCACTGGCTCTTAATTCAAAAAGTAGAGAGTATGCCTACAAATATATAGCCTCTATATGCATTAATATATAGTACAAACAATGTGAATTTGTGCACACCACCTGCAATGTGATGGCATTATTTTCCTTTTCTCTCTTACTGTCCTATACTTTTGCTGCCCCAAATTCCATCCTAGCTTTTCTTGTTATTTAACTCAAATCCAGGAAAGATGCTCCACGACTTTTTTTAATATTAAGGTTGAGCGTGATGTTAGTTTTTTCATGTTAAAGGGCAGGTTGCTTTTAGCTACTCTTTCCTTAACTTAGACCACCCCAAAGACTTCTTCCCCTCTTCTTCCTTTAGAATCCAAACCTCTTAGACTCACCTCCTGCTGCCTCACTCCAGCAGTCACCTTTCCGCAGAGTAGAGGATGCATACACTGGAGGCTGAATGAAAGGAGGGCGAATGATAGGAACTATAGGGAGGCTGCCAAAGGAGAGAAGGTTCGGAAAAAGCAAAGTTTCTTACCAAAGAAAGCTAGCAATTCATTGCATGTGGAATAAAGCTAAGCCTCAGGCCCTGATGTAGCCCAGGAGTAAGATATATGGTCCATAGAAATCTCTAATTAACCTGTGCCATGTAGGAGTCTCTGTATCAGGTGGACTATATCACTTGAACATGAAGAGAAGGAAAGAAAAACCCTTCTCCGGGATTCCATGTGTGAGCTTGACTAGCTATAACAGTACAGCTCTTTCCGTTATGGACTGTAGCAGCCCCTACCTTCTTTGGTAACTTGTGTAGTACCTTGATGTTCTATAGCGAATTTCCATAGTCTAAGATACCTGCTGCTTGGATCTAATCCATCAGCAGTTTGTATTTTGGCTGTTCCTCTTTATAATCATAAGCAATCCAGTTTGGGTCAGAGAAACTTCAAGAACACTTCTCCAAGAGACTCTTATTTTAGTTCCAGTCCATGGTAAGTCATAGAAGTCCGTGGGGTTAGAATTCAGCTTCTACTTCTCCAAAGGAAATGAGGAAAAAGTGACACCAATAAAACTTTTATAAAAAATTGAAAAGCAAATCAAATAAAAAAGGGGCCTCCCTATGTATGTCTGTCCAGACACTGGATCTCTGGTGTGGGTAAAGATGGAGAACCTCCATGATAATTGAAACCAGGGCCCATGACTGATCAAGGAAACAGTCTAAGAAGGACAGAATAGAAATTTCGTGTTCTTCCATTTCAGTCAAGAAGATTAAGTGCAGAAATATCTGGGTCATCAGCTGGGGAGAGCTTGACACCAGTTTAAATTGGAAGTAAACAGAGAGCTGTAGAGGAAGGGCAGGCTGACTGGTCAAATGGGAATCTTTGATCAGATTTCATTATGTTATCTCAAGGAGAAACAGGCTAAAATCTACTATTAGATGAAGAATTTCTTTCCTACAAGTAGGCCAAAAAAGCATCTAATGTATACTTTATATAACAGAAACTTACCATTATCTAAGTTCCTCTAGCTTTAGGATGAGGTAAATGATCCTCTTCCTTTACAACTCTTATAGGGATACTTTAATAAGATACTTCCTCTAATATCTGTTAAGTTCCTCTGAAGAAAAACAGAAGGAAATACAAGCCATTATTAACATTAAAAGATTAGTTGTTGTCTATCTACTTTATAATATAGTTTCCAAAAATCTCCGCCAACACCATGCTTTTGAGCAGACAATTTTAGTTGATTTTTCTAAGTAATGATTGAGTATGCAAAGTGAAACAAAGCCATACGTTTAAATTTAATCAATAATCAATTTACATTTTAATTCAAACTATAGAAAAATATGAACTGACCAAGAAAATAACTGATGTAGGGATAGCTGTCCTAGATAGGGTAAATTACCCTAAAATTTGGGTATGTACTAGGAAAATAGAATTTAAATTTATTTCTGCTATTGGTTACCCAAATAAATGCAAAACATTTATTATTTTTCAATGGGCTATTCTTTTTTTAAATTATTAACTCCTTCAGACCATTTTCAGTGAACAAAACAAAATGGAACACTTTTAATCACAAAAGAATGGGACTTTTCTTAGTGTCTAATTAGCTGCCTTTTTTTAAGTCAGAGAGATCTGCTCAGAGTCAGGCCACCTCTTCAAAGCAGGCACAGCAAACTCACATTATACAAGGTCATACATAGTCAGTAGACAGAGTTACCAAGTACAGTACGTCAGGTTGTATTTCCTTTGGAGGTACAGGAAATGGATAAAAGTCAGAAAGTACAGGTTACCCCACAGGCCAACAAACAACTATGCCAATTACTCCCTGGGGTAGTCCAGCACAATTGAGATAGTCCACACACATAATTATTAGTGACACAAGCATTTGCTTTGGCAAAGTTGATTGAACTACTGACCTGAAATAGTCACTAAACTATATAGGTAAATAATCCCCCCTTTACTGCATATTTGTCAAAAGAGATTCATCAGACAATTCACAAATAGTTCCTACACTTTTAAAAATGTAGGTAAAGCAAATATTCTCCTATGCTCTGTTTGAGCCCTCTAAATGTCTATGTGTACCTATTATTAATAGCTCCAATTTCCCAAATGTATTCCTAAATCATTTATGTTAATAATAATTTCTTATCTGCTGATTATGTGAAATTATAATCTCCTGGAATGATAGGAAGTTCTAAGTAATTCTCTGTAATTCTATCAAGTTTTACTTGATATATTTTAAGATTCTAATGTTAACTCCATGAAGATCTGTAATAATTATATAATCTTGGTGGATTGCTTCTTTTTGCACAAAAAATTCTCCTCCTTTTTTTAAATGTTTCTCACATTAAATTGATTTTGGCCTGATAATAATAATATTGCCCTCCAGTTTCCTTAAAAGTAGCAGTCCTCAAAGTGTGGTTCAGGAATCCTTGGGGTTCATTGAGACACTTTCCCAGGTTCTGCAAAGTCAAAACTATTTTCCTAAAATTACTAAGATGTGTTTTGTTTTTTCCACTCTTAATATCTCATGACTGATAGTGAAGTTTTCCAGAGATTATATGACATGTGAAATGGCAACAGATTGAATGTAGACACTGATGTGAGAATCTAGCCAACCTTTATTAACCAAGACATTAAAGATTTGCAATAATGTAAATAAATGTAATTCTTCACAGTAATTTATTTTCTGTTTTAAAACCAGTTATTTTTCAGAAAAGGTTAATGGTTTTATTTTTCAAGACACTAATAAATATTTGTCTTAATTTCTCTGTTTTGATTGTAATAAGATTAATACCAATGAATGTAAACCATATAAACAAAAATTCTTTTGGGTCCTCAATAATTTTTAAGAGTGTAAAGGTTTCTGAGACCAAAAACAATGCAGAACTACTGCTTTAATTCAAAATATCTTTTTTTGCAATATTTCTATGTTGAGTTTTTATGGATTGACTCATAAAGAGCATTTTTTTTAATTTTTCAAAAAATTCAATCTACCTCTTAGTGACTTTACATTACATATGTTGTGATTACCAATGTATTTCAACTTATTTTTCCAATATTTGCTATTTTTCACATATAATTCATTTTCTTTACCCTAGCATTTTACTATTTCTCTAGCATCTATTGAATTAATCACATTTCACTGTACCAATCAATTTCTAAAAATGCTAATTGTTACTCTAATATTCTTAATATAAAATATTAAATTGACATATTTTTTAAAAAATTTAGTGTTCCTATTTTTTACTTAAAAACCTATAAAGAATTTTTCACTATTTTATGTCTTTGGATCTTTCAAGTCTGCCCCATTTCCCCCAACACCCACATTCAGCATCTTCTATCTTTGCCATGGAAGGTGTAACATATGTTCTTTCTACCATGCTGTTTCAGAAGTCAAGATATTTTTTCCAATGACAGACAATTCTTGCCTTAAGAGAAACTCTGGTACCTATTGTTAAGATAAAATTTCTTCCCCTTACACCTTTAATGGCTTCCAATTTTCTTTAAAACATATATAAACATATGTGTGTGTGTTTATAAACTGAATCTAACATTTAAGACTCTAATCAATGTTAATCTAAGACATCTTCCAGTCTGATCTACCACCATGTCCCTGCCTAAAATACACACTTCAACTGAACTAGATTACAGGACATTTCCTGGACATGTGCCATCGTGCACCATCTCTATGCCTGTGTCCACTCTCTACTTCTTCCTTGAATCCCCTCCTCAGTCTTCGAATTTCTATAACTAACTTGAATAATGGCCTGGTTCAAATGTTTCTTCTTCCATAAAGACCTCCCAGAAAAGCCCATATGGAAGCAATTTCCATGTACCCTTGTATTATTCAAAATGCAGGTATCTTATGCTGCATTACTTGTAGTTATTTGAGGGTTTATACTATTTCTCAAATTATATTGTAAGTTCTTTGAGGGCAGAAATTATTTAACCCATTTTTGAATCTCCTGCATCACTAAACACAGGATTATTTAGAAAACACTAGGAAAACTAATAATTTTCAGGAATACAACTGTTAAAACCAACTGGCATAGAGTTAAGAAATTACTTTTTAGTTTCCTGATACAAGACCATGATGCCTTTCTCAGATAGGAGACACAGTGGGTACTCTTGGTTTGGGTACATTGGGAATCCTTCCACCATAAGCTGACAGGGAGAAAAGAGATGCTGCTTGGGATCTCCATTCATGCTCTGCTTTCATAGCTTCAGCCAAGCTCTGAGAAGCTGCAAAAGTATGTTTTTTTAGCTACCACCATTGCCTCTTTGTCTACTGCCCATCTGCCAAATCCTCTTAGGGCACTAACGCAAAAGAACTGATGAAATCACTATCCATAGATATGGTTTCTAAAGCATTTCAAAAGATTTGTCAATACCATTTGATGCTTTTTTCTCAATACCCACAATGCATGCCCAAAAGGATCGAAATGTAATAGATTACTGAAAGAGCATGCCTACCATACACAGCATGAAAGTAATGCTTACTTTAGCAACGATTTAATTTACTTTGATTCCCTCTGTTTTCACAGAGATGTGTTACCATCTAAACTGCAGAATATGTTTGCGTATGTGAAATATAACTTACAAATAGTTTCCATTGTTTATTTTTCAAATATATATCATCTGCTATCTCTAGTTTATTTCAACAAATATTTATCAAGTGCCTGCTATCTTCCAGGTACTGCATTAGGCATTAGGTATGCGAAGATAAATACACACATTCCCTGTTCCCGGTGTGCTGGAGACAGTAGAGGCACTAAGTACCTGAAGAGATAGTGTCAATATAATACAGTAAGATCTCCGATAAGAGGTATTACTACACATGGTGGGATTTCAATAAAGGCTTCCATGGAACTCACCCCTGCTCGGATTCTTGAGGGAGATTATGAGTTAACCAGAAAATTGTCATTAAGGCACTTCAGATACCTTAAAGTGTAAAGTACCATTCTATGTACTTTTAAAAATACTAAAAGGCCGTGGGGAATACCAGGGAATGGGGTCAGCCAGTTAGGTGATGAAAATAATCTTGTATTGCTTGATAATAAGGTAAGAGTTAAGTTATAGTTATCATCTCCCAACTGTGCTGCAGGGGAAGACTAAACTCCTATAGAATAAAGCAGGTTCTCTTAAAAAAACATAATGACATAGTCAAAATAATCTCCCTTTCAGAGAATCACATAGAGAATTTTAAAGGCTATAAAAAGGCCTGAA
Organism: Lemur catta; assembly: GCF_020740605.2. Taxonomy (NCBI): domain Eukaryota; kingdom Metazoa; phylum Chordata; class Mammalia; order Primates; family Lemuridae; genus Lemur; species Lemur catta. Next base: position 28,723,534 of record NC_059139.1, on the reverse strand, counting down.
GTCAAGAAGCTGACTGTATGTTAACTCAGCGTTTCCCAAACTTACTTGGATTCTAATCATTTTTTCACTGAAAAACTATTAGCATCCCATGTGACCCAAGTGTTTCACAAAACATGGTTTGGGAAATATTGAATATAAGCTATAGAGTAGCTACTGGGCTCATCACTTCACATACATATTGATGCATTTGCACTTTACTTGACATTCAGTAGGGAACCATCAACACTATTCCAGCATGAAAATGGCTTGATTGGAGCCATGATGAGGCAATGCAACTCAACAGCAATGTAAGGATGAATTGAAGGGGAGACAGGCAGGAGGCTGGAACACCAGTGAGAATTCATTCTTGGAACAGTTAAAAATATAAAACTATAAACATATGCTTTGGAAATGTTTCTAGATTTAATAAATTCTATGATAATATACTAGGGAGATTTCTTTGAAAATCTCTAACAGATGCCAGAAAGAGTACTATCCACTTTATCATCAATTCACATATATTTGGGCTCTCCGGGGGACACAATGCTTGTATATAACAACCACAAACAAATTGCAACAGGCTTGATTGGCTGTCAAACTGAAGGAAAAATGACCAAGATAAAAATAATTAATTTCAAGTGGATTCAATTACTGTAGTCAGTCAGTACCCAACTATTTATTAAGCACCCACAGGGTACATGGCACTTTACTAGGTTCTCGTAAAAATCCATAAAGATATTAATGACAGATTTTTTTCACCACAATAATATGTAATTGGCTTTAGAATTTGAATAAAACGTAGTGTTTCCTGTGGCTTATCAATGCCGACTCCACACAAAGAGAACAGCCACCAGTGAGCAGCCATTAAATAATTGTGCTCAGTGTCTAATTCAGGAAAATAGACCTTTAAACATTCCAAAATTGGAGAGGATATTGAAATAGATAAATTACACAATTTTAAAAGGTACATGTCTATAATTAGGTAGAAATCTTGGGATAACTCAGAAAGTTTGGCTCATAGGCAATTCTAGCACCTCAGAACTGGGCTAATAGAAAATTCTTATATTCAGTCAGTCAGTTAGAAAATGCACATTGAACACAGATATGTGTGGGCACTGAACAAGCATAGCAGTCAACCAAGTTTTCTCCAATTCTTGCCCTTGTAAAAGTTAAATTCTGTCGATGGAGACAAATCTTAAAACAGATTAATAACAATAGATATAGATATGTATATAGATATAGACATAGATGTTCTGGGTAATAAATGCAACGGAGAGAAATTAGGCAGAGTAGAAATATAGGGGTTTCCAAAAAGTTGGGGGAACTTGAGAGAAGAATATTTTAGGCAGAAGAAATACCAGGTGCAAAGGACCTGAAACAGGAACATCTGTGGCTAGATTAAAAAGAAAAAAGAAGAAGAAATAGAAATGAGATGAAAAGATGCAAGACGTAGAAAATGTAGGACCATTGTGATGAATTTGGCTTTTATTTTGAGTATGATGGACATGTTGGAGGGTTTTGAAGATAGGGGAAATAAGTTTCAACATGATTTTAAAGGATCACTGTGGCTGCTGTATTAGGAAGGGACTGGAGGGTCAGTTGACAAGGACAGAAGCAGGCAAATTGGCCAGAAGACTTTTGTAATACTACAAATGAGAAGAAGTGCAGGCTTGGATGAAGGCAGTAATAGCGGAAAAGTGGTCAGATTTAGGATACATTTTAATGATAGTGTTGACAGGATTTATTGGTGGAGGAGCCAAAGATGACTTAGTCTTTGGATTGAGCAACTAGACAAATAGAATTGCCATCTAATGAAATGTGGAAGACTGTAGGTGGAAGTAGGTTTGGGGAGGAAGACTGGGAGTTCATTTTGGGGATTATTAAGTTTGAATTGCCTATTCAGCATCCAACTAGAGACATGGAGTTTAGAGATCAGGGAATGGTTCAGGGCTGGAGATAGAAAATTAGGAATGAATGATGTCCCCAAGGGAGAGATCAAAGATAAAGAAAAGGCCAAGTACTCTGGGATACACCAATATGTAGAAATCAGGGAAATAATGAGGAGCCAGTAAGGCAGATACAGTAGGAACAGTCAATGAGGTATGAAAACAAGGACAGTGTGTTATCTTCAAAGCCTAGTGAAGAACTGTTTCAAGAAAGAAAGATCTCATCCAGGCAGGTTGGCTCACGCCTGTAATCCTAGCACTCTGGGAGGCCAAGACAAAAAGATTCCCTGAGCTTAGGGGTTTGAGACCAGCCTGAGCAAGAGCAAGACCCTGTCTTTACTAAAAATAGAAAAATTAGCCAGAGGTGGTGGCACTCATCTGTAGTTCCAGCCACTCGGGAGGCTGAGGCAGGAGGATTGCTTCAGCCCAGTAGTTTGAGGTTTCACTGATATATGATGACACCACTGCACTCCACCCAGGGTGACAGAGGGAGACTCTATCTCAAAAAAAACAGAAAGAAAGAAAGAAGAAAGAGAGGAAGGAAGGAAGGAAGGAAGGAAGGAAGGAAGGAAGGAAGGAAGGAAGGAAGGAAGGAGGGAGGGAGGGAGGGAGGGAGGGAGGGAGGGAAGGAAGGAAGGAAGGAAGGAAGGAAGGAAGGAAGGAAGGAAGGAAGGAAGGAAGGAAAGAAGGAAGGAAAGAAGGAAGGAAGGAAAGAAGAGAGAGATATCTGGTCAATTGCATCAAATGTTGATAGATCAAGCAAAATGAGGATTGAATATTGACTATTCCATTTAGAAACAGGGAAATCATTGACTTTGACAAACAAAATAGAGTTTTAGTGGAAAGCTAAAGGCAAAAGCTTTACTGGAATGAATTTAATAAAGATGAAGAAAAGAATTGAAGAAAAATACAGATTAATTTTTTAAGGAGTTACTATAGAAGAGAGGAAAAAAATAGGACAACAGCTTCAAAGACATGATCTTCAGGAGTCTAATTTATAATGGTAGTTATTATACTATCTTCTATGTTGACAAATCCACCACACAGAAAAAAAAATATGATCATTTAAGAGAGAGAGGAGAATTTCCAGAGATAAGTGTTTAGGTAGGTTATAAATTGGTACCTATTGCTCACATGAAGAGATTGAATTTACTAGCAGTGAGGACAGTTTACATTTTTAATAGGAAAGAAAGCACCCAGATGTAGGTATATGGATATATGTGTATGGGAGAGAGATATCAATATTTTATATGTGAAATAAGAAGCAAGGTCATCAACTGAGAATGAGGATAGGGAAATACATGGTCATTGGAAGAGAAGATGTGCTAGAGATATTATTTGGAGATTTGAGTAGAGATGAGAAGAGTGATTGTGTAAAGAGACAGAAAAACACAGTAGAATTATCAGGCAACCATAAGAGGTCCTACTAGAGGTTGATGGTCTTTAATTTAAGGTAAGAACATTAGCTTGATTTTGTGGGGGGTTTTTTTTAAGCCAAATTAAGCTAAGCTAAGACTTGAAAGGAGTAGGTGAAGAATTGACTGTAGCCACTGATGAGGTTTTGTAAGGTGAATATACCAAAGTGAAATATAGTGTGAGGACATTGAAGATAGATTCAAAAGAGAGATTATTTATGGGTGATAGAATTTAGAACAGATAAGTAAGGAAGCCAAGATGTGATGAGAGTAATGAAAAGGAAAAAGTGTAGGAGAATCAAATGGACTGTAGGTCCTAGTAAGATCAAAATTTTATTTAAGTACCATAAGGAGTAGAATTGAAAAGAAGTAGATGGTAGTGATGAGTAGGGTGATCCAAACTGATATTATGGTAGATTAGCAATTTCCAGATATGACTATGGGACCAAATGGTGAGAGAGGAAGAGGATTGGAAGAGAGAAAGACAAAGAGCTGAAAAGACCAGATATTAAAAGAATTCTATTCATTGATACTGACATTATGAGCTCTTTCCAAGAGTTGAGAATTGAAGGAAATTAATATGAGAAGGTTTGGACAAAAAAAGAGAAAGAAATAAATGGGATAGGGTGATAGGAGTTTCCAGGTGAGAATATTTGATTTTTAATCATAATTTTAGATATACAGTGAATAGCATTCATCAAATTTTATGTGCTTATGGATCACTTGAGGATTTTGTTAAAAAATTAAGATTCTGATTTAGCTGGTCCGGGGTAGGGGGCTTGCATTCGGCAACTACAATATAAAAAATAGAATAAACAAGAAAGAGGGAGAGAGAGTTTGGATCAAGATTTGTGTTTAGAAAATACCAAATACCATTCAGGAAAGCTCTTAACTTGTTTTTCTTCCTTTTTTTGTTCTTTTTATTTTCTTCCCAAGTACACAGGATCAAATTACACTCTCATTCAAATATCAGCAGAGAAAAAGAAAGTTTCCAAAATATTAAAACCAATCCAGCTATGGGATAGATATTAGTGATGCGTCATACATAATCAGGTTTTTGAATATATATCTGAAAATGCAGTGCTTGGAATATTAACATTTTAAATAGGTGGTAAAACCAGAAAGGAAAAATTTTAATCTCCTTCCCAGAAGGAATTACTGATTTTTTTTTTGTTTGTTTCCATTTTAAAGAGAGTCTTGGTGAAAAGTCGTGTTGCTTTTTGTTTGTTTAATGAAAATAGTACACCTCAAGGAAATAAAATTGTGGGCAGGTGTGGTTTATTCCGATTAAGAAAAAATGATCTTGATACAAATGAAAATGTATTTCCTAAACTATGAGAAACTCAGTATATAACACAGATATTTTTTTAAAAAAAAGACATAAACTATTCCATTAACTAAACTTTTGGAGTGGCTCACTCCATAGTGCCATAAAGGAAGGAAGAAGGCTCTATTACCTGTAACATGCTTCCCAGTACGGTCAATAGAAGAAACTTTCTTGGACCCCGGCCAATTCTCTTTAGCTGCCTCTGCTGCTGGCAATGAGATAAGAAATCAGAGAGAAATACGGTTAAATCTTAATGAAAAATTACAGGTTTTAGAGATTATGAATTGAATTGATGCGTTTTTCTTTCCTGAAGGACAACATGCAGATTAAAGAGCTTTTAACTGTTCTTGATGCAATCAAAAGGTTATGGTCGTCTGCTAAAAACTCAGTTTCAGCCACAGTTTATGTAAGTTGTTCACATTACTCACTCAGTAATGATGTACTTGGCCCCACTGTTTGTGGTCTGTTTCTCATTTGTTTGGTATTACATTCCAAGACTGCAATGACTCAGAAATGTTCTTTATTTTTTTACAGTAAGAAGAAATAGCATGCTTTGCCTGAAACATCTCAAGTTTAATCACTTGTCTGCGGTCTTCCCACAATCTATCCAAGCAGGTATATGTTAAGTGAAGACTTCCACAAGTGGAGCTAGAAAAACCAATAATTTCTAACCAGAAAACTTCCCAAGTTATCTTCTTACACTCATATGACATCAACAGAAAATTTACACTCTTCACAATATTGTATAATTTTTCTTGTTATCAGAGTATAGCTGCTGAATACTAGCAAGTAGGCTTTCCATAAAACAGAAATATTTTCCCAGATAAAGACTATCAAATATATATAAACCCCCCAGCCAGTTAGGTGTGTTGGAATATGAAAGTTGTACTCAAATCTATTTGAAGAGAAATTATATGCAAGAAGTGCAAAATTTGTGCCATATTGACATGGAAGATAGAAGTAAGGTAATGGATAAAATATGAATATATATATATTTTTGACACAATATAGTTTTTTTCTATGGACTATTAAGCTTTAGTGTTCTCAGAAAATAGAATGACTATCTTTAAACCTTTAGGTTTCTGACAACATCTAAACAGAAATAGAAATAAAGAATCATATGAGGAGTTAATTTCAAAATATCTATTTTCTAAAAACCTGACTGTCTTGGATTCTAGCAGGGAGTTAGTAGGTATTCATTCAATGGAACAGGTGTGGCCTCTCTCATAACTTACTCTCTTTCCATGTTTACCTTCCATAACCTCTTGGGTTACCTGATTTCTTCTATTTCTCCTATAGTAATTTACAGCTTTCTATTCCATTGGCCAGCAACAGAACATGAGTTCCGCAAGAAATACAGGGAGTGACATCTTTAATTTAAGGTATTCTCTTCAAAGGAAACATGTTTAAATGAGTATTTACCTGTACTATATTAAATATAATAAAACATGAATATGAATTAACATATTAGCCAGAATTCATTTATTATATAAAAGAACTATCTCTCAAAAGGATGTGTCTTAGTCCTTTTTCTGTTGCTTATAACAGAATACCTGAAACTGAGTAATTTATAAAGACCAGGAATTTATTTCTTACAGTTACGGAGGTTTAGAAGTCCAAAGTCAAGGAACTGAGTCTGGTGAGGAGGGCCTTTTTGCTGTGGGAACTCTCTGCAGAGTCCCAACGTGGTGCCGGGTATCATGTGGCAAGGAGGCTGAACGTGCTAGCTCAGGTGTGTCTTTTTCTTCTTATAAAGCTGCCAATCCCAATCCCATGATAACACATGAATCCAATAACACATTAATCTATTAACCCATGAATCCATTAGTCGATTCAAGAGAGCACAGCCCTCATGTCCCAGTCACTTAAAAGCTTCACCTCTCCATGTTGCCACATTGAGGATTAATTTTCAACATGAGTTTTGAAAGGGACAAATATTCAAACAATAGAAAGATCCTAAAGAAATAAAATAAAGGACAATAGAGTTTAGAACAGGGAAGGAGAAAAAGATGAAGAGGTGCTGCCCACAGAGGAAAGATGTGGTTAATCACTTAAGTGGTATGCACAGGGTAGCAACAGGTGCTGCAGACTACAGACTTTCATTGTAATCCAAACTTTTGAGCTTTTCTGTGAGTATTTTCCCCCCTGAAATATAGCCTTGTCAATGATTTTCGATAAGAACCTCAGAAAACCTTGGGAGAAAGGGTTCCAAAGCCCGATAAAAGTTCAAATAAACCAACTAAAAGTTAAAGGACAAGAATTCAGTGCCCTCTTAATTACTTGAAATTCTTCTAATTAGACAACGACTATTCTGAATCTTGCTAGAATTCTTTGTAAAGCCATATTTTTTATATTCAATGTTCACTTCAAGTAAATTCTCTGGTATTGTAGGACTAGCTCTGTTATTCAGTTACTCAGCTCTCTCTGAGTTTTAAGTTTTAAGTTACTCAGCTCTCTCTGAGTAAAGTTTTAGGAAGTCTGAGTTACAAAGGGAAAAACTAGCAGTAATTTATTGAACAAAAGAAGTATTTTTCTCTCTCTGAAGTGTAACTGTTGTAGCATAACCTCTAGGGGTATCAAGATCCTGATTATTTTGCAAATTGTAGCTGAGAGGTTCTTTCTCGTATTTGTGTGATGCCAGAATTTCTGACTATGACATAGAAGGTAGGAATAGACTCCTTTCCTGATGTGTAAGAGGAAACACCTGCTCAAAAGAAGACACTCATTTAGAGGATACAAAAAAGTCAATAAGCATTGTATTTATCTATCACCTCAGCTGGCCAGACTTGCCACACTGTACTTGATTTAGGAAAGAAACTCTTAAGTATTTATGATTTAACTTCTCTAAGGCTCAGTTAACTCCTCTATAAATTAAGGCAACACGTTACATGAGCCCTAAGATCACATCCAGCCCCAAATTGTATGGTTTCATTTATACAAGTCCAGTCAATTCCAACCCTATTACCTTCTAGGCATTGAAAAAGCAACATCTGAATGCATCTTTTTCCCTCTCTCTGGTAAATCAACAATGTCCAGGATAGTCCATAATCCTCTTCTGAAAGAACAGATACAGTATATTCCAGTTTGGGGCCACTTTAAGTCCTCTGTAAGTTCTTGAAGATAATGGTTTGTGACTCAGCAATGACTGTGGCCATTTCCTTAAGTTCTTTAGTATGAAAGTTATCAAGACCTGTGGATTTGACTTAGCCAATCAGAGTCAATCATTTTTATCTGTCTCTACTTAAGTGTGGCTCTCTGCTTCCCGTCACATTGCGCGCTCCCATGATGACATCATGACTGACATTTGTGAGGAAAGAATGCGGTTAAAAAGATCTTCCTGTTACTGTCATTTCTCAAGTGCTTTTCTCTTCATCTGATAAAGGGATAGTATTTTCCCCACCCTCTCGCACTGAATGCTTTTAAACATTTTTTATAATTCTAGACAGGTGTACCTTATATCTTGATTACATATTATGTGTTTACCAACCATAGCATAGAAGAACATTAAAGGTCACTGGACTTAGAATAGGGACATCTGTGTTTTTGCTGGATAATCCCTGTAAAGTAATTAGACTCTCTGAGCTTCAGTTTCCCCCGTCCTTAATGTTACTAGTTAAGTATGTGATCTTAAGACATCTTCCCCCCATTTAAATGTCTCCTAATCTTCCTTAGCATTGGGTTCATCCTGCAGCATTTTCATTTGACTCATAAACATGTTAGTTATATGAGTAAATAAAGTTGTAATAGCAGAATTTTAGAGTCAGAAGTTTCTCAGCAATCATATAGTCCAATTCTTACATTTTACAGATGAAGAACCAAGATGCAGAGAAATTAAGTGACTTGTTACATAAATAGTGATGTGGTTGGAATGAGACTCTGGATTGTAAGCTCCAGTGGTTTTTTTTCCTCCAAGTTCTAATGCAACTTTTACAGCTTTTTATAACCCTATAGAATCTTCTTTCTTCCTATATTTTATATGGAGGAAGAGGAGTGAGAAACATCCTTTATCCAGCATCAATCATTAATTTCTATTAACTTGAGGTACTTAAAGGAAGAAGGAAGAGGATCAGTTGTGAAGCACAGAGCCTGGCAGATGGAACAGGGCTGTGAGAAGACTGGCACATTAGGCTCTGGTTCCCCTGTGTAAATAAGAGAAGTAGAGTAAATTCCTCTAAGATTCTACTAAGCGTCTAATAACTAAAAGCCTATTTTTAGTATAGATAACACATAATACAGAGCCTCAGTAAATCATTTAACAGAAACCTCCACTGGGAAAGTTCTATTGCTAGGAAAACAGTCTTGCCTATTTAGAACACATATTCTTCCAGCAACTTCTCAACATCAAGGATTGAGTTAGGCATTGGGAATATAAAGGGACATAACCAGAAATCCAAGCCTCAGAGAGATCTTTGTCTAATGAGGGACGCAGACAAACAAATGAATGATTACAATGCAGACTGCTGTGTGCTTCAGGGTGTAAAGTGTTTGTACGTAACTCAGCAGAGGAGTGACACTGAACTGCATCTACTTCGGTAAGTGGAGATTGAAGATAGAAGTGTTCCAAGAAGAGGAAACAGTATTCAGGAATGTGGTATATTATTAAATGACCTGAATCCTTTGGGGTTCTCACTGGCCATTATGCCTCTGGGGACAAGAGTATAATCATCGTAGGCCACAGGGAGTTACTGAGAGCTTTCAAGCTGGGTAGCTCCAGGATTATATTTTAGGAAAACCACTCTGAAAATTGTATTGCGAGATAGTTAATTGGAGACGAGAAGAGTGAGGAGTTAGGAGGGGGTAGTGTGCCAAACTGTAAATAAGGAACCAGCTTAAAAGCCACTGTAGTGGTTCAGCTGAGAACTGATGTGAGCATTTATGGAGAAAGATGGCAACAGAAAATAATTAGCAGGAATTATTGGTGGAGTAGAAAAAAAGTGAAAGAAGAGGGTTTAAAAAAAATCCAGTATTATTAATCTTAGTCACCATGAGAACAGCATATATGGTTGCATTTAAATAAAGCAATCAGGCAGTACAGTAAATTGAAACTCGTCACACCAAAATTACACTCAAAGTCAGTTTTTCAGATTAAGGTGCTGTACTTCTTTGCATGCAAATACTCCCAACGATTATGACATCTTAAGCATAATCAGTCACTAGTGAGTTTTAGCTTATTAGTTATCACAGGGAAGACTAGTTTTAGGTGTTCAAGAATAAAACACAGAGCAGAAAATTTAATGAGGAGTGGATTGGTCCATGGTGAGGTGCGTAAGGCAGATCTGTTTGGAAGTTTCTCAATAGAGTATTTTGAGCAGCCAGACTTAAGATTAAAGCTCAGGACATAAGGAGAAAAAGTGGCTGTAGGGTGCAGGGTGCAGGGTGGCAGAGAGGCAGAGGAGGAATGGAGATGTGGTCAGGGGCTGAAGGCGGGGATGAACACTCCCAAAGCGTTCATCAGCTGAGTTCAGCATCTGTCTCAAGCCAACGCTGGCACCGGCACTGATGAGCGTGTCAGGAAAGTATGCCTGAAACATGCACGTAGGGGAATCTGTTGTTTTTTTTAGTGTGGTTAATTTTAGGTGTGCAAGCATCCAAGGGAAGAGAAATAGACAAACAGGAATAGCCATGACCTCAATAATCATCTAGATAAGATAGAACTCAGTGTTGGGTCCAATATCTACTTTCCTTCATTGGAGACTATGCAATCAAACCACATCTGCTGCAGAAGAGACTGCAGTCTCCAAATTCTTTGGTCAATGAAGAACTAGAATGACTGAATCCACTAAAACAATTGTTTGGCTCCTTTTAAAAAGAACTATTAAACTGAAGAATAACTAATAACTTGAGTTTGCCAACTTGTAATTTTGTCAACAAAGGATATTTAAATGAAAAATTTACCATGCACTCTATACTTTCTCCATAATGGCAAATAAAAACAGAAAAAAAAATTCTCAGAAAAATGGACAGTCCTTTAAATTGAATAAATTTAATGTTATAAAGAGCTTATTAGGTTTCTCATTTTACCACAGACAGATAAAAACCTAGTACTAGACTGGCACCCACCAGGGAGCTGCATCCAGGAATCACCCTTAAATAAGGACAAGAGGAGTCAAAAGAAGGATGGCAGCAGTCCCTGGGGCACCACCCACCCTCTCAGCGGGAGGAGTCAAGGAGTATAACCTGCACTTAGGTGACGTCAAGATCAGACTGATTTGCAGCATCATAAAGTAACATTTGTTTGTTTGCCAAAGGCAAACAGCATTGTTGTTCCTCTTCCGTGCCCAAGTTTTCTGCCAATCGAAAATGTTCCAGTGTGTTATTAGATTCAGGTGTTCCTGCAGTTGTCCATTTTCTACCCTCTTAATTTGCCCTTTACTGAAATTGTGCAGTAATGTATGAAGCTTCTGGCATCAACAACTTTATTTTCTTTCTGACTAGTTGTTGCAAGCCTCCTGCATATTTGTGGCTTGTTAGCAGGTGGCCTGGCCTGCCAAGAACTACTCAAAGTCTTGGATTACTACCCCCAGGGTTTAACCAGGTTCCAAAATTGGTATCAGCCCTTATACATATTACACAGCCTCCTGGGCACTTTCACGTTTGTACAGGGCAGACAGGCCTGTAGGGTATAAAGCTTCATCCAAACACCTCCTGTGTGATCGAACAGGAACACAGCATGGCAATAGGATCCTTTTCTTAAAAGTTACTTTTACAAGTCAGTGTTGAGATGAGAAAAGAGGAAACAGGTGAAAAGTTTGGGCCAAGTAAACTGCTGCTCCAAGTCTTTCACAATGCAAGAGGTAGCAGAAAATCCAGAAAACAACATCAAATTGCTTTTGCGAGGTTTCTTAATCTGTATTGCCTAAGCAGAGGAAAGCCACTCCTATTCAGAAAACATTTGCCGGATTTTGAGTTGGAACCTATCCCTGTAAGAGGGATGCAAACTGGAGCTAAAAAAGAAAATTACAAATACATGACGCAGTCAGGAGCTGGAGATGCCTTAAATTATTTATTTGGACACACAATAAAAGTGACAGGAGTTGCGTATCCTTAAACAACCTTCTTCTGGCAGAAGGATACCATGAAATGGCCTGTTTTGCTGCTAGATGCACTAAAGATTAGATAAGAAAGCAAACAGTTCCTTGTGGGACGCTCCAAGTCCCTTAACTGCCAAAATGAGATCCCAGATTAGATCAAAAGCAGAACGGATTCTAGGGTATCTGTAAGTGCTTCTCAGAAGCAGCAATGTGATTTGAGACCAAAGCATTGGGATAGAGTATCAAGATCCGTTTCTGATGGAAGGATGTTGTGAGGACATTAGCATATAGTTTATGATCAAATGTGCCATTTGTAGGCTTTCCTATTATCACTGCTCAGATGTATTTGTTAACCCACGTCATAAACTAAGTAAATCACGATGATCTATTAATCTGTGGGTCAGAGGAAAGCAGTAAGGTGGAGTGGGAGTAAGTGGGGGTCTGGTTGCAATTTGCCATTAATAAGCTGTGTGGGATCCAGCTGGCTTTCCCATGTCATAATTTCCTTATCTGTAAAAATGAGAGATATGGACGAAGGTCTTTTCCAATTCTTGAAATTAACTACCTTGTGATCTTCATCTTAGCTGTAGCATTTTAGATGTCAATTTAAAAAAAAAAAAGCCATAAGCCAATGACCATTCAATGGTAATCACTGTAGCTAAGAACTGGGCTAGGAAAAACCCACAATTAGGGAATATATGGCATGCCAGTCTCTGTTTTGATAAGACCACAATGAAAGGAATTTTGTTCATTACCAAATACATTTGCTCTGTCCTATAAACCTACTAACTGTGGGAAGAGCAATACACATAGGTATTTCTGGACCACTGATATACTAACATGCTATAACACTCATGAGTATTTTACTGTAAGACAATCACAAGCAGATTAAAGAAACAAGAAATGCAGTACTTATCCACATTAGAAAATGATTATTTTCTTTATAGAAAGATTACCAGTTGCTTTATTTAAATGTTTAACTGCTCTAATTTGTTTAAACTTAATCCTACTTAGAAATTTAGATACACACACAATTTTTATTAAAATACTCTTTTATTTATTCAAGACATAATTACTGAAGGTATAGTATAATACATAATAGATGTGATACTAGTCAGTGATGACACAAAGATGGAAAGTTTGTTCCTATGCTGAATGGCTTACATTCTAAATAGCAAACTGAAAAATGCAATAAAGATATTTTAATGTGAGAAATCATAACACTAACAAATATGAGCAAAGTGCTTTGGCAGACCAGAAAACATTAATTAGGATTCATAATCCTGCCTTTTGTAAGGATGGAAGTAATTCAAGAGGTTTCACACAAAAGATCACATCTTTGAATTATTGGTTTGACCTTTTCTAGGGCAAAAGCTTTTAATTAGATCTAGAGCACAAGGACTGTGGCAGGAAAGGCCTCTAAAACAGAAGAAGCACATTTGCAAAGGCTGAGAAATAAAAATTCAGTAAATGGTAGGTGTTCCCACGTGACTAAATGTGAGCGATCAGAGGAAGAGGTGAGTATGAAAAACAAGGAAGACTTTGTTTTAGACAATGCTACTGTTTTTCGATTTCACCTATAGCCAATCAGGAGGAGTTATCAAAACTGAAAACATTTATTCGTAATGAGATTAGAGATTTAAAATAAAAGTCTCTAAAAATGACCAGGAGAACCGCATGATCCAAGAAACTACGTGATTGAAATTCACCTGAACCTTAGCTGCAGTTTGGCGCCACCTGGTGGTGGTAACTTTCTAACTGGGCTTAAATATCCATGGAGAAGATTCTGGTTCCTGTGGTGTCTGGACTTCCAGGCCATAGTCAGTGATTCCGGTATGATAATGGTCCCTGCTTCCTTGATTCAACTTCTTGAGCCACGAGAATACTGGGAGCGTGGTTTTCTGCAGGTCCTGTCATATTTTCCCTTCACTCCTTTTCCCTATTTTTCACCCTTGTAAGAGATAAGGGGTCACAGAGGGCTGGTTGGAGGAAAGAGCCAATCTCCATTCCCTTTGCATTATCATAAGATTAATTGGTCTTAAAATCTACCTGACTGAGGTGCATCTCTACAATGGAAACGACAAGAGTATTAAAGATTGCCTAGGGCTCTCTTAATTCATCATAATACTGAGTTGGTTGTACACCTTGATAATCAGTTTAAGGAAATATTTTCTGAAACACGATATGGCAAAAGTTATTGACACTTAAAAATCCCAGAAATTTGGAAAAATAAAAGGATCTATGAGATCATCTAGTGCTAAATTTATACATCTGTGGGTTTAATAAAGAAACTAAGGTTTAGAAAGGTGCACTTCTCTTTGTTTATGCATAGCTATGCACAGCATAGTGAGAACTCAATGAAGATTTGGCGAAAATTTTGTTTTACTGGAGTGATTTTCACATATGTATGAATCAGGTAGGTTTGGAAAATATAGTCATCACCAAAATTCTTTGTATCCTTTTAACACATAGCAAACAAAATGGAGAGCAGGTATATCATAACCATTATACATTAGCACACAATAAAAGAGTCAACCCAAATGTCTAAAGAAGTTTTAAACACAAATCATGTTTCTGATGTTCCAAATACTCTAGTTGACTTTGTACCAGAAAGTTTTTAAAAAGTGCACATACCTTCTAATTTTATGGAATCAACCCAAACCACAAGTTAGAAGTATCAAAATACAGTCTAATAACAAATAAAAAACAAGCAAAACAAACAAATAAGAACCAGGCAAAGAAAGAAAGAAACAAAACAGTTCTCCCAGGACTTCTAACTTAAATCACATCCTGAAATAAAGAAAGGGTTTCAGGGACAACTTCCAGACCAAAGAAATTTAGACTCATTTCTAAATGCTTGGATACTTCCTTGAACAGTAAGTGACTAAATGCTCGTAGATTTAACCTTATAAGCAACATCCTTAGTATGTCTTTTCACTACGACTAGAGCAAAATGAAAATGACTAGTCCCTCCTCAATTTAAAAAATATTACTATGATCTGGGGTAGTCAAGGAGCCCAAGACAGATAAATTTTTTACAACAAATAATGGAAAAAATAGAGAGATATATACAGAAAAACTCTTATGTGAGAAAATTTTGTGTAAGTAAAGTTACTGTAACTATTTGCAATGTCATTCTGCAAATGCACTGAATGCCTCTCTTTGATGGAAAGAGCAAAACCTTCACACAGCAGTAATTATCTAGGACAAGAATAACAGTCAGTGGTAAGCTATAAAATGATAAGTGTGGCCATGGTTAGGTCTGGCATTGGGCAAAATAATCAACAAAGTGGCATTTATCTCTATTCAGTCTTTAAAAAAAAGTCTTCATCCATACAGGTAGCAGATACCATGAATACCCTTACTCCGTACCCTCAGCTTACCTCTCAGTTCACTGGCAGTTCAGGTGGATATTTCCTATAACAGCTGACAGGGAATCTCTCTGTTTCATTGCCTGAGGCCTTTCTCTAGTTGCATGAGAACTTGTGCAGACTGTCCACAGCTCAGGAGTGGGGATTAAATACGGGGGGTTAATGGCCCCAAGAATAACCTCCAAAATAATAAGGAACATAACTCACTAGTAAATATTCCAGCTTCTCTGCCCTCCTGTGGCATAACTCTGAGGCATATTCTACACAGTGACTCAGGGTGTCCCCAGTGGGCTTGAGCCCCAGATGCTACCAGTGATAAATCACTCATAATCACAGACTTTATTGCTTCCACTCTCTTTTTTATCTTCCTTTTCTCTTCTTATACTTCCTGTGAGAATTTTCCCCAAAAATTACCTGCATTCAAGGCCTTGTCATAGGATCTGCTTTTGGGGGGAAAACCAAGCTACAACATTCCAGGTGTCTGTGTAATATTCCCTGTGTTGCCTTCTCATGGTCCACCAAGCGTGGTATCTGGAACGGGCACTGGGCTAGTAGTTTAGAGGTTGAATGCTAATTTTATTAACTAATTGTGTGCCCTGCCCTCTGTGAGACTTAGTTTTGTTCATTGAAAAATGAGAGGGATGGATTTTATGTTCTGTAAAGTACCATTAAGATATCACTATATCTGTTATTTTAGACTGGAAAGAAAATAGCACCGACAAACAAGAGTGGATGGGAGAATAATGTTTCATAGTCTTGTCTGAAAATGAGGATACACTTGCACTTCTCACATTGTGTTAAATTATTATTTATTACCTGGCAACCTCACTATAGTGTGAGCTCCCTGAAGCTAAGAAACACGTCTTGTTCATCATTGTATTTCCAGAGTTTAGTAGAGTGTCCCACATATAATAGGTATTTAATAAATGTATGATTAATGAATGAATAACTATTATGTACAGAAAGGAAAAGCAAGCAGATTGTCCAGACTGATGGAAGAGAGCATATAAGAAATACGTTAAATAGGTGAGATGGAGAGGATTCTACAGTGCTCTGAGTGACGGACCTTGGGCTTTAGCCAAAGGCCATATCAACACACAAATGTTTTTGAGCAGGAATGGCACAATGAAAGAGCTAAAAGTGTACAAGGAAGAAAGGTAGAAGGGAGAGAATTGAGAAAAGAAGTGATCTATTTAGCTCTCAATTGCAAGATAATAACTAAAAAGAGCTTTTTTTCCAAATTTCCCAACAGTTATAATAAAAAATACTTGTTTGTATGATTATAAAACTAATAGTAAATCAATAAACTTTATGTGTCATAAGCAAATAGGTACAAACTGTGGCACAAAATTGGCTCCTTATCAATTTCAGTATTTTGTCTACTTTCAGTGAAAATATTTTTGATGTTACCAAATTGGTATGACTTTGTTTATTTCACAGTTTTTAGTAACCAGGCTTAGTTCACACATTCCAACTGTTTTCAAAATCAAGTTCATCCTCAGAAAATGAAAATGTTTCAACATTGAAGAGGTTCAAAACAGTAGAGAAACCAAAAGTCATTTATATAAATAATTTCTATTGAATTTATTAAAATAAAAGAAATGCCATTTTTATAGTCATAACTTTTATTAAAAGAACTAATCATTTCAAGATGAGCTAGCTCTGGCTTGCAAAGATGAAGCCCGAGAGTCATTTTCAAAATCTTTCTGCTTATCCTCTTTACCCAATCAACTGTTTCTGACATGAGCATTGCGTATATGCTCTTGCTACATCTAGAAACCAGATTCACCAGAGGAACACTGTCGTTATTATGGCCAAAAGCAACAGGAGGCATACAAATCCTGCAGAGAATAACTTGGTTTTCTCCAAGAATCCTTTCTAATAGCCATTGACCTGTTTCTTCTTCTTCTCTTCTTCTTCCCCTCCTCCTCCTCTGCCTTCTCCTCTACCTTCTTCTTCTCCTTTGATTTGTCTCCTAGACTCATGTACCTGTTGGCACAATGGTAGGCCCCCAATGAGCTTAAATAGACCTCTAAGTACCAAAGCACATAAAAATACTGGCTTAAAATAAATATATATAGCCAAGATCAAAACAAAGAATGAAAAATTAGAGAAAGTGAGAAGGATGGTCAAATCAAGTGTTTTAAGTGTGCAAGATACCACAAAATATCTTAAGAGTACAAGGATGAGAACAGAGGTGGGAGTCAAGCATATATGGTATCACCAGAAGATGGGTTTTGGCAGCCACAAGAAGACATGAGATTTGGATCTGGTCCTTTGCAAGATGAGAAGCTGGTTCATGATTTAGGCAAGTATCATGAATGCATATTATAATCATTAAGGGAAAGATAGTTGGGAAACGGTAAACTAGGTACCAAAATATCAACACCCAAAACACAACTTATAAGAAAAGAAAATGTATCTTTACAACAGAGATCACTGGAAATCACCACCTTAACTAAATGAATGAATTTGGCATTGTTCATGTGGGACAACCTAGCATGTGTCACTTGATGCTATGTAATAAGAAGTAGATAGTATTGTTCGTGAAGTATCATTGCCAAAAAAAAAAAAAGTGAATCTGAATCTAATCAAGACTCTGGACCTCCAGTTTATAGGGAATAGAGAAGAGAACCAAATTAAACCATAATATGAAGAAACAATCAGACAAACTGAGAAGGTTGATCATGCTTTAAGAAATCTGTCATGGGCACTTCCAAAAGTCAATGTCATAGGAAAAGAAAGTGGGAGGATTGTTCTAGATCTAAAACAACAAAAGAAATGTAACTTCCAAGTGCAATACATGATCTTTGATTTGAACCTTGATCAAATTAAAAAGCTTCTTCACAGCCAAGGAAATAATCAACAGAGCAAATAGACAACTTACATAATGGGAGAAACTATTTGCAAGTTATACATCCAATAAAGGACTAATGACCAGAATCTACAAAGAACTCAAGCAAATCAGTGAGAAAAAAATCAAACACCCATTAAAAAGTGGGCAAAATACATGAACAGAAGCTTTTCAAAAGAAGGTAAACAAATGGCCAATAAACATGAAAAATGCTCAATGTCACTAATCATCAGTGAAATGCAAATTAAAATCACAGTGAGATAGCACCTTACTCCAAAAGTCCAAAGTCCAAAAACAATAGATGCTGGCGTGGATGCAGAGAGAAAGGAACACTTATACACTGTTGGTAGGACTGCAAACTAGTACAATCTCTGTGGAAAATAGTATAGAGATTCCTCAAAGAACTAAAAGTAGACCTACCCTTTGATCCAGCAATCCCACTACTGGGTATTTACCCACAGGAAAAGAAGTTATTTTATCAAAAAGACACCTGCATTCAAATGTTTATTGCAGCACAATTCATAATTGCAAAGATGTGGAATCAACCCAAGTGCCCATCTATTCATGAGTGGATTAACAAAATGTGGTATATGTACATCATGGAATACTATCCAGCCATGAAGAAGGATGACTTAATGCCTTTTGAAACAATTTGGATGGAACTGGAGACCATTACCCTAACTGAAGAATCTAAAGAATGGAAAAACAAACACCACATTCACTCACTACTAAATTGGAACTAACCAATGAGCTCACATGTGCACAGAGGGAAGTAAAACTCAATGGAAATCAACTTGGGGGGAGAAGGGAGGAGAGGACAGCAAAAACCTACCTAACAGGTACAGCGAACAGTATCTGGATGATGGGACTCTTATAACCATGACTTAAGCATTATACAAGTGATTTATGTAACCAAAATTATTTGTACCCCATAATACTTTCAAATAAAAAAAAAGAAAAATCAAGACAGGACATTTGGGGACAATTGAAGAACTTTGAATATGAACTAGATATTTTATTTTATTAAAGAATCATTTACTTTCTGAAGAGAAAGTTCTTATTTTTAGAAGACAAAATATCAGGATCTCTGCTACTTTCAAATAGTGCCACATTAATAAGTGTGTGTGTGTGTGTGTGTGTGTGTGTGTGTGTGTGTGTGTGTGGAAGAAAATGTGACCTCATTAACTATTGAGTTTAAGTGAAACATACACTGGTGTTTATTGTACTTTTTAAAAAATCTTTATTTTATATTATTTCAAAATAATACATTTAGGAAAGTAAAAATGTATTAGAGTTTGACATAGTTTATAATTTTATATTCTTTTGTATTCAATTGTTACATCACCAGTGTTTTTATAGGTAAAAAATATGCATCTATATAAGCAAATAAAATGATACAGAAACTCCAAAAGGTCCTGTTTAATTTCAGCTTGTTAGAGAGAAAAGGTGCTGAAAGTTAAGCTGTAAATTAACCATTGTACCATTTCTGTATTTCCTATACAACTTTGTATTCTCTCCCTTTTAGCCATGTGTGCCAAATCATGAACGAATTTCTAAGCTCACTTCAGACTAAACATGATATGCTTATATTTCAGAAAGGGAAAATACTGTTTAGTTAAAAGAAATGTCAGAGCCATGTAATTCCCTGGCTGTATTATAGTCCTGAAAGGCAGTGGAAAAAGTACCGTTTATCCTGAAACTTAATTTCCTCTATTTTATGGTAGAAATTACCTGACAGCTTATCCTCTCTCCCACTCCAACGGCAGCTTGGTAAGATAAAAATTCTAAAATAACAATCTACTGTTATTAATTCTTCTATTTTATTATTATATAAAAGAATGACCTAGAAATTAATGTAATGACCAAGAGTCTAGATTACCCAGATAGCTTTTAAAAATGAACTATACAGGCAATTCTAATGGAGCTCATATATTTTATAAGTAATTCTATGATGCTGGGTTTTCGTGGTGGTTTGTTCATTTGTTTGTTTTGAATGAGAACCTCCCTAATAGGCTAGAAGAACTCAATCCAGGGCTTCAGAAGCTGGAATGCTGGACCTGAGCAAGGGGTTGGAGAACAGGGAATCAGAGGAACAGGAAATCTCTGGACCAGAAGGCAACCAGAATTGGCAGTGTCCTATGGCCAGATTCTTATTATAACAACACTATTGTAGGGAGAGTGAAACTAAGAATGACAGGAAAGTGAGAAAGCTGATCTTGCCTTTGAGGAGGGTTGAAGGGATCCTGGGCAGGGTGTGTTTCCGACTACCAGCATACTTCTCTGGGGCAAAATTTCCTAAAGGCAAACCACTATGAGTAAGTCAGGACAGAAATAAAATGCAAGTTATTTACATACCTGCTATAGACTGAATTTTATCTTCCCAAAATGTATATGTTGAAACCGTAACACCCAATGTGTTGGAGGCTTTTGGAAGATAATTAGGTTTAGATGAGGGCATGAGGGTGAGACCCTCCTTATGAAATTAGTTCTCTTATAAGACAAGGAAGGGACACCAGATCTCTTTCTCTGTATTATATGAGGACACAGTGAGAAGGTGAGCATCTGCAAGCCAGGAAGAGAGTTCTCACCAGAACCTGACCATGCTGACACCCTAATCTTGGATTTCTACCCTTTAGAATTGTGAGAAAATATTAATACATGTCCTATTTAAGCCACCAAGTCTATGGCATTTTGTTATGGCAGCCCAGGAAGACTGATATATCACTAATATGCAAATGTTGAAAATGAGAAGTATAGGACATGAATACATAATAATATATATACATATCTTAGAAAATTAAGGAACCAATTAAAATTAATATAAAACACAAGAAATTAAAAGTCATATTAAAAATAATTTCAAGAAATAAAAAATACTAGGTAAAAACAAACACTCAATGGTTGAGTTCATTAACAGATTAGTCACAGTTAAAGAAAGAATTCATAAACAAAAAAATATATTAGGAACTTATGCAGAATGTAGCAAAGTTAAGAAAATAAAAAATATATTTTAAAAGATGTTAAGAGGTAAGAAGGATCAAATAAGAATGTGTCCAACATGTCTATTTGGAGTTCTAAAGCCCAGATATAGGAAGTGCAATATATAATAAGAGAGACAAATAAAAAGGTATCCATATCTAAACACATTACAGTAAAACTGGTAATAAAAACCACCAAAGAAAAAGAGAACAACTTTAAATCAGCCAGATAGAAAGAATGGATTAATCACTAAGAGGGGCAGTTTTCTTAATCACAACAATGGCAGCTTAAACACACTGAAATTGTTTTCAAAGTTTTAAAGAGAATAAATAGCTACCAACCTAGAATTTTATTTTCAACTAATTAATCTTTCAAGAATTAGAGTCAAATAAATACATTTAGGGATAAACAGCAACAAAATATTCCATCAAAGGAAATTCCAAAGGGCAAGGACAATAACATCAAAGAATATGCAGAGCTTCAGAATGAGTCGTAAACACAAAAGTAAATATATCAGTAAAAAGGCAAATTGTCTATACAAAACTAATACTTTTAAAAATAGTTTCTGACTTGTAGGGCAAACAAACACAATTTTTTTAGGTAAACTCAGAGTTTACCTTCTTGACCCAGAGAAGGTAAAACACAAAATTAATACCTATTTCATGGGTATTTTGTTAGAGATAAATCAGCTAATGCTGACAAAGGGCTTAGCTCATGTTCAGACCCATAAGAAGTGCTCAACAAATATTCACCATCATTATCAATTCTATGTTAAGAGTCTATCCTAAGATAATCATCAGAAATGTGCTTGAAAATACACTCTAATAATTAACGGAGAATTTTTTTAATAATAGTAAAGCTGCTAGATCACCTAGATGTGAAAAATAGGGAAGCAGTTAAATAATTTAGATGGACTATTTTGTAATCATTAAAATAAGAAATATTTGCTAACAGGAAAATATTACTGTTGAATTAATTAGAAAGATAAATTTGTAGTTATAAGTTCAAGTTTTAGTACATTTAAAAAATACATATGTGTGGAGAGTGTGTGTGTGTGTGTGTGTGTGTGTGTGTGTTTATAAACACACAAACATACTGAAACCTTAGGTGGTATGATAGGGTTGGATAGTCATCAAAGTGAACAATCATGAAATATTTACTTTATAAACATAGAAAGACCATAAGCATGCAAATTTTTATTTATACCTAAAAAGAATACTTTTAATAATCACAGATATTAAAGTATTTTTTCTCCTGTCATTACATTTCTTTGTATCTTTAGGTATAAATATTTTAACTCATTGTGATTCATCACTTATTTTTCCTTCATAGTATCACCTTACAGGGATAAACTTTCTGCTTGTTCTTGCGATACCAGATACAGACAGGGAGTCATTAAGCAAGTAATTGTGTAAAGATACTGTATCCTGGATTTAACATTTACTCCCCTGACAGAATTATTCATGAGATTTAGCAAAGGGGTATCAATTTAGGTAGATTGATATTACTTAGACAAAGGCCACAATACGTGGAGTCATTTCTCTGTAATTCTGGTATATGAAGTTATTTAAATGTTCTCTCATTTACATTTTAAGAGTCAATAGTAAAAATATGCAGAAAACAAATGTTGAATAGAACAATACTTAATACCCTTCATACTCTTTCAAAAATCTTTCAAAATATATTATTGCATGCAGAAGTTTAAAAGACAAATGTGTACCTTTGAGTTTGTTGAATTTATTAGAACACTTTTTTTAGAAACAAATATCAAGAGCCTACTTTACGACTGGTACTGGGCTGGAGATGCAATGGGAAGCATGAGTAGACATAGTTCCTGCCCATAGTTCTAGATATTTCAATCTAGAAATTGAACCAAAGTGACATTCAAGTCAGCCACACAGAAAATGATGATGGCTCTTTCCTGATGAAATCCAATAGTACTTGCCTCATGTATTAGAAATGTGATTCTCAAAGTTTTAGAGCACATAAGACTCAGAGCTTGTGTAATATAGACATTCTCAGCCCTGTCTCCAGAGATTTTGATATGGTAGATCTGAAAAAGGGACTAGGAGTCTGCATTTTTAGTATATTTGACACAAATGATCTGTATTCCACACTTTGGAAAAACATAAGCATTTGATGTAACTAGTACTTCTGAATTTTGCAAAAGTAGGAAGAGACCAGAACTGACTTCAAATTCCTGGAAACTCTTCTGGGTTCCTGGAATGATTAAATAATGATTGCAAGGTTTAGCTATAAACAGAGCAGTTGATAATTTAACATGTATTCTATTATACCTGAGTGACTGGTGCACCTGCCTTGTTGGTGATTATAGGTCATTAAATATGAAATGACCAATTTCAAATCAAAAGTGTAGTTTATTAATCTCAAACAGGAAGTGGTACAATTCATCAACGTATGCACCTGCTGGAGGACCCCTGACTCCCCTATCACTTTCCCAACATGCACCTAAACTATCAACACAGTTTTGTCATCTTAATGGTAGCTAGTTTATACCAGCAGCAAAGAAGCCTGGAGAGCAAGTGGTGATGAAGTTGTGAAGGGCATTTTCCACAGCTTGTTGAGAATTGAATATTTTTCCTTGTCAGAAGTGATCCAAAGCCTGGAAGAAGTGGTAGTCAGTTGGTGCAAGGTCTGGTGAATATGGTGGGTGACAGAGAATTTCCAAGTCCAGCTGCGGTAGTTTGAACAGCATTGTTTGTGCAACATGTCATGGAGTGTTGTCTTATAAGAGGATTGGCCTGTCTCTATTGACCAATCTCAGCTGCTTAATTCCAAGCATCCTCATCATTTTGTCCAGTTTGTTGCAGTGGACATCCACTGTAATTGACTGACCAAGTTTCCTAAAGCTATAGTGGGTAATACCAGACCTGGACCACCAGACACCATTACCTTTTTTTGATGAATATTTGGTTTTGGACTGTGTTTTGGCACTTCCTCTTTGTCCAACCATTGTGCCGAACTTGCAATGGTCAAAAAGAATACATTTTTCATCACATGTAGCAATACAGTGTAGAAATAGTTCACCTTTATGTCATGACAGCAAAGAAAGGCAAGCTTTGAGACAATTTCTCTTGTAATGCTCATTTAATTCATGCAGAACCCATCTCTCCAGCTTCTTCACGTTGCCCATTTGTTCAAATTGTCCAATCTTGTTGGAATAGTAGTCAAACTTTGCTGGTAATTCACGTGGAGGTTGAGATGGATTCACTTCCACTATAGCTTTCAGCTCACCATAATCCACCTTGGTCTCAGGTCGCCCACATGGCTCATTTTCGAGGTTAAAATCACCAGAATGGAACTTCTCAAACCATCTATGTACTGTGCATTCATTAGTCACATCCTTCCCAAACATTTCATTGATATTTTAAGCTGTCTGTGCTGCATTGGTTCCACTACAGAATTCATATTTGAAAATATCACAAATTTTCTTATCCGTGGTTTCACACAAATGGCTCTAAAAAGAAATTTGAAAGATAATCACAAGGCAAAACATGTGTTTGAAAGACTGAGGGGGTACCTTAACTATAAAAATAAACCAGGAAGTGTCAAAGGGAAATGTCAGAGATATCAACTCTCAAACATAGTACTTAAGGAAATCGGACATTTCATATTTAATAACCTAATAGGACAATGTCAAGAATACCATCTGATTCGCTTTTTGAATGAGACAGAAACCCACACGATGTGTGAGGTCAGAGTTGATTGGTACTACCAATGAAACACTGAAGAATCCAGCTGTGCCTTGGGTTTGTCAAACAACTTGAACTATTTTTCAAACCTTTTGGATTCAATAAAACTAAAAACTCATTTTGCCAAGCACTTTTGCCCTTAATTGTTAAACCCATGTGTATTTTAAGAGAAATTTAATCCATATGTTTCTCATTCATTTACACTTAAATCATCAAAATGTTGTTTTGTAAGAGCTATTTGATGTCCAAGGTTTTCTGAGCTTTGTAAACTTCTTTTCTTAGAAACAGAATGTTGCATTTTGCCAGAGGTTTGATTCCTGGTAGAAATGCCAAAACCAGGAGGTTTCAGTAGATTCCACATTTACCAAGGAAAGCTCCTTTCTTTAGATCAACGTAGAACAAAACCAAATCCCAGAGGTCAGCTGACAATATTCTCACTTTATCAGGACACTCTTTTTCTCTTTAATTCATGTTGTAGGAATGTACTGGAGAGTTTGATGTTTTGCTCTGTGTTTATGAAATTTCTCCAATAGGATGATTATACAAGGTCTCTGTAACCTTGGAGATAGCTCACTCAAAGCTGTTCACATAAATTATATTGCAAAGCCAAAAACATAGACTTTTGAAATTTAAAACATATATCTGCAGACAGAAAAACAAGCAGTTTACATTTTATGAGGGTTTCCAATTCTTTGCAAAAGGTGTCTAACGTTTCATTTTTAATTTCTTAATCAATAAAAGAAATATATTTAGAAAAGACAACTGTTAACTGAAGGCCTCTCTATAATTTTTCTTTATAAAAGAAATGTATAATCTCAATAATTGGGAAGTATTAAATGTAAAAATTCAATAAAAATATAATTTCAGGATTATTTCCATTCAATTATTAGAATTAATAAGTTAGTATAATTTCAGAAAGTATAGTACTTTAAAATTAATAATCAATTTTAAGGGCATTGTGAAATGCATTGCACTATGTGTTGCATGAACAATGAAGCACAAATACATCTTAAAATAATTAAGGATACAATTTTCTTCTAATCATTTATTAATTGTTATTTTTTTTTAAGTACTTAAAGACACCATAAAGTGTTACTAAGATTTTAAACTTTTGGTTTACAGAACATCCTGCTGCTTCTTTTTGAGACAATTCACAAGGAAAACTCAAGGACACTTAACTTGCGATTTGGAATCCTACAGGTTTTTCAATTTTTCTTCTTTCTTTGGCTGAACTTTTTGATCAAAATGAGACACTGGAGATTGTGAAACCTGAATGGATTTTGTCCTTGCATTTTGCATTTTAGTTACCCTTGCAACCTTGATTTTCAAAAAGCCTAATGTCTATTTTTCAGGTTTCAACCAATTTTAAGTATTTGGTTTTATGATTTTTCTTTAATTGTTTATATAACCTACAGACTTCTACTATTTATTAGAATGGTTTTGCAAATGACTTAATGCCTGTTGCTTTGATAAATAAAAACCAGGCTTATTATTCAGTACATAATTGAACAATAATTACAATGTTGATTATCTTTTGTTGGGCTTGCTTAATAAAGCCTTAAGTGGTTTAGTAGGATTTATGGCTTCCAGGATTTGAACAAGGGTCATAGAGGTCTTTACTTTTTGCCAGCTGACCTTTTGTTTGAGTTTAAATTAACCCAATTTGTGCTGCTTTTATATCTACTCCGAAAAGACAGGCCTGTGAAGAATGTTATATAGACCTGTATAGCTGTCTAATCAAGTTATTTTCATTTTTTTATTAAAATTTACTAAAATACCCAGGTAATTTAAGGATAAGACTAACTGGAGTTAATCACTGCAAACACAGCTATGTAAATAACAAGAGTTAGACCAACCACATGCTTTAGTGAATATTGAATTGCTTTCTGCAAATTCTTATGATTATTTATTGGTAAAGACAAGACAACCTTTTCTCTATGCACCTTTTCGGTATTCTTAAATAAGGCAATAATTGAGTTTGCCTTTTTAATAAGAGCAAATTCATAATAACCATTAAATCTGATCATTATTAGGCCAAGACTAAATGGGGAAAAAAAATCTTGTCCTCCTCATGTATCCTTACCTGCTTAGCCTATGAACAGGAAGAAGACAAAGGGAATTTTGTTATTGTTTTTATATTTTTCTGTTTGTTTGTTTGTTTAGAGACAGAGTCTGCCTCTGTTGCCTGGGCTGGAATGTAATGCTGATCATAGCTCACTACAGCCTCAAACACCTGGGTTCAAAGCAATCCTCCCACCTCAACCTCCTGTGTAGCTGGGACTACAGGCACATGCCACCATGCCTGGCTAATTTTTTTTATTTTTTTGTAAAGATGAGGTCTCACTGTGTTTCCCAGGCTGGTCTCAAACTCCTGGCTGCAAGCAATCCTTTCACCTAGGCCTCCCAGAGTGCTAGGATTACAGGCATGAGCCAGTGTGCCTGGCTTGATTTTATCGTTTTTACAATTAGATCCAGGATTCATCCACTAACATAGTAAGCATCTGCCATGTACCTAGATTCACAGAGATAAATGAGACTTGGTCCCTACTGTCCACAAGCTCAGAGTCAAGATAGGACTACTGTTTATCCTTCAGTATTGTATTCCTCAGTACAGTATTTCCTTAGACATTGATCTTACTGTTTTCTGTTATATTATGTAGCTCAGGTCTCCCAATGCAGGGCTTTATAAGTATCTGTGGCTTTTTGTAGAGGGATAAGAAATGTTTTGTCTTGTGGCTATCTTACAACTCTATGGCTCTTCCATGACTGAACAGTACCATCTCCCAATGAGGGGCAATATTTGTTTAGATGC
This sequence comes from Lemur catta, assembly GCF_020740605.2. NCBI lineage: Eukaryota > Metazoa > Chordata > Mammalia > Primates > Lemuridae > Lemur > Lemur catta. The sequence continues at coordinate 28,696,107 of NC_059139.1, read as the reverse complement.
TTAGGTCTAGTGTGTCTAGTTCAAAAATCAGCTCCTAACATTGTTACTATCCTCAACAGCTACTGCTAAGGTGGCCATAACATTGTATTCACTCTAATGAATGTACAATACTAGGATCAATAATATGTTTGCTCAAACAGCTTCAAATACAAATATTTTTAACAGACAGTGTGAGAGAAAAAGCAACGTGGCATAAAAGGTTTCTGGAATCGGAATCTCATTTTTTATTATCTGTTTTACTAATTGTAGGCACTGGAAAAATTACCACCTCTAAACCTCCATCCTTATCTGTGAAATGGGGATAATACTTATCTCACAAGGTTTTGGGGGGGGTTCGCAAATGTGTGGTTTTGTTTTGTTTTCTTTTGGTGAGAATTAAATGAGATTAATACAGGTGAACGCTCAAGGCACAGGGTCTGGCAGACAGAAAGCAATCACTAAACGTTAATTGGATCAGAAGCACAAGGAAAACATCCACATTCCTCTAAGCAACAAGCTTCATGCATTCAGTCATTTGCTGGAAAAGCACAAGGAGCAAAATATAATTTCTATTCTTGAAGAGCTCAATTATATTTACAAGAGTCTAGGAACTAGACATTTTCTGCATCATTTGATTATCACAAGCTTCGTCTACAACATCTTCCTCCATCCAGCTGGCTCACATCAACGTAGAGGACATCATTGTCAATCAGGATCAAGAATTAACTGCTGAAAATCCATTTTTATTTGTTCTCTGTCAATCAAGGGATGAGGTCCCGGCATGTTTTTAAAAGCTATCTAAAATAAACCATGCTGATTTCCTAAGAATAACATGTTTTCATTATTTTATTTTATGAAAATGCAGTACTGGTTCTAATATTCATTTTCTGAGTGGTATGTACTTGGGCAAATCTCTTCCTATGTCTTTATTTCTCATTTCATAACAAATAAGTTAGACCAAGTGATTTCTACAATCCCTTCTAATTCCAACATTCATTTCTTACGACTCCAACAACTAGTATTTGAAAGAGCTAATTAATCCTTTCGAGATAGGTAATGGGAGAAGAGGAAGCATTATATTTAACAAGTTGAGAATAGCTACAGTGCTAGTGTTAGCACTCTGAATAATGAGTCCTTATTAGTATTCACATTTATTTGAGTGTGGAAACTTACAACACATGTATTTAAATTCTTTTCATGATAGTAATTGCTGAGTTGTGGGTGACTTACCCTCCTGGTTTGGAGTTCATCTTTTCAGTTACACATTTCAAACCTGCGCTAATGTCTATTATTGGCACTTTTGATGTTAAACTACATCCAAGCTCTGCAATTTATATATGACGTGGACAAAAAATTTTTCAAACCTCATGATTTTTTTGCCTGTATGAAATAGATCCAGTAATACCTAACTAATAAATTTTTTAAGCCCTTATCACAGTGTCTAGCAAGAAAGTAATAGTTATTATTACATTTTAGTTAAGAAATTATCTATTGATAACTTGGCATAGAGTTACTCACTTTAAATTTATTCATCCAAGTACTTAATAAACTTACCTTTAATTTATACACCTCATTAGAAGGTACTAAGAAAAAAGCCTATGTATTCCTTTCAATAGAAAAAGCTGGTAATCTAGCTTGGGAAACAAGATATAACTCTTCTTGAATAGAAAAGTTGAGCAATTAAAAAGTAGAAGTTATAAGAGATGCCATAAAATATTAATAGTATTTGTTAGATAGAAAATCAGTGGTATGGAAAATGTACGTAAATGGATTTCAGAGCTAGGGGATATCACTGTTAGAGAAGTCTGTGTGGAACAGCTAACAAAGCCAAAGGAAAAGTTTGCAGGGAAACACAATAACCTCATCCCCCCACACACTGAAAAGAAACTTTTTAAGGATAAGTCCTTTAAACCACTGAGCACATTGTCTGATCTATCATCAAACAGATAATAAATATTGCTGCTTATTGCAGAGGTCACAAACTTGTGGCCCATTGGGCAAATCAAGGCCACAAACATGTTTTCTTTGGCCCATGTCAGAGTTTTATGTAACATATGGAAAAGCTTTTAAAAAGTGAAGGATTTCATAATTTTTTAAAAAAGAAAAAAAATCTAGGTTTCTGGTTTCTCTGGAAAAATCCTAAAGATTGCTATGACCGAGGCTGCATTTCCTTAACGCAAATCTGCTAGAGCTGAACAGTTGCTGCTGCTTCCTTTAAACTTGACCTCAATCACTAAGGTCTCCATCAACTTACTCAGTGCTTTCAGATGTTCTGATACCCAGTGCATGCATTAGCTATGACCTTGCAGAGTTTGGAATTTACAACCCCAAAAACCCTGGGAAGAGGCTTCATGTGCTTCAGTCTCCTGGGGTAGGACAGATGCCATCAACCCAGATGCATCAAGAGAACACCTGGGACATGCTGAGGGGTGTATATCAGAGAAGGCTTTCGAGGGAAAAAAAAAAAAAAAGGCCCCTTACTTCCCTTCTCTCCCTGTCCTCTAATCCATTTTCATAATAGATAGATGAGACTACTTAAGGTTTTTCTAGGCACTTCATGTTCTAAAGGGTTAAATATGTGGACCATAAAAGATTAGCTGGTCCTAATCTGAGCTTTGAGGGATAGGTTTGAAGTGGGGCTTGTTGTCTTTGTATGACCATTTAGCCCAGCTCACTGAAAGCAGCTAGGAATTTAGCACAGAAGCCCTAGTGAGGAAGAAAAAGTGCACATTTAGTAGGAATGCATCTCTTTAAAATTTAATTGGAGAAATGAGTGGCTTAACAGGCCGCAAAGCAGGGACCAAGACAGCAGTTCCAATTCCCTTTCCTCTGTGGGACACACCTTAGGGTTATTGTAGGAATTCTACAGCCTAAATAAGGATAGGTGACCCTATTTTCCTTGATAATCTTTATCAATGTATTTGTCCAAAATGTCCAGATTCACTTAAATATTTAATTGACAGTCTAAAACCCTCTCCTCCCCAAAAGAATAAAATAAAATAAATCACTTCTTCCATGACTAAAAAGACTAGAAAGTTCAATGGAACTTTCAAAATATGCAACAGCAGTCTAGAGCCTGAAGGAGGGGCAAGATGGCGGACGAGAAAAACTGCCAGCCAGAGTGTCTCTGCAAGAAAGATAGATTTTAGAAGAAAGTGAAAATAAATAAACAGGCAGACAAACATAGATCACATAAGGGTCGCAGGGAAGAGTGTCTGAAACTACAGGAGACTCCATTGGAAGAAGCTGCAGAGGAGAACCAGAAGGAGAAAGGCCTGCACGAGAGGCTTGGAGACCAGTGACAAGGGTAGGTGGAGCGGTTAAATGTCCCCTCCCTTGCATCTCTGACTGCTAATGGGCTCCTGAGCAGTTGGAGAGACCTGCTAATACAAGCCCAGAGATGGCCACCGCCAGTGAGCCGTGAGCCTCTTGCAGACAGGGCCCCAGGCTCCCAGCTCCCTCGCGGCACCTGCTGGCCGGCAGACCTGAGTAGATCAGCAGGCGCCATATTGCTTCATTCTCCCCTTCCCTTTCCCTACCCGCAGCTGCTGAGAGAGACAATTTAGCCACCACCTGGAGGCATTTGCAGGGAATGGGTCTTTTTCTTTTGGGGCCCTACAGCGAACTGAGGGGTACTCAGACTGTGAGCTCCCTACCTGCCCCTCCCAGGTGCTGCTTGCCTGGTGAGTCCGGGAGAGTGGGGCAAATCCCGAGGCGGAGAGACATCGATCCAGCTTGGGCACCTCATGGGTGACTTGAGACCAGCACTCTTCTCTTCTCCCTGGCAAGGTCAGGGATTGATCTCCAGGGCACAGGAGACAGGCCTGCAGACCAGATCCCATACACCCAGGACTCAAACGCATTGCCCCAGGGCACAGAAGGGATATTTGTGAATGAGCCTACTGAGGTGTGTGTGCCTTCAAGGGCAGATAGATCAGCATGCTTGAGGGGCAACCCTCCTCCCACGGGAGGTCCATAGGCCCAGCTGAGGCTGCAATCCTGGGCAGGGTACCCCTCAGCCAGGGTAGATCCACTGGCTTGAGGTCCTGCCTGCTGGCAGAGGCCCAGGAGAAACCGGGATTGGGGAGGGTGGAAAGGAGCAAGACCTGCTCCAGACTGCAGGTCTTAGACAACCCCACCCCCACACACAGACTTTTCCACTAACTGGGGACATTTCAGCTCCTTCCTGGCAGCTTTGCCCAGAAGCAGAAAACAGACATTTGACCCCTGCTAACAGCATTTGTGGAGCTTGAGGGCAGGCTTATCCAACCCAGCCTCACTTTCTGACCTGCTCCCAGTGAGGTAGAGAATAAAGACACACCTGGAAGTCCCAGGGCCCCACTCACCATCTGAGGCACTAGAGTGCCTCTCTAGAAGAACAAGAGCTGGTTATAGGACCGAAAAAAAATACTGCAGCTTGCCCCTACCAGCAAGTGCCACCTACTGACAGGGAGGTCAATTTGCATACCCTTTTACTGCATCTACTGACTCATCATACAGGGTGTGGTTAAATCTCACCCACAAGCACCACCTACTGGCTCATTATCCAAATGAAAATCTAAAGGTAGGAAGCAACAGCTGATCCAGATGGAAATGAATCAGCAAAAGAACTCTGGAAATATGAAGAATCAAACGGAAAGCACACCCCTAAAGGGGAGCACCAGCACTCTAGCAATGGAGATCAACCAAATTCAGACCACTAAAATGACAGAAGAATTTTGAACATGGATTGTAAGAAAACTCAATATATGCAAGAGAAAATGGGTAACCAAAACAAAGAAACCACAAAAAAAATCCAGGACTTGGAAGAAAAATTCACTAAAGAAATTGAAATATTAAAGAAAAATCAAACAGAACTTCTAGAAATAAAGAATTTATTCAAGGAATTAAAAAACACAGTGGAAAACCTCAAGAACAGGGTAGACCAAACAGAAGAAAGAAACTCAGAGATTGAAGCAGTCCAGAGATATCTTGAGAAAGATCCAGTAGCAAGATGGAAAACACAATGAACCATGAAGAGCAGCACTAGCAGCAGAATGAGAAGTTTAGATATAGTATTACACCATCATGCAGTTGTCCATATACATAATCATGGGAGATGGAAAGAAAACTAGACACAGCAAACAATTAGTGAATAGACAAGTGTAGAGCTGGACCATTAGGCTGTTGCAGCGTGCTGTAGTTAATCTTCAGGGAGAAAAGAAGCTGTACTATTGGTTTTGCCACTTTTGTGACACGGCAAAACCCTCACTAACCAGACAGATGACTGTTATGGCCTCTGTGTATTTTAGCCAAGACTTCAGACATGATGGATGATATTTTCTATCTCATCCAAAGAGAATGCCTCAGACTACACAGTATCTTTAGCAGTAAGGATTGTCATAATGTTGTAATAGGAGATATTAATAAATTAGCTAATCCTTTTTTGCCCCAATTTTCCCTCTATAAAGCAGAAATAATAGTCCCAATTTATGTGGTTGGCATTCGGTGCTTAGTAGGGTATCTAACTCTTAATAAATGTGCAATATTGCAGTTGTTGTTTCTCATACCATTCTACCAAAACACAACTTTAAAATTCAATTTAAAAATATATATATATTTACATACTAGCTTATGATATTGCAAAGTGATTGCATGGGGATGGTCAAGGACAAGAGGAAATAACATCTTCATTTTATATGTAAGAAACAGGAAAGTTTAAGTAATTTGTCAAAGGAAGTAGAGCCCAAACCAAAGCCCATGGCTTCTTTCACAATTCTATGCTACCTTGTCTATCTCCCTTTAATAAATGTTTCCAGGAAACTAATACAGAAAAATAAAACTCCATGTGATCATTTATATGTCACTTTTCCTCTAAGAAATTGAACAGAAAATAGAAAAATTGCCTCTGAGTAACTGAAATGCTCATTGATAAAAGTGCTAAAATTTAATAAAGGATTTTTTATTTATGTTAGATGCTATGAGGATCATCTTGTATGAAACCAATTTTAGATTTAATCCTGTTTCACAAAAGCCCTCTTTCCAGGCAGCAATCATTGAGATATCAGTACACAACATCCACCTTTGTGACAACTCATAAAGCCTAACTTTGTTTGATTTCCTTTTGGAAAGAAAGAGAAAAGTATCATGGCTTTTTCAGAATTTTCTGTGAAATGTGATTGAATGAAAGCACTTTCCTTTCTCTATGAAATATTCTTCCTTCAAGAGGCCACCTATTAATAGATGTCATATTTCACTCCTCTTTCCCCAACCTGTTTGAAATGGGGCAAATCCTTTCCAAATTGGAGCAAAGCTAATAACATGACTCTATTTAACAAATACTAAAAATGTTGTAGTCCATGGCATGTGTTACTATAAAAATGGCTTATGCCTGCAAATAATTCTTCTTAGCAAGACAAAAAGATCTTGGAATGTCCAATAGCTCAGTCTCAAATATTTCCATAAATATATTAAAAATCACCACTTTACAACAATGCACTATAAATAAAAATGTTCAGGTAAACTGAATTATTCTCAACCTATTATTCTCAAACTGATTTCCCTTTTATTTTCCTTACAAACATGGGTTTGAATTCCTTATTAAATGTACTAATAATATTAGAGAACAATTGACATTACTGATTCTTGACTTCTTTTAAATAAAATAAATTGGCTCAAAGTAGATTCTAGTTTATTTTCTTAAGAAATTAAATATCTGTCATATTGGTGACTGTATTGCCAAAAGGAAAACCAGGATGCAGTTCTTCCATACCATTGTGAGTTAACTTTCAATGGTGACTTGAAAAAAATTTTGATTTTTTTTAAAGAAAACATGTTGAGATTGAGATATTCTGGTCTATAGCTTTAGATAATATATAACTTTAGTTTTACTTAAATTCTTTTTTTTCAGTTCTAACAAATTATTTTATGAAGCTTTTATAATGTAGATTTAAATAATATGCATACAAGAAGTCATTTCAGACATTAAAATAAGTAAAATTCTGCAGTTGCTGCTTTTAAAAAAGTGGAGTACTAAAATTATATCTTCTTTAAAATTCTTGTAAAATTAGAAGCAGATCTATATTTTCTTTGTACTGCACTTGCTCTTTTTCCTGCCTCCTGCTCTTACTGGAATGTTTTTGTTATCCCCAATGATAGTCAACAGCTGTACTTTCTCACAGAGCTTATTAGCAGCTGTGAAATGCTACTGTCCTAAGTAGCAGCATTTGCTGGTCACTGTTGAGATGTGATTGCTGTGATAATAAAATTACTTCACAGGCTTCAGCCAGTCTTCAGTCAACATTTGCTGGAACCTACTGTTTGCAAAGTACTGAATTCACCACATTCACAAAACTTAATCTAACCACAAAGACAGAACCTAGGTGCTAAGTTACTTTTACTGCATACCAGTGGGGACACATTAATGCCATATAAACTGAGCATGTACATCTGAATACATACATCATACATGTACATCTGTGGCCAAATATAATATAAAATAATCTGAAAAAGGAAAATGAGACTCCCATTTGGACCCAAGAGAAGGGAGTAGTGACGAACAAAGAGCATCTGGTGGTTAATTAGCCTTGTGAAGGTAGTGGAGGGAACATCAACAATAAAACTGAAGAATAATAATGAAGCACATACACTCTGATGCACTCTGGTACCATGTCTTTTTAAACATCTACAAACCAAGGGAGAGGATGCATTCTAGTAAGTTGCTTTTTGCATAGAAACATGTCTTAGAAGAAGTAATATTACTGTGGCATGATTTCAGACTGGAAGGAGATTGAGACATGAAATAGTCAACATTTAAAAATAGAGTCTGAAGCTAACATCATATTCAATGATGAAAGACTGAAAGCTATTCCTCTAATATCAGGAACAAGGGAAGGATGTCTGTTTTCACCACTTCTATTCAACATAGTACTGAAGGTTCTAGCTAGAGCAATTAGGCAAGAAAAATGAATTAAAGGCATCCAAATTGAAAAGGAAGAAGTAAAATTATCTCTGTTTATAGGTGATGTGATCTTATATGCAGAAAACTCTAAAGACACCACACACACACACAAAAAAACTTTTAGAACTAATGAATGAATTCAGCAAAGTTGCAGGATACAAAATCAACACTCAAAAATCATCTGCATTTCTGTATACTAACAATGAACAATTCAAAAATAAAATTAAGAAAACAACTTAATTTATATTTGCATCAGAAAAATAACGTACTTAGGAATAAACTAACCAAGGAAGTGAAAGACATGTACACTGAAAACTATAAAACATTGCTGAAAAAAATTAAACAAAACACAAATAGATTTTCTGTTTTTATGGATTGAAAGACTTTATATTGTTAAGATGTCTGTATTACCCAAAGCAATCTAGAAATTCAATGCAATCCCTATCAAAATCCCAATGACTTTTTTTTGTTTGCAGAATAGAAAAATTTATCCAAAAATTCATATGGAATCTTGTGGAACCCCAAATAGCCAAGAAAAAACAATCTTGAAAAAGAACAAAACTGGAAGGTTCATAGTTCCTGATTTCAAAACTTGCTACAAAGCTATAATAATTAAAACAGTGTAAAATAATGTATGCAAGATGGCCAACTAGACACCAATAGTAAGTACCTCCTTCATGGAGAGGAACCAGAAGAGTAAGCAGATTCTCATATTTTAAACAGATTGTCTAGAAGAGAATGCTAGGATTCATCAGGGGAGTGATAGGAAGCATCAAAAGTGCATATGGAGAGGGTTCAGGGCAACTTGCCAGTCAAGGACTGGCTCAGGGCTGACAGAAGCTTCTGGACATGGGGAAATAGTAAAAGAGAAGCCCTCAGAACTCACCCTCCAAGATTAGCTCTTTCTTTCTACAGCTCAACAACAAAAAAAACGATTTAAAAATGGGCAAAGAATTGAATAGATATTTCTCAAAAAAAGATATACTAATAATGGTCAATCAATAAACACATGAAAAGATACTAAATATCACTAACCATTAAGAAAATGGAAATCAAAATCACAAGGAAATACCATTTCATAACTATTAGAATAGCTATTATGAATAAAAACAGAAAACAAAAAGTGTTGTTGATGTTGTGGAGAAATTGAAACCATTGTACATGGTTGATGGGAATGTGAAATGGCGCAGCCACTATGGAAAATAGTATGGCAATTCCTAAAAAAATTAAAATATAATTACCATATAACCCAGCAAAAAATTCCACCTCTGTGTATATGCTCCCAAAAATTGAAAGCAGGCATTCAAACAGATATTTGTGCACCCATATCCATAGCAGCATTATTCACATTAACAAAAAAGTAGAAGCAACCCAAATGTCCATCAACAAATGAAAGTATAAACAAAATGTGGCATATACATACAATGGAATATTATTCATTATTACAAAGAAAGGAAATTCTGACACATGCTACAACATGGATGAACCTTGAGGACATTATGCCAGTCACAAAAGAACAAATACTCTATGATTCCACTTATCTGAGGTACCTAGAGTAGTCTAATTCTTAGGGAAAGAAAGTAGAGTGGTGGATACCAAGGGTGGGTGGTGGGAAGAATGGAGACTTACTGTTTAATGTGTATGGAGTTTCGGCTTGGGAAGATGAAAAACATTCTTGAAAGAAGTGGTAAGGATGGATGCACAACAATGTCAATATACTTAAATCCACTGAACTGTACATTTAAAAATGATAAAATGGTAAATTTAATGTTATGTACTTTTTTCCACAATAAAAGAAACAATAAAATAATCAAAAGTATAGACAGTAACATCTATAGGAGAAAAATCAAAGAAATCAGGATTGTTTCGTCTTGATAAGAGATGGTGATTCTTGCCGTCAAATAAAGGGGCTTTCTAAGGGAACACTGCAAATGGAGAAGTGATTAAAAAAAAATCTAAAGTAACATCAATTAATTGGTTATAAAATATAAAACTTTCACCTTGGCACCGAATGTCAAATAAAAAAAAACAACAGAAAGCAAGAGAAGAAAGCTGGATTTAAGTGAATCAAGTGAAATAAGAGACCTGTGCAGAACACAAACAGAGAAAGAAAAATTTTTAAGGATAGGTGACTTCCAGGGAACTTCTACTAAGAAAGAGGACTTGAATCTTTACAACCATCTCAAAATCAAGTTTTCCTTCATGCTAATTTTAAGAATAGGCACTTAGGTGTTATTTATAATTTGGAGAACCTGTATCTTTCAATGGTCCATCAATATATTTTCCCACCAGAAGGCAATATATTGTGGGAAACATTAATGACTAGAAATTGAAAGGCACAGAATTCAGGCTAGATTGTGTCACCAGGTTCATGACTTGGGGCACACCATTCAACTTTTCTGGATCTCAGTTTTCTTATTTATAAATAAAAATATTGGACTAGAAGAGTTCTAAGTTTCCTTCTTGATTTCCTAGTTTGTATAATAATTTTATGTAACTCCAAATCTCCTTGACAGGGGATGAAAATGCCCATCAACAATTAAAAAATAAAGGTTTTGTAAAAACTAGCAAGGATAGTACTTTAATTGAAATTAATAGTAGATTCAAACATTATAAATGACTAATGTTCCTGCTCTTATATATAGGGAAAATGGTGATGGGAGTAGGATACTATTTCTTACCTAAGATCAGGCTCAGTGTTACTCACAAAGCAGCATCAGGAGAACCATAATCTAAGGAAACAGACTACCAATTTCATTGGCATGACACAGTGCAGCTCTCTTTATCTTCCTTGCAGAAGGAAAAATAGAAATATGTACAGGAGGCATCTGTGAAAGCATTAGCTATAGAGGCAGCTCTACTTTTCATGACTGAAAAGCAGTAATGCTATCAAGCAGCTTCACTGCAAGCAGATTATTTCATCCAGATACCCCAATACCACCATCTACTTCTGGATTTGAGCAGGCAAATCTCCAAAGTTATTCTCTAGTGATTGGAAAAGGAAATAGCTGGCTGAAATGTGACAGAACTGGCCCGAGGAAGTGTGGGGCTCAGCGTAGTGGAGAAGGGAGAATCCAAGCAGGGAATGGAATTGGAGGGACCCAGGAGAAAGAAGGGATGAGCCCTTCAGAAAGGCAGAGGGACTTTGAAGGGGTGGCAAGTCTGCCCACAGGAGAGAATCCAGAGAAAAATTAAAGGAAATCCCTGCTTTCAGTTTTAGAAGTGTTCGATTTAGGGATAGTGAGCCACTACTTGTTCTTCAAACTGTATAAAAATAATTTTTCAGGAAGTTAACTAGCTGGGATTCCAGGGCACTTCAGCTTGATCGTTGGAGAAGTAAATCCCACTTCAGAGAGGTAGCTTTGGAATCATTTATTAATTCAAATTTGTTATATTTCTGTTATATGCCACATATTCTGTGAGATGTTAGAAAAGAAGTTCACATTTTGGTAGGGGAGATAGGCACAGAAACCATTTTAAAATGATATGGATGTTATATGAACACTGAAAAGGCATCTCAACCCAGCCTGAGATGTGTAGGAAGACTTTTAGGAGAAACTCAACATCTGTCATGAGTCTTTAACTAAGAGACATGTTCAATTAGGGAAAAGGGTAGGAAGAGTGCAAGCTGGAAAGTTCTAGGCTAACAGAGCAGCTTGAACAATGACACAGATGTGAGAAACAGCGCTCTGCAAATGATTTGGTATTTCTGGACCATTGTTACATATGTATGTGTGTACAGGGAATCAAGACAAAAATATTTTTACTGTGGGTTGTGATCAAAAGAAAATGAAAGCTGAGTAGAGATAGTAAAGCAGAAGTCCATCTAAAAATAACAAATAGTAGTAGTGAGGATGGAAAAGAAAGAATATATTTGAAGAATATTTGGGTGTTAAAATACTCAGGACTTGGTAATTCACTGAGAAGAGGACATTAAGGGGAAAATTCAAGGTCTCCTAAGTATCTCATTTTTGTGACTGAGTATAAATAGATGGCAGGGTGACTAACAAAGCCAAAGCAAGAAAAAGAATAAGCCAGTTGGGATAAAATAACAAGTTGGGAGAAACATAAAAGAGTAACTTCATTTCTTCTGTATGAATGTACGTGTTTGCTCCACCAATTACCCATTAGAATGCATGAGAAAGCATATTTTCAGAGAGTGTATGAGGGAACTAAAATAAGTAGAGTTTGCCAGGCTCTCAATTTGTAAAATGCTCAAAACAAAAAAAAAACAAACAACCTACATTTTCACATTTTTACCTTCCCTCACCTCAAAGGAGCAAATGTCTACTTTCTGGGACCCCAGATAGAAATAAAGTAAATCATAAAATAGTTATAGTGAATACACCTAAAAATACTGAGTCATGCAAACTAATTCATGAGTGATGTGGGGAAGAAGAGAAACAGTCTCACAATAATTCTGTGGAATCTTGCACAATCTTCCACTTTCTTGGACAATTGCTACGTGGACTGGCATGTACTCCAAGGAAGGCCTACAGAGTGTACTATACCCTCATCTCTTAGAGTCTTCTGGCAAATAAGACATTTACTCCCATCTTTATGTATATTCATCTCCAGCAGCAGAATATATAGTCACTCCCAACCCCACCTCCTTATTATGCAAAAATTGGGATTTTCAAATGGCCGAACCACTAGTAGATACCAGATGCATGTACTACCACAGAAATCGAAGGTCCTTGGAGACAACACTGAGTGAGCAGCTGGTATTTTTCTGGACAGTGAAGTCCGAGTCTCTCCCAATTTATATGATGCTCTAGGAATATGAGACACTTCCTCATCTTTTGCAATTTTGTGAATTTAAGGAGATAATTCATTTATCAAAGACCATTAAAATAAAGAAAAAGATAAATTGTCCCTTTTTCCCAATCTTTTCCTTCTGTAAAGCCAACATTTTTCACAAGACTGTGCTATGGCCAATTGGGTAAATAGCAGGGCAGATATTTTTGTTTTTAAATAATTGTTACGTGTTGCAGTAACCCACTAAAAACAACAAGAACAACTCTCAAAGATCCAAAATCTCCTATGGTGATGGGATTTCAGTAACTAACGGAGCACTGAATAATTTTTCTCTGCCTGTCTTTGTTTGTGCTGCTATAATAAAATACCACAGACGGAGTAGTTTATAAACAACAGAAATTGATTTCTCATAGTTCTGGACTCTGGGAAGTACAAGATGAAGGCATCAGCAGGTTCAGTTTTCCGGTGAGAGCTGCATCCTCCAGAGGGAAGGAACTCTGTCTTCACATGGCAAAAGGCAGAAGAGCAAGAGATCAAAAGCTGTGTGAAGCCTTTTTTATAAGGATCTTAATCTCACTCAAGAGGAAGGAGCTCTCATGGCCTAATCATCTCTTGAAGACTCCACCTTTTAATACAATCACACTGGAAATACCAGAATTTTAGAAGGTATACATTCAAGCCTAGCACTGCCCCGGACCCTCAAAATTCATGTCCTTCTCAAATACAAAATACATTCATTCCATCCCAATTGCTGCAAAAAGTCATTCCAGCATCAACTTTAAAATCTAAAGTCTAGAGTCTCATCTAGATATCATCCTGAGGCAAACTGCTCTCCAACTATGAACCTGTGAAATCAAACAAGTTATGTGCTTTCAAAATACAATGGTGAAATAGGCATGGACATTCTCATTACAAAAGTAAGAAATAGGCAAGAAGAAAGGGGGTAACAGGTTCTAAATAAGACTAAACCTCGACAGGGCAAACAACATGAAATATTAAGAATTCAGAATAATCTTCTTTGATTCCATGTCTCAACTTCCAGACCCCATGGCTTTGCTGGGCACTGTCTATGCTATAGTTCTCATGGGTTAGAGTTACGTGCCTGTGACTCTCCCAGAATGGTATTGCACCCTGGTAGCTCTACAAGGTAAATATTGCCCTAGTGGGGGCTCTCTGTGGTGACACCCTCCCCTAAATTTTGCTGGGCATTGCCCTAGTGGGGACACTTTTTGGCAGCCCCACCTCTGTGACAAGTCTCTGCTTTGTCTTCGAGGCTGTTTGAGAAATCCTTTGAAATCTAGGTGGAGGAAAACATGCCTCCGCAGCTTTTGCACTCTGCAGAGCCTGCAGAATTAGCACCTTGTGAATGCTGTGAAGGTTTACAGCGTATTGTTCCCTCTGGAGCAGTGGCCTGATACCCACTTGGGCCCACCTGAGCCAAAACCAGGGCAACTGAGGAGCACTGCACTGGAATTTGGGGAGCAGAGACTTGAGACAGCCCTGGGTAGCAAGCTCTGAGGTCTGGTGCCCTGGGCCTGTCCCTCAGAACAATTCTGCCCGCAAGTCCCCAGCACCCTGGCCCTGTGATGGGTGTAGCATCCCTGAAGATCTCTAAAATGTCTATGGGGTCATTCTTCTATTGTTTTGAGGAACAGCACCTGGCTTCCTTCTCCTTATCAAATGGTCACTTGGCCACATCCTTGATTTTCTCTCCCAAACATACCTTTTCATTCTTTACTTGGCCAAGCTGAGAATTTTCCAATTCTTTAAAATCTGTTTCTCTTTTGCTTATAAATTCCATCTTTATTTTTCTCTTCTTACATTTTATTATAAGCAGTTAAAAGAAGACATGCTGTCCCCTGTACACTGTTGCTTAGAGATTTCTTCTACCAAATATCCTAGTTCATCACTCTTAAGTTCTGCCTTCCACAAAGCCCTAGGACATGAACATAACTCAGCAAAGTTCTTTGCCACTGTGTAACAATGATGGCCTTTCCTCCAGTTTCCAATATGATATTCCTCATTTCCATCTAAGACCTCATCAGAATGCCCTTTACTGTCATGACCACTTAAGTAACCTCTAAGATCCATGAGGCTTTCTCTACAGTTCTTCTCTTCTTCTGAGCCCTCACCAGAACTGCCCTTAGCTTGTTCACAGCACCACAGGCTTTTTCTAGCATTCATTTCAAAACTGTCCCAGCCTCTACTATTCTTTTAGGTATTTGGTAAAGCAATACCTCACTTCTTCATACTAATTTCTGTCTTGGTCCATTTTTGGTTCTATAACAAAATACCACTGACTGAGTAATTTATAAAGAACAGAAATTTATTTCTCTTAGTTCTGGAGCCTGGGAAGTCCAAGATCAAGGCACTGACAGGTTTGGTTGTCTGGTGAGGGCTGCATCTTCCAGAGAGGAGGCATGCTGCGTCTTCATACGGTAGAAGGTAGAAGGGAAAGAGATCAAATGCTATAGGAAGCCACTTTTATAAAGGCCTTAACTCTATTCAAGGTGCAGGGGGGCCCTCATGACTTAATCACTTTTTAAAGGCTCAACCTCTTAATACTGTCACATTGGCAACACTTTAACTTTGGAAGGGACACATTTAAACCATAGCACTGACTACACCTTGTTTTAGTGTCTCATTTAAGGAGTTGGATTCAAATTGCTCATTTCCCATCAGTACTGCTTAAGATCAGTAAGTATTGCATTCCATTGTATTTCAGAAAACAATCCAGTTTGGATGTTATTTCAAGCCTAGGCTTCTTAACAGGTGCTAATTCTTTCAGGGTTCTGTGACATTATTTAGCACACAAATAAATTGGCACAATATTGGCTTCAGTAGCAAAAGAATGTGGAGCAATAGCTCAGCAATATGAACATTTCTGATCAATATATAATAAGAGTTTTTATTTGCACTATTAAGAATATAAAAAATTATTTTATATATAATTATATGAAAATCGATATATAAAACATCCCTGAAAGTTCTTTAAAAGGTACCTATCAACCCATATAAATAATTTTTTATCCATAATATTTATACATTTTAACAGCAAACATAGAGGGTACACTTAGCATGAGTTTCTTCATTACACTCTGGATTTTTTCATTTATAGCTTGAGTCTAAATATGGTAATAATAATAAGGCCTCTTTACTCAATACCAGTTGCTTCTTTTGGAAAGCACAGAAAGTCTCCAGAGTTCCTATGGCCCCAAGTAAAGGGATATTGACATTGGAGAAGGGCAAGACCTTTCGAGCTCATCAAGCAAGGGTCAAACCAAGCAGTGAGATACCGAATTCACAGAATCGGTCACAGTTATGGATAGAGGCCACTGGGAGACACACTTTTGAACGCTACCCCAAGAAAGTCACACACACCACCTATAAAGGAGACCAGAAGTCCATATAACCAAAGTAGAGATATCTGTCTCCCTCTTCCTCAACCACACCTCTCTCAACAGAGAATCTAGGCCTTAAATAAGGAGAGAGAGAAAATATATCTGATCCAAGCTGTAACTCCTCTCTTCTGAGCCTCTTTAATCATAGTCTCTATCAGTAACAGGGAAGGTTTTCTCTAATTTTTATAACCAAAATTGACCAGTGAGTTATAAAATCATTCAACATATTAAGATATAGTAAAGGGGATGGGGATGTAATATAGCAGAGTTGAAAGCAATGATAAGGAAAAAATGCTATTTTCTTAAATTGAAAGAGAAAATGTTATGTCATAATTAAGAATACTGCAACAGATATTGGAGACAGTTTGCCTGAGTTAAAATCCCAGTTTGCAATTTACAAGCTCCGTGATCATGAACAATTTACTGAACATCTTGGTATCTTAGTTTTTTATCTTGATTTTGAAAATGGAGATAACACTAGTACCAACCACATAGGGTTGGCATGAGGATGAGACAAGCTAAAATATAATACGTCAAGTGGGAAGCATGAAGTAGGTGCTATGTAAGTATCACCTTCTATGTTGGTATTCCATTAACTGGTTACATTTGACTAATTTTAAGGCTCAACTCTATATTTGAAAATAATTAAACTGAATTCTTTCATTTGTGTTTGTATGGTATTCTTTATACATTACTATAATTTTTGAGAAAGAAAAATATCCCACTAACTATTAACAGCTATTGGTTTTCCTTCCAATTGATCCAGTAAGGGACATTCTTATTATAGTAATTTTATTGGATTGTACTAAATATAAATTGGATTAGAAGTTTTCATTTTTAAAAAATATCAGTTTCTACCATAAAAGCTTATCTTCCCTTTACAAATTCTTGAGACAATTAAATCATAGCTAAAACTAAAAGATCACATCATTTTTATTATCATAATACATAGATATGCTTGCTGTCTTATTAAATCAGATATATGTATATATGATTATATATGTGTATATATACACACATACACATACTATATATGTTCTTTTAAATCATACATTTACTGATTTTCTGCAGTATATCAACAAATATCTTGGATTTAAATGGAATAAAATTTTATTTTTATTAATACCCTGAATATTTTATGAGAAAATAATTAAAAGCTCATTTCTCATATATAATATTTTAACATTCCTTTTAACTTTTCCTCTAATTTGTTATTTGTTCTTGCAATATCTGGGATACCAACTAAATTGAAAAACCAGAAGTTTGTTCTAGTTCAGACTGCAAGATAAGTATAATGCTAAAAATATATTCTAGCACTTTTCTAGTGCTTTATATAAGTACATATTTTAACCCCCAAATATAGGAAAGTAGGTTATGACTGAGAGAAGGGGCAGTCCAAATGACATGCTTCAGCATCTGTCAGTTTTGGGGCATCAAACAGCTACGTGGTGGTGATACCAATGCTATCCCATCCTCTGTTTGATTAAAGGAAGGAGGAAATTTTCAGCAACCCTGAGTTTATTTAGTTACAGAAAGTTTAGTGAACTTTAGTTAATGTTAAGGCCTGTTAACAACAGGAAGAATCCAGATTTCTGCCACTGAGAATTGGGGAAGCCTGGTGACATTAATAAGATCCAGATCCCCTGGCCAAACAACTGTGATCTTCCTTATCCACTGTCCCACCGGGTGAGTTTGTTAAAGCTTTTCATCTCCTTTCAGTGGTTTTCCCTCCTCCCCCATCTCTGATCTGCAACAAGAGAAGGGGAAAGGGAAAATAAGAGTAGAAACCACCAGAAATTACTGTTTTAATTTAGCATTAGCAGGAATTTGTAAACCACCACTAAGCAGATAAAGCTAAGAGCTACTAACTACAAACATAACCAAACAATAACCTCTGTGACTGTTTAATGGAGACCTTGATTAGAAACACAGAAACCAGGAGCCTTCACTGGAAACCAGGGAGCAATAATGTATTCAGAGAGAAAGGCTAATGGGGCTTGAGCACAAAATCAGCATTCTGGAAAGAAAAGAGAATGAAAAACAGGTAATCAATCAGATATAGAAGGAGTTAGAATTAATACAGCAATTTGAAATTGGCTGTAAAGTATTGACACTGAATTATTATCCTGAAGTTAGTAAAGTAACCCACTGGAATAAAGAATTATACATTTAGGAACATTCACCTACATTCATTTTGCAAGGTTGCCTACAGATATAGGTAGATTTCTGGTCATCGTTTTTGTCTCAAATGTAGTTTATTGTTTAGAACTGCATGAGTTATCAAAGAAACTCCTCAGAGTATAGAATTTCATGTTGCAGTCAGTTCATAGTAGCCTATTTTGCATATTTATTTGTTTCCGAAGGCTTGTCCATGCATCCAAAGAACATTAAAGTATACTATGGAATTACAGATATCATTTTCTATGTCAGTAGTTGTAAATTTTGTCCACTAACATCAAATGTCTGCTATAGTGTGGGGTTGAAGTGTCTCTTACATTACCTAGGCACAAGTCTTTTCTCATATTTAATTTTTTGGTTTACAAATGTTTATTTGGAAAATACTGTAACATCTCACTCTTCCTCGTAATAATCAAAGTTAATGCTACAGAAGTTATCCATTTTATCGAGCCAGTACTCTATACCTGCAGTCCCCAGACAGGGGCCTCAGCCTAATGCCGGTCCATGGCCTGTTAGAAAAAGAGGGTGGTGCATCACCGCCTGAGCTCCGCCTTGCCACCATGGAAAAATTGCCTTCCATGAAATCAGTACCTGGTGTCAAAAAGGCTGGGGACCAATGCTCTATAGTATGTTGTTGTCCAATAGAGTGGTACATTAGCCACATGCTTTTAAAATTTAAATTAATTAAATATAAATTCAGTTCCTCATTTGAACTAGCCATATTTCAAGTCCTAGAACAAAGCCAAATGTGGCCACTGGCTAGTATTTTGGGACATATAGACATAGAGCATCATTGCAAAAAATTCTCTTGGACAGTGCTATATAGTAAGTCAAAACTTACAAGAGAATCGTATATGTGTAGAAAAGATATAAGTCCAATAAATAGAAAAATACACTTCCCCTTTATGTCATTATTTTCAAAGATTTATCTAAATGATAAGGATTCCTAAAAGAGCATATTTCCCACACTAAAATTGTATACCATATCTTATCCATGCAGCTTCCCCATTTTATGTGATTATGGTCCAAAAAGTAAAATTTAAAGTGATCAATTCATGTAAAATGACAAAACCAATAAAACTTTAAAATAGCATTTAAATTTCAAGGATGCAACAAAATTAAGACTTTTTAGGCAGGTTATTTTGAAGCGTAATGTTTTCAAAACAATCAGATTAAATTAGAATAGACCTAAATATGCCACATATATAAAATAGAAGCAGCTGTTTATTAGTTACATGATTGATATTATGGAAAAATTAAATAAATATTCACCAAATCATTGGTTTGAGTATTTCAATTTTTTAAAATATCAGTGCTAAATAGGTATAAAATGTTTCAAAATATTAATTCTCAACGATGTGTTTTTACACAGAAGCCAAAGATAAACTAGTTAATTTGATCTCCAGGAATTAAGAGTTTTCAGTATTATTGACAACAGTATCAGCAGGGTACCTCTTTTGAATCCCCATGGCGACATGAATGATAACAGTAAGTACAATTTCTATTTGTCAAAAAGCTATTGGATCTGATTTTTCTCTTAAGATAGTGACTTGTTAAAAAAATGTATATAAAATTATATGTATACGTATATTATAAATATAATCAGAGTTTTCACACATACTGTTCAAAGAAAACACTCTTTCTTTGAATATGTCTGGTAGCATTTCAAGCAAAGTTTAGCCTAAATGTATGAGGAGTTAATCTGATGCCTGTAGCTTAGCACCTTTGTACTATGGTAGTGGAAAGGGACAGATCGCTTAGTGGTTTCAGATGTTAGACTTTAATGAACTAGGATGGGTTTTCTTAGCATGACACTAGTTTATCTAGCTTATTAGCTTTGTAGTTTAAAAATTTATTATTCTTTTGTGTCTGCAAGCATTTTCATGACTTTTCTTCCTTCTGAAAAATGTGCTACATAGGAAGTAGTCCATTAAATAACCACTTAATTGCTAGAATTAGCTCATTCAATCATGATTCAATTTCTTTTAAATGTATTTCTTTAAGGAAATTAAGGAATCCAAACATGCAGGCTTATGTCAATTTTCATTAGAAGCTCTCAGCAATTAATGGATAAATGCTTCATAGAACTCAGCTGATGAGTGAAGGAGACTATGCATTTCAAGTACCTTTAAATGTAAAACTATTTCTAACATTTCTTATGATATGTAGTCTCAGTTACTGTATGTTAGTTTTTTCAAATAGTTTTTAAGTTTTCAATTAGTCATACTTTGAGCAACCCAAATAGTAAAATTTTAATAACATGAAACAAATATTTAATTTCTCTGGATCCAAATGCATGGTCAGGCTACACAAATTATCTGCCAGTTTTATAGCAGTCTTGTGAGAAATCTCAGACTCATTGGAATGCTTATAACCCCAGTCTGATGTGTTTCTTATGCCTGAATTGACTTCTTTTCTTTTTTTTTTTTTTTTAATTTACCATGTGTGGCCTGCCTGGAGTACAGCTAGTTGGAATGGACGTGAGAAGTAAGACAAAGCAACCATCCTGCAAGGAAGTTATAAGGGAGACTCTGACCAATGTGTCTATCTACCCTGGAGGTGACTAGCCAGACCAACTGGAACCTCTTTTTCCCAGTTATGAGAAAGAGAAAAAGAAAAGAGAGATCAGTTAGTTAGCAATTGAGTAAACAGGATGAATAAAGATGGAGAAGTGGCCCAATGCTTTTGCAATAGCTAATGGAATTGCTGTTGAGTCACCAGACCTGCTCTTAAATTAGGAATCCTAATTTTTTTTAAACTAAATAGCAGTGAAAATATGTTACAGTTGTCTGTGATGCCTCATTGAGACTTACAAGACAATTTTTTCTGCCTTTCTATACTATCTTTCCAAGAAAATCTCTGTTTATTAAACAAACTGAATTTATTCTTATAACTTGACATTGGAAACACTTTCCATCAATTAAAATTGCTCTAATCAGTGGTGAAGAGAACTGAATAGAAGATATAATGTTAAGTATTAGGTTCTTGCAAAGTGATAATCTTACAAATTGGTTTGTGAATTATCTTTCCCTTTTGGATTCAGCTATAACTTGCAAAGAGCAAAATAAAGGGTGGAAATGTTATCAGTGTCTCCAGATATGTTCATCCTTCATTATAATTATATCTACAGATTAACATGCACAATGAACCCATTAACTATTTCATTTGATATAATTCGGCATCAAAATGGGCTCACCCAACAGCAGTAAAATCAAATAGAAGGGTCTTTTCTTTTTTCACAATCTCATGTAGTTTATGTAGGAAAAAAATTGTTGTTTCTTTAGAGCCCTTCCCAAACAACTTTGACAATTTTATCTAGTCAGTTGTTCCTCTATCATAAGTTCAAAATGAGGAAGAAACACCAGTAGTTATTAGTGATTAGCTAAAAATATGCATGTCATGATAATAGAGGAAGCATAGATCCATTTGTCTCAATCTTCTATATACAATTGCTGATCTGACTCCCTGTCTGTCCTTGGAGAACACAAAAAATCACCTTGGACCCTCATTAGAATGTGTTTTTCTTTGCCCCAATAAAAATAGTTGAACTCTTCACTTACACACACCTTCCAAAAACAGTAATGACTTTGGATAAAATCATTCCTCACACTTTCATAATTAATTTGAGGTCTGGGTGCAGAAAGGGAAAAAAGTTCAGTGTTAAATATTGTAAGACTTCCGCAGTTTTATATGTAACATCAGAAAAAAAGGAACTCCTACACAAGGCTATTCTCATGGTTTTCATTATCACATAGAGTTAATCAAAAACAGTTCAACCTCAGGCAAATATCCCCAGGATAAAAGTATTAACGAGGAATAAAGCTTCGTATTCACTTGGATACCAATTAACCTTGAGAAAGCTCAAATCAGAGCAAAATTCGACATATGTTCTCTGAAACATTTTCCCCCAATATCAATGAATGTAAAGTTGATAATATATACATTATATATTATCAACCCTAGATTAGATATTATCAACCCTACACTGTGGTATATCAATACCAAACCAGCAAGTGCCTGTCCTCACTATGTACTTTGGACACATGAAGCTTTTTAAATGTATACTTGCATAATTTAATGCATGGCACATTGATTTTATCATGAAAAAGCATGCTAAAATGCAATATGCTATTGTTTAAAAATGTTAAGGGCTAAAGCACTGCATACAGTATGCAGTTCAGATGGCAAATTATCAAGGCACAGAACTAGAAAAAAAATTTTTAAGTGTTGTTTGGGTTTCTCAGTCACGAAGCTTCATAGCTTGCTTTTACCTTTCAGCACTAGCAGGGATTAAAATGTAATGAAAGCAATTAGGATAGCTGAGAAATAGGATTTGTTACAGGACTGCTGCTCTTTTAAAAACATCCTTATTCTTGCTAAAATGTCCTCGGCTATTTAAGTTCTTGTGTTGCACTAATTAATAATGAATAAAGCACATTAAAGCACATTACCTAACTTCATATTGCTTGCAAGCTAATATACACATATATTATTTACATATAGTATACATCTTTCTGCTATTTAAGTTTTGCAGGACAAGGAATAACCAGTGACCTAATTTTCAAAATGTGTTTATGTGTCATGTGTAACTGATAAAAAAAACTAGTTAAAGTATAGACGAATACCAAAAAAGCAAATACAATTTTGTTAATTAAAACGTTAGTCATCCAACTATGCCAAATCACATTTTAATCAAATAAACCCAGACCTTACCATTAAAGACAAGTACTTCAATTGCAGAATTTTAAATAACTTAATTGTATATGGAAAATGTGGCTTGAAAATATAAACACAATTAAGACAATTTATTTTAGTCTTTTTGGTCAGTCTACTTACTTAGAAGGATAAAAGTCTTACATGTATTTGAGATTAGATACAGCATTAATTTGCAGCTCTTTGTCACAATGTCCCAATAAGTGTTCTTGATTGTTCTTGCACAATAAACAACATTGTCCTCCCTCCAGTTTTTTTTTTAAATGTTGTTTATGTTGGTTATGAATGCCTTTAGAAGTTGCTAGAATCTCCAATAGCAATAAAATCTTTAAAACAATATTCACCTCGTAACTCAGTGATCACATATTTCACTTATTTGTTCTGAACTCTAAAAAAAAAAAAAAAGCCTGAAAAGCCGGCAGTCCTCCAGCAGCTACAAACATCATCAATTGACTTTTCTGGAACCAGGGCTCATATTAACAAAATGTAAATTAGATAACAGTTATTAGTGTTATAAAAACAACATTGGGATGAGCCTAGCAGTAATATGCCAGTAACATGAAAGATGTGTTGTTTTGGTTTGGGATTTATCTAGGTTTTTAATCAGGCTCAGCCAACTTGAGCAAATAGTTCTTGTGGGCAACCCTTATGGTTTTGCTTGTTTGTTTGATTTGTGTTTTAGGGTTCTTTTTTCCTTATTTGATCACCGAGGCACACACAAACATTAGTCTCAAGCGAAAGCCCTAAAAGTAAACCATTCTTTAGCTGGTGAAATTCTAATCTCGTTTTATTATGTTGTCAATGAGCTGCTGAGATTCGCCTTGGCTTGTTAACATGATAGCAGACAGATGAGAAGAAATAAAAAGTACTGGCCTGTGAAAGCCAAATCAAAGAGCCAGATTGAGGAGATTCTCGAGTTACTCAGGTGAGGCCCTCAGAGCCTCGCTAGTGACCCAGCTAATGGTCAGAATGCTGTAGGTTCCGTTTGGACGATCCAAATGTTAAAACATGGTATTCAAATGTCTGCATAAATGGCTGAGAATTTGCCTTTTCTTTGTAAGCTTACTATACAATAAACAAAAGACTGGTATTTGATACTAACCAAACATAGAGAAGGAACAGACAGTAACACTGGATGAATGTATTCAAGACACAAATCTTTATGTGGCATTGGAAGGACTTGAGGGTCCTACATTTCTCTATCAGATTTTTAATTGTCCTTGGGTATAAGTCTATTGCCATTTACCAAAAAGCATACTCATTTCCATAAACATCTAACAATATAAATTACCTGAGAATGGGATCATGCTTTCATACAGTGAAATCTGAATAAAATAAGAGAAGGTTGCTGCTTTTTTTTAAATGACTGTAGAATTTAAGAGAAAGGGTACTTGACAATACTGTTTGAAGAAATATTTTAAGTGTTGTAAAAACACTAGTATTGTGTATAAGAGCATTTAATTCTACAGACTGATAATTCTTTTTTGTTTTCTCTTGTAGAATAACTGCTTACTAGACATTAAAGCTTTTTTGCCAGCTGCCAATTAAATAAGTACACCTTAATTTTAAAGTGAACAATAAAGCCAACAATTTTTTGTTCTATAGCTCTTTTCCTCTTACTTAGGTTTACATGTGACTTTATAATTTCCTTCCTGTGAAAGATTTTAACTTTCAAATGGAAGGTTTACTTTGAAAGTCCATGATAATTAATGCATAATCATCAAATTTCAATATTAAATTTTGTTTCATATGCTTATTTACAACTTTTAGACTAAGAAAGCAGGCTGTGAAATACCAAGTCTTGACTAGTAGTGCCACCTAGCATCACAAAGAAAAAGTTGTTCAACTACTTGGCAAAGCATTGGAAAATGTATCAAATCATCTAGTACACACTCTCCATTTTCCAGAGAAAAGTAAGTAGACATAATTCAATTAGCAGAAATGTACACCAGTCCTATATTTTTGGAGGTACTTTACCATATATTATGAATTTCAGTGTTTTAAGGAAGATGTTATTATGAGAGGTAACAATGAGGTAGAATTTCTGGTTTGCTAGCTATGATGCCACCATTTTTTCCTTCAATTTGAGAAAACATTGGAATTCAAGTGAATAAAAATAATGTTCATGTACTGAAATATGGGCTATGAACAATTTATAGAATAAAAATCAAGTCATTCACAAACTTCAGTATTTTGAGTAACAACTTATGACACCTAACAACTGGACTGGTTGAGACCTGATAATGTTTGAGGTAATAAGTTTAGAAACTTTGGGGTACAGTATAATGCTAATAAAGATGTCACAGATTCAATCCAGGATGGAACTGAGGACAGTTATTCTAACCATCTCTGTTAAGATGTGTATCTTACTGGTGATAAGCAGTAGAGGGTAGAGGACTCATGGCAGATACATTTCTTTCACAATTTCAGTGGATTCAGCTGTGTAACACAGTGGGTACTTGAATAACATCATTTTGTTCAAGATCACTTTATTATAATGTCAATGAAAAAAAAATAATTGATTCCTGACCAGGGCCACTGTGGCTGTGAAGTTTGCATGCTGTCCCCATGTCTATGTGGGTTTTCTCCAAGTCCTCTGGTTTTCTCCTACATCCCAAAAATGTGTACTTGAGGTGAATCGGTGTGTCTCCATAGTCCCAGTGGGAGTGAGTGTGGGAGTGTGTGTGAGTACACCCTGTGGTCAGATGGCTTGTGCCCTGAGCTACCGGGTAAGTTCGGGCCACCCACTAGGCAACAGTATGTCTAAAGACAAGCAAAGCCAGGCATGGTGGCTCAAAGTGCTAGTGTAATCCTAGTACTTTGAGAGGCTGAGGCAAGAGGATAGCTTGAGACCAGGAGTCCAAGACCAGCCAGAGCAACATACCAAGACTCCATCTCAATAAAAAATAAAAATAAATAAATAAATAAATAAAAATGAGCCATGTATAAAGTTCCAAACATACTAGACTTCAGCAAAAGTAACCTTAGATTCTTATGTTCTAGGAGGCAAGATGGCATAATGGCAAAGAGCATGCTTCTGGAGGCTCTCTGCCTCACCACTTGTTAGCTATGTAGTGTTGGGTAAGTTATATCATTTGTCTAAGACTCAGTTTCCTCATCTGTAAAGTAGACAACAAGTATAATGTTCAGGTCTAATGCAGGATAATGGTGAATACTGTATGAAAGGAAAGCACTCAGCATTCCTATTACATAAACATCCAATAAAAATGTGTTCTTATTACTAATTATGTTATGATTGTACCTCTCTTCTCTGGTTAGATTTGTTCAGGAACTAGATGGGTCTGGTCTGTAGGTACAAAGTCTTAAGAGTTCCAACTAAGCATAGCTAGTGAAGCCAAGCACCCACCACTAATATGCAAACATATTGTTCTTGGCCTAATGAAACTGAGTAACACTGATATAATAATATAGGGGCATTTGTCACTGATGGACAAAAGGATATTACATATTTTTTATGTAACATTCATATATATTAACAAATTTAAAAATGTCATCTGTTTATTTAATCCTTTTACCAAACTTTAGATTTCAGTTTGACACAATATATCATTAGCTGACATGAACAATGTTTGTCACTAGTTACCATTTTTCCCCCTAAAATACAGGTTTTGATGTCAGAAAAATGAAATACTTCTCAAATGTGTAATCCAAGTTTAAGGTAGTCATAAGAACTACTGCCATTATGACAACTATTACTCTTCCTCCTTTTTAACTTTACTCAGATTCTGAGTTACGGATAATTACAAAGAAGCTTGGTGAAGTTAGATAGAGGAAGAGGAAGGTTTCATTTTTCAACTTCTAAGTGAAAAAATAAGCACTGCAACATCATGGAAGGGAAAAGATTCTGCCCTGGAGGAGAGTGCCAGGAGCTCAGCTTACTTCTTTTGTTTCCATGGTTGTCTTTGTTCTCGAGATGTTCAAGCATCTGATATATTAATATTAACAAAAACACTTTATTTGCAAGTCAGATTAGTTCTGGTTTATTAAGCACACCAACAGTTCTGATTTTCAGTGGCTGAGACTATCAGTGATTTTTGTGAGGGGCCTCCAGATTTAGACTGAGGGAGAGTGGCCATTATAAGTCTTGGGGAGCTGAGGATAGGAGGGAGAGGCACAGATTTAAATATCACCAGCAGATATTCCAGAATATGAGAATCCCTTGTCCCAATCCTCCCCTTCCACGATCTTAATTGCATGAATGGAATATAAATAGCATGAGAATATATAGTTTACCTTAATAATGGGAAGTCATTTGAAATATGGGACTCTTTTTCTAGGCCCTATAGGGCAGGCATGAAAGTAAGCCCTCACATTTGGAAGTAAGAGCATTGAAAGCTGATGTGCTTAGTTTCACAAAGTACCAATTGCTTTCTAGTATTATTCTCCCTTTTCCAACCTCTCTGCTGAGAACATATAAAAAGAACGATAACAGACTCATTCTAGGTGAGTGGCCTGCTTGGATGGTATTTTGAAAATTTTAGATATCTTCCACCTGACAGCAGGAAAGCTCAAGGATGTATGCCTGCAGTGGAGAGCCACAAAAGCAAATATGACTCCATCATTTTCCCACTATAAAGAGTCACTATGAATAAAGTAAACTCTGATAGTAGCTCAAGTTAGAAGGTTCTTTTGACTGATTTCTTAATGACCTTGTACCTGTGTTGGTAGTTCTGGAAGCCTGCAGATGCATAACAGGAGATTTCAGAGAGCAGTAGTGAAACAGGATGACATATCTTATGTGGGTGGCATATAAATTCATGCAAAATTTGTAGAGTTCACATAATTCTAAGCAATTTTTTTCAAAAATTTATTTCAGATTGTGAAATAGCTGAAGACAGTACATGACTTTTTTCTCTAAACTTTGTAATCACACTTTCAATTAACTTTTTATGATAGATTAAACTACTGGCCTCCAAATTTCCTCCTTCCCTTATCTATACACTTTGGCATGTAATTTTGCAGTTGCTCCCACTAGAGGTGGTGTATTTTCATACCCTATGGCTTGGCTTTGAGCTTAGCCATATGACTTGCTTTGATCAATGGAATGTGGACAGAAGTAAATTCTTTTATACATGTTCAGCTTGGGCTAGCACCATGACAAGAGTATACATAAGCCAGGCCACCAATCCAAAAAGGATGGGAAGCACACAGAGGAAACCTGAACCTACCCAATGGCTTGGTGGCCAAGCCTCATGTTGAGGCCAAGGTAACTTTCCCTTCTCCCTTAGAAGTTTCACTGAAAAATCAACTCACAATAAGGCAGATTAATAAGAAAAAAGGCATACAAATGTATTTGATCATAGTTTCACATGGCACGGGAGCCTTCAGAATGAAGACCCAACCCCCTAGTGGTGTGCAAAACCTTACATAACATGTGGAGGTTACAAAAGAAATGGGGAGTTAGATCTTGACAAAATGAGTTATGGGACAGGGGAGAAGAATTCTGTCGAGGGACAATAGACGATTACTAGTCAGAATTCAATGGGCTCAAAGAACATACAATTGCCTGGGACAGAGTCTGTTGGGCTCACAGAGTAGACAATGATTTGTGACAAAAGTCTGTCCAGGTTTGTTGACAGACTTTAGTCTTCCTTCCTGTGATATGGATTCAGTTAATGAAAACTCTTTGGAAGGGACCAGAATTGTTTTCTTCTTTGGTAGATCTGGACTTTAGGCAGATAAGGGAGCTTCAGCTTGTGCTTCAGGAGAGGTGAAGGATTCAGAGAAAGGGGGAAGGGGGACAATTGTTCTCCTTGGTGGGTCTGTCCTATCCAGTCTTTATGTAGATAGGAAAGAGTCTCTTCTACCCTCTGTTAGTTAATCCCTAAAGACCTTTAACTCAAAATATTCATTATACCAAGGAGCCATATTTTGAGGTGAAGTTCCCTGCACTGCTTCACTCACTAAGCCCAGATGAGATCAGTTTAACCTCAGCTGATTTACAGATATGGGAGGAAAAAATAGTTGCCATTTTATGTCATGGAGTTTTGGAGCATCTTGGAAGCAGCACTAACTGATACACTTTTTCTCATAGTTCCCATTTTTTAACCTTTTATGTCTCCTTTAATTTCTCTCCACTTTCCTCATGTTTAAGATTCAACATCATAATCTTTTAGAGCTGAAACAATTTAAATCAAGCCAATGGTTTATTAAGGTTTTGTTTTTGTTATTTTGTTTAGTTTGACTAAGAGATACACTATCATTATAAAAACATTAGTGCACCACTATTGCACAGATAAATAATGTTTAAAATCATATTATAATTATCAATATCAATATTGCCTGTATGTATAAAATGTTATGTTTTTCAGTTTAATATGCTTATTTTTTTATACAAAGCTGTCACCAATGGATACTACATATGTATACAGGATATTACTAAGTTAAGAGATTCATCATAGTTTTTTTTAGTTAATTAAAACAATCTTAGAATTATATAATTTGAGTAATATTACAGAACAATTTGATTATTGTAAGAAAGGCAATTAAATATCAGATAAGGAATTCATCCAAATACTTAGTTTTTAAGGAAAAGTAAGAAAACTAAAGCAAGTAAAAAAGCAATGTAATTCCTAAGGAAAACATAGCAATTAATCATAATTTAGTTTTATTTGATGCAAGCCTTAAATTATATAGTTTCACTATCTCATAAGTTTTCAAAAACTTATAATCCACATGATTTTCTAAACTTCATTTATTCAAACTTTTTTTATAAACATACTATTTGTCATACTTTATGTATCTTTTTTTACATTTTCTGACATTTTGCATATTCATCTTTTTATATTCTTTATTATACCTTTAAATTCTACACATATTTCTTATAGGATATTTTATGGATAATTAAAAAGAAAGCAGAAATCTCACTTCCTTGTTTCTAGTTCTCATGTACTCCTTTCTAAAATACTGTTTTAAATCTCCTAAACATTCTGTGAGCCTACAGTCTCATAATTTTCTGAAGCATATTCCACCTTGCCAACAGAGTTGCATTCTAAAACAATAATGTGATCAAGTCAGTTTTGGGTTTAAATTTTTAAATGACTTCCCCATTGCCTCTGGGATGAAGTTGAAATCTTTGACTTTGTTAACCAAAAAAAAAAAAAAAAGGATTATTTCATCCTACCTAACTTCCCAACCTTATGCTCTACCACTTTCTCCTCAATAAAGCATTCAAATGGCAATTGAAAATAATATTTCAAAAGAAACAATATAGGTTTGGGAACAGTAAGTGAATATCTTCTTAAATTATATCCTCAATTAAATGATCTATACAGGGTAGAGGAAAATTTCTAGTAATATGAAGCAAGACTTCATTGACAACTTTATTTAAAAAGTTACTTGAAAGATATCATTGCAAACTGCACATGATGAAAAACAGGAAAATTTAGTGACCATAATGGATGATTAAAAGATAAATATTAACTTAAAGGAATTTGAAGCAATGGATATAATCTAAGAGTGATAAATGTATTCATAGATCCAAAAACAAAGAAGGTAATTTACAAATATAGAGTGAGGGAGAACTCGCAGTACACACATGTGAATAAAGTTTAGCTGTTTTAGTTGACAGCTAATTTTAACATCTGTAGAACACTTTATGTATTGGCCTGTCTTTATACTAGACATTGAGGTAAAAGGTAGAATAAGTGATCAAGCAGCTTTCAGTCTTGAAAGCAAATTATGAAACTAAATGTTATATAATTTCTTAATAATCAAATTTATTCTTTGCTTACATTAAGAGAAATATATCAGAAACTTGAGAGGGTTATTATATTTGTATTGTATTGTATTGTATTATTAAAGAATAATGCAGATAAACTGAAGTCAATCCAGAGAAGTAAAACCAGGATTATGAGGAGAATTTAAGTGATATATTAAGAATTAAGGATGTTTAATTTACAGAAGTGAAAACTGGATGGATGCTCAGAAATAATAATAATAATGCTGGTAATGATAACATAAGGGAACAAAAATAATTAACCCCAATTGAACATTACCTGTGCACCACACATTCCACTACATCAAACTTATGTAATTCTATCCTAAAAGGTTTGTTCTTTTTTTAAATTCTGTTTTGTAAATGAAGAAATAAAGTTTGTTAGGTCTAATAATTCCTTCAAGGTCACTAAATTATGAGTAGAAACTTCAAACCTAGGTCTGTCTAATTCCAGAACTTGAGTTACTAACCATAATACTGCCTAATGTTATGATCTGGTGTCTTTGATTATCTAGGCAACCAATATGTTTTTAAATGATTATAATTATTCTATAATAGGGTATCATATGCACCGTGAAAATAATGTCAAATAACTTGGAATCAGAAAATCTAAGTTTATTCCTACTGGATTAGAGCCTATAAAAAAAAAAGAAAAAGAAAATCTAAGTTTATGATTGGTTTCTGTCACTTGCTAGCTACATGACATTGAACACACTACTCTCTATGAATCTCAATCTTTGTATCTATAAAATAGATAATATAACAACTAAATTATCTTGTAAGGCTGATATTTAGATCAAATAATATCAAAGGAACATATATGAAAATATACTTTCAAAAAGGTATTTGTAAAATGTTTATTTGTAGTATTATTATAGCCATTAGGGTCAAGCAAGAATGAATGGGTAGAAGCCATAAGTAACAACATGTAAATTTTTAAAAGTTAGAAGTCTTAAAGGCAAATTTGAGTTCCTAAACTTGTA
Source organism: Lemur catta (assembly GCF_020740605.2). NCBI lineage: Eukaryota > Metazoa > Chordata > Mammalia > Primates > Lemuridae > Lemur > Lemur catta. The sequence continues at coordinate 28,664,418 of NC_059139.1, read as the reverse complement.
TCAGTGGAAGTATACAAATATACCTTCAATGACCATTTGATTGGGTTACCAAAGGGAAGAAATCTAGGCATCAAGAGCACGTCCACAAGATTTGAAAACATGTTTTTTTTTTTCTTCAACAAAACTTTTTTGAAAACACAGGATTCTCTGTTCCCTATTATTCAATACTTTTACAGAGATAGTCTCAACATGATAAATATTTTTTGCCATGCATCTCAGAATAAACTCATGCTATTTTACTCAATGCTTTCACTATATCTAAAGTTTAAATGATTGATTTTGAGCTTCATAATAGCTACAGATGGCATCAAATTATATTCTCTGATGAATTCTATTTTATTTTCTTGAAATGTTTGCTAGTTATGCTTTGACGGTAGTATACAGTTTAGCATCTAGTTCAACTTTTAAGCTATGTACTTTACTTTGGTCCCAAATAGTGAGAAATGGTCCATTTATTTTCTCATTATTATGAAAACTCCTCGTTTATCTAATTTCCTATTTTAGAGAAATATTTGTCCATTAATGATAGATACAGATGGTGTCCATCTGGTACCCATCTTTAACTCTAAAAATGGAGTCATAAGGATACTCTGAAACATTAGACTTTTCAAGTCAGATGCAATCACACGTCTTGAGGAAAAAGTTATTTGATCCACTGTGAGTTTTTTTTTTTTTTGTAGTACTCATCTTATATTACAAGCAAGATAGAAGATAAATTTTTTTCTGAAAATAAGAATTGTAATTTTAAGTTCATGATTTTGTCTTACTCAAAGTCAGCTAATGAATATCAAAATCATTAGTAACAACAAATTTTCCACTATGGCTGATCTCAAAAATCTCTGGGCAGTCACCAACATTTGAGATACCCTCTGGAATTTTGTTTTTAGAGTATTAGTAATAGCTCCTTGCATAAGGAAACTTCAAGTATTTCAGATCTGAATGTAACTAAGTAAAAAAGAATATTGCTTCATAAAATCTCATCCTGCCTAGGGTCCTAGAAGAGAAAAATTGTCTTGTTCTCAATCAGAGTCATCACCAGTCATAGCAGTGATTTAAATTCTATTGGGTTTATTTTCGCAAACTAGAATATTTCGTGACAATGCCCTTCAGGGATACTGTGACAATGTAGAGAGAAGGCTTCAAAAGCATTTTAGCACTTCCCTAGGAAGTGTTAAATATTAAAAAGATATGTCACATATTATTTAATAAAACAGAAGTAAACATTTTAGAAAAAAATTAAAAACATGAATAAATACTTGAAATAAACATTTCCATGAAGACAATATATAAAACATAAAAAGCAGAATATCAATAGCAATAATAGCTTTAGTAAGTTTAATGGTGATGTTTTGGATAAATATCTAAAGGAAATAATAAATGCTGTATTCTGTTGCCAATGCAAAATTTTTAAGTTGTTAGATTTTATATATACTTTCATATGGCTTCTATTAACAATGTTGCTAAATTTAGGTTCTATTTTAGTGTGTGTGGTGTGTGTGCACTTCAGTTCTTCAAGTTCAAAAAGGCTAAGTTATTTTTTCATCCAATATTCCTATATGTCAAAAATATATAAAGGCATAATATTTTCTAGCCCTATGCCATGTGCTTATCACTATGTATGATGATTATATAGTTTATTTCTTAATATTCTCTTCAGCCTCAGGAAGCCTATGAGGTATTTATGAGAAATTAAAGCATTTTAAAAGGTAAACACATAAAAACTTATTCCTGTGAGCTTTTAAAATTAAATTAATTACACCACATTCCTTTACTCCTACAGATTTCACTTCCCCTACAATTTCTCTACTGGAAGTTGCTTCTATTTTTCCTAATGTGTTATTTCTACAAGTTTTCTTTTTGTTTATAATAAAATGTAATCTACCAGATGACACAAGTATAGATGCATAAAAACAAATATAAAAAGTATGGATTTTAGAATGCTGTATAATGGAAGACACCTCAGAAAACACCTAGATTTTTTTTCCAGCAAATATCTAAATAGCATGCAAAACTTCTATTGTGGCACCAGAACTATACGAGTGATTGAGACAACTGAGCAATTCCTTATTAATGAATGAGAAAAAAGAAAATAGAAACCCTGGATATTGTTCCCGCCTAGGTCTGAATTATTGCTGGGAGATGTTGATTAGGTCTAACACCTACCTACCCCGTATAGATGAAGAAACTAAGTTCCAAAGAGGTCATGTGACTTTGTCAAAGCCTTATGGAAGGTGTGCAGTACATTCTTTCACTCATATACTTGAAATAACTGCAGAAATGTTAGACAGATAGCTAGGGATTCCAGGTCTCCTAGGGATGAAAGTGGGTGCTGTTAAGGTTCACCCCAAAAATGGGCTTTCAGAGAGACTCATGGGAGATCCACATGCATAGTAAGACTCAGGTCATATAACTCCCAACTGTCCAGTCAAAGTGGTTCAGTGATGACATCTGAACCATGGGGAGGTCCCTATCTGCACACTGTAAAATAAGACCCAGACTATAATCAAGCTCTCTCTCTTTTTTGCTGTGACAATTGGTCTGGTCATCATCTGTGATGTATGTATCTTGCTTTGTAAACCTGTATCTTGATCTTGCTCTACAATCCTATTTTTCTCTCCTCAATAAACCTCATTTTCATGGTTACCTTGCTTTCAGGATGTCTGGTCATTCTTTGGCCGAAAGCACACCAAGAACTAACATTTCAGACTATGACCTGACAGAAAGAATAGAAATATTACAACACTTTGATGGAAGACTTAAAAGTATCCATACACAAGTTTCTCTGTTAGCTTGTAATTCCTTGCATTTCTGTTGTGCTTAGGATATATCTGTCATATAGCAAGTTGTTAGCAAATATTTGCTAAAAAGATAAAGAAAAATAAAGAAAGAAAGAAATACAGAAGTATTGGTTCCTTTGGGGAGCATTTACCAATGCATCTTGAAAACAAACACTGCATGTTTATTACTAATAATGGTGAACCTAAATCACCAGGAAAAGATTGAGTTTCAGTCAATATTACTCCTTTTTTATAACAAAGGGGAATTTTTGGTATATTTTGAAAATATTTTCATTTGAAAATGATAAAAAAACTTTGAAACTATTCACTCAAATGTGTGAGAATGTTGTCCTGAAAGTCTACCACACTGTAAATCTTCTATATGAAGCCAGAATGGTGAAATTATTATATTAATATTATAAATGTGCTGAACAATATAAATAATAATTTCTAATTATTATTATAATTCTTTCAAGTTTTAGATACAAAGGCTGAAAATTTCTATGAACAATTGGCATTACACATACTACACTATGAGTAGGGAAGCATTATTTAGCTATTATGCTTTGTTTTTATTTGTTCATTCATTTTCCAATATAATGGAGCACTTTAGTCAATGACAGAAATTTCTACACATTCACAAATATTTAGGATATGCAATGCTTTATTACTTTTAAAAAAGTAATATTTTTGAGACAATTATTAATAATTTCCAAAAATTTGAAATTAATGAAAGCTCTGCTAAAGAGATGAAAATGGGATCTCATTTGGAGCAATAGTTTTATGGGGGAAAAAAGGTTAAAAAACAAAGAATAAGAGGAGGAGGAAGAAGAGGAAAAGGAAAAGTACAGCAACAAGGAAAGAAGAAAATTATAAGGGAAAAAATTTCTGACCTCATAATTTTATAAATCAATAGAAAAATTAGAGGTGACATCTGAGCAAGCATCATGTATTTTTTAAAAAAAGAAAAATCAAAATCATGAATGAAAGAAGAGGCCTTTTTATGTAACCACAGCAACAACAGCAACAAAAAAAAGCATCGTGCAGGTGATTCCAGAAGTGTTTGAAAGACTGAATCCTGAAGAAAGGAGCTGACCTAGGCAACCAGGTGACCTGCTTCCCTGTCCTGAATCTGGACTTTTCCTGGCTATATGACCTTGGCAAGTAACAGGACTTCTCTATACTTGACTACTTTTTATCCCTACAATGGGATAATTATAATATCCAACTTATAAGACAGTAGTGAAGGTTAAATAAAATGGTTAAAACACTTTAAAGTGTGACCCATCAAATAGTTTTAAAGAACCAATTTTAAACACATTAATTGTAAGCAAATATGCAACTACTTACAAATTAATCTTATTTATTTCCTATGCTTGTAAGAGTTAGCTAATAGGCCCTACATTGTGAACACGAAAATAAACGAAAAGAAACTGCAGAGCTTTATGAAGACTGCTCAGACTTTTCATGAATACAGATGCCTCTTTCCTAATTAAAGTCAGTAAGATTTTACTGAAGAATAAAGTAATTTTGATGGTACATCTCTACTCAACAGACATTCCTCTTTCAGCAGAAAATCACTTAAAGAAGTTTGGGCTATTTTTACCTGTTAGCCCTAACCTGAGTGAAGACCAACTAGTTCTCCTTAATCAGAGCTGAAAAATGCCAATATTTAAGGTCTATCAGTCTGAAGTGAATAAATCCATGCTGAAGGAGTTTTACCATCTGTTAGCTCTCTTCCTTTTCCCTTATCACTGTGTGCTTATGGGAAGAAAACTGTGTGTGTGTGTGTGTGTGTGTGTGTGTGTGTGTGTGTGTGTGTGTGTGTGTGTTTTCAAAAGCAAAATAGAAGAAACTTTCAAATTAAATGCTCTTCAGAAACAAATTTACTCATCTGAGCTTTGCCCACTGCCTGGGGCTACTGAAAACCAAAACAGGATGTTTTTCTAAAAGGAGTGGCTGGCTTACCTTACTTTCTCATTATAAAGAGCAACCACCCACCTGGGTGTCACTGTTTTGCTCCAGAGGAAGAGCAATTAAGATTCAATTTAGGTCACTTAAATCTCTAAGTTTAAAAGTCCTTTAAAAAACCTAACAGTTCTCAAGGATCTCTGACAACTGTTATGCACAGTTTTTGATGTCTTTCCATGTCCTTCACAAGTGCCTCCACCCCCGAAATTAGTTGTATTCTTTTGTCATCTTTTTAAGAGTAATTTAGTACCAGTGTTTTAAGATTAATTCCTAGTCTTATTTCTTCAGAACTCTCTAACAAAAAGTACTGAACTCACACAGCCTTCTCTGTGGTAGATGTTACTGTCTTCACTTTATAGAAGGAAAAGAAAAAAAGATATAGCAACAGCAATCGACTTGGCCAAAATCACAAAGCAAATCAGGGAACTATACACCCTTTCTGGCAAAAGATTTTTAAAAATACTGAAAAACTCCCTAAGATTTAGGATCTAGTTATAAGGCAGGATTCAGAATCTACTCTGAGGTAGAAAAATAGATGACTTTCCCAGCCTTTCTAATTTTTATTTGTGATAATATTTTATTATTAATATTATTGTAAAAGAACTCCAAGTTTTGCAAAAATTTGCATTCTTTTGCAGTTGGCAAGCTAAGTTCTGATTGGTAGATTGATAGGGGGTTCCCTCCTCCCCCAGGTATGGCATTTGCTCAGGACAGGATTAAGGTGGGGTGGCACCAAGATGGCGGTGGGGGGGAGGCCTAGGGCCCATCTTTCCTTCTTCCCAGGTGGGGCAATTGTTCAAGGCAGCACCAAGGCAAGGCACCCACTTTCATCTTTAGGAGACCTGGAATCCCTTGCTATCTACCTAATAGATGGATGGACAGACTCAGGAGCTGGGTGGGAGTACAGGGATAATTATACCTCAACCAGGTTCATTGCCCACTGCTCAAGAGGAAGCCAATATACTGAGACAGCAGGACTTACAGCAGAGAAAGTGTGTTATTTCACCAGGCACCAGGTGAGATGAGAGTAAATTCTCAAATCCATCTCCCCAAAAATTTGGAAGAAGGGGTTTTTAAAGATAGTTTGGTGGGCAAAAGGCTAGGCAATTTGGTCAGCTAATTGCCTGGGTTTCGTACAAAACCATAGGGGTGCAGAAATTGTCTTCCTTACTGAGTCAGTTCTTGGGTGAGTGTCCCAAGACCAGTTGAGTCAGTGCCTTGCTATGGGCCACTGGTCTGAGTGGGAGGAAGATCCTGGAAGATATCTTAAAAACTAGCCTTAGGTTTTACAAGCGGATGTTATCTATGGGAGCAATGAAGAAAGCTAAGAATCTTCACGACCATCAGTGATACGACTCCTGAGTACACAGCAACTACAGGAAAGCAAGCTAGGGAACAATGGCTGGTTATATATACATATATATTTCCCCTACCACAGTTCCCACTTTGTGGCCATTTATTAATTTTATAAAGGGCAGTTTCATAATGACAACCTACTATGTGCTCTAGACTTTAAACACAGTGAGAGATCCAATTAATCAATTTAATGTTTTTGAGAACCTACTATGCAAAGTTGTACAATGCACAGAACTTGAGGCTGAAAGAGAAATTTAGGGATGAAAATCCATATCCCCTCTCATTAAGAGATTATAAGGCAGAAAAAGTAATATATTTTTCTCACTCACAAGGTTCATGGTTGACATCCCTATAGCAAAAGACAGAATAACAAAATATGTTAAAAATTTATTTAATAGAAGTTTTACATGACATGGGAGCCTTCAGAAATGAAGATCCAAAGAAGTGGGGAAAACTGTAATTTTGTGCTTAGGTTTGATAAAGAGTGGACAGTCATGCAGAAGTATAATTAGACAAAAGTAAGTATGATCTCATGTTAATAAACTGAAGGAACTTAGCAAGGCCTATTTGTTGAGATTCTTCTTGGCTTCTCTGTGTCTTCATTCCTTTCCTCCAGGTATAGGGAAGGATATATAAAGTTTTTATGACCTACTCTCAGAGGAAGTAGGTCAGAGAATTCTTTTACAGCCAGGTCTCACACAGAAAGTCAGGAAAAATCAGAGCATGACCTTCCTGTTTCACCACTTTATCAATTTTCCAGATGCCATCTTTTGGGGTAGCATCTCCTGCACCCAGTCATTGTCATGGACTAGATGGTGAGGTCAAATACACATGCATGGAAAGAAAACAAATGTCTGCTCTTGACGGAAACCAAAAATATTTTACCCCAAACTATGCTTTGGCATATTTTGAGATGACTACTCAGAGGGCCTGAAATAGCCCTGCAAAGCCGCTTTTTGTGAAGGAGGTTTTCATCTGCAGAGAAAACTCTGCTTTAGGGAAATAAACAGACAGGCTTTCTCTGAAGCCCCCCCCTTATCCGGATCTAGGAAAGATTAACTCACAGGAAAGGGAGTGTGATATCTTTCAAGGTCTGACAGAGAAACTGTTACCACAGGCTAAGATCTATTCTCTCTGAGAGCTGCTACCTGTGTTTCATCTGCATAACAAGGCTGCCTGTTTGAGCCATGACTTTCCTCTTGCCTCCCTCACATAACCTGTCTTGCCACGTGCCAAGCCTCAAGATGGTATAAAGGCATCAACCATCTGGCTCTTTCTTTGACTTCTTTACATTCCTGTGCACATGTATGCACATTATAAATTTGTATGCCTTCTTTACCTATTAATCTATTATCAGTTTGTTTTATAGACTCAAATTACTGAAACTTCAGAGGAAAAATTTAAACTTCCCTGTAAGTTTTGGTGCTATGAGCAGAAAACTAATCACTGTGTTTGCTTTAGAGCCTATGAATAGGTTCTTGGGACAACTGACAAAAAACCATCAAAAAAGGTAAGAATTTTTTTACCAAATCAGTTCTCCCAGATTTCTGCCTATAGCACCCTGTCAAATAAGGGTGGTAAGAGTCTCTCTTGGTCATTTTCTCTTTCTAAATTTGAATTAACAAGAAAAAAAAATGTATGTAAGTTAGTTTTAGATTGGTGTGACTCACTTTTGAAATAAATAAACTTTTTATATTTGAAAAAAAGCTTTTTAGAGAGCTCTTAAACAGCTATCTTATCGGTATCTATGGAAAGATACAAATGAAAAATAGCCTTAGAAACTCCCTTGGCAAGATTAAAGAAGCAAAAATCAGATTTAAAACAAAGGTAAAATTGTTTGTACACTCAAACTGACTGTTTTGGATCCTCTGAGGTATTTTTTTAAAAAGGCATCTAACCTGTAGTCCAGAAGTTAAGATTCTACACTCTGGAGCCCATGTTTGATTCTGGATCAGGGAACCAGTCCCTTGGAAATGTATTCATAAATCCTTTTATAATTTTATAAAAATTAGTTTGAATCATTTGTTTTAAATTCATATTTGTATGACTCAACATTTGGGGTACCCATTTATTTTGTAATCCTTTCTTCTCCTATAAACAGCACTTTTGTTTTCCTTTGCCTTAAGCCCTACAGAATATGGCCAGACAGAAGTGTAGGTTGTACCCCATCTGCAACTAGCAAAACTTTCTTTAAGCTGTCATGGGGAATGGTCTGGATTTTGGAATGGTTGCAGTTTTTGCTCCTCTTTTGGAACCTTGGTTAAAGCCCTAAAGGGCTTCTTGATTTTAGTCTCTTGTGTACATATTTGTTTTGGTTTTGAGTCATTTGTTTAGGTAAAACTTTGCTTTATTTTTAGAGTGTGATAGCAACTAGCAACTTTTTCCCCATTTTTCTTGCTTCCTTTACTGGGTTGGAGAGACATGCCTCCTGCTGCAGCTGGGAAGCAAACCAGCGAGCAGCCAAGGCACACTCCTCCCAGGCAGCAGAGAGAGGAGAAAGCCACTGCCGCTGCTGCTGCCATCCTCTCTGCTTCCATGAAAGGCTAACTGCTCATGGGATTAAAAAGTTTACTGTTTGTGTATTTAAAAAGATTTCTTCATCTTTTAAAAAAAAAAAAAAGCTCCATGGTCAAAAGCCAGCATGATTAAAAGCTAATATTCCTCTCTATTCTCCTTTAAATCCTACTTCTCCCATAGGAACTTCTTAGTTGACTAGACCTTTGTTTCTTTAAACCCCTGCTAACTAAAACTTCATTGGCCTTTTGTGAAGCTTAAAATCTTCTCAAATTGGCTCCTAGAGGAACACTTGCTCTTCCATTTTTTTCCACTTCTGCCCCTCCTCCCTTTTCCATCATTGATAGCACACAAATGAATCTAGAGTGGACTTCCAGTGACCCCAAGACCCCTTGACAAACATACATGTACACAAAAGGTGCCAATGACCCCCTCTTTTGGGATCCCCTGTCTTCCTCGTGGAGCACCAAGAGTCATGAGAAGGTTCCTCCAAGATTCTCTTACATTATGCTTCCTAATCTCTTTGGCTTCTGGACAATGGCATGTGTGTGTCTTGTATGTTATGTCTGCATGAATGTATATGTCTATACATGTGTTTGTATATTGTCTACATGATGCCAAATTGACTTATAAATAAATGAGTACTCACTAATTAAATAACTAGACAAAATGCTTTTTCATGTTTATGTGATGCTAGCTGTTTATTTTTTTTTTTTTTTGACTTGTTGGTAGAATAAAATAAAAATGTCTTCAAATTTAATTTAGGCATTTTTTGCATGAGTCTGCTAGTTGCAGAGGTTTATGCTATCTCTGTCAGATATTTCAAAGTCATAAAACTGTTGCTTTTGTGGTATTTTTAATACTTTTTTGCTTTGTCTGTGAGTTTATATCTTTGGTTTTGAGCCTCTAGATTCTGGATTCTGGATAGGTGGACTGGGGTGAGGCCTGGGGAAAAAAATGTGTGTCCATATTGCCTGGCACACCAGCTGCAGGGCAGAGTCAAGCCCACACGGCCCTATCCTGCCAGCTCTAGCTCTGCCTTCTGGCCATGCTGGAAGGAGTTGAATCCTTCAGGTACCATCTTCATAATTCTGTCCTCTGTCGTAGGCTCTGCACCTTGTGTGTAAATTCAGGACTCAGACAGGCCCTGCCCTTAATAGCTGCTCTGGGTATCACATGGGTATTTGGGACCCAGGAAAGCTGGAGGAGACGTTGGGGAGGGTACAGTATCAAGTACCTTAAAGACCTTGCTTGGTTAAGATGAGACTGACTGATGCAGAGTTAGCCTGGTTTTGCTTTTCCAAAGGAAAAAATAACTTAAGTAGCTTTGTTTTCCCAGAGCAATTCAAATATAATTGTTAAAAATGAGTAAATTAGGTAATTGTAAATGGAATAAAAGTTTATAAATGACCATTTTAATAATAATTATGTTTTATAATATGTTTACTTAAAGGTTTCCAAATCCCTTTTGTAACTACACCCTTAAGGTTTTTCTAGGTTAAATTAAATTTATTAAATATATAAATCATCTCCAAAGAAAGTATAATGCAAAAACATTAACTGCTGAATATAAGTATAAACTTATATAATTTTGACTTATTTCAGAGAAACAAAAGATATTTGAGTTTGTTAGTAAATATGCCCTGTTCCACACTTAGAAATTGTTCCATGAAAAAAAAAAACCCATGTTTCTAGAAATTGTAAAATATGTATTCATAAAATGCTTTGATATTTAAACAGTTCAAAATTACTTACTTCCTAGGTTTTCACTAGAAATTAAGGTTACTAAGAATTAAAATTATAGTTAATATATATAATTAAAAATACTAGATAAAAGAGAAAAAATTCCATATACAGAGTGCATAAGAAAAGTAGGATATGTTTTTGGTTTAAAAAAGTTTATAAATAAGATACAAAGATGTGATTTTTGTTAAAAAGCAATCTTGTCTAGTTTAGAGGTTATCTAAAAATTGTTTCAATTTAAACAAAAAATATAGATAGAACTAATGATAGTAAAAGTACAAAAAGTTTAAATAAAAGAAAGAAAAAAGAAAATAATGTAGTGCTTTTAAAAGGTTCATGGAAATCTTATCTTGTGTGATCAAAGCTGACTGTAATTGAATGGATTTGTTTATACGGTCTTATTAAAATTAGCTTTAGTATTAAAAGTACACTAATACAAAACTTAAATTTGATTTTCTCTTTTAAACAAGATTTTTGTATAGTATTAATAAGAGATAGTAAAGAATTTTTGTTCATCTTTTTGGTAAACTGCAAAGAGGGCAGAGAGGAACATATTCTGTGTGCCTCAGTTGTCTTTATTAGGTTTTTCAGTTATTTGGAAAATTGAGTCTCCTCCCTATCAAAGAGTAAGAGTGTTTACTTTTTGAAATCTTTTAATTACCACTTTGGCTGAATGAAGGACTATAATTTTATACTGAATTATGATCCTATTTTGATCAAATGTTTTAAAACTTTCACATATCTGACAGGCTTCCTGAAATCAAATTTTGAATTCTAATTAAGTCCTTTTTACCTCATACTAACTTTTAGTCATTCCAGAACTGTCCCTGGAAGTTCAAGAGAAACATTTTAGGCTTATTTAGCATGTAAAATTATATAAGAAGCATTGTCAAATAAAAAAATGATGTTTAACCTTTCTTAAAAGTCATATTTGTATGGACATATTATTAATGTGTTCCAAAATTGCATGAGATTCCTAAAAATCTGTTATGTTAAATTTGTTTAGACCACAGAAAATAAACAAATTTCCTTTTCAATTGCATCTTTAATCATGGCCATTTTAAATCTGTTATCCACAGTAAATTGCTTTACTCTGATGGATTTTTCCTAAAAGCTCTTTGTAAATTCTGAAGTATTATGTCTTTAAGAAGGTTCATGGAAAAGACTTCAACAAGTACTCTTAAAAACAGGTTTCTGGGCTGGGCACGGTGGTTCACATCTGTAATCCTATGTATTCCCAGCAATTTGGGAGGCTGAGGTGGGAGGATTGCTTGAGTCCAGGAATTTGAGGTTGCAGTGAGCTATGATGATTCCACTGCACTCTAGCCCAAGCAACAGAGCGAGATCCTGCTTCAAAAAAAAAAAAAGAAATTCTGATAGCTTTGAGATCATACAATTGGAATGTATAAAAATTCCAAAAACTCCAATTAAAAAACTGGATTCATAAAACTGCTAGCCTTATTAAGTAGAAAAAAAATTAATTACATAGAGGACTGAAATAATATTTTATGACTTTTGGTGTGAAAATTGCTGGTTTTTTATGTTTTGTTTCCTAGAGTCAAGAGAACTTTTTCTCTTTGAAGCTATTTACAGCTTAAGGCAATTGAGTAATATACAATTTTGTGAGAAAAAACCTGAAACATTTACTTTTCTCTCTACCTACTCCCTCTAGAATTCAGAAACTATTGTGAGTCTTATATTATGGCAATATGATTATTTACATAAGTTTAATAAGAATTTGTTTTCTTTTGTAACAGGACACAATTCTGGTTATTTTACCAAGGCTTTAACTGGAATGTCATATTTTCAGATATGACCAGACTGCTTTGACGGATTGACTTTATAAAGCCAATAGACTTGGAAAAAGGCTGGCCTTATCTACACAGTTCCCTCACAAGGTTCCTAACCTGGTGGTTGGTAAAGAATGTCACTTTCTAACAGGCTCAGAAAACTTAAGATATTTAGTGGGCCTCAAGAAGAGTTGTATTCACCCAATTTGTACAGGTATTACAGACAGAGTCTGAAGGTGAGTCAAATACTTGATTTGACTCCTAAGCCTCAAGAGGTTTTTTAAAAGTCTAATGAAAAATTTCTTGTAAAAAAAAGTTTCAGCAAAATTGATTTAAAAAGAGCTTATACAACAAATTGCCATTCTTGATAAACTTATTTAAGTAATCAGGCCAAAGACGGAACTCATTTTGCAAATAAACTAGTCTTACTGTAAATATCTTTGATAGAAATGAAGGTAAATGTTGAAAGAAAAACTATTTTTTCAGAAGAAAAGCTATAGTACACTCATTATTAGATTCTAGCTCATCATCGCTGGTTTTGTTTTTTTTTGTTTGTTTGTTTTTGAAATTTTATTATTTACCTGCAACCTGGACTAAACTGTCAACTTTTAGTTCCCTCCACTATCTGACTGCATTGTCCAGACTAATGTTTCTGATTTTTCTCCCATCCTCTATCTTAGACTTGCTAAAAATTAAAACTATACTTTTCCTACAGCCCTACAAACTGAAGCTAGACAACTTGATATAAACTTTAGGAGAAATCACTATAGCAACTTATATGTGAACCACTTTCATGCCTGTTGATGTGTAGAACACTCAGAAAGTTTGCTGGAATATCTGATTCAAACTATAACCTGCAAAAATCTGTTAGAGTGTCACTGCCACCCACTCCAACCGAATATGCTTCAGAAACTCTAGAAAAACTAACTCATAGACTACTCCAGACATTAATCTTTGTTTTTTCCTTCTGTTTTCATAGAAAGTCCTCTTATTAAAGACTTCTTGCCTATATCATATACAGAGACCTAGCTGTTTTGTTGTTGTTGTTTTTTCCTGAGAGAGACTCTTGCTCTGTCACCCAGGCTGGAGTGCAGTGTGAAATCACAGCTCATTGCAGCCTCAAACTCCAGCGCTCAATCGATCCTCCCACCTCAGCCTCTCAAGCAGCTAGGACTACTGGCATGTACCACCACGTATGGCTAATTTTTTATAGGGCTGGGGTCTCTACTCTTTATAAAATTAATAAAGGACAACAAAGGGGGAAGTGTGGTAGGGGAAATATATGTATAACCAGCTGTTGTGCCCTAGCTTGCTTCCCTATAGTTGCTTACTACTCAGGAGTCACATAGGTAATGGTCATAAAGATTCTGAGCTTTCCTCATTGCTTCCATAGATAACATCACTCTTGTGAAACCTAAGGCTAGTTTTTGACATATCGTCCAGGCCCTGCATTCCAGTGGAAAGGCTGAACCACAAAGACCAGTGGCCTATACTGAGGAACTGACTCAAATGGTCTTGGCACTCCCATCTGAGAACTGACACAGCAAAGAAGACAATTTCTACCCCCCTGTGATTCTATTCAGAACCAAGCCAATTAGCAGACCCAATTGTCTAGCCCTTAGTGCACCAAACTATCTTTGAAAACCCTTTTACCCAAATTTTAGGGAGACAGATTTGAGAACTTCCTCCTGTCTCCTCACATGATGCCTGTGATATTAAACTCTTTCTCTGCTATAACCCCTGCTGTCTCAGTGTATTGACTTCCTCTTGAGCAGTGGGCAATAAACCCGGTAAACCTGTAACGTTGCTATGCAGAGGCCTAGCTTTGAGAGCCCATCAGCAATGCTGCTTCCTGGAATGAGGCACAACTATTTAACTGAACTGACTTGTGCTTAGAACTGAGACACTGATTCAAGAAAATACAGGCCACTTATCCCAATCTATGTTTTTTCCCCTTTGCCAATCTCCTATCTCAGAAATCTCTAACCCAAATCTCTCCATAGCTACCAATTCTATTTTAATATATAAAAAGTTCTAAAAATAAATATTTTACCCCAAAATATACTGTTACGTATTTTGAGATGACTGTTCAGGGAGCCTGCAGACTGGAATAGAACCACAAAGCAGCTTTTTTGCGGAGATTTTCATCTGTGGAGAAAAATCTACATTAGTAAAAACAGGCTTTCTCTGAGGCTTTGCATGTCCGTATCTAGGAATGATGAATTCACGGCAAAGAGAAGGAAAGCCTGAAACACCTTCAAAGATCTGACAGAGAACCTGTTGCCACAAGCTACCATCTATTCATTCTGACAGCATGTACCTGTGAGGTTTCATCCTCATAACAAGGCAGAGCTGGCTAGCCTGGTCTTTTCTCTTCTCTCCCTCACATAACCTATTTTGCCATGCTCTAAGCCCTATTCTTCCCGTAATCTCGAGATGGTATAAAAGCATCAGATATCTGGTCCTTTCTTTGAGTGTTCATATTTTGTATGACTGTTGTACATATGTATACAAATTAATAAATTTATATGTTTTCTTTACCTGTTGTTAATAGATCATTTTGTTTTAAGGACTAAAAATATCAAACTTTCAGGGGAAAAATTTAAACTTCCCTCCAATATTAAACAAGTGGAGAATGATACCTTTAAAGAAATTAATGCCATGGTAATTTCATAGAAGAGATTACTTTGAACTAGAAGAGGTAGGAAAATGAAACCCATGAGTGCAGATATGAGTAGATCTTCAATGATGGTGGGTTTGTGGAAAAGTGGAAAGCACAGACAAGACATTCTAAGAAATGAAATGAACATAGGCACAGAAGAAAGCACCAGGGCACACTTAAGGGAGTTCTAAAGGTCCATAAAACATAAATAATAGTTCTGCCTGCAATGGGAAAATAAGTTATTAAGGGGACTTTAAAGCAATATAGAAGGCTGCAGATGTAAAATACATCAACTGCTCCAATGGCATATGATAAATAGTTAGCCAAAAATGCAGCAAACTTATTTTTAATAAATCTGAACTGTAAAAAAAAAAAAAGGACAATTTCTAGGTGTCAGAAATAAAGAGAAATTTCAAATCTGTAGCAAGTTTGTAATTGCACCATATTTGAGGTGCAATATATGTGATACAGAAACAGCAGACTGAAAACAGTATAAAGACTGGTCATGAACTACTAAAAGCCTTCATGTTTTGGGTGAGAAAGAGTTTGATATAATCAAGGATAAGCAAGAAGATAAATGATGGAATAAAACCCATAAGACAAGAACAGGACATCATTTTAAAAAGTTTTTTTGGAAACAATATGGAAATATTTAGGATTTAAGAAAAGCATACTTCCCCCTCTAGAAAAGGCACACCAAAGCCAATAAAATAATAAAAACAAATCTATTCATAGGGATATCAAGTGACGTGATTTTCTTGAATCCTAGAAAACACTTCACCATTATTACTCTGGCCAGTCTCAATCTTCTCATCTTCTGCAAATTTTATTAGAAATATACTGGAGTTCATCTTATGCAAAATGTGTTTTAAGGTTTTTTTTAAAAAACTCTATTTTGGATGACCATCTCCATATTATCTTTTAATTGACTATTTGGAGAATTTAGTTGACTCTATTTGACCTTATTTAACCAAAATAATTAATGTTTTTCATAATTCAATTAACATATATATATATATGTATACAGTTGACCCTTGAACAACACAAGTTTGAATCATGTGAGTCCACTTATACACAGATTTTCTTCAACTTCTGCCACCACTGAGACAGCAAGAGCAACCCCTCTCTCCCTGCTCCTTCTTAGCACTACTCAACACGAAGATGACAAGGATGAAGATCTCTATGATGATCTACTTCCACTTAATGAATAGTAAATATATTTTCTCTTCCTTATTATTTTCCTAATAACATTTTCTTGCCTCTAACTTATTTTATTGTAAGAATATAGTGTATAAAACATATAACATACAATATAATTTTAGTTGACTGCTATGTTATCGATAAGGCTTCCTATCAACAGTAAGCTATTTGTAGTTAAGTTTTGGGGGAGTCAAAAGTTATAATCAAATTTTCAACTGCACAGGGTATCAACACCCCTAACTCCTATGGTGTTCAAGTGTCAATTGTATAGTCATGTATTGTTTAATGACAGGATAAGTTCTGAGAAATGAATCCTTATGCAATTTCGTTGTTGTGTTAACATCATAGAAAGTACTTACACAAACCTAGATGGTATAGCCCTACTACACACCTAGGCTATGTAGTATAGCCCAGGGGTGGGGAACCTTTCCATGTTGGAAGACCACAATAATTTAGTTGTAATCAAATAAGGCCATATGTAAGAAACTTCAATTAGGTACACTTAAAAATGTACATTATTTTCTAAAAACCTAACTGCTATGTACCTAATAATTTTAAAAAATGAAAACTATTTGTTAATTTTAAAATTAACTAACCTTTTAATGATTTTGTTGTGTCTACTTTTTATTGGAAAGCATTTGAATATTTGGTTGTAGCATAGAGGTCCAAAGTTTCAGTTGATCATCTGGATAGGTATTTGTGACCTTAAGGGCATTTTGCTTTGCGTTAGTGGGAGAATGTAGATTCACAGTAATAAGGGGTTGAAAATAAAGCATTTTTCAGGCATGTTGCTGAATTGTACTGCATTTTTGATATTTCAATTGGATCTTAGTATAAAATAATAACTTTAAAATGTCATCTACTGAGCTCAATCAATTTCATCTATAGTTCTTTAGATGCCTTGGTTATATCAACTAGGTGAGGCTGAAATGCTAATTTGAGTGTGCTGCCATGATTCTCAAAGTCAGTGAACCCTTCTGTTGTATTCTTCAATTAATAGGCCTATAACAGCTGCATATTCTTCAAATGATTCACATATATCATCCTGCTCATCAATGACCTTTGCTAACTGGGGAAAATGGTCATCGGAAATTTCCTTTTGAAGAAGAAGTATTTTGAAAAAAGGTAGTTTTTTTCAAAATGCTCAGATTTTTTTTTTTTTGCCACATATTATATGTAGACTTAGTTTTACCTTACAAAGAAATAGTCAAGTCATTTTGATTTGAGATTATGTCACACAGAAATGCTGCATTCCTATAATTCACATTGCCAATTCTATTCTTCATAAAGTTTAAAAGGTTATCTGTGAGGTAGAAATTCTAGAACTAAGAAGAAGAAGAAAAAAAAAGTTTATCTGTTCTTATGGAGATAAAATTTTGGCTAACACCTGTCATTGTTCAACTTTAGCATGTTGTGAAACTGACAATGCCATATTGCTTTTGTATGAATATAGTTAACAATACTTATAACTTGTTGCAAAGTATCACTTAAAATAGTAGCTTTAGCACAGATTTTGCTGATACAAGATACAATGAAAAAAAAGAGCATCTGGATCTGTTAATACTTTTTTTTATCTATGCAACAAACCCTTCATGGTTTCCTGTCATGCAAGGTGCACCATGTCTACATATACTCATTAAATTTACCAAATTCAGTTCAGCTTCACAACATGTTTTAAGATAACATTTATCTTAAAGTTGTTGAAGATATCTATTCCCCATGTTATGTTCACAAGAGTGCCCCAAATGAGTAACTCTTCATAGTAAAGAAAATCTTCTGTTAGGACCCAAATGAAGTATAAAATCTTCAGTTGATTCATACAAAGCATTTGGAGAATATATGTTTTCCTTTTGAAGTATTGCATGGAATTGTTCTGTTAAGTTGAAGCCTAATTCATGATGCTAATCAGTTATGGTTCTCAAGCTGTTTGTATGTTGAAACATTATCAGGGTCTGAGCATCCTAAAACTTTGACAGTGCATTCTTTCACAATCTCTACATCACTGAATGGCTTCCCTTTTTCCCTGAATATATTAGCTACTTTATAAGTTGCTTCAGTGGCATTATTTCCAGGTCTGATTGCTGTTTGAAAGAATTGTTGGCTTTTGCTTTTTTTTTTTGGGAGACAGAGTCTCACTCTTTTGCCCTGGCTAGAGTGCTGTGGCATCAGCCTAGCTCACAGCAACCTCAAACTCCTAGACTCAAGCAATCCTCCTGCCTCAGCCTCCCAAGTAGCTGGGAATACAGGCATGCACCACCATGCGCGGCTAAGTTTTTCCATATATCTTTAGTTGTCCAGCTAATTTCTTTCTATTTTTTAGTAGAGACAGGGTCTCACTCTTGCTCAGGCTGGTCTTGAACTCCTGAGCTCAAACGATCCACCCACCTCAGCCTCCCAGAGTGCTAGGATTACAGGCGTGAGCCACCGTGCCTGGCCTGGCTTTTGCTTTTCATCTTTTAATTTCTGCAATACAACCTTTTGTGCTTCTCCCTCTAATTTAAAATATTTGTGGTCCTTATGAGTGTTATAATGCTGATGAGCATTGAATTTCTCTAATGTTGATATTGCAGTATCATAAAGCAGACAAATCATCTTACCTTCAGCAGAAGAAAGATAATATTGCAATTCCCAATCCCCGTTCAAAAATCTGTTTTCTTCCTTCAGTGTTCTCTTGGTTTTCTTTGACATGATGGGATGTTAAGCAGACAGAATTAAAAAATACTGTCAAGCTGTGCAACTATTCAGAAATGTCCCTTCAAACAGAAACACAGTGCACTGTTGTCAAAAGCTGATAACAGACTGATATACTCGACTCCCATAAACTCTCACCAACCAGTCTTGTGGGGTAGTGGTGCCAGTCAGGTGGGGGAAGTGAGAACTAAATCAGGAGTGCAGCAGCCGTCAATTTAGCCCTTATTGCTTACTAATGTTCTAATTGTGCCGGTCAATCTGGGATTATTTTGTTGAAACTTATTCTTTGGTGCAAAGGAATCAGGAAGATGAAAAGATAAATGGAAGCTAGGTGGAGGCAGGAAATTGTCTCATTTGCCAGTGTGTCACAACAACCAAGGAAAAGGCTCAGTAGTGTCAGAGTGGCAGTCTGCTCTTGGCTGAAGAATGACCAGACACACCAAAGTGTCAGGTCCAGCCTCTTGGCAGACTGTTATCCTAGTTCTTTGTCTCCTTGCTTGGAAAAAAATCATAAGCAGGGCCAGTGCGATGGAGTGACCACAAACAGGAAGCAGTTTCACACGAGTAGCTTTTTATTGCAAATGAAACAGGTCCGTGTACTCCAGTGGAGAGAGACAGACTGACTCACTGACTTACTAACTGACTCTCTGGGAATTCTCCAGTTGTTTCCTTTTATTGGCCTATTCCGGGGAAGGGCTTTCAGGAGGTGTGGGACGTTACCAAATAATTAAGAGGTGTTCTCAAGGTTGTATCTGTGTATGCGAGCTCCTTCTCTAAAAGCCCTACCTGAGGGGGTTGAACCAAATGTAGATTTAAGCTAATGACATAATAATTAGCCTTAGGTTACACTAGGTCACTTTCCAAATCTTATTATGCCTAAACTGGGGAATTCCCAGATTGGTAGAGCTTTCCCTCCTTCTCCAGGTGTAGCAGTTGCTTGGCATAGGACTAAGGGTGGGGCATCACCAAAATGGAGTGTCTGCCCTTATCCTTCTTCCCAGGTGGGGAAATGGCTTGAGGCAGCACCAAGGCACACTTGTCCCTAGAAGAGCCAGAGATCCTAGTTATCTACCTAACAGTAGCATATGAGATGCTGTAAATACTTGTTGTCAAACAAAATAAGTATTGAACTTTATAACCAACTGAATTTCAGTTTTAAAAGCCAGATGCATTAACAATAACATGAAAGATGGCAGGTTTGAGAGGAAGTTAAAGTATCCCAGTTTCCTTTATTTGTTAAGGGAAAGATTGAAATATTGATGACCTTTAGGCTTTTTGAAAAATATAAAATTATGAGCATTTACATATTATAAATATTTAGGGAAGGCCATTAAAACAAAGGAAAAACGATGTATAATTTTGAAATCAGAAAAGGAAACAAAGGACAGAAAGAAAACTCCAATAATCTAATATACTCTGAGAAAGAAAGGAAGAACGAACAAAAAAATGAAAATAAAATGATTCAAATAAGCCCAAATATATTAGTATTCATAATAAATAAAAATGAGCCAGTTGTAGGTAAGGAGGTGTATTTGAAGAGATTCCCTTGGAAAAGAATAGCTGAGAATCCCAAGTCTCTTAAATTCTCAGGGTTTTGTTTCAACAAGATACCACGAGTGTCTCTTTGCGCAGGGACTGAAGCATGATTCCTGCCTGGGGCACCTCAAAGTTGCAATTTGGCCTAAGTAATGGCAGTAGTGGTGGAGCCATGAGTATGCTGATGTCCCAGGACTATACTACTCTCCCAGGGTTTGTTCAGATCCAGGTTTTATGAATATTTCTCTTGGACTAGATATGGACCATGTGGACAGAGAGTAAAACTAGGGTCATTCAAATTCAACCCTAGAAAACTGCCTTAAGGGAGGAAGAATGAATGAGCTATGTGATCCAGACTGCCAGTGAAGTGGAGGCTATGGGAGGACCCACAAGCCTGGGGAAAGGCATGCATTGTCTGATGCATGAGAGTTACAGGTAAGAGATCCAGAATCTCAGCTCCCACAAGAATATCAGCTTTAACTATCTGCCAGATGCAGAGAACACAAAGGCACTTAGCTAAGGAAAAACTGCCCGACCCCCTTATTCTTATATCTCGCTGATCTCTCCCATTTAGTGCTGGCAGTTCAAGCCAGCAGCTAGCAAAGATAAAGCAGGTATCTTTTAATAAAAAGAAAATGTGTCATTATAAATACTGGAAAAAATAGAATTTACAGTAAAAAGCATTAATGAGGATTAAAGAAGGATATTGCATAACGGTAAATGGAACAAATCACTAAGATATATTAATCATGAACTTTCATGCTGTTAATGTGATATTGAAAAACATCAAATAAAATTAATAGCATTACAAAGGCAATTTGAGAAATAAAGAAGTTCAGTAAATCTTTTTTAGAAAGTTACAGATCAAAAAACAAAAAATAAGTACATAAAATAGTTAAATAACATATTCCTCTTTCAACCTAATCATCCTATGTGGGACTTTTGTATCCTAAAAAATAGACTATGCCTTCTTTTCAAGATTTGAATATTTATAAAAAATCGATGAAATATCAGCATAAAAAGAAGATATTAACCAAGTTCAGAGATAATATCACGTAGCTCATACATTAACATATAAAAAATAGCAAAAAGGAAATGTTCTTATATTATCTTTAAAGCATTCTAAATAAATCATGAGCTAAAAAGTAATAAAGTTAGAAATTATCAAAGCCTAGAGATTTGACATACTGGAAATAATACACATTAAAACTCATGAAATGCATCCAAATCTTTGTTAAAAAGATTTATAGCTTTAAATCAATATATTAGGGGAAAAGGGAAAAATAGTGAGCCAACATTAAACTTAAGAAGCCTGAAAAAACAAAACTGCATAAAGTCAATGAAAATAAGAAGGTAGAAATTAATAGAATGTAAAGTAACATTAGAGATTATTTTTTATGCTTAACCTTTGAAAAGTCTAATAAAATAAATCTCTGGAAAGACTGATTAAAGAAAAAATGGTAAGAGCAAATAAATATTACAAATGAAAAAGAGATCATAACTATAGATAAAAGCCAGGGTTAAAAAATACAAAGGAATTCTACAACCAATTTCATGCCAATATTTTGAATTTTTAGATGAAAAAATAGCAAAGGCTATTCTATGTACTTTTGAGACTAGTGTAAACCTGATATTCAAAGTAGAACTAAATGTCAACTTTAGTGTAAAAATTATAAATAAAATAGTATCAAGTCAAATTCAGAAATGTTAATAAAATATCATGACCAAGTGAGTTTTCCAAATACCCCAAGGATGATTCTGAATTAATATACCCATGAATATAAAATACATGAATGGATTAATATGGAAAAATTTCTATGACCTTGTAAAAGTTTGCTATCCAACATTCAATAAAATTACTCATTTAAGATTTAGGAAAACCTTAACAAGAACAGAAGAACTTAAGAGTACACATTGCTTTTAATGGTGAAACTTTAGAAGTATTCCCAATAAAGTCAGGAAGAATTCTCTGTGGTACTAATTAGACCAAAAAAAAAGTTAAGAAAACTGGACTTAACAATCAAATAAAGGTGCATTTCCTTTTTTCAGTGACTCTGTGAATGGGCAGCCCACACTCAATCCATGTACAGACTTTCTATTGATGGCAATGGGATTAGTGTGAGGTTTAAGGACAAAACGAGCAATTGAGATCTACCCTTTGTTTAAAAGATTTCCTATGCAAGATGTTAAAGAGGGCCAAGGGCCCTGTCATCCTGCTTGAGGGCCAAGCCCTCCTGTTTAAAACCTCATGAACTCTTTGGGTGATCAAACTTGTTGCAATAATAAGTCAGGCAGGGTTAACATAAGTCCTAAACATAAAAGTTGTCCCATTTTAAAAGCTTTCTTAAGGTCATTAAACATTTTGGACAAATACTCGTTATGAACTAATTGGTAGCAAATGTTAATTTGAAAACTTAAACTGGCTTTGACTTATAATGGTTTGAGACTTAAAAACCAAAATAATGAGAAATTGTGTGAGCATCTTTCCAGTGCTTAAAAATTCCAATCACTAAACACTCCTATTGTTCTTTAGATACCAGTTCTGAATAAATTGAGCCTTCTAATCCCAGAGTCAGCCTCTCCAAATTCTTTACATCATGAAGATAATTTCTTCTGACCTATCTCCTGCCTCCTTCCACGGTCATTCTCTAGATCTGTTGAGACATGTTTGGGAAATTCTCCTACAGTTTTGAAATCTTGACAATTAGAAACATGCATTTTCTATAGAGATGTGTACCCATTCTTAGAATTCCTTCACCTTTTTCTGTTGTTCTATGGAAACAAAATTTGTGGAGCATTATGGTATAGACTCATCTAAGTATCTCAGTAAATTTTTTCTTATCTAGTAACCTGATTTTTCAGACTGCATGATTTTTTTTTTCTTTCATTGAGTCTATATTTTTTATTCTGCTACATAAAAATGTTCTCACCTTTTAATCAGTTTGGGGAGGTAAGGGTAGGCCAGAACAAAACCTGTCTGCTCACACACATGTATATTTTTTACTCACACAAAAGTCCCTCCCTGCCATTTCCACACTTTTCTCCACGCCGTTTCTTTGCTACTCTATTCTTATCACTTCCTTTAAATTTTCAGTTAAAACTTCGATCTTCTAAAAGCCATCTTTTATGAGCTTTGCTTTAGCTGATAATTATTCTATATTCCTTAATTTAAAAGCTAAATTATAGATTTCAATTTTGAAATCATTGTCATAAATATTTATTGGATAAATATATTTTCCTTCTGAATAATCTGTCATACCTTAAGCTTGATGCATGTGCATGCATCTGTTTGTGTCCCTCTCCTTTTCCATCCTTTCTGCATTATCTTATTTTGTTCCTAAAACTGCCAGTTTTTAAAAAAATATTTGAACAACTAAGAACTCAATTTTTATTTGGGGATATTATAAAATTGATTAAATTACATATGGAAGTTGGTCATAAATTACTCAGAGGCAATACAAGGAAAATAAAAAATCTTCTAATCGATCTCCTCCTAACATCCTATGTCAATTACAAATTGCATTCGGAGATGAGGATCAGAAAACTTGACTACAGAGCCTTGAGTATTTCTATGCTATGCTAAGAAGTCTAGCGATTGGAAGTGCAGGCCTGGTACAGTGGCCCCTTAGTCTCATAATTGCATCAATGTCTCAAGGGAAGAGGCAGGCCCAGCAGACTTCCACTTACCTCTTATTGTCTGAACTATGTGACATGCTCACTTGTAGCTGCAAGGAAGATCAGGAAATATAATTATACTTTTTAAAACATATTTCAAACTAGAGGCAACAAAGAATAAGAAGATTGAAATGGACATTACTCAGACAACCTGTAGCACCTGCCAATCTGTCCAGGTGCACAATGACAGATGGTAGCAAAATTGAGTTAGAAGATATTGTCATAATCAGTGTTTCAAGATAAAGAGAAAATATTTAAAATTTTTATGTCTCCCATTTCATAGTACAACAATCTTAGTATCTCTAGTTCTTCATTGAATCAAGAGTTGAATCTTTCAACCTTCTCCTCCAACCATATCTCCAAGTTTTTAGCTTTGTGGCATTTCTTCTACCTTCCCCACACACCAAGCTACATGAGGCACTCACCTTTATCTCTACCTGATTGCAATTTAAGCATGTATATAGCTGCTGGGAAAATTGGGTAGCCTAATATAGAAGATTGAAACAGGATCTGCATCTCTCACCCCTCAGAAAAATCAACTCACAGTGGATAACAAACTTAAATGTAAGGCATGAAACTATAAAAATTCTAGAAGAAAATGTTGGAAAAACTCTTATAGACATTAGCCTACGGAAAGAATTTATAAAGAAGACCCCAAAGGCAATCACATCAACAACAAAAATAAATAAATGGGACCTGATCAAATTAAAAAGCTTCTGCACAGCCAAGGAAACTATCACGAGAGCAAACAGACACCCTGAAGAATGGAAGAAAATATTCGCATGGTACACATCCAATAAAGGGCTGATAACTAGATAAAGGGTTGATGACTGAAAATCAGCAAGAAAAAATCAACCCCATTAAAAAGTGGGCAAAGGACATGAACAGAAACTTTTCAAAAGAAGACAGACTAATGGCCA
Organism: Lemur catta; assembly: GCF_020740605.2. Classification (NCBI taxonomy): domain Eukaryota; kingdom Metazoa; phylum Chordata; class Mammalia; order Primates; family Lemuridae; genus Lemur; species Lemur catta. The sequence continues at coordinate 28,639,583 of NC_059139.1, read as the reverse complement.
AAAAACATATGAAAAAATGCTCAAATCTCTAATTATCAGGGAAATGCAAATCAAAACCACAATGAGTACCTTATAACAATAGAATTACATAGCATGTCAAGATTCTCAGTTTACAGAACCAACAAAAACCAATACAGACTGGGAAATCAAAACCATATCTCCCCTGATGTTTACTGTTGGACATATATACGCATTCTCATTGATTGGAATGTCAGACAGAATTGCCCACATTATTTCGATTGTTATTATTATTACCATTATTATTTTGGCTGAGGGCATATGACTGAATTCAAGTAGGTTAGATATATACATATGTAATGGATCTTTACCATACTTTACTGACATTTCCCATGCTAAAATCTCCAATGATTTCCAATGTATAATTTTCAGTCACTGGAACTCTGTTGCAGTTGACACTACTGACCACTTTCTCTTTCTACTGATTAGCACTATTCTTCCTTGGTTTCTACAATTCTTTTCTGATTCATCTGTCACCTCTGTGTCTACTTATTCAGAGTCAGTATGAGTTTCTTTTTCTTAAACCAACTCTTAAATATTACCGTTTCCTTGATTCTTCTTTCCTTCTCTCACTTACTCACAGTATCACTTATCATCTTGATTATCCTGAGTTCCAAATCTTCAACCTGAGTTTTTCGTTTGTTTGTTTGTTTGTTTGTTGAAACACACTCTTGCTCTGTCACCTGGGCTAGAGTGCAGTGGTGTCATCATAGCTCACTGCAACCTCAAACTCCTGGGTTCAAGTGATCCTTCTATCTTAGCCTCTCAAGTAGCTGGGACTACAGGCATGTGCCACCATGTGTGGCCTCTAACCTGAGTTAGAGGCCATTTACCACATTTTATTGTCCACTTACAATGTCCACCTGGATATCCCATATGCATTTCAAAACTAAGCACATGATCCTGGTTCAAACCTTCTACAACATTTCTTTTTTGGAAAAAATAATACTATTTTTATGTATTACACTTAGTCCTAAATAAGTTTGTTATTTTGGCTTGAGGAAAAAATGGCACTAATTGTTTTTCAAATGGACAACTAAGATTTTTTTCATATTAAACTCATTAAGACAATGCATGCATTAATTCATTCACTCAACAAAAGTATAATTCAGACATGGTACAAAGCACATATTATGCTAGATTCTGGGGATAAAATGGTGAATAAAACAAAGACTGACCCTGCCTTTGAGAACTTTATAATCTAGTCATAAAAATACATAAATAAAATAGTGACACAAATAATCTTCACAAACTGTGGTAGTTGCAATGAGTTAAATGATTCTTGACCTTTTCTGGAATGTCAGAATGTTTTCCTGAGGAGAGATATTTGAGCTGGAATTTAAGGAATGAGCAAAGGTACTTGGGTAAAAAAGAGGAGGAAGAGATTTCCAGGCAGTTATAAAAACCTATGTGAAGACTTTCACCAAGACCAGGGAGGCTGGAATACAGAAGGTGACATGAAACATGGCAAAAGACAACACTGGGGAAGTTGGCAGGAGCTAGCACCTTGAAAGCCACATTAAGAACTCTCTTTGGTCTTTATCCTAAGGGCAATGGAAAGTATTAGAGGATTTTAAAGTTTTGAGCAAAGAAGTAAAATAATGAATAGATAACTTCTGGTAGGACTTTGCAAGATAGAAGTTCTACTTTTGCCACTAAGGCAGAGATAGCAAAAATTTAGCACCTATATTAATGAATCCTTGTGCCTTATCCATGGCAGACATCACTAATCAATCATGACAATTTCCTATTAATACCTTGTTCAGTTTTCCAAAAGCCTCAGTCATTCTAGCTTCCATTTTTGCCATCAAACCTTATATGTTAATAAAATTAGTCTATACATCCTGTCAGTGCCACCTCATGAATATCTCCAAAATCTGTTCCCCTCTCTGTGGCTACTGCTGTAGTTTAAGCCAATGATTTTTATTTCTTGAATTATTACCAGAGCTTCCTTAATGGTCTCGCTGATACCAGCTTTGTTTCCAGTATGCCAGTACGATAATGCTACCAGGATAATGTTCTGGAAATGTTTAACATAATACAATTATTATGGCTTAAATTGTGCCTCCCCAAAAATCATATGTTGAAGTTCTAACCCCCAGTAACTCTCAGAATGTGAACTTATTTGGAAATAGGGTCACTATAGATATAATTAATTAAGATGAGCACATATGGGAGTAGGGTGGGCCCCTAATCCATTCTGACTGATGTTCTTACAAAAAGGAGAAATCTGGACACAGACATGTACATGGAGAACACTATGTGAGTATGAAGGCAGAGATGGAGGTGACAGGTCTACATCCAAGGAACACCAAAGATTTCCAGCTAACCACCAGAAACTAGGGGAAAGCCATGGAACAGATAGATTCTTCCTCACAGCCTTCAGAAGAAAAGAACCCTGCCAACACCTTGATTTTAGATTTCTAGCCTCCAGAACTGTGAAACAACAATTTTCTATTCTTAATCCACCCAGTGGTGGTACTTTGTTAGGGCAACTCTAGAAAACTAACATAACAATCATATAATATTTCTTTACTCTAGATCTTTAAATTGTCCAATGGCACCCATTGTCTGTTATGAAACATGGATGTCTTACCATGGTAGAGTATATAAGACTTAATATGATCTTGGCCATATTTACCCCTTCACTTTTATTTCTCGTTGCTTTCTTATTTACTACATTTCATTTCTCTTATATTTTTTGTGCTTACAAGTCTGTACTTGAAACAGCATTTTTGCCATTGTTTCAACCTATTATGATGCATCCATGGCATCTTATTCTCTATAAATCACTTCAAGGCAGATGTAGATTTCCATCCTGTCTGTTCCTTTGGCATCCTTTCTCCACCACTTTTGTCATGCTTACCAGGACACTTTCAACCTTTATTGATATTTCCTGCCCACTCACTCATTCCTCACACATTGAATTCTTTAAGCAAAGAGATTTTGACTTGTGCATCTGGCACTAGTGGAAGTTAAATATTTGGAATAGATAAATGAGTCCAGTCTTCAACCCTCTCTTCTTCACTCCTTAAGGGACCCTCTTTCTTACTCAGGAGGGTGCCTTGATGCTCTATGCATTCTCTTTTAGTTCTACTTTATGGTTAAAAGGCTAAATTTTTTGTTATTATTTTGTTTTAATCAGATGATACATTTTCTTCAAAGTTGACATTTATTTACAAGCTGGTAAAAGAAAATGTTATATATCTTTTTAAAGTCCTGTTGGCCAGGATTCACAAATTTTTGAACATTCAATGCAGGAAATTATTAGGCAAGGGAATAAAGTAAAGCTGTTTTACCTTATCAAATGTCTTTCCAACTTAGAGGTTTGGTTTAGAGCTTAATACTAAAGTGTACCTCACAGCAGTGGTCAATATTTGAAGTTTAAAGTGAAATTCAATAACTACATAATGTTCTTGGCTAGAAATGCATTGCTGTAGAAGACAATATTGTCAATGGAAGGAGAAAAAAATACAAATTATCCAATACAGCATTACATTTAATATTAGTTTAGCAATATTTATTTTAGCAAATATGTATGATAGTTAATAGAATTTTGGACACGGTTAATAGTATTTCCATAAAAAGAAATTTAAATATGATCACTTTCAGGAAATTATGAACTCCACTTGCTGAATTTTTCAGCACTGTGCATCTCAACTCTACTCTTCTGTTTAGATAGGCTGGAAGTCATCATGAGGATGAGAGTTGAACCAGGGTGGCCACCTCTTCTTAAATCCTGCAGGTAGTGTTTGATATCTCTTTGGAACTCTTTAAACTATGAGGATTCCTAATGCCTATTAGCCATAACTTTAGGGATTCACCTGAAATCCAGATACACACACACACACACACACACACAAACACACACAATCTTTGATATCCTTTTTATATAAACCTGAACAAGTCAATTAACCTTCACAGGACTCAGTTTTCTTATGTGGGAAAGAGCACAGTCTACTGCAGAGCACTCTAACCAAGTACTACTGAAACCACTAGGACAGGTGGGGAGACACTTTGAACAGGAGGCAGAAGCACTTTGATTCTGGACTTATTTGCATACTAATAATTAAAGGTAGAATTTGGTACTACATTCTGAAAGCACAAAATACATTTTTGAACCATTAAACATTTTCCTTTATTTCATATTGGCATTTCTGATTAAATAAAACATGCCTCCAACTGTAGTGGTCAAATATGTAGGTCTTCATTAGGCCAATTTTAAAACACTTCCTATTTTGTGAAACCCACAGAGTTTACACTTCAGAATTTTCCATCCCTAACTATTCCTTTCACGTCATAGGAAATCTATTTCATTTAAAGTAAAGAAAAGATTTTAAATTAAGACACAAAAGATCCAGAGAACTCTAAATTCAGTCCAGTTCTTCTTTGAAACTGTAACTGACAAAAAAATTTCTTTTGCTTACTTCAGTTTGTGTTACATTCTTAATTTTATTTAAATGTAGCTATTTTTTAATTTCCGTTTCCTTTCATGTAAAAAAAAAAAGAGCTGTCCCAGGGGATTATGGGCATAAAACTTCATGAATTACATGTATCCTGCAACAGCTAGCCTGTGCATCATGCATAACCTTCATAAACACTACAAGGTACACCTAATTTGGTATGGACTCTCTGGAGCTATCACCTGTCATCAAGTTGTGTGTATAGCACATAAGTTAAAGGAATTCATAACTTTTATGTTACAAAGGCCATACATACAAAAGAAAGAATCAACTTCCCACTACAAGTGCATAGAAAAAGGTTAAGTTTAACACATTGGTAATCTTATTTTAGGTTTTATAGAGGATTATTTTTCACTTTTGAAACAAAATATTACAGTAAACTAGTGTTTCAATAATTAAACATTTAATGATTTTTAACATGCCCCATGGCACCCGTACTATGTGAAATCCCCTTTTAAAGTATCAGTTCTCAATTTGGAATACATTATTTTCAACCACATAGCTACTTAAATGGTTCATAAACAGGGACCATACACTAGAAAATTACACTTGAGAGTTTAAAGGAATTTTAGGTGTCAGCTAGGAGTGCATGCAACAGGTACCAGTAAAGTAGAAAGAATAAAACAAAAGGAAAGAATTGGGTTTTTTTTTTTTAAAAAAAAAAAGATTAGTAAATTGTGGTATATGTATACCATGGAGTATTACTCAGCTATAAGAAATAACAGTGATACGACATCTCTTTGGTTCTCCTGGAGAGAGTTGGAACCCATTATATTAAGTGAAGTATCCCAAGAATGGAAAAACAAGCATCACATGTACTCACCAGAAAATTGGTTTCCCTGATCATCACCTAAATGCACACTGGGGAATGATACCAACTGGATATCAGACTGAGACGGGGGGGGGGAGGGGATGGGTGTATGCCTGCATGATGAGTGCATTGCGCACCGTCTGGGGAATGGCCATGATTGAAGGTGCTGACTCGGGGAAGTGGCGGGTGGGGGGAGGGGATGGAGGTATGACTACATGGTGAGTGCCAGGCACACTGTCTGAGGAATGGACACGCTTGAGGCTCTGACTCAGGGGGATGGGCGGGACATGGGCAATATATATAACCTGAGCTTTTGTACCCCCATAATAAGCTGAAATTAAAAAAAAAAGGTTAAGTAGCTCTATTTGGCAACCACATCTGATATCCTATTCTGGCATTTGATAATTTGAAAGCTATTGTACTAGTGGTAGGTACTGATCAAATTCACACAGGAAGTCCAGAGGTGAGAAGGCACTAAGGCCACCTAAAAGGGCTCTACATCCTACTAGTTTGCTCACATAGCTTTCCTCATGGGAAGGAGGGCTAATTGCTATAAGGACTCTGTTACTCTTCTTTCCAAAAGAAACCATAAATTATGTTGGGAGCTGCAAGGTGATAAACCCTTCAGAGAAATTAAAAGATCAGAATTAATGAATTTTTATCCTTTGCTATATTGAAGGAGAAAATATTTTCCTGGATAACATAGAAAAGTAGCCTAAACAAGAAATGGAAATGCAAGAGGTTTTGAGATGGCAAAGGGAAATAAAACCAGATCAAGTGCAATGAATGAAAGAATACTACACCAAGGAAGATGAGAAGGAGAAGGAAACTTGATCCATTAGAGGGATTTTTTTGGAAAGAGAGGTATAATTTCTGGGAAGAAAGCAATATGCTATTTCTTTGAAAAGACAGGAGCTTCTTCTAGAGTTAGGAAACATGAAGAACTTAGTTACTGGATCTACAAAGAAAAAATAGAATAGAGATATAGCCATTTGTAAAACCTACATGGGCCAGCAGTAGATGTTCTCTCTTCCTGAAATGAATAGCTTGATCATGATGGAAAGTTGGCTTGAATTTACCAACTTACTGGCCTAGTTTAGTACCTGGAGTAGTCAGTCAATCAATGTAGTTTGAAGATGAATAAATAAATTAATGAATCCTCTGGCTCACTGTCACTTACTTGTCATGTTGATTGGGGATAAATGACATAAACGAAGAAATTTGGGAACAGTTCTTGGAATTATGAAGACTTAAGAAGGAAACTAAAAGATCTTATGTATGCTTCTATTAATATTTTAGAGTTGGAGATTTTGTACACAGAAGATTAGAAAAATAATGATTAGTTAAATAAATAGAACAGGATTTCATTGCTGCACCAAGGATTATTCTGCCAAATTGATAAACACATGGAGTATATTGCACAGAATCATCTGGAAGCCTGCCAGATTTATACCATAAAATCAAAATCTAGGAGGAGGAAAACATTGTAAGATAAAACTATAAAACTAAATATAATGAGGGACATCGGCTATTACAATAAAACAGGTATGTAAAGGGTAAAGATGAAAAATTCATAGTGAAAAATTACCAAAAAGATGATCAAGAACACTATTGTATGCTCAATGCCTATAGTGTCAGCAACATTTGAAGTATAATTTAAGATAGTAAAACACTAAGATTTGTCCTTTGAAACTCATGATCACAGCACTGAAAATTGTACTTTATCCAAGTAAAGACTTAGAAGAGGTAGATGGATTCTACACATCATGTCATGAACATATAAGCTTTTGTGGAACTCTTCAATTCAGCTTTTGCTATCATGAAAGAAAGTATATCAGTGAAGATGACATAAGGGATAGAACAAAGTAAAATAGTAGAGAGAATGTTCCACAGCTGAATTACTGAAAGAAGGTCTTGTTTCTGCTTGTAGAACTAGAATGTGCTTAGACCTGGAATTGTGCCTAGACATGGCTCCAATGTAGGGGTCCAGGGCTGGATCATATTAGGAATAGTGTTCACCTAAGTAGTTAAAGGCCTGGTAGCTGGAGGAAGAACTTGGGTCCTATTGAAAGGAATACAGTATTGAATGGCAGATTTTAAAATCAAGACAAGGCAGAAAATAGGAGTGGTCAAAACCAGAAGGAGTAACCCATTAACTGCCATGTGAGTTGTATTTAACTCATGCTAGTTTTGAGCCCTGGGCCTTGTGAAGCGTATATAACTCACACATCTCTTTCCCTTGAGAGCCACGTGGTGCACAGGCAACTCACGCTACCATGCCATAGCATACATGGGATGGGTGGCCCCTGGGCAAAACCCTGCAGCTGGTTTGTGAAAATCTTACTTATTGATGTTCTTATTGTTACAATTAATATTGACAATTTAATTCTAATTGTTTTCTTTTTTGAGACAGAGTCTCACTCTGTTGCCTGGGCTAGAGTGCTGTGGTATCTAGCTCACAGCAACTTCAAACTCTTGGGCTCAAGCAATCCTTCTGCTTGAGCCTCCTGAGTAGCTGGGACTACAGGCGCACACCACCACCTCCAACTATTTTTTTCTATTTTTAGTAGACAGGGTCTCACTCTTGTTCAGGTTGGACTCTAACCTCTGACCTCAAGCCATCCTCCTGCCTCGACCTCTCAGGATGGTAGAATTACAGGTGTGAGCCAACATGCCCAACTGACAATTTAATTCTAAAAACATGGATTAAATGAATAGAAATCAATGAATTTCATTTTTCTATTTATGTTTACCTGTAAATTATACTTAAGCTTGATAAGTTAAGAAAAACACTTTACCCTTATGAACTATTTTTCAAGTTTTCACATTATATTTTACATTACTAATTTTCAAGTTTTTATATTACATTTTTATTGAAAAAAAAACAAAACAATAAAAAAACACAGTTTTCATTAAATTAGAAAGGATCATTTTGTTTTCAAAGCTTTTATTCTATGTTTGTAATAAAACACCGTGGCTCCAAAGAAAAAAAAATTTTTTAGTGTGACAGTCAATGTGTTAAAAGTGAGCAAGTATGTTATAGAACAGTTTGTGACAAGTAATTCATGATAAAAGCAACAGACAGAGAGCAAGAGAGTGTTTGGATTACCCTCCTAGGGGTTGTTTAGTGCATGAGACATGGGTGTGGGCAGGAATATAGACAGGTGGCAGTGGCAACAGCTTAAGGGAATCAAAGAGTACAGATCTGGAAGGGAAAACAAATACCAGGATGTTGGGAATTTCCAGCTTCCCTGTAATCTGTTAAAAGTTTCATTTTCTCATGGGAAAAGGAAGTTTAATATAATCATGTAAAGTACAGATTTTAGAATCAAAAAGGCTTAATATGAAAACTGGCTCTGCAGTACTCTGTGACCTTGGGCAATTAATAATGGATAATAATATCTATATTGTCCCCAAATTCCTTATCTGTAAAATGAGAATTATAATAGCAGTAGTTATAGTGTTGTAATATCAGGAAGATTAAATAAAATTCAAAACAAATTCAAAGAGTTGTACCTTGCACATAGTCATCCCTATGTAAATGTTAGTCTACTCTTATTATTTATATTCAGCTAAAAGTAAATTATCTGATAAATTCTTTATTTGCCTTGAAGTAAATCATTTTCCACTAAAATTCCATCAACCTGACTGTCAAGGAAGATTTTGCTGGAGGGGTGGAAATGAGAGACCCTCTGGAGAAAGTAATTCTGTTCTGTCATCTTAAAATAGTGCTTCTCTAATTCATTGTGCTTATAAAACACCCAAATATCTTTTTAATATGTTCAATTTAATCCAGTTGGCCTGGCATGAGAACCCTTGATTCCACATTTATAAAAGATCCCAAGTGATGTTGATCCTGCTGGTCCATGGACCACACTTTGAGTAAAAAGGCCATAGAATACCTGAAATAGAGAGAAGAAAACATGGCAGAAAGTGCGGCATGTAACACGGATTACCAAAAGGCAAATTTCAGAGGCCATAGAAAGACTGTTAAGATTTCTTGGACCAAGGCCTGAAAAGAAGATGGCTCAGATCCAAAACCAATGATATAAAATGCAGTTTTCAAACGTGAAATTTTGACTTTATAATCTCAAAGAATCCTGAAGGGAATTTCCATATACCCACAAGCATCAATTAAATAAAATAATAACATGTACAGAAAATTAAAGAAAGGAAAATAACTAAGGAAGAAGAGTGATCTAAGCATGAAAGAATAATGTTAGTAGGTTGATAAATCTTAGAATATATCGAGGTTTCTTAAGGCACCCCAAATTACTTTTTAATGATATTTTTATAGCAAGAACAGCACAATGAAAAGACCCACTATAAATCGATTAACCTGTCAACTGATGAGAGAGAGAACTCCAAACTCCTCAGTTTTCAGCTTGATTCGAACTATGGTCTACACTCTGGAAAGTGAAGAATGAAAATTAATACAAAGGATAAGAAGCTGATTAGTGGTAGAAATACTGTATCATACCAATTTCTCTAAATGGGTTCGAATGTTTTTGTTTATGTAGATTACATTCTCTACTAATTAGAGATCATTGAACAGAATCTTTGCAAAACCATGATGAACGTAACAGTTCTAGAAGATCCTAAATGACCAAATATTGTCCAATTTGTTTTAATAGTGGTTTCCATGATGCAATGTCTAATGAACATGATGCTAATTCTTGACTGGATTTGGTACATATTTTTTAAAAGATAAAAATGATAAAATATTTTTCTAATATTTTTCTCCTTTGACCAATGGATTCCTGTCCATCTTTAAAGAACCCATCCAAATGTAATTTCCTTGATGAAATAATTTTTCATTTTCTTAGATAGAATTAGTTACATTCTCTGTGTTCCCATTAAACTGAGTATAAATTTCAGTCACTATACTTACAACAGCGTATTTTGGTTTCTTAGTCACATGTCTATTTTGTAACTTTATAGGGAAAGGCTTATTTTTATCCCTATAATTCTATGTTCAGCACAGTATATGAATTTAAAATCAAAATTTTAAATATCAAAATTGGAATCTAAACACATAGAACACATGCATACACAGAATATAATTCAATCTTACGTTGTATTCATCAAAATATAGTGTCTAGATTAAGGGACATGTAAATCTCAGTCAACTTAGTGGTGCTCAAACTATGTCAAAAGTATACATTTTAGAAAATGCAGTACAGTTCAGTCATTAAGAGCACAGACTCTATAGCCCAGACTACCCTAGATTCCAGTGCCATCTCTGTCATGTGCTTCAGCATGTGCTACTGCATGAAGCTGCTAGAATGAGTAAATGAAATTATCTATATAGAAAACACTTAAAATGGTGGCTAGCACATAACAAGCACTGGGTGTTATTGTTACTATAAGTTATTGTTAATTATTCCGGGTACTGCCCTTTAAGAGCACCACTGATACACAGTCCAGTCCAGAGAGAGGTGACCAAGAGAACAAAAGAATCAAAATCATTTTATAAGGAATTTCAAAATATCTCAGCTGTTAGGCTGGGACTGATATTTGAGAAGGGTGGAAGGGACAAGAGGACAGCTGTCTTCAAAAATGAGAGAATGAGTACCATTGACCTAAGACACTCAAGAGGACAAAAATTGTACCAAAATTGGACACCACAGGGAGGAAGATTTAGGTTCAAATAAGGAAGACTTTTCTCATATGGAGTAAGTAGAATGGAATACTCTGAGGTACTTAAGCCGGATTTAGAGCACTTGTCAGGGATGATAAATATGAGAATGAATCATTGAATGGTAGGAGCGCTGGGCTAGCTGATTCATCTGAGACCTGAGTTTTATCCTATTTATTTTACGAATGAAGAACTGAAGGCCTGAAATGTGAAGTAACTTGACCACAGATAGACAGAGAACTAAATAGCTGCAGATCCTGGCCTAGAACCCACTTTTTCAAATTCCCCCTCTAGGGCTCTTTGCTAGAAAGTCTTGCTTTCAGAAGGAAAGTATTTTCCAGAACAAATAGGTGTGTGCTCCGAAGTAAGAGCCTGAAGCAAATGTACAGGTGAGGCAATGCATAGGTGAGAAAAAGTGAGTAGAGCAAGCCATGTAGCATAAAGTCATTAAATCCTGGATAAGCAATGCCTGGGGCTTCTCTGGTGACTCCTTGTATGCTATTTCCAGACATGAGTTTTGTATGTAAACTTGATCACAGAGTGTTCCGAAAGGTAAAGTTTTGTGAGTATACACTACGTAAACTTGAGAACGTATTTGCCAATTTTGCTCTGTGTGTCCCAAATTTTCATCTGGAATAAATGTGTACTAGGTTTGAGTTCAATGAATAAAGTAATTGAAATCAAACCCCCTCTCTGACTCTTCTACCAAGGGGTCAGGGAGTCTATGTTCGGATATCTCAATAGACATCATCCCATTTTAACTATCTTTAATAGTAATAACAAAACTGAATGAGGAGGGGAAAAGAAATTTTCTTTACATAAAACCCTGTTGGTTTATAGAAGAACTTATTCTGCTTTTTCAGGCATTGGTCATATGAAGAATAAAATATTATTTAATGGGTTGATTGATAAAACATAAGATCATTCAAGTTTATTATGGACAAAATAATGAACAAATCTTAACTGGGCTATAAAACCGTACTCTATACTCCAAGTAGGTTTTGTAGTCAGCAGATATTTTGCTCACTGTGAGAAAGATGGGAATGTTTTAGAAATCATTCTTCTCCCCAACTTCTTAAAATGTTTGAGTATTATGAATCTGCTCCTTTGTCTTTCCTTTCATTAAAATATATGCCTATAGGCCGGGCACGGTGGCTCACGCCTGTAATCCTAGCCCTCCGGGAGGCCGAGGTGGGTGGATTGCTCGAGGTCAGGAGTTCGAGACCAGCCTGAGCGAGACTCCATCTCTACTAAAAATAGAAATAAAAATTATCTGGACAACTAAAAATATATATAGAAAAAATTAGCTGGGCATGGTGGCGCATGCCTGTAGTTCTAGCTACTCTGGAGGCTGAGGCAGGAGGATCGCTTGAGCCCAGGAGTTTGAGGTTGCTGTGAGCTAGGCTGATGCCACGGCACTCACTCTAGCCCAGGCAACAAAGTGAGACTCCATCTCAAAAAAAAAAAAAAAAAAAAAAAAAATATATATATATATATACATATATATATGCCTATGAAAGTAAAGTCTCTGTTTTGTTCACTGATATACCTCCACGTACCTAGAATTACACTTGACATATAATTTGTACTTGATAAATATTAGTTGAATAAATGAATAAAAAAGTGAATGAATTGACAAGTGGTGGTGGATAGAACAGGGAGAAGGGTAGCTCATCAAAACCACTTTAAGTTTGCCAGATTTAGCAAATAAAAAGGGAGTTCTTATAGTAAAAAAAAATCATTGTTTATCTAAAATTCAAATTTAATTGAACATCCTGTATTTTATCTGGCAAGTCTACACTTAGAAAAAAAGAAAAACCCTAAGAACAAAAGTATGTGAGGTCATTAATATTTACCTATAATAAAGGAAGAAATAAATTTTCTTTCAAGACAATGTTGATGGACGTATGGAAATCACACTGTATGTGTTTAAAAAATAAAATAAAACTTACAAAAGAATCAAAAAGGATAAAGATAAATCCTCTTTAAAAATACAGTTTAGTTTTTAAAAATCTCTCTAGACTCAGGGATGTTATCACCTATTCCATGACGTGTGTATGTGGGCGTGTTTTGGGATAAACCCTAAAACAGTTTTTAAGTGTTTTTTTAAGCTTTGTCCTTCTCTACTTGGAGGTCATCACAGACCAGTTGTTGCTGTTGGTCACAAACATGGCCTTACATTTTGGATTTTACAGTGGGCTCTTAAAAGAATTATTACATTAATTCACTTAGACTTTAATCTGTTTCACAAAGTACTTTCTCTTGCAATGAATATGTAAATATATACAATTAACTTTTAAAATATTTTTCAGTGCTAATAAAAGTTTCTGTTTTACAAAAATATGTACCTGAATGCATTTCTTACCTCTTTTTAATTATTCATACCCTAGAGAATCTAACCTAGTGGCTCTCAACCTTGGCTCTATGGTGTTTTAAAAATATAGCAGAAAAATGAACTAACTTCCAGAAAAGTAAATGGAAACTTTTATGGGTGGAAACCAGGCATTATATTTTTAAATAAACTTATAAGACATTCTGATGCTCACCTGTGAGATTTTTCCCATTTCATCCTAATCAAGAAATAATTCAAAATAGTAATATAATTATTGTTTTATTATAGGCTAAAAATTCTTCTTGAAATGCACCTATATAAGTAATAAAGAATAAAGCCAATATCCAAAAATAAGGAGGAGGCATATATTAGTCTTATTCCTTTATATCCTGGTACATTATCTTATAATTGGGAACACCTCCTTTTTGGAATACCTTGCCTGGGCTCTGGTGAGGAATGATGGAAAGGTAATATTGGAAAATTGCCTGAAGTATTCTTTAAGATACCCTGTACATGCGTGACATTAGAGTTTTTTGCTCTTCAAACGCCTTCTTTTTTTTTTCGCCTGTGAATTCTGCTTGTTAAAAAGAGCCAACCTAAAGTACAGTCACATTATGTAAATTAAGTTCTTCAGCTAATTATTAGCAATAATTTACAATGTGATGAAAAGATGAATTCATTTGAATGTTAATGATCAGCTTTTATTCATACACTTTTAAAAATAACTTGCAGCTTAAGGAAAATAGAATATGTAAGTGCACGTTAGAAACTTTTTCTTAATCCCAAACATATTGTATACATTTTAAATAATGCTAGACAGAAGATACCATATCATGATGCCTCAATTATCTATTTTAATATTAACAAAATTCAGAGAATTTGCTAATAAATATGCATCATGATTAAACAGATAAATTTCCAAGTAGTTTTGGAGCCAAACTTTCAGAAGAATCTTAGTAGGGGGGAAATATCCTTTCATGGAAAGGTTGTACTCCTAAGTTTAAATAATTGTGACTTGATCACTAAGTTATATAATGTACACTAATATCTGCATATAATAACGATACCTTAAAAAAGAATGTGGTCTGCTGATTCCTAATATATATTCAAATATAAGCTAATAGCTCAGTTATTTAGGGGCCTATTTTCTAGTTTATGAATTATTTATTTGCTTTGTTTTGAAGAGGTTATTAGCTTTTGGGGACAAGAGAATAATAAAGCTCCAGAGCTTGATGATAGTGTTGTGAGATATTTAAGCATGGGAGAGAGGCATTAGTTATAAAACCAAATAACTTTTAATTTAATGAAGGGCCAAAGCAAAATGTTCATAGTTCAAAGATTCATTCCTTATGGATTATTGAATGCCATAAAATAAACTCTCCAAGAATTCCCATGTGCTTTAGGTTTGAAATGAAATATAACAGATAGGATTTTTACCAACATATCTAGGAAAGGGGCTGATATCAAAAACTGTAGCCATGGCATTTATTTGATACCACTAGTATTGACTGCCATTGATTGGGCTTGGCTGCTCTGAGCTCATTGAATTCCAGTATGATTTAAATTTTTCCAAGGGGTATTCTATTTGGCCTTTACCCATGGATTAAATCTGGGCATAAGCAATGGATGTAATAGGACTTAACCCACTGTACCATAGACAATTTTGAACTTGGTACAAAAAATTGATTTCTAAAATTTGAGAAATTCTTCTAATATCATCAAAATAATGACCAAACCACTAACTATAGCCACCACTAACTATTATCAAAACAAAATTTGGGAGTTGAGCCCAATCTCTCTCCCCCTACCCGACAAGATCCTATTGCAGTGATCCCTACACCTATTGAAATGGTCCTTAATAATGTCTATCTTACTGAGCTCTTTTTTTTTAATGTTGCTTTATAGATATAAGGCAGTGCTAAGGGTAAATGTTATTAATAACAAGTACTGATCTGATTCAGGAAAATTCTATATGCTTAAAACTTCTGTGAACAATATTCAGCTAAAAGCTGTCATTAATTCAGCTCTTTTGAGTGTTGGAAGATTTTTGGGTTATTTTACTGCCCAAACACCCACAAATTATCAAATGAAGAAGTTGTAAATTTTGTAACTACCCAGATTTTACATCTTTTTTATTAAGCCATTTTCTCATTGTGTCTCTAAGTCCCATTAAACATTAAGAAGAAGAATTTATAACCACACATGCCCAAGGAAAGTGTAGTTTCTATTAGGCAATAGAATTGACACATTCTTTATTGCAATATAATCTTACTAGACTTAATTTACATAATGGATGTGAAATAAATTAACAGCTGACACAATCCTGTTTTGGAACATTCAACACCTCCTTCATCATCAAAAAGCCAACATCTTTATGACACTGATTTGAGTATGCTAAAAAGTTATTTAAATTAGCTGGCAACTTCCTACATTTTAGTTAAATTCACTCAAGATATTTACTTGTGACTGATATAATGCTATGCTTCCTCATAGAAAGCATTCTTCCATGGAAACAATTGTAGAATGGCAATAGGTGGCTCATGAGATAGGAGGAAGAACTCAAAAATAGGTCACTTACCAGCCATCTATAACAAATTTTATTGCTTGGACCAACATAAGCCTGGAAAACATCTGTGACAATTGTCCAATGCAGTCTGAATTATTCCTAAAGTGTTTGATTTTTAAAATTCTTATTCTGATAATTCTTCTTTTAAAGTTGGTGTGCTGAAATTAGATATGGGTTTTCCCTCTTTTATAGTTCTATTATCCCAATAAAAGTAATACAGTCAAGAGTTAGCTATTATTTTAAAAAAATAACTTCAGCCATAAAATGTCAATGATATCATTGCCCAAATCAAACAATTACCAAAGTTCCTTGGACATTGTTACTAGAGCATTTAACTAAAAAAATAAATATATTGTGACTATAAAGCTAAAAGTGTTCTTTCTCACAAATTTCAAAAGCAGTGAACATAGACATACTTTTGGGAGGGAATTACAGATCTTCAGATCTTTATGATAAATTAGAAGCATTAAATTAAGAAATTTAAAAACTAATAAGATACTTAAGTATTAACAAGAAAAATCTTCTAGCATATACATTTCAAGATACCTAAACAATCACAATATTATCTGTCTGCTTTTCTAACTCTTGAAAAGAAGAAATTTGTTTTCATCACTTAGATTCTTCTTGACGTCTTACCTTTGGAATGATCAGAATCAGTTTTCCTAAGTGCCGTCTTGCCTGGATTTGAATGTATTCCTCATGAACTGCCAAATGCATTTCTTCCCAACCTTCATGTCCTTATTCTCAGTCCCTCCACCTGGAATGTTAATATATATTTGATGATTATACTTTACAGTCTAGAATTCAGGGATCATGAACTCAAAAGCCATCAGAGACACAGAAGGTAATGTTAATTTGTAAAGCAGCTAGGAGAAAGGTAACTGAGAAACACAGAACCTGTGGTGAACTACAAAGTAGATACTTACCCCAAAGCATTCAAATTCAAATTATTAGAAAATAAACAAAAAAACAGAACTAGCCCAGCAAGATAATTTAGCAAGATAGATAGCTTCAGCCCAACAGCTGCCATGTTGCAACTTTTAGTCTAGATCAGTGGTTCTCAAGACAGGCTGCCCAGCAGAGTCACGGCATAAATGGAAGTAAAACAAAACTATACATGCTCAGGCCCTTCCCTTAGAAATGTGGGTTAAATGGTCTGGGGTGGGTGCTAATGCCAAAGTTGAGGACTTCTGGTCTAAAGAAATAGATTTTATTATATCACATGGGTAGTATTTACGTTTTTCTACTTAGATGATAATTTCTACAGATCAGGAGCAGGTGGTGATTTTCATATTTACAATAAAGCCAATTTATGGAGCTGTTTTTCAAATTCCAATGAGAGATTTTCCTACACTGTCTTTGGTCACACATTTACCTGTTAGATAGTTAGCTGAGGTTCGGGATACAAACAGCCATTTCAGAACATTACCTCTGTAACTATGTGTATTAGTCAGGGTCTGCCAGAGAAACAGAACCAATAGGAGGCGTGTGTCTGTGTGTGTGTATACAGAGAGAGACAAAGACAGATAGAGATAGATATATAGATAGATACAGACAGAGAGGTAGGAGTGTGTGTGTGTGTGTGTGTGTGTGTGTGTGTGTGTGTGTGTGTGTGTGTAGTTGGTTGGGGGGTATTTTAATACATTGGCTCACGTCATTGTGAAGGTTGGCAAGTCCAAAATCTGCAAGGTAGGCCAGCAGGCTAGAGTCCCAGGGAAAAAATCATGTTGCAGTTTTAGTCCAAAGACAATCTGGAAATAGAATTGCCTCTTCCCTAAGGGACCTCCTTTTTTCTCTTAAGGCCTTCAGCAGATTGGATAAGGCCCACCCACATTATGGAGGGTTATGTACTTGAGTCAAAGTCTACTGATTTAAATGTTAATCCTCTCTAAAAGAATATATTTACAGCAACATTTACACTGGTAATTGACCAAATATTTGGATATCATTGTCTAGCTAAGTTGACATATAAAATTAACCATCACACTGTGCTAACTACCACACAAATGAAGAATGGAACTACTTGCTTTTTATGAAACAGAATTACATTCTCTTACTTACAATTAAGACTCTTGGTTACCTATCTGTTCTAACTAGCCAAACTAAGAGCTAAAAAAAAATACAATTTTTTCTTATTTCCACGCCTATGTTCCTTCTTTTATATTTTGTTTCCTTTAGAAGATTTTGTGTTATCAAGAGAATCCTCTCTATCCAAGATCCCTACTACTAGAAAACTTACTTCATTTTATTCTTTGCCTATTTATCTTTCCATTTACTAAGTTAATGTTCTCCTCAAAGTGACAGACTTATGTTTAATGGGCTCAGAAACTAAAAGCAACTTAAACAGCTGCTGTAGTCGAAAGTATGAGATATGGAAGTACTATGGTTTGAAGGTATCTCCCAAAAAGTATGTGTTGGAAACTTAATTCTCAATGCAACAGTGTTGGGAGGTGGAGCCTAATGGGAGGTGTTTAGGTAAATAAATTAATGCCAATTATTAAAGTGCTTGAAGCTGTGAGTTCGATCTCTTGTTCTCTCTCTTACATGTGCTCTCTTGCCCTGCCATGTTCTGCCATTAAATGATGCAGAAGAATGCTGCCACATGCAGGGCTCTCTACTTTGGAATTCTCAGCCTCCAGAATTGTAAGAAATAAAGCTCTGTTCTTTATAAATTACCCAATCTCAGGTATTCTGCTATAGCAGCACAAAGTGGACTAATACAGGAAGTATACTTATAATAGCATGGTGGTTTTAAAAGATGGTTATAATTTCTTTGGATCTCCTCCCATCCAGAGGTAGTGTCTATGTCTCCCCCTTTTGAGTCTGAGAAGCTTTATGACTATTTCAACAAGTAGAGTACAGCAGAAGTAATGTTATGTGACTTCCAAGACTAGATCATAAAAATTCTTGCAGCATCTGCCAGGCTTTCTTGGGATTATCACTCTGAGAAAGGCTAACTTCCACAGAAGTAGTCTGACTAGTCTGAGATTGCCATGCCAGAGAAGCCACATGAAGGAATTAGAGTCCTGCTAAGGTGTCAAACAAGTAAATGAAGTCATCTTGGACTCTACAGACCAGCCTATTGGCTGAATACCAATGAGTGACTTCATTTGCTACCATAAGGAGCAGATTTGAGTTCTACCTAAATTCCTCACCCACAGAATTAATGCAGTACAATAAGATGGTTGTTGTTTTAAGCCACTCAGTTTTGGGATAGTTGTTACACAGGAATATAATCAGAACATCAAATAGTTGAGACAAAGGACTAAAAATTAAGAGCTGAGACATCTATCTTTTCTCTTGAGTTAAATGCAGAAGCAAACTTGAATGGAGCTAATACACAAAGAAGGCTGTCATAAAGCTAAATGCTCTCTAGAAAGACCAGCACAAGGGTGGTGATAGCATCGTTGTGTTCTGCTGTCTATTTAATAACTCTGCTTTGATGTAAGGAAGGGAAGCACTTCAAAAAATACATATCTAAGACCTCTTAATTTTTTATCATCCAGCTGATCTATCCCCAGTCATCCTCTATTCACCCAATTATTAATACAGTGCGAGAAATTCAGAGTAATCCTAGTCTTCCCCCTTTCCTTCAGTCAGCACAATAAATCCTGTTAAGTCTGCCTCCAAAATATTCCTCAATTCCATTCACTTCTCTGCACCTTTCCATTGCCTTCCCAGGTCACCACAATTTCTTGCTTGGTTTATGGCAATAGCTTCTTCACTGGTTACCTCACTTCCTCTCAAAGCATCTCACTACTCTGCTTAAAACCTGCCTTTTCTTCCATTACCTTTATAATAAAAATTCAATGTCTTCACCATGACCTACAAGGTCTTGATTGCCCTAACCCATAACAGCATCTGCAATCTTATATCAAGGAGATCCGCTATTTACACACAACATTCCAGCCACACTGGCCTTCCAAGTACCCCAAACTTTCCAAACACTTTTCTGCTGCAGTGTTTTTGTGCTTGCTGTGTTCATTGTCTTGAACACTCCTCACATGTCTGACTCCTCATTCTCACATTTCTTAATATTCTCTATTATAGAGCACTTATTGTCCTCAAAATATTAATACCAATTTCAACATTTATCATCACACTTATTTCTACACTTTCTATTTTTCCTACTGGCAAATAAGCCCCAGATGGAAACAGAGATCTTGTTTGTTCTAATCCACCACTTGTATTGCCCTTGTCTAGAACCATGCCATAGACATAACAGATGCTCAGTGAATATTTCTGAATCCTTGAGTGATTGAATGAGTACTTCAAGCTCTGACACTTTACTACATCTGTAAATAATTGTGTGATCTGAATGCCTAGATTTGGCTAAGAGCAGAGACTCTGTTGCAAAGTGCTGATCTGCTTAACTAAGACATTCTAAATAAATGCTTTCAGTTGTCATCAGTATGGCTCTCAGTCATCTGTTGATTTCAGTATTTGTTGAATGCCTGCATTGTGCCCCATGACAGGATAGCGTAATACAATGCACACATGCCTCACCAATCTAGGACACATCACAGGCCACATTAATATTAGTACTTTAAAATTGCTATTTCCAACTTCTCAACTTCAAATTCAGGAACTCAAATGTCTTGATCCTTCCCACCTCTTCAGCAACAAAGGGGTCTTATATACACTCTGATATCAGCTTGAACTCTCCACTGTCTGCTGCTACTCCAAGCTTTGCCTTCATCATCATTGCTGTCTGGTTACCGTATACAGGCCTCTGATTTCATTAAGGTGCATATTCCTACCTTTTTATTTGCAGCATTAATGTTCTCAATCCTAGCAGTATCACAGTATGTCAGTAGCCTTTGAAATGTTCCATCCCACTCTATTAAGCTCCATTGGAAGTGGGTGGGGTCCCATAGCAGGACAGCTTGGGCATCTGAGCTAGTTAGAGTAGACTCACAATACAAGTAGACTCAAAAACATGTAAGACTCAAATCAATAGAAGTACCTTTCTGGATCATGTGAGATAACAGGTTGGTAAGGCTGCTATCTCCCATGGAGTCATACAGAGACCTAGACTGATGAAGTTTCTGCCATCTTCAGCATGAGGCTTCCAAAGTTCCCATGGAGAGGTTTCCATTGCAAGCATCAGGAAGGAGAAAAGAGCATGAAGAGCATGCAGGAACACTATGTGGGTCTTTCACAAGCCAGGTCTGGAATAGCAATATTACTTCTTATCATATTGCACTGGATCGAACTCAGTCATCGTGGTAACACCCAATGACAAGGAGAGATGGGACATGTAACACTTACCCGAGAAGTCACTTTCCAGTAACAATTCATGAATTTTTGTTCTTCCTGCCACAGCCCATAATTGTTTCAGAAAATAGTGGAATACTCCTGTCAGTTCACACACAGCCCTTCAAGTCCCCAGGATCTTCACATGCTTCTAGGGTAGATATATTGGATTGGTTTCAGGACTTGGCACCCCACATATCCAGACATACCATTCCACTCTGATCTTTAGTCCCTTTTCCTGAGTCTGCAAACTTCTGCAAAGGTTCAATGTTCTCCCTGTATCCTGGCTTCCAGAGCTTTCTATTGAACCATAAGCTATATCTGTAACATTTCAAATAAAATATAGTTTTTTACCTCCATGTAAACTCCTCAACCCTCAAACAAATCACTGAAAAAAAATAGATATTTTCTGGTAATAGTGCTGCTTAAAATCATCTACCAGTAATACTCATACCTCGACGCCAATCTTTCTGGGATCTTTGTTAGAAATTTGAAATGAGCCTGGATATTGTTTGGAATTTATGAAGTCATAGGGGCTAGAGAAAGAATTCCAGATAAGAGATAAGACTTGAGCAAAGACCAACAGGAATTCATTCATCATTCATTCATTCATTAAATATGTACAGCTCTGAGGTTCAGAGAAAGAAAATAACTTTCTGATTTATGAACCAGATATTATACTCTTTACATTGCCTTTAAACTACTTTATGGTAGAAACTGTTATTTATTCTCTTACTAATCTTCAAAAAATTGATTACAAATCCCATTTCACTAAAAATGTAAGAGTACATCTTACAGTTTAAAAATAATACTTGGAGGCCTTAATTCTGATTTCATTGATGACAATCTTCTCTTAATCAGAAGTAAGATTAGAATAAATTCAAATAGATTATAGATATTTTCAAGATGAAGTCATGAAACAAACAATAACAAAAAAATAAGGCTGAAAATAAGGATAATATATTTGAGAATTGTAAACTATAGACAAGAGTCCAAAATTCATAAAGCTCAGTGTTTAGAGCACTGGGTAAGTAATAAAATTTTGGAAAGTCAATAAACTGCAATGTTCCAATCCTTCTTTCTGAAGGAAAGCTGGACAGGCATGGCCTAACTGGCTCAAGTTTGAGGGGCCGCCTCAGAAGGCAGGAGTGCCTCTTGCTTGCATCTGTGGTGCATAGTGCCAGAGTCCAAATACCAAATTGTATTCCAAGAAGAGATGCCAAGGGTCAATTTGCAGAAATGTGTCCAAATATGCTGTCAAACCAAAGAAACCTGAGAGTCAAACCCACAACAGCCAGGAATCCAGGGAAGGCTACACCAAGAAACAATGGGTCAAAACTGGGTAATGACCAGAATCTAATGTTTTGGGCTGTCATTGTTTTAGGTGTGGTGTAGGGTAGGATAAACCAGTGTATTTAAAGGACCTAGAACAAGGAAGACAGCAAGAAAACTGGTTTTTGAAAAATAGCGGGATAGAAATTAATTCTACCAGAGAATATTTCTAGGAATGTGAAATAAGCAGTAATAAATGTAACTTGAGTTGAAAAAAACTGAGATCTTGGCTCTTTCTAAACATATTATGTTGACTAAATTTTCAAATAGAGTTTTGAATTTTAACTAAAAAAGTCATTGGTGTAGAATAAGAAATTATTTCCAGAAGATTTATATAAAATATTATAACTTTAACAGGTTCTAATTCATAAATCCCCTTTTGAAACAGTTTAATTGGTTGTTACCCAGCAAAAAAAGCAGAGATTTACAGAGTGAAGGGTTGATTATGATAGTTTGGGAATTTGATAGACAGATATTTTGAGCGTAACTCTCTTAAATTGGGTTTCCCTGAAACAAACTCAAGATACAAGAATCCATGTGCAAGTGATTTATGACAAAAGTGCTCCCTGGAAAAACCAGCAAGGGCGTGAGACAAGCAGGAAAGGGAAGAGAACAACACAAACAAGAATGCAATTTCAAGAAAAGCCCCTGTCCTGGAGGATAGCTGCAACTCCACTCCACCAGGGTTCTCTGTGGTGTAGATGTAGGCTATACTTCAGCGTTATCCTGCCCCAGCACAAGACAGCTGGCTTCCATGCTCTTGCACTGCACCAGACCATCATTAGCTAAAAGTCACCTTTAGTGGACATAAATACCAGGCACTTCCAGCTCTCTTCACAGGCAGATGAAGTTAATCCTATTTTGAGCAGTCATAGGTACAGGTTGCTGGAAGCAAAAGTGCAATAAACCTAGGGTCAGGGCTCAGTGAAACAGTAAAGGTATCTGAGGGAATATGGGCAGAAGATTGATAATTGTGGTGGCATTACAGGTTATTTTAGTTTATGTATGTGTCTCAGTCTGTTTGGGCTGCTATAACAAAATACCTTAGGCTGGGTAACTTATAAACAACAGAAATTATTGGAGGCTGGTAAGTACAAGATCAAGATGCCAGCAGATTCGGTGTCTGGTAAGGGCTCACTCTCTGCTTAATAGATGGTACCTTGTCGCTGCATCCTCACAAGACATGAGGCACAGGAGTTTCCTCAAGTCTCTTTTGTAAGGATACTAATCCTATTCGTGAGGACGGAACTCTCATGTCTTCATCACTTCCCAAAGGCTCCCCTTCTTAATACCATCACATTGGGTATTAGGTTCCAAATTATCAATTTGGGGGAACACCAACATTCAGACAATAGCAGTATGTAAACTCTGTTCCATGAAAAAATTCTTTTTACATGATCCTATGATTAAATATTATTTTACAAGGGCATAATATTTAAGTCAATTATAAGAAAAATTAGAAATCAAATAGTATATTATACTTCTTAATCATAACAAAAATAAACCCATAAACCTAGCCATATAATAAAAATTCTAAAAGTAAAGTATAACAGAAATTATCTGGGATGACAATAAATTGACCTAGCAACATAATTTCATAATGGCTAAAGAGAGTGTAAATTCACCCATCACTATCAAGACAGAATGGCATGAATTAGATTAAAAGGTAAATTATAAGAAAAATATAAGGTACACAGGGATGGTAATTGCATTATGATAAAATATATTATGAATGAAAATATTGCATAAATGATATTTGACATTTTAAATAAAAATGCTTTTAAGATGTATTTTAAAAATCTGTAAGACATTCAGGAAGCATTTGATAGATGTGAGATATAGAGCAGGATTTAAATTCACCTGTACCTGTCAATGCATAATTAAACTAATTATGAACATAGTAAGATCAATACTATTCCTCAAATATATATTTAAAATCTTTACACCAAAAGTACTGACCAGACCTTCATAAAAAATGAATTTTCTCTAATAAGTATTTATTCAAAAGCAATATATGTATCTTATCACAACTGAAGCAATCCAAAGATATATAAAGGAAACAAATCTAAAGCTCCCACAAATTCTCCTCTATTTCTACTCCCTCATGTAACCAATTTAAAATTGTTAACTATTTATTGTTAACATCTCTACTGATATTTGTACAAATATATAGATATGTGGGTAATATTTGTTTTTATCAAAAATGATAACCACATACACAGTACTTTTTACCTTCCCTTGTCCATTTAATATTACATGATCATCCTTCCAGATAAATATATATAAATATAAATATATATACACACACACATTTATCTCATTTTCAAATCAGAAAAAACTGTTCAATAACATGGATGACCCAAAATGTATTAAATCATTTCCCTATGAGTGATGGATATTAAAGATGATTCCTTTTCTAGATCACTATAAAGAATGAGACACTAAAAATCTTGTTCCTATGTCCTTACACGCCAGTATTTTATTTCTAATGTATAAATTCCCAGAAGTGGAATTTCTGGGTCAAAAAGTGTGTAGATTTTTTAATTTAAAGGGTAAAAAGAAATTCAGTTGATAACCTAGTTTCCTATTTCACTGAGAAAACAGAAGCAATCAGAGGGGAACTTTCATAAGCTACCTGAGAAAAATTTACCACTTGCCAGTATATGTATCACATACCATGTCCTCCCAACCATCGTACATGAAATATCCATTCTTTTTTTCTGACCATTTGCAATTTTTTTAATTTTTAATTTTTAATTTTTATTTCAGCATATTATACGGGGCTACAAATGTTTAGGTTTCGTATATTGTCTTTGCCCCACCCAAATCAGAGCTTCAAGTGTGTCCATCCCCCAAACGGTGCACACCACACCCATTTGGTGTGAATATACCCATCCCATCTTCCCACCTCCCACCTACCCAACACCGGATGAATGTTACTACTATATGTGCACAAAATGTGCACGTAAGTCTTGATCCATTAATACCAATTTGATGGTGAGTACATGTGCTTGCTTTTCCATTCTTGTGATACTTCCAGTCTCTTCACCCATACACTACATCTCATTCTCTCTTGCCTACTCAAGAGCAGTTTTACTCCCACACTTCTCCCCTTTTCCTCTGTCTCCTACACAAACTCAATTTTTCCATTTCCTCAAGACAAAAAATCTTGGGGTCATCCTTGATTATTCTCTTTCTCTCATGCTGCATATACAGTATAAAAATAGAACAAATCACGTTAATTATACTCTAATATGTATCCAGGATACAACTACTTTTCACCACCTTTAATGCTACAACCTTTGGTACAAGTCATTTGTTTTTCCTGGATTATGTCATTATCACCCAAAGAAGATAGTTCACATAATGGCTCACTCTTGGTGTTGTACATTCTGTGGGTTTGGACAAATGTATAATAACATGGAGCCACCACTGTACTATTGTATAGAATAGTTTCACTGTCCTAAAAATCCTCTGTGCTCTGCCTATTCATCAGTCCCTTCTCCTGAACCCCTGGCAATCAACTATTTTTTTTAATGTCTCCAGTTTTGCCTTTTCTGAAATGTCATATAGCTGGAATCGTGTAGTATGTATTCCTTTTAGATTGATTTCATTCAATTAGTAATGTGCATTTAAGTTTCTTCCATGTCTTTTCATGGCTTGATAGCTCATTTCTTTTTAGCACTGAATATTATTTCATTGTTGGATGTAGCACAGTTTATCCATTCATCTACTGAATGACATCTTGGTTATTTCCAAATTTTAACACTTGCGAATAAAACTTCTATAAACATCCATGTGAAGGTTTTTGTGCACGCATAAGTTTTCAATTCATGTGGGTAAATACCAAGGAGTGTGATTGCTGGGTCATATGGTAAGAGTATGTTTAGTTTTGTAAAAAACTGCCAAACTGTCTTCCAAAGTGGCTGTACCATTTTGCATTCCCACCAGCAAGCAAATGACTTTCTTTTCTCCTCTGTATTGTCCTTCTTCCTCTGTCAAAGTATAGTTGACTATATTTATATATTTCTGGACTTACTATTTTGTTTCACTGATATATTTGTCTCTTCTTTCAGCAATACCTCACTGTCTTAATTACTGTAACTTTATAGTACAGTGCTTTAATTTGGGTGATATCAGTTCTCTGATATTATTCTTCTCCTTCAGTATTTTGTTGGCTACTCTGGGTATTTTGACACTCTATGTAAACTTTAGAATCAGTGTGTGAGTATCCACAAATGAATTTGCTGAGATTTTGATGGATATTGCCTTAAATATATAGTTTAAGTAGGGAATAACTGCCATCTTGACAATACTGAGTCTTCCTATCTATGAACAGAGATTATTTCTCCGTATATTTAGTTCTTCTTTGCTACTTTTCATAAGAGTTTTGTAGTTTTTCTCATATAGATCTTACACATATTTTGTTAGATTTAAACCTAATTATTTCATTTTTTAGATGTGCTAATGTAAATGGCACTGTATTTTAATTTCAAATTCTATTTGTTCATTGCTGGTATATAGGAAAGTGATTGACTTTTGTATATTAACTTTGTGTCCTGCAACATTGCTATAATCACTTATTAGTTCCAAGAGCACTTTTGTTG
This sequence comes from Lemur catta, assembly GCF_020740605.2. Lineage (NCBI taxonomy): Eukaryota > Metazoa > Chordata > Mammalia > Primates > Lemuridae > Lemur > Lemur catta. Next base: position 28,612,560 of record NC_059139.1, on the reverse strand, counting down.
ATTTTTTCATATTTTCTACATAGATGATCATGTCATCTAGAAACAAAAACAGATTTATTTCATCCTTCGTGGTTTGTATATCTTTTATTTCCTTTTCTTGTCTTATTGCATTAGTTAGGACTTCCAGTGTGATGTTTAAAAGTGGTGGTGACAAAGGACAACCTCACCTCGTTCCTAACCTTAGTGGGAAAACTTCAGCATTTTCCATCAGTAAGCATTATGGTAGCTCTTTAGCTGTGGATTTTGTGTGTGTGTGTGTGTGTGTGTGTGTGTGTGTGTGTGTATTCTTTAACAAATTGTCAAAGTTTCCCTCTGTTCCCGGTTTTCTGAGAGTTTTTATGATTAATGGTTTTTGGATTCTGACAGATGATTTTCTGTATCTATTGAAATGATCATGTGATCTTTCCTCTTTAGCCTGTTGATGTGATGGGTGACATTAATTAGAATGTTGATCAGCCTTAAATACCTGTGATAAATTCCCCCTGGTCATTGTGTATGATTCTTTTTATACATTTTTGGATTCAATTTGCTAATATTTTGTTGAAGATTTTTGTATCTATGTTCATGAGAGATACCTGTATGTACTTTTTTGTCTTGTAATGTCTTCATCTGGTTTGGTATTTGAATAATACTGGCCTCACGGAATAAGCTAGAAAGAATTCTCTGTACTTCTATCTTCAGGTGTAAGGAATTGGCATAATTTCTTGCTTAAATATTTGGTAAAATTCATCAGTGAACCCATCTGAGCCTGTTGCTTTCTGTTTTGGAAGGTTATTAATTATTGATTCAATTTCTTTAATAGATATGTATCTATTCAGATTGTCTATTTCTTCTTGCATGAGCATTGGCAGATGGTGTCTTTCAAAGAATTGGTACATTTCACCTAGATTATCAAATTTGTGGGCATAGAATTATTCATTATATTTCTTTATTATCTATTTAATTTCATGAAATCTATAGGGATGTTCCTTCTTTCATTCTGATGCTAATCATTTACATGTCTCTCTTTTTTCTGAGTTAGCTTGCCAGAGTTTTATCAATTTTATTGATCTTTTCAAATAATTACCTTTTGATTTCATTGATTTTCTCTATTGATTTCCTGCATTCAATTTCACTGACTTATGCTCTAATTCTTATTATTTCTTTTTTTCTGCTTACTTTGGATTTAATTTGCTCTTCTTTTACTGGTTTCCTAGGGTAGAAGCTTAGATAATTGATTTTGTTTTTTTCTTTTTTTCTTACTGTATGCATTTAATGCCATAAATTTTTCTCTTTGTGCTGCTTTTGCTGCATCTCACAAATTTTGATAGGTTGTGTTTTCATTTTCATTTACTTCAAAATATTTTTAAATTTCTCTTGAGGTTTCTTATTTGACTGATGTGTTATTCAGAAGTGTGTTGTTTAATCTCCAAGTATTTTAGAATTTTCCAGCTATCTTTTTAGTTTGATTTCTAGTTTAATGCCATTGTAACCTGAGAGCAGATATTTGTATAATTTTTATTTTTTTAAATTTGTTAAGGTGTGTTTTATTGCCCAGAATGTGGTCAAAATTAGTGAATGCTTCATGTCAGCTTGAGAAGAATATATATTCTGCTGTGTTTAGATGAAGTAGCCTATAAATGTGTACTATATCCAGTTAACTGATGGTGGTGTTGAGTTCAACTATTTACTTTTCTGTCTGTTGGATCTGTCCATTTCTGATAGAGGGATATAAAAGTCCACAATAATAGTGGATTAATCTATTTCTCCTTGTAGTTCTATCAGTTTTTGCCTCAAGTATTTTGATGCTTTGGTGTTAGGTGCATATACATTAAGGAGTATAGAGTTCTTTTGGAGAATTGACCCCTTTATGCAATGCCCCTCTTTATAACTTTCTTTGTTCTGACATTTACTTTGTCTTAAATTAATATACTCCTGCTTTTTTTTTTATTAGTATAACATGGTATGTCTTTCTCCATCTTTCTTTTTAATCTACATGTGTCTTTATACATGAGGTGCATTTTTTTTAGTCAACATATAGTTTGGTCTTATTTTTTAATCTATTCTGACAATCTCTGTTTTTTAATGCTTTGTTTAAACCATTGATGTCTAAGATGATTATTGAGAGATTTGGATACTATAATATAGTCACTATTATTGTTATTATTTTAAATAAACTACTACTTGTTAGATCAATTAAAAGTGAGAAGAATTTAATTTATGATTTCATTGCCTAACATCTACAATCCAGTATTGAATAGAAGTGTACCCCTCTCTGGTGGTCTAGTGGCTAGGATTCAATATTGAATAGAAGTGGTGACTATGTACATATTTGCATTATTCCAATATCTGGGGTAAATATTCAACAATTTACCATTATATATGATGCTAGCTATTAATTTTTATATATATCCTTTATTAGATTAAGAAAATTCCTTTCTATTCTTAGTTACTGATGATTTTTATTGTAAATGGGTGCTGAATTTTCTCAAATGCCCTTTCTGTATTTCTTGAAATTGACTTTTCTTTTCTATCCTATTAAAATGGTGATTTACATTTATTTATTTTAAATATTAAAAACAGGTGGGCATTCCTTGGGATAAATTTCACTTAGTCAAGATTTGATATGCTTTTTATAATTTGCATGACTCCATAGATTAATATTTTGTTAGGTTTTTTTGAGATTTTTGGGTTTTTGTGTTTATATTCCTGAGTGATATTGGTCTTTATTTCTTTTGGAATGTCTTTGTTAGACATTCTCTTAGTCTCATAACATAAGTTAGGGAGCAACTGGTCCTCTTTTCAATGAAATATTTTCTGTAATATTAGGGTTATTTTTTCATCAATATTTCTTAGAATTCATCATTGACATCATCTTGGTCTTTAGTTTATTTAGTTTATTTTCCCTAGCAAATTAAATTTCTTTAAGTGATATGGGTCAGTTACTCATCTAAGGTGGGAGTCACTGAGCTTCTGTAAATCCATGAATTTGTACCTTTCACATAGTTGGGAAAATTTTGGCCACTATTTCTTGATTCTTTTTTTTTTTTCTTTGCCACATGCTCCTCTTCTGTCTTTTGGGACACCAGTTACATGTATATTAGAATTTTTAATATTGTACTATAGTTCCCAGAATTTCTTTTTAATTTCAATTTTTTCTCTGTTCTTCAATATATAATTGCCTGATTCTTCAGGCAATCCTGAACTGAGTCTTCAGTTCCACTGATTCTTTCCCTTGAAATCTCCATTCTATTATTAAGCAAAATTTTCATGGAGGATGTTATATTTTTCAGTTCCAGAATTTCTTTTTTTTCCTTTTAAATAGTATTTATCTATCTGCTTAAATTTCTACCTTTTTAGTCATTGTGAGCATAGTTTTCTTTACTTTAATATACCTTATTGAGCATAGCTCCTTTAAAGTCCTGCTATGCTAATTCCAACTTTGGGTCATCTTGGTATTGGCATGTGCTGATTGTCCTTTCTTTTAAAAAAAGATAACATTTTCCTGATTCTTTCCATGTTAAGTGAATTTCAGTTGTATACTGGACATTGTAAATGACATGTTGGGTATTCTGTTGTGTTCCTCTGATTGATTAATTTGACTGGACTCAAACTGTAAACTCTGTAGTAGCTTAGATCTCAGCTTAGTTCCTTTATCTTTAGCGAGGGTTTGTTCCACAGATATATGTTTCAGTGGTTAGACAGATTTTTTTTTTTTTTTTGTCTGCCAGAGAATTGTATAGAATATATACAGAAAATCTGGGGCCCCCATTCTTTGGCTCTCATCTTTCCAGGATTGCTCCTCACTTTCCTATGGTTAAGGTTGTCATTCTGTCTTTTTGTGTTTTTGGCCAGAAAGTCTGTGGTTGTCCATCAGAGATTTAATCATCCCACATGGTCACTACAGCCTACCCGCAGGCTTCTCCTTTCATAGTCACAAGCTCTGCCAGAATGCCTGAGACCATATCTACACATGACAATGGCTGGCATAAGAGAAGAGACATCTCTTTTTATTTATTAGTGAAGTTACCAGAAGCCTTCTCCTATGCCAGAACGCAGTCTCATGTCCATCCTAAGGCCAATCACCAGCAAAGCAAATATATTATATTTGGCTCAGTGAGTTATATGGCCGTAAGGAGAAGGGTGGGTCCACTAAATAAATTAGAGATTCTGTCACAAAGGAAAAAGCTGGTAGTAGTTTTTGGATAAGCAGCAAAATAGTGTCTGCTATAAATCCCTCTGCATTGCAAAATTCCAGAAGACACTTTTCATATAGACTAACACAAGAAGCGTGTAATATGGTGCTGTTAAAATTAATTACTACATAATTTATAAAAACAGAATTGGAAAATTCATAAAGTGAAAACCAGGTTTATTTCCATCTAACTGCAGAGCCACTTAAATGGGAATGAGATCAGTGTTGGTTAAAATTCAAGGTACGGATACTCTAAGCATGGTTAAAAAGGAAACAAGAGACCATTCTGGGGGAAGCATATAGATTAATGTATAATCATATTAATAAAAAATATGGACAAAGAGAAATTATTAGACTAAGATTTTCTAAAAAGCCTACAGTAAGTTTTCTCAAAAAAAACAAAAAAAACAAAAAAAGAAGTCGTATTAGTCAGGGTTCTCCAGACAATAAACCAATTATATATAGAGAGAGAGAGAAAGAGAGAGAGAGAGAGAGGATTATAAGGAATGGGCTCACAAGGATTACGGAAGCTGAGAAGCCCCAAAATCTGTAGTCAGAAAGCTGGAGACCAAGAGAGCCAGTGGTGTAGTTTCAATCCAAGTCTGAAGGCCTGAGAATCCACAGAGCCAACAGTGTAAGTTTCAGTCTGAAAGTCAAAGGCTTGCCACCCAAGAGGAGCTGATTTTCCAGTTTGAGTTTGAAGGCAGGAAAAGAATAATGTCCCAGCTCACCCAGTCAGGCAGGAGTTCCCTCTTATTCATGGGAGGGTGAGACTTTATGTTTTATTCATGCCTTCAATGGATTAGATGAGGCCCACCCACATTAGAGAGGGCAGTCCTCTTTACTCAGTCTACTGATTTAATCTCATCCACAAACACTCTCACTGACACACCCAGAATAACCTTTGACCAAATACCTGGGTAACTCATGGCCTAATCAACCTGAGACATAAAATCAACCATCACAAAAATATATCATGAGTTATGGTAAAAGCAAACTCGTCTACTTGAAGAATTATTCCCAGAAGATGACAGGACCAAAATAGGCAGTGATGAAATTGAGTTAGTTCAAGAGTGAAGATTGATATTAAAAATTCAGTCATCTTTTCACACAGATAAAGGGAGAGCTAAGGATTTTTTTCTTTGGGATAAATTCCTGGGAATCATATAATTTTTCTTTTCATTTGTACAGTTTTTGATAATTTATTGTCAATTAATTCCTATTGGCTGAGAACTTTCAACTTTTGATGACTCCAGTGTCATTGAGGACTACCAAATATTACAAATGTAAACAAATAATCAGACAGGGCAGGCTCATCTCATCAGCGATACCTACTTTTGGTTTATTTTAATCAGGTACTGTGGACTTGACTTCCAACCCCTTCCTATCCTAAAATACCTAGATTTATGTCAACATCTTTTTATGAAAAAACTTAACATGACTTAAAAAATATATTTAGTTAGAGTTCCCTTGTATCCACATTTCCATTTATTTACTCACTATATTACTCATTATGTTTCTTTAAAAACAACAAAATTTTATACTGTTTCCTGAAAAATTTTAATATCACGAAAAGAATATTAGAAAGCTATGACACATGGCTCCTAAAGGTTCTGTCATTCATTAACTGGACAATCCAAGGAAAGTAGTTTTCCTTTAATGGACCATAGTTGCTTCATGTGCCATTACAGGGGACAAAAATGAAAATAGAGTTTGGTATAAAATAGGCCTTTCAGTTCCATCATTCCATGTTTCTAAGAAATAAGTAACAAGGTCAGGCTTTCTGTGTTAAATACCATCCATTCCTACCATTGCCATAGTGTACTGTCAATACAGTACGTATTTCTTTAGTCTGAGTCTCATGAGTTAGAGAATTTTAGAGCCAAAAGGTCTTTATCCCTTTGTCTAAATATTATCCCTAAGCCACACAATTATTAATTTCAGAAGCAGAAATATGATCTAGATTTCCTAACTTCCAGGGCTACTTCTCTTCTTTCTGTTTCTAGTCATCTGAAAATGTAATAATTACACAATATGTAAGCCTCATGAATATTTTGAATTTCTCTTTCCTCTCCATATGAAAATTATGGGAGACACTATTTGTGAAGTTAATTAAAGCACAGGTTATCAGGCATTGGTCATTCCACATCTCACTTGCATACTGGGTAGATTTAGCATTCTTCAGCAATATAAAAGTCTAAAGAGTGAAAGCGAAAAAGTTGTTTATTTTCCTATAAGAAACACTTTCCAGGAAATACACTTTTGTCAGAAAATAAATCCAGAATAATACTCAACAGCATACAGCACACACATCTGCTGAGACAAACACTGATTTGTTTCAAAATATTGTCCAATTTAAAACACATGGCCTTCACACTCTATATATGTCATTTTATTACGAAAAACCATAAAATATCTACTAGTTGGAGATTCTTTCACCGGTGTTTCTATCTTTACCAAATATGTGGTTTTCTTGCTGTCTGTATTTCATTTCCCTTGGTTATTTACCAAACAAAAGCATGTTACTTTTACTAACTTAAATATCTAGACAATAGTTCTAGAAATAAAACTTTACAAAAAAAATTAAGTGATGATTTAGGTAACGGGTCTTAAAATGGTGTCATTTTTGGAAAATGTACTCGAGAGGGACAGCCATGACCTTCTGTCCCTGTTCTTACCTAAGTGTACAACCCCTCCACCGGAACCTCACACCCTCCCAAAATTGAGAGCAACGCCTCACCCACTTCTCTCTACCAAAGAGGAAAATGCTGGGGCTCAGGTTCTTAGTCTTGCAGCTACTTGGATGAAAGGCGGGTGGCGGGGTGGGGGTGGGGGATGGGGGGATCGGAGCGCCCTCCGTTTGCTCCATCCCCCACTTCACTGGACTCTTGTAGGGAGGCCCCTGTCTGAGAAAACATTCCACCTTCCCTTCAACCCCTCTGAACTCAATTTTTTATTTCCAGCTTCTGCTTGTTCCTGATGGAAGTTGGGGTACACAGCTTTCTCTTTCCCCTCCTCCAACATAATGTCAGCCACAAATTTTTCATTTTGCCTGACAGTCACTCAACCTCCCTCAGTCGAGGTAGCTCTGGAAGATTCATTTTGTAATAAAAACAGTTCAATCAGGAAAAAAAAAAAACAAAACAGATCCTCTCCAAACGACAGAAGCAAATACTTTTAAGACAGCAAAATGATGAAAATGAAACTGGCTCCCAAAACTTTATACTACAATTAATTTCTTCCTAAAACATTTATCTGCTGTCATGTAGATACAGCCGTGTGTATTTTCAGTAGGCCTAAAAGGGTAGTGTTTATCAATAAAATGTTCCAAAGTACCAAAACTAATTATACTTTATATTGCTAAATCTGGAAGTTGCTTTATTTAAAAAAAAAAAAAAAATCTGGGGTTTCTATCTTTACCAAATATGTGGTTTCCTTGCTGTCTGTATTTCATTTCCCTTTCTTATTTACCAAAAGATAACTAGTCACTTTTTCCCCCTGGCTTTGCTTAGTTATAATTTTTTTAAATCTTACAAACAGTTTTGTTTTAGACTTTGATAATGGGAGATCCTGTCTTTAGGTTGGTTCTGTTTAATTTAAAATTTTACTTAATTTAGAAATGCACTAACTAAAATTCAACAAACTCAACATTCAAAAACAAGTGAAAATGGCAGCAGTTTGTTACCTAAATTCTAACTCTTAAGTAATGAGTAAATAGGGATTTTGTTTATTTATTTATTTTGCCCACACAGTCTCCTTTGTTTTCTAAAATAATGAATCGACATTATGCCTCAGGTCTTTAGTGGTCAGATTAGGATCTTGTTTTAAGAATCTTCACTGAAGGAAGCTCCAAATGCTCACAGGGAACGTACTCTAGCTTGAAAAGCTTGTCCTCCACTGATTATGTAGAATCTTAGTGCAGCCATCCAGCCTTAGGTTTCTAAGCAAAATAACAAAATTATTTTTCATCTTGGCATAAAAGTAGTCCAAGAATTAGGTCTCTGCCCCAAGCGAATGAAGAAAAAGGGTTAATTTGACACAGAACACAATCCCAAGTCAAGGACAAGAGCTCTCCTTACTGTTACTGTTATAGTATTGATAATTAAACAGTGACTGGGTGCAGTGGCTCCCGCCTGTAATCCCAGCACTTTGGGAGGCCCAGGCAGGAGGATTTCTTGAGGCCAGGAGGTCCAGATCAGCCTGGGCAACAAAGTGAGACCCCTTTCTCTACAAGAATAAAAATTAGCTGAGCATGGTGGCATGTGCATATAGTCCTAGCTACACCAAAGGTTGAGGTGGGAGGATCCCTTGGGGCCAGGAGTTTGAGGTTGCAGTGAGCTATGATTGCACCACTGCACTCGAGAGCCTGGGTAACAGGGTGAGACCCCATCTCTAAAAATAAATAGATAAATAATCAAATAGGGAAGACATTTGTGCAAAACAAACTTTTGCATTTGGGAAGGAAACAGAGAAGCAGAGGAACTGCTTTTATTTGAGTATGCATTCAGAACCCAGAACTTTCTGGAATAAACAATAAAATTAGACACCTCAAAGAGAAAACTATAAGAAGACATCCATGCAAAGTATCACTGTCCTTTCCACCATAGCCCCTCTTAACATAGATACACACCGCCCCCCTCAACTTTGCTAACTGGCATTTCTGAGATTCAAAGTACGAATCGCAGAACCAAAGGCTTTCCTATGCACAGCATTGTGTCGGAAGATGGAAATAAGTCCTGGCTCTACTATATATGCAAGTGACTTCACCTTCCTGGACTTGGACATACATATACAAGGTCCATGTCCCTTTCTACTTCCTCCCCTTTCTTGTCAGACTAGAGAGCAAAGACCTCACATGTCTGTTTATAGAACACTTAAATTTCTTTGGTAAATCAACTATTCATAATTGGTTTTCAATTACAATGGGCTACTTTTCCTGTTCTCAAGCAATTCTTTTACTAAGGCTATTTCTGTCAGTCCAGCAGGTGACCTCCAAAACCGACAGAATCTAGCCTGAATACATACAAATAACATTTATCTATTATAGGTAAATATTGAACTGTGGAAAAGTTGTTTATGTAAGTTCTGTCAGCTTTCTTACTATTATTTTTTAATCAATTCCAAATGATCTGACAGGTTTTTTTTTTAAGGATTCAAAACAAGAAGAGATGTCTAACAAGAGGTCCTTGAAGGAGTGTGTGTGTGTGTGTGTGTGTTTGTGTGTGTGTGTGTGTGTGTGTGTGTGTATAAAATGACAGGACTGAGTAGGGTAATTTACCACAATTAAGTTTTAAATTGCAGAAAACACAAGATTAAAATATTTCTCACATATGTATGTCCCTGTTTTACCCACAGCAAATAAAAGTGAAACAGTAAAAACAATACCAGCTAAATGAATAAATCCAGGAAACATTGTTATCTAGTGCTATAAAGTAGGAAGAGTATACTCTAATCCACCCACAAGTAAGCAAAGGCATGTTTCTTTCTCACAAGTTGGCCAAAGAAATATTTCTAAGTCCTTTCTCCCTCTACCAATAAAATTGAAATACCAAACTAAAATATCCAAACCTCCACTGATAACCAAAATAGGAATATGAAAGCCAGAATTTAGACCTAACAGTATAGGCAACAAGGAGCCATTATCAATTCTTGAGCAGAAATGAATTTGAAAAGGGCATATTTTTGAACCATTAGCCTGGGAGCAGTCTCCTTCACCCGTAACTAGCATTCAAGGGGTTTATCAAGATGCTTTCCTAATTTAGGTATAGCCCAGTATGTTCTGAACCATAGGACACGATTTTCTAAAGGCACAAGTTGGAATAAACCCTGAGAATTTTCCAACCATCACATGCTAAATGTCCGAGAGAGTCTGAGATATTCCCTTTCTCCTTCCCTGCTCCACAGGCTCAAAAGGGGCCACCATTATTCTTGGAAGTGTATTATATCCATAAGCATGTAAAGGCTGAAATCCTTCTTATTTGGTAGTTTTAGTGCACATGGGGCAGCTTCCTTTGAGTTCCCAGACCTTTTTTATTTCACCTGTAAAGTAAAGGCAGCAGGACTAAGGGAGTTAGATTCTTTTCCAGCTAGATAGATTCAAAATTCTATAATTGCCCAAGGTGATAGGTGAAAGGATGAAAGACAAAGCCTTGATCTGGGTTTTGTACATTCTAGGCTATACTGATTTCTGTAAGAAGTCATTTGTCTGTGAAATTTGTGGAACTGACTAGATAGTAATCAAACCACAAAATTATCTGTATATATATTTTATCTTGGGATTTTTGGTACTATGCCCAGCCTTTGCATCTAACTACACAATTCAGGAATGCTTACTTCTCCATTTTTAAAGAACTGTCTTCAGCTGAAAAACAATGTCCAAACAATAGTTCTCAGTGGGCTAGAAAATAATGCTATTAATTTCCCTCTTTTTTCTATACCAAACTATAAGCAAGGGTCAGTGTAACATGTTTACTCACAAAAAAATTAATGGTTTTAAAGATTAGTAAAGATTTATATTAAGAAATATTTAAAATTGTCATAGTAAACTGAAAACAAGAAAGTTAATTTTAATCTAGAGCTTTAACTTCAGCTTTCTACAAATGTTTGTCATTTATGATCATAATTTCTACTTTACTGAATTCCTTTTCTGAAGTCATTTAGGTACAAGTATTTTATTGAACATTTAGCAATAAAAATGATTTACTAGAGCCAGGCGTGGTGGCTCACGCCTGTAATCCTAGCACTCTGGGAGGCTGAGGCGGGTGGATCGCTCGAGGTCAGGAGTTAGAGACCAGCCTGAGCGAGACCCCATCTCTACTAAAAATAGAAATAAATTATCTGGACAATTAAAAATATATATAGAAAAAATTAGCCAGGCATGGTGGCGCATGCCTGTAGTCCCAGCTACTTGGGAGGCTGAGGCAGGAGGATTGCTTAAGCCCAGGAGTTTGAGGTTGCTGTGAGCTAGGCTGACACCACGGCACTCACTCTAGCCTGGGCAACAAAGTGAGACTCTGTCTCAAAAAAAAAAAAAAAAAAAAAGATTTACTCTTTGATTTTGGACCTCAAAAATCATTAGCTAAATAAAAAGCTCTCCAATAATCAATCAAAATGTACTACTAGGTTATGTATTTCTGAAGGGCAAGTGTCATGTGTCATTATCTTTTGTACAGTTCAAAGAATCTAGCATATCACCAAGCACAATGTGCTTTGTATTAAATTGCACTTCTCTGTTATCTTGAATTTCCACAAAAACCACATTATTATGCACTGGTTACTTACTGCAGAAGGTGTATATGGCAGTCTGCAGTCAATGTCCTGAGTAGGACAAAATTCCTTCCAGTTGATTCAAGAGAATTTAATGAAATTACTAGTTACACAGGTATAGGTACCATTAAAGGAACAGGCAAAGATGATGATGTCAGACCAGCAAGAGAGAGAAATTGTCACCACTATTCAAGCTAAAGCAGGAGGGGAGGAAATACTATGTTATGGATGTCAGTGATAGCTGAGTCCTAGAGGAAAGGCTCATCCGCTGGGAAATGTAGATCTGGAAGGGTACAGCCACTGCCAGAAAAGTGATACAAACAGAGGACAGGAAGAAATACCTAGAGTTTTCTCTCCTTCAGTGAGCTGATCTGAAGATTCCATTCTCTATTGACAAAACCTACAGCAAGTCATCTGTCAAAGAAACACTGGTGGTGCATAATATCAGCACAGAGCTGAGCAGGGGAGAGAATGAATGTGGGGGTCAATCCAAGAAAAACCAGCACAGAAAACATTGCATTCCCTCAACACAATAATATTTCTGTTACTACCAATTCATAGAAAATACATCTTTGTTAAAGTCTATTTAACACAGAAAACATGTCAAACAGAATGGAAATCAGGTCAAATTATATTTGATGATATGTATGCTTTAATAGGAGGCACAGAGAACAGCAGACGAATTAGGGAAATTTTATTGGGAAGTAATTAAAATAATAAGCTAGAAGACATGAAATATGTGTTCAGGAGTCGAGGAGCAGAAGGAAAGGAGAGCAGGTCAGGTTGAGTTGACAGAAAGGAAAGGGCCAAAATCACCATACTGTAGGAGAAATCTAGAATGAAGGATTGTGCCAGGGACATAAATCAGAAAAAGATCAAGATTTGATCCATCCTGAAGCCAGTTTCCCTTAGCTGTTTTTGTAGGAAAAAGGACAACCAGAAAGAATTTTCAGGGGCTCTTGTTTCTCCTCACAAATCTCTCCATCTGCTTTCTGAGTCCTAAGATAACTTGATTTTGCCCATCACTAATGATAAAGTGCCTAAATTCATTTATTCCTTCTTGCATGCATGATTTTTACAAGTTGAGTTGCTCCGTCTCATTCATTAAAACAATTCTGCACCACTTATAATGTCTAGCTAGCACATAGTAGGTAATCAATAAGATTTAGTTGAATAAAAACCAGTTAAGTCAATGGGATGAAGAAATGCACACACTCTGTCTGGTTGCAGCAAGACATCAAAGCTCCAAAAAATAAAATTATAATCTGCCAACTAATTCACAGACATAAATGGCTAATATGAGAATGTTTAAAATTTTGCCGTAGGTAACAGGACTAAGAAACCTAGAGGTCTTGAACTGGAAGGAGGCACACACCTACAAAGGGACAGCTGAGAACACAGAAAACAAACAAAACTCTTCAGTGACTTCACAACTTTGTCAAGGGAGGGTTCTGCTTACCGTCAGCCGGGAGGGGATAAACAGCAGCTTTGTGGAAATACGCTTGTTGTATTTGGTGCCAGGATGCACAGTTCAATTTCCAGGAATTTTTTGTGATTTATTGTATGTTTTAAACATTCTCATATATAATTTTTTTTTTTCTTTCAGAAGATCCTTTTCAGCATCTTGGCCATCTTTCTGTCTGAATAACAGATTATGAGTCCATTTGAAGGGGAAGAAATAGAAAATTTACCTTAATTTTAAACTTTGGGAAAAATATTTAGGCAAACACCTACATTTTGAACTATCACACTGCTTTATGAAAACTTAATATTAGAACACAGCAAGCTGGATCAAATTATAAATCTATTTTTCTAGAAGGTGCCATCAATTTCCTGGAGAACTTATAAATTCAGGTTTATATATATATATGCGTGTGTGTGTGCATGTAGGTATAAATAAATCCTTGGATATACTGAAAATAAGTGGTATACATTGCTTTCTAATTGCACTCATCACACAAGCTTTGATAAAATATTCTCCTTTGGCAAGCCTATATCAATATTTATTTTGGCTACTCGGCTGGTGCTTAATGATTCAACGCTAAACTACTTCATTTCTTTTCCCTGGCTAATCTATTGCAGCAAAGATACATTGATTTTCCATAACTAAAGCCGCTAACCCTTCTTATCATTTCCACTCTGGCATCTCAGACATAATAGAGTGATGAGTGGTCAATGATAAGGAAAGCATCAGGGAGGAAGAAAAAAGAAAACAGACACGACAGGTGTTGGAAAAATTAGGGTAATAGCCTAAGATCTGTCATGGGAGTTCCAAACTCTGTTCTACTACTGAGTGACCTGGGAATCAGTTCATTCGCCTCTAAAATGCATGCATTGGATTCAATTATTGCTAAGATTCCCACTGGCTCTGAAGTACTGCACTACTCTCTGTGGGTTAACACTTCTTTCCTTTCACTTGAAGCTACTAATTAAAAAAAATAATAATAAGATATCACTACTTCATTTGCCCAAAGGTCACTGATTATAAGCATCTTGTCTAGCTGCAGCAGGGGAAGCCCAAAAGCTCTTAAAACTTGCAACTCCTATACCCAAAAGGAAAAATGGGGAGGGACACATAGTCGAAAGAGCTCCACAACATGCTTAAAAAATGAGGCCTGCACATGTCTAAATTGCCGACCACCCTAGCTGACTTTTGACCTGACTTAGCATTATTTGAAGCAGCTTACTGACACTGCCAATAACATCACACATAATAGAACACACATCTTGTAAGTGAACCACAGATAGTGTTGAGTAACATAAAGAATCCAGGAAATACATACTTAAAATGTAAAGTGCTCACAGAGCAGCTACTGAAGGATCTGGTAGTACACAGATTGCTTCTCTGAGGTTCAGGAACCACGTTTTAGGATTCTTCAATGGCTGCTGCCATGGACTTGCTTTAAAAATCCTCAATCATTTCTCAAGACATCACATTTAACAAAGGGCCATATCTATTTCTCTCAGTATAGAGTTAGCCTAATATTACTAGATATGTTTAGGGCATAGAAATAAAGCATGCCTTCCAGAGGTTGGATAAAAGAGAAAAACAGCCTTTTAGAATTAGTAGGTACCACTCTAATCTGAAGCTTGTACTGTCCTTTTCAATCCTAGCAGAGAAACAATTAATAAAGGAACCCATTAAGACCTGATTATTGCTGCTAAAAAAGGAAGGTAGAATTTCAGTCCTTTGAAGTAACTGAGAATGATTCAGGCCTCATTACAGAGATATAATCTACATTCATACATTTATGTTAGTGATTCAAATCTATTGGGAGAGATTGAATTCCGTTAAATAGTGCATCTTTCCTGTGGAACTTTTCTCAGGCTTTCTCGGGCTAACCTAAGAGGTGACCTAACAATGCAAAGTAGTTGGGTATTTAGGCCTTCAACTGTGCTGTAAAAGAAAGGCTGCACAGAAAAGAAAAAGAAGAATGAGATATAATCTAAAAAGCTATGTCAGCTTTTCCTTTGGGCTGTTTTGTAAATGCCCTTCCTGTCATCGTGCTGTACAGAAGAGTGGTGAAAGGGCTCTAGAACTTTCAAACGCTGCACCTGCTGCAACTATATTTTAATATGGAAGTTTTATAGATGGCTTTTCCCTCATTTTAGACAGAGTACAAATGAAACTTCTAGCTAAAAGATCTGAATAGCTTCTTCTACTGGAGCAGAAAGTTGGTAGGGGTGTGTATGAGAGAGAGAGAGAGAGAGACTAGCTTTGGGTTGGGAGGGTGTCCAGTGTGAGTTAAAATTTTTTGAATCCCAAGCTGGCATCAATAGTGCCGGTTCCCAGTGTAGAGAAACCCCAAAATAATAACTTCCTGTGTTTTGTAACTTTTCACAGCAAAGTTTCTATTGTATGGTTTCATCAAACATAATTTTTAAAAAACATGTAGTTTTAATTAGCTGTGAATTCAAACATTTGGATTCTTCTGAACCATTGGGCTAAAACCCAAATCCCTTAGAAACCCTGCACTTTCTTTCAGACATTTTTCCGATTAGGTATAAAACTGTGAACTTGAAAATTGGAATTAGCACTATGGGTTTACTTTTCAATATCCATGCTTTAAAGAGCAAGATTTGTTTGACGTATGCTCTTTCATTTGCTTAACTTACCAATTAATAGCTACAGAAATCAGAGCTAATTATATTAAAGTAAAAAATCTACTGTGATGTTCACCACATTGTTGAAATCTTCTGAATAAACATTGCAATGGGTTATAAATAATGCAATTAAAATCTTGATTCTAGCATTAAATGAGTCTATTTAAAGGCTCTGAATGCACAGGAAAATATAATAGAGCACACATATAAATACATTTTCAAATCACTAAATATGTAATTGGGTAATCATTCCTAATGCCCATCTCTAAAGCTAAATTTTTAATTTCTTTGTATTTTCCTTGCTTCACAGCCAAGCTTGAGGCCAAACGCACATTATAGGGATTCTGGCTTGTTTTGTGAATACCGGCTCTTCTGATTAGTTCCCTCCAAATGACAGATGCAGTTGTTAAACTCTCAAGTTCACCTTGAAGTGTTTGCCTGTGTTAGACTGGCAGACTATTAGGTTGAACCACATGAAATTGCCACTTTTGTAGGTGGAAAACCTTAAAATTTTGACAGTTTCATAGGCTTCAACAAGACACAAATGTCTAACTGCCTTACATAACAAATACTTTACACCAATACATGGTTAGGCATTCCTTCTAGTCAAACTTTGCCTAGTTTAGAGTCATTCCTAAAGAAGGGGTCTTCCAGGATCTTACTCAGATTGGAATGGATTATCACTGTATTCCCTTCTTTGTGCCTCTAAACTCTTGGCAAAGGCTTTCTAGCCTTGGACTTAGTTCTGTCTGTACCTGGGTTGTCAGCTGGTTTCTGTGAGCAGTGCGGGAGCTGGTGGGGGGGCGGTGTGTGGAAACGTGTGAGGAGAGAGTGACTAGCAGTGCAGTTATATTGTAAAACAGAACCCTTTAAATATTATAGTTGAAGATAGAAAAAAAAATGCCCCTTTATGACAAAGCGCAAAGGCAATTGCACAGAAAAGAAAACAGACAGCAGGGTATTCGACCAAATTGCACGGTAAAATCTTTGCGATCTCAGTAAAGTGCGTTCGCTTTGAAGTGCACGCGTGATTCAGTAAAAGACTCATGTTAGCAATTAGAAATCGGTTATTTGGGTCCCTGATTTCATTTGCGCCGAGAGAGGCGACTTTTAAGGATGACGATAAATCTCCCTGAGCTTAAAAGTCAGAGAGGGCCAAAGTGTGAACTTTTTACTTCAGCAACGGAAGCGAGAAATCAGTGATTCATTAAAGCGGAGACCTCCTTGGAAGCTGGCAGAAGAGGAGGAAAGGAAGCTAATTAATGTCTCCCTTTTCTGTGCTCGCTCTGACCAGTTTACAATTTGCTGCTTTGGAGGGTTTGTCCTCAGCATCTTCTGCTTTCTCCCCCGCCCTCCCCGCTTCTGGGACTGAGAGAGGGGGGGAAAAAGCCAGCCAAGCACCGGGCTCCAGGTGGCTCTCAAGCACTTCACTGCCAAAAGAAAGAGGGGGAAAAAATCAGCGCTGGAAAACAAGTGAGAAAGGGGCTCCCCGGAGGGGACTGGTGCAGGCTAGAGGACAGCGACCTTCGGGAAGCGCGAGGACGCGGCGAGCAGAGCGCGCCTCGGCGGCGATTGGCCCGGGCGGAGGCTGCGGCGGCGGCGAGCAGGGACCCGGCAGCCCCCGAGCTCCGTGCAAAGGCATCGCGCTCTCTCCTCGCTCCCCTGCTCCCCCCTCCCGGCCCCTTCCCTCCTCCCTCTCCCTGGCGTTCCCAGCAGCCGAGGGTTTCAGATGTCCCACCGCCGTTTGACCCCCTCCCCCCGCTTCTCCACCCCTGCAAATGAGGTTTGACCGGCAGAGGCAGAGCCCACCTCTGGCTTAGAATCACTGACATTTAGACTCCGGGCTTCAACCTGTTTACAAGCGGGCTTTCCAAGAAAGGGGGGGGGGGATAGGGCCCAACAAAACACTAGCCGCCGTCCCCCCAAACAAAAAGTGACTTTCTGGAGGCTTCAAATCAACAGGCACCACTAAAAAGAGACAGGAAGAGGGGGAAGACAACAACGGCGACCGGGCAGCTGCCTCCCGTTCTGACAACTCCAAGGGGACACCCTTTGAGAAGTGGCTAGCAGGCTGGGGCTCTGCCGAGAGGGACCAGAAGGTGCCAACCGCAGAGGGGCGCAGATATCTCCCCACACCCCCACCCCACCCCTTTGGGTTTTGTTCACCGTGCTGTCATCTGTTTTTCAGACCCTTTTTGCCTCTAACATGGTGAAGAAAGGAGTGAGAAGAGAACAAAGTAACTCCTGGGGGAGCGAAGAGCGCTGGTGACCACCGCCACCACCGCCACCACAAGCTTCTGCTGCCGCGGCCACCCACGTCCACCATTCGCCAGCAGACTCGAGAGGCGCGGGCGGCGGATCCTAGAAAGGAGCGAGCAGAGTCGGCTCTTCCGAGGAGTTATGGATGTTGGTGCATTCACTTCTGGCCAGATCTGCGCCCAGAGGGAGCTAACCAGCAGCAACCACCTCCGGCTGTTTCCTTGCCTTGCACCAGGTCTTACCCTTCCAGTATGTTCCTTCTGATGAGACAATTTCCAGTGCCGAGAGTTTCAGTACAATGTGGAAATGGATACTGACACATTGTGCCTCAGCCTTTCCCCACCTGCCCGGCTGCTGCTGCTGCTGCTTCTTGTTGCTGTTCTTGGTGTCTTCCGTCCCTGTCACCTGCCAAGCCCTTGGTCAGGACATGGTGTCACCAGAAGCCACCAACTCTTCTTCCTCGTCCTTCTCCTCTCCTTCCAGTGCGGGGAGGCATGTGCGGAGCTACAATCACCTCCAAGGAGATGTCCGCTGGAGAAAGCTATTCTCTTTCACCAAGTACTTTCTCAAGATTGAGAAGAATGGGAAGGTCAGCGGTACCAAGAAGGAGAACTGCCCGTACAGTAAGTCACAAATGCGAGCTCCCCGTCCTTCCAATTATCCACCCCCACCCAACACGGGGGCCGGGGGGGGGGGAATCTGTTCCAGATGTGGCCAGCTAAATATTTATGTCCCCAACCCCTGTAAAATGATTAAGTGGAATACTTCCACACTAAATCAACGCCCCCCCACCCCGCATATACATTGTGCTGCCTCATCTCCTCCTCTAGGCGCGCTCTCTCCACACCCCCAGCCCTTGCCACCCTATCCGCCCCTCTCTCCAGACTGTCACTCCCTGGACCACGCAGGGCGCCCGGAGGGCGGCTGCTGTGCAAAGATGCCCCGTTCTGTCTCCACCGCCCTTCCCCACCTCATCCAAAGATCTCCTTTTCCTTCCTTCTGGATATGGCTCAAGTAAACACATTTTGTTTCTTTTCGCTGGCAATCTTGTTATGAGTTTGGGGACAAGCTCCTCAAGCTGAAAATAATTACCCGCTGTCAATTATAGGAGCTTTATGGGAACTTTATTTAAGAAAGAAAAGTCACTTCCACTCGTTACCCACCCCCATCCCTTTACCCCACTACCTCTAGATAGGAGCGAAAAGCATTTTTCTGGTTTTGATTTCTTTTTTCTTTTTCTTTTCTTTTTTTTCCCCCCTTTTTTTGCTCCCTCATGTTGGTTTGAGTGATTGTAGTCCATGAAGTTAGCTTTTCAGGCAGCACCGCTGCTATTTGTCTTCTGCTGCCTTTTCTCTTGGTAACATGATGCTCATGTCTGCATTGTCAATAGCGTATGTGCTGCTTTGTGGTGTCCTGTTGTACTGTTTCTTCTGAAACCTCTCATATTGCAGAGCCATACTACTACAACATTGTAAACATCTGGGACTGGATTCATACAGACCTCACACAAATTTCATTGTCATTCTTTTATTTTCAAAGTAAAAGTCATAAGTCTGTTTCCATGGCTATAGTTTATCCCATAGTGTGAGGTTTTCTCCTCAGTATAAATTATGCCTGGGATCCTTAGAAGCGTCTTTCTTTCTTTTAAACTGTTTCTCTCTCTTCCTTTCCTTCTCCCTCTCTCTCTCTCTCTCTGTTTTTTCCTTGTAGGAGTGTGGGCTGGATAGAGGAAGGGAGAATGAGCAGAGAAGGGGTGGATATTGTGTCTCTTCTTGAGTCAATCCACCAAAGCTAGATTACTCTGTTGACTTCCTTTCCTGGTTACTTTCAAGTGGTGAGACTTACTCATCTTCTATTGATTGTTATTCGAAAGGATCCCAAGGCTATGTAATGGCTCACTGAGGACGTAGACAATGACATTTAAACATCTTTAACGACCAATGGTAACTTGCAAGTCAGCTTTTAATGGGATTTTGTGTGTATGTGTCAGTTGTTGGGAATTCCAAGCATATATTTGTAATACATTGGTCACACATTTCAAGATTCCTTGGTTCAGAAAGTGCCAGGTACTAATGGGAATGATTGGTTGACTAGAATTTAGCATTTTATTTTTGAATAAAGACTTAGAAGAATTAAGACCTAGTTTTCTTCTTTGGGGACTCACACACATTCAACAGTGAGTTCTGTTCCCCCTCAGCTACTAGTTCTATTTACTAAAATTAGCAATATGTTTGCAAGTAATAAAGTTATTTGTAGAAGTATTTTAAAGTGTTCCATTTTAGGTTTAGTACTAGAGATATTAAATACTCCATTACCTATTTTTTTTCCATTTTGATTCATAGAAAGTGTCTGAAATAATATCATTAACAGAAGATTATTTTTGCCTAAAAGTCATTTGTTACTTGAATTCATTAGATACTATATATAGTCTTTATGGTTGTTGATTAAAATTTTAAAACCTTTGTTTACTTCTAAAACAAAATAATTGTGGTGTCATTCAGTTAGGAGGATGGGGAAGAAGCTGTCCAAACACTGGGCTGGACAGAGTGCTGGGAATAAAAAAAAAAAAAATTTCCATTGACTGAATTTCTTTGTATTTTAGTTCAAAAGTCAAAAACTTTTGAGTTGAAAACTCAAAAGAATATATTGAGATTTCAGAGTGTTAGCCTGGAGCTTTTTTTTTTGTAAATTTTTGACACTAATGAATTTGCCTTTGCTGTATTTTAAACGTCTTTATGATGTGATGCAAGAACAAATCTGCAGTATTTTAGTTTATGCAACTTAAATAACTGTTTTCTAAAATAATGATTGCTGTGTGATTAACTATTTAGTAAAATGATTTCCACAGTACACATTGAATTTTATGTTTACAATAAGAACTATCTGCAAAGAGAAAAGTATACAATTTTTATTGTGTAAAATTGGTGTGGAAAAGTTCCATTCTAACTGTCCAAAATGTACTAATATTTCTTCTGTGTAATAAGGTATATTAATAGTCCTCGTTAAAATTGCAAACTAAAGATCTTATATAGTAATGCAATCTTAATTGATAAAAAAGGAGAGGTTCACTCTGCCAAATATTGTCAAATCATAAATAATTTAGGCTTTCCAAGAACATCTGTATCAAAACATAGCAAGTGAAAAGTAAAGGTTGAAAAAGGCTTAATTTCAGATGTGGCCAGGTAATCAGAATGCTGCTACAATTTCCAGCTGGACTAATTTAGCTGAAATACATGGTATCATGAAGATATTGTCTAAATGTTGCATAATTACATGTGAACAAACTTTTGCCATGCCCACAGGGTAGCCAGCCAGCCAGCACACCAAATGGTAGCCTGTTAAATATTAGGATATCTAACCTCTGAAGAGTGTCAGTTCCTTTTCCAAAAACCACATTTCAGTAACAATTTCCTAAACAAGTTATTAATTATTCTCAATATAGAAAGCTGTTCTTTTGAGGTTTCTTTTTTTGAAGATTAATTTTCTTTGTTACTTTTGTCCCTAGTATTATTGCTGCTAAAATACAGTAACAGCTTATCTAAGAGGTTATATATTTGTGATGTCCTGAGTAATTAAACAACTGTTTTACTGGCTTTTTGCCAGCCAAATGCTAACAAAAGAAAAGTAAGGAAATAACCCATAAGTATTGCAAAATCATTTTTAACTTCTACTTCCAAAGCTAGTTCCCAGAAATTGGATGGTTCTAAAAATACTGCATGCACTAAAGAAACTCTTCTTAGTTTGGGTGATTTTTATAATTTCTTTTCTGTGGGGAGGGGGACTTTTTTGTTTGTTTGTTTTTTGCTTCTTTGCCATCATATGAGAGTAGAATAAAGAGAGCAGAAATAAATTATGTTTCTCCTGCTAGGAGTTGGAGAAAGCTTGAATAATTTAGAATAGCTGTGGTGTATCTGTCACTAGATATGTGCAGGCTCATTTAGGTTTTGTTTTATCATTCTTTACATCTAGAGCTTTGCCCTTGAAACATTACCACTCGGCTCCAGTTCTGGCCTCCTAGAAAGGCTGGATACAGCTGTTAGGTACCCTTGCGACTGGGACCAGTTGACTTATTTCTGGACATGAGTAAAACAGCTGTGGGTTTCTCCCATGGTTGTCACTTGTAGAAAAGAGGAATCTAGTGAAAGGAAAATGTATCCCTAAACTTGAGACAACTAAGAATGGATTCCCAAAATGGAAAGTCACAGAGCTTATGGGCCTTTCTAGGAAAGCGGTATGGAAACAATGGAGAAATCAAAATGTTCTGAGTATGTGGTGTGTGCCTTTTCTCTTTAAATAGGTATTTTATTTGATTTAGCTATAACTATTCATATTTCTCAAATATGAGCTAAAGCTAAAAAAAGTAAATTGTCCAAGGTCATTCAATTAGAAATTGGCAGAACCAAGTTTCGAGCCTAAGCCTATTTGGTTATATCTCTCCTTATTTACTATACCTCTCCGCTACTTCCAATACTGATATCAATTTATTAGAATTAGACACCCCAAATCTCTAAAAAACAAATTATCCAAAACCTTACTTGCTTTTTACAATGAATACCAGTTCTTTAGAATTAAATTGGAACAGAAGTAAAATGACAGTGAAATAAAAGTGAAATATGTTAAATATATCATTGCAGGTGGCCACACAGTATCAGACAAAGTTAGTGTATTCTCTGGGTAAAATCTCTCTTTTAATATTATGTTTGGGAATATAATTGCTTATGGACACACACAAAATATGCATACATCAATCTCACTTATGGTAACAGAGGTCATTAGGAATACATGACTATTTAAGAAAAATCCATGAATGTCGTTGTGTATAGTAATTGTTTACAGCTGAGGGCCAAATGCTTAATTGTTCCCATGTGTAATAAAATAATTTGATTGTAAATACCTGTGGGAAATTGGGCTGTTGTAGAAACTTCTGATACATCACTCTAAAAAGGGCAACCTCTTAGAGACTTAAAGCTATATATATATTAAGAAAGCTTTAAAATGAGTCTGCAAATCAGAAAAGCATTTCACCACATAAAAATGACAGATTATTGTCTAGGATAAAAGGTTTGCATTATTACGTTTTAATAAGAACTAGAGCTTATTGTAGGAAGCTAAATAGAGAAAAATAATTGTTGAGGAAAATGGGGACTCAAATATTATTTCCTAATAAACACACAAGGGTTTTCTGGGGAGAAAACTATAGATGATTTATGGCTTCCACTGGTATCTTATTTCAGTTGTGGTTGTTTCTAGAATTTGGTTGCATAATTTATAACCGGCAGCATTTAATCATGAGCATCCAGGATTTATGAAGGTGGAAGGCACTGTATTTAATGTTTACATGACACTGTCCTGTTACCTTTACTGCATTCTTACCATATGGACCCTCCACTTTGATGGCTTTATCATAAATCCACTGAAAATGCACAATTCAAGAGAGTTTCCTCTTCATAAACCTGATTTATAACCACCTACTAGAAGAAATTCAAGAAAACAGTTGGCAGGAATCACATACCGGTATTGGTGTATGGGAATTCAGAGACACCAATCTCTAGGTCTTGGATATGACAGTAACCTATTACTCTACCCCCAGGTATGGCCCACTCTTTAAAAGCAGGTGTTTTCAAAACGACATTTAAGCACAGAATTTTTTAAAAAGAAGAATCTATGTCTTATAGAACCAAAGAAACTCTATTGTATGCATATTTCTTCTACATTTTTACTATCCAGTTTAGAGTGAAAAGCTTTATTCCAGTGCATTTCTTTAAAATTTAAAGAACTTACAGCAGAGCATGAATGAGCACTTTAAATTCCTTTACAATTACCTTAATGTTCAGAGGCAAACTCCATTTATTATCCCAATGTCTAACTTTCTACAATCCAAAATGTTGGAAAAAAGTTGACAGCTCATTTGAAACGGAACTAATGTTCCTCACATTTATGAGCTGCCTATGAATATCTACATCTTTCCTAAGCCTTAAATGTCTGTATGCTTATCCAAAATTGTAGTGCAAATGATATTTCTTTATTATGCTTCAGAAAGAAGAGTAATACATGTGTGTTAGTTCAAAGTGATTTTAATCTATCTTAACATTAATTCTGTGAACTTTGCAAAGAAGAGTAATTCAGATGACATTTTTAATATTACTGTTCCAACATTTGTCAACATTAATAGTTGATGTTTACTTAAGCAAGTAAAATATTAGCATTTTCCTCCCAGAAATTAAAGAACTCTTTTAATTTTCCAGTAAGACAGGGAATAAGATTCATACTTATGTAATTTTAATACAGTTGTATCAGTCTAGATATATAGTGAACTTCATTTTGTCTCAAGTCCTTTTCCTTTATGCAGAAATTTCTTAATCTTTCATGGTATATTGCAATGATCTAAGATCACTTACATTTGCCATTTGACTAAGGGTGTTTGTTACTTGGTTTTGCAGGTATAAAACACTTTTTGTAATAGGCATTCTTTTTTCTCAGTGCATGTTACCTTTACCTGTGCCAATCAGTCAACATAGTAACGAAGAAATGTGCCTTTAAAATTAATGAAAGGAAATATACCTGCATCTTGGGAAGCCACCAGTGACACTCGGGCACTGAATTAATGAGTGCAAAATGTCGATGCCTTACAGAATTAAAACCCAGTATTTGATATGTACAAACTTTATACAAATAGAAAGTTTTCAGATATTTAAAAGGGAGCCAGGTCACCCACAAAATAATGGCCTTAAAGGCTCCCTTGCCTTTAAATCAGATCAGCTGTGTTCCTTCTTTGAACACTGTGTTCTAATTGGAACAATAAATCAAAGAAGACACTCAGAGTAGATTCCCATGTAAGGTGGACGACTGGACAGTGACTGTTTGCTGCTGGTAACACGTGCATCCAATTACCATTTGATAGATTCATAGTGCTGGCAGTAAAGCATTGCCTTATTTTATAGTTCACCTAATAATTCTTCAACCTAAATCTATCCACCTTTACCTATACCTAATCTGTCAGTGTTTGTGTTATTAATTAGGAATTTTCAAATGTTTGGCATGCTTCCTGCAATGAATGATGTCATTAAGATATTAATGAATCATCCTACTAATCCTAATAAAAGGCAAAATATAGATTAAGTTGATGTACCCCAAACTTCAAATAATTGTTAACTAAACAAACCATGATAATATTACCACAACTATAAACTAATTCTAAATAGTGCGGGTTAAATGCAACCTAATTGTGAAGAGCATGACATAGCCTCAAGATTTAGAGCTTTTTAAAAAAGGAATTTAAAAATTTTTTAATAATTATTATTAATATTACATTCTTTCAGGGACCTTGTGTTAATTTGCTTTACTAATAAATATACATGTTATTTCATTATTAACATTTTTTTGGAGACATTGCTCCAGTGTTAAGGACAACTTGACATACTCATAGATCTTTTTTTTACAAATTATGGCTACTCAACTTCTAATAGTTTTGAGTCATTCTGTGACAACATGCTTCTGAGGCATTGTGAATTCCTGATATTTTACCATCCCTTTGCCACCCCATTATTTTCTCCTCCTTGCTTGCTTGGCTGGATTTTTCCTTTTCCCTGGGTGATTGGTTGGTTGGTTTTTTTCCTTTGCCCTGGTTTCCAAACCCATTGCATACCTTGAAGGTCAGGGAAAGTCATTCAGTAGTATTTCTTAGCACCCCAGGTGACATTCAGGGACAGAGGACTAAATATTTATATTCTGATCATTTATATTCTATCCATAAAAATCTTTGATGATGTAAATTCAATATGCTCCATCAGAAGCCTCTTCTCGTTTTGAATCTCCAGTGAATTCTTCCTTATCCCAGCACTCAAGGCCGATTTCTTTTAAGCTCGGCCTTCAACGAAGTAGGCAACCCCCCGGCAAGCACCCTTCTGAGAATGGATGCTGATTGTCACTAGGTCATCATTCTGCATCTTTCCTCCAGGTTAAGTTTCAGCTCCAAATAACTCTCCCTGCAGGTTCATTTTACCTTTCTTTTAATTTTTTTTAGTATATGTAATACTTACTAGCTACTTTGTCATTTTCCTTTCTGCCTTTGTCAGGACTCCTTTGAGAGAAAAAATGTGAAGGTGATTTAGGAAATCAAATACTTATTTTTCTTCTACTTTAGTCATCATTTATTTCAAAGAAGGTGAAGGCTGATTTGGAGGTCTTTGATATTTCCAAATTCCAGAATGTCACATAGATTGTCGAGCTTCTCTGTATGTTCCAGCCAAACGTATGTAGCTTTTTAAAACAAAATCTATGCTCTCATTAATACTGGTTATTAATGGGGAAACAATGTAAAATATACATGCAAATGTACTTTGGCTTGACCAAACATAGAAATGCACAAGTCTTTATTGGAAATATTTTGAAATACTGACAAGAGTTAGAATCTGAATTAATACTGTGTGTTCACATACTTCTGAGGAAGAATTTTTTGGCACTGATTGCTGAATTAGATTTATATTTATTACATATAGAATCTGGCAATTTACATATGTTAAATTTATCTCTTACTGTAGTAATAATTAAAAGTTAGTTGTCTTTTTTCAGTTGTTTTCAAATATTATGTAATTTTATAGAGAGAATTATTAAAAGAATAATTAATATTCTATAACATGGAGAAAATAACATATGACACTGATTTATGTACAATTTATAATATAAAGTGAAATATATTTATAATGATATTAATAACAGTAATTACCAGATTTCTTGGGCAATTTTTAGATATCACTATAGAAAGATATGATTCCCATAAATATGAAAAAAGTGCTAGAGTTATTAATCAGATTACAGCATAAAAACTTGATGAACAAAAATGCTGAAGTGTTTTAAAGCTGAAAAATGCTCATACCCAGGGAGCAAGAGAGATGGTAAAGAACATATAATAAAAATGTTAGAAGCCAGAGGAAAAAGTAGAAAAGTAGGAGTCCATAGAGCGTTTCGACACATACTGTGAAAGGAGGAGAAGACGCTTTGCTGGAGTGATGAAGACAAGGGTTCTGAACTCCCGGGAAAGAGATTAAGCTAATGAGTAGCACTGTAAAACGGCTGACATGACAAGAAAGGTGTGAGGGAAATATAACCCCAGCCCTGGCATTCGACTGGATGTTAAATTAATTGCAGTGAGAACCTGTGATCCGAGAGGAATCCCACAGAAGGAATCACGGCCATTGTATCAAAGGAGGGAAGGCTGAGTCCTAGTTCTGCTAGTGAGGCAGTACGATAGAGTGATTGAAAGTGTGGGCTTTGATTCAAAGTGAATGAAAGTATGGGCCCAGAGTAACTTTGGGCACGCTGTCATCATAAAACAAGGATATTAACAATACTTAAACCTCTTTCCTACATGATAAAGATTAAATGAGATCATTTATTCATTCACTGACTCATTCAGCAGAAATTTGAATGGCTGCTTTGTGTCAGATACCGGATGAGGCACTGAGAAGATAAGGTGTTGAAAAAAAGTTGGTATTTCTGCTCTCAGTGAACTTACGCTCTATAGATAGTGTCAAAAACCCAACCAAACAAACAAGTAAGCCAAGAGATATAAAAAATTGAGGTGAGGGCTATGGAAGAAATAAATGGGTGCTTTAACAAAAAACAACTGGGAACTATTCCAAACCACATGGCTAGAGAAGTGTTCTGAAGAGGCAGCAGGAAAGGAACCCTATGGGGAGAGTTTGGTGCCTTCTCCAAGAAGTACGGAGAAGAGAAGGTCCATTAAGTCTGGACTTGGAAGAACTTTGGAGAAATCTGAATTGATGAATGTGAACAGATTAATGGTTCCCGACACATAATAAGCCTTCATCGAGTGGATATGATATAAAGGAAAAGTAAATGTGATGCTTCCTCTTGTTTCAAGGGAAAGCATCAGGAAAGCAACTAATAGATCATTTGATGAAGCGGGGCTTAACACTGGAATTGAGAAAAGGGCAGGAATGAAGAATATACATGATCTTAAAAAAAAACAAATACTAACGCTACTTGAAATTTGATTTGAAATGGCAGTATTCAGAGTGTTCTGAAGTGTTGGGGAAACAGTAGAGGCCTGGTTCTTTAAGATAATGGTAGCAGACACAGGTTGAACATCCCTACTCCAAAAATTTGAAATCTGAAATGCTCCAAAATCCAAAACTTTTTGAATGCCAACATGATGCTACAAAAAAAATTCCGCACCTGACCTCAGGTGATGGATGGAATGCAGTCAAAACACAGGCACACAGCACACAGTTAATTCAGTGTCTTCAAGGGAGAAAAGACTCCTCCACCCTCCTCAGCTGCTGTTCTTTAACAGCTGGTGCAAATATTCTGGTGATGCTACTGTGCTGCCTAGTTACCACGAACACATTTTTGCACTGTATTAATGATATGTCATGTTTCTTACTGCTCAGTACTTATGTGTGAATAAGAGTAAGAAAATGATTGCTTATTGGTAGCATATAAATTCAGAGTCAGGAATGATGGTGAGGCCAAACAACCACAAGTTGTCCACATGGGTGGCTGAGATAGTGACACCTTTGCTTTCTAATGGTTCAATGTACACAAACTTTGTTCAATGCACAAAATTATTAAAAAATTTTGTGTAAAATTACCTGCAGGCTATGTGTTTAAGATGTATAGGAAACATAAATGAATTTCATGTTTAGATTTGGGTCTCCTCCCCAATTTATCTCATTATGTATATGCAAATATTCTGAAATAAAAAAAAATTCAAAATGAGAAACACTTCTACTCCCAAGCATTTCACATAAGGGATACTCAACCTGTGTTTGAAAATTGAAGGTAGCTTGAGAAAATAGCAAGGAGTTGAAAATGAAGAATAGAGGATAACAAATGTGTTCAAGGACACTAGCTATAAAAGAACAAAAGAAAGAAAAAAACAAGAATAGCAACAAAACAGGCAACCACAGAGATTCAAAGAAGACAGATTATAAGATGAAAGGCAAAAAGGGAAAAGTAACTCGTAATTTTTAAACATTTCTAAACAATTCTTGTATTTCAAGTTATGATATAGTTTTGAACCAGGATTATCATAAATGCTCAGCTCTCGGTAAATTCTGTAGTTGTTTCTTTTTTTGTTTGTTTTTTTCTCATCCCATGACTGAGAACTTTTTGGCTCCCATCCCTCCAAGAGTTTGCAGTCTACATCTAGAGCGTGGAGATCCTCACAGGAAGTTGGAACATCATATAAGGCAGTGTATACTCAATGCCAAGAAGCAGAGCGGAATTAGGTAAACAGCAACCTTTAACGGAGGGAGGGATGCATGACAACAGGGGCTCACACTGAGGATAAGGGACTCCAGCTAGATATAGAGTTAGATAAAAAAAGAGGAGTAAGAATCTCCTAAAAGAAGGCACAGAAAGAAGCATGTGAGTACAGAACCAAACAGGATGTTTTCAGGAAACAACAGGCAGGGAGCAGAAAGTCTGCATGCTTCTGGGCATCTTATGATAGGCAAAGCAAAGTACAGTAGAATGTGCTATCATGTGAGAGGAAAATATGTAAATATCCTTGTATTTGAGGACCTAAATTTTCTGGCAAAATATTCCATTAACATGGTTTTCATTTAAACTTGGTTGGCCTTCTTTATTTTTATGTTTTTGGTTTTTGGTTTTTTTTTTTTTTCCTCTTGTTTTGTTTTTACTTTTTGAAGTAAAGAAAAAACTGAGAAAGAAAGCAGAACAATTTTTGAAGGCTATTATCTATATTATAATTGACATAATGTAAATATAGTAAATAGCAAAAATTGTAATGATTAAAAAAAAGAACTAATTTTATACTAGGGACATGAAAAAGAAGCATTTCTGCTGATCTTCACTTGATAACATCACCCTAGTATTCCTGATTTGCCAAGTGATCTTTACCTTAAAATTTAAAATACTTCCTGTTCAAAAGTTCTTAATATGTATTTATCACTGGGAAGGGGTTCAGCAATTTCCAACAGATTTCCAAAGGGAACACCTGAGGCATCAGTATTTCTTATTCCAGTTGCATATTTTCTTTTGTCACTTGTAGTCTAAATTGTCTTAGATTTACTTAATTTAGGTGATCAGGAAAAGAAAGTAGATTGTACTTCTTTTTTTTTTTGTGAAAGGTTATACTTAAGTATTTTTTAACAAACTTGGAGAAGGATACAGACAGCATATATACAATTACATACACTATTGAGACCATGAGCCCTGGAGTCAGATTTCTTGGTATAGAATCAGGGTTCTAAAACTTCATAGCTGGGTGACTTGGCCAGGTTACTCCCTGGGTCTTGGTCTCTGCATCTATTGAATGAAGATAATAATGTCACCCGCCTCATCAGTGTCAGTAGGATGAGTTCTAAATTTACAGATGAGACTATACATGTGAAATTGTAGTGAGTATAGGACCTGGCACATTTTAAGGGTTGAAATATTAGCTTTCATTACTCTTTTGTGCTATGACTATTTGTGTTATTGATTATCCCATTATCTGAGAAAATCCCCAAATCATGGAATAATTTTAACAATTAGGCAGAAAATTGATAACATATTTCCTAACTCACTTTTATAGTTTTTACATAAAATGTTTTAATGTTTTCATGAATTGAGTCTCAGAAAAATTTTTTGATATGGGTAAGATGGTCATTGTTACCCCATACTATGTTTAGATGAGAAAATTAAGCTTAAAAGTTATCATGCCAGACTGAAGTTATATAGTTAGCATATGTGAGTCAGGATTCAAACCTAGGCCAGTCTTAGCTGGGGTGATCAGCTGGGGTGATCTTCTGTCTTGGTTTGCCTGAGACAGTCCTAGTATATGCCTCTTGTTCTGGCATATTTATTAATAGCACCCCATTCAGTCCCAAAATTACCTATTACAAAGTCATCCTTGGCTCAGTCAGTCTGGTCTACATAAGGCACAAATCTACACAAGCTAGTTCCCTATTCGATAGTATTTCAATTTCTTCTCAGTGTCCTCAGAATAATATCTGCCTTCCTTCTCATGTCATGTAAGGCCGTCATAATTTGCTTTCTACCAACCCTCCAGGCTTATTTCCTACTATACTCCCCATTATGGACATTTTAAGTTGATTTTTGTTTGAGAACATGCCTGTGCCCTCATCTTCAGCCTTTGCAGACACTGCTAGGTCTACCTGGAATGGCATCCCTGCCCTCATCCCCAGCTTTTCTTCCTTTCAGATTTCAGTTAGATGTTGTCTCTGGGAAGCATTCCTGACCAGTCTGCTATCCTCTCCAAACTTGTGCTCTCCCCAAACTCTATGCTTACTATTATAACACAATTCAACACTTGATTAACTGACTGTCTACCTGTCTAGTTTTCTCATAAACAGAAAACTTGTTGAGGGAGAGAACCATATCTCAGTGACCTTTACAAGCAAGCACTTAACATAGTGTCTGGTATATAATAGGTTCTCTTTTATACATTTTTTAAGTAAATTACTCCTTTTAACTGCATGACCTTGATCAATTCATCTGATCTGGAAAATATGATTACTATACTACCTACCTAAAAATGATGGTTGAAATAAATGGTCTCTTAAGATTTCATTCAGTTCTAAGTTCTACAATTCTGAGAACGTGCAAAATAAGTTAGTAAAGCTATGGTTATTTAACTGACTGTTAAGTACTTAAATGCATTCAAATTTCTGAATAAAAATTATGTAATCAAAAACTGGATAATTTTTTATATTTCTCCAATTTTCCTATCAGAGGTTCCTATTGTTTATGTTAAATGGAGATTAATAATGACTTTACTCTCCTTTAAAACTCCTGCTGGCTGTGAGATAGTTATTTAGGTTTCAGAGTTGTGTTTGGATTCTGGGATAATTTGGTGACAATTAAGAAATGAACAATTTTTTCTAATAATTTTAGAGAGAAAGGATAAAATACTGCAAAGAGTAGGAACAGAGAGAGATGGTTTGTAGTCTTGGCTATGTCAAAACATTTACTGTATAATCTTAAACAGGTCATTTATTTTGGCCTCACAGATTTAATCTACAAAATAAGTATATTGAGCTAATTATTAAAATAGTTTAGTTTAGTATACTCTTTTCATAGATTAGGGGCCACATTCCAGGAGCATACTATATTAGGAAATAATAGCTATAGTATGATGAATAATGTCCACCCAAAGACATCAGGTCCTAATCCTTGGTACCTGTGAATGTTACTTCATGTGGTAAAGTTTTTGCAGATGTGATTATGGTAAAGATCTTGAGATGAGGAGATTATCTTGCATTATCTAGGTAGGCCTTCCTTAAATGCCATCATCAAAGTGTCTTTATTATGAGAGAGACACAGAGGGAAATTAGACATACAGAGAAGGCAGAAGGCAATTTGACAATGGAAACAGAGGGAAAGATTCAAAGATACAATGTTGTTGGCTTTGAAAATGGATGAAAGAATCATAAACTGAGAAATCTCTTCTCTAGAAGCTGGAGGAGAAAAGATTATCTTCCTAGAACCTACAGAGGAACTTGGCCCTGCTTGATTTAGGCCCAGTGAAATCGATATTGGACTTCTGACCCCCAGAACTGTGAAAGAATATATTTATCAATGTACAGGCTTTAAGATACCAACTTTGGTAATTTGTTACAAAATATAAAAAATGAGATGCTGCTGTAGCAAATACCTAAAAATGTGGAAGTGGCTTTGGAATTGAATAATGAGCATAAGCTGGATCAGTTTTCAGGTACATGATAGAAAAAGCCTAGATTTTCTTAAACAGACTTCTGTTAGAAATATGGACATTAAAGGAGCTCTGCTGAGGACTTGGAAGGAGATGAGGGGTACAGGACAGAAAGCCTACATCATCTAGAGAATATATATATATATATATATATATATATGTATATATATATATCTCATCATGAAGAGTATGTTGGTAGAAATATGAGTATTAAAAGTGCTTCTGGTAAGAGCTCAGAAGGAAATGAGGCTCATATTATTAGAAATTGGAGGAAAGGCAATCTTTGTTATATAGGGGCAGAAATTTAGCTGAACTGTGTCCTACAGTTGTGTGCAAAGCAGAATTTGTAAGTGGTGAATTTGAATATTTAACTGAGGAAATTTTGAAGCAAAGTGTTGAAGGATCAGCTTCCATTCTTCTTGTTACTTAAGGTAAAATCCAAGAGGGAAGGAGATAAAGTAAAGGAAGAACTGTTAAGCAAAATGGAAACAACATTTGATGATTTGCAAAATTTTCAATGTATCCTGATTGCAAAAGATACAAAATTAGGAGATTCACAGTTAGGAGAGCATGCTCTAAGAGAAGGCTGGATGATCTTATGCTACTGCTGAAGAGATGAGACACGTGACTGATGGATTTCCTCAGTCATCTCAACAAAAACTAAAAATAGAATGAAATTATCCAGGAAAGATCTGCAGAGAAATCTCTCATGGCATGAATCCCCATGGCATACACAGGAGGCCCACTAAGTTTTTGAGAATGTTATATCAGCAGAAACACAGGCAATGTGAACTTAAAGGGACAAAGACAGAACAACATGAAGGAAGTCCATCAGACTCCCAAAATTCTACAAGCAGGAAACGGGTTGATAAAACTATTCTGCTATAAACATATGATAGTTTTAAAAGAAAAAGATCACTGTGAGTACAGAGCCTTGGGCACAGAGGAGTTGCCTTCGGCACAGAGGCAGGACCTCAAGCCACAGATGATTATTCCCGGACCTTGAAAGCTAAGTGAATTTGTCCTGCTTGCTTTTTAAATTGCTTGGTGATTTCTTTCTTCCTTCCATTTTTATCCTTTTGAAATGAGAATGTCTATAATTATTATACTATGCCTGTTCTACCATTATATTTTGGGAACTGATAACTTATTTTCTAGTTTTACAGGTTGAGTGATGGAGAATACTTTTGCTCCAGGATGGATCATACTCAGAGTCTCATCCATACCTGATTTAGATTGTTTAGATTATAAGACTTGA
Organism: Lemur catta; assembly: GCF_020740605.2. Taxonomy (NCBI): domain Eukaryota; kingdom Metazoa; phylum Chordata; class Mammalia; order Primates; family Lemuridae; genus Lemur; species Lemur catta. The sequence goes on along the minus strand of NC_059139.1, from coordinate 28,578,798 downwards.
GATTTTTGAGCTACTGACATAGAAGGTAGAATATAGAAAGCTGAATAATGGCCACACAAAAATATTAGGTGCTAATTCCTAGAACCTCTGACTATTACCTTATATGATAATGCTTTATAGATTGATTAAATTAAGGATTTTGAGATGAAAGGGTTATCCCGGATTATCCAGGTGGGCCCTAAATGCCATCATAAATGTCCTTATAAGAGAGAAGCAGAAGGAGATTAGATGTACACAGAGAAGGCAGAAGGTGATTTGAGGATGGAAGCAGAGATTTGAAGATGATCCACTGTTGGCTTTGAACATAGCAGAAGTGCTTGCTGGGAGCCAAGGAATGTGGCTCCAGAAGCTGAATGAGGCAAGGAATGGATGCGTCCCTGGAGAGCTTCTAGAGGGCATGCAGCCCTGCCAGCACTTTGATCTCAGCCCAGTGAAACTGGTGTTAGAATTCTGGCCTCCAGAACTGTGAGAGAATAAATTCTTGTTGTTTTAAGCCACCACGTTGTGGTAATTTGTTACAACAGCCCTAGGAAAGTAATACAGTAACCTATGACAGCTTTGTGTGGCCCAAAATAAGGATAATTTGAAAAATAAAAGTAGTGTCTTATGGTGGAAAGCACTAAGCATGGACTCAAATAGATGCAAATGCCAATACTTTATCCGGCTCTTGTTAATTGTGTGAGTGAGATAAATCTCTAAGCTTCTGTTTCCTCATTCCATCTATAAGGATTAAACAAAATAACTTATGTAAAATATCTAGCAAAGCATCAGGGTTATAATGGAACTTCAACTTTTAGTTGAATCTAAAGGGATAACAAGTTTAAGTGACTATATGTTTGTAAAACATTGTTTAAAAAATATAGTTTATTTGCTCATATTACCTTGTCTGCCAGGTACTACAAGAGCAAAGGGCTTTGATTGTTTGATGCCGAAACTATCCATAAAAGTGGTCTGTTTTTCCATTGGGTTATAAATTCAATATGACTGGATTAAAGGGTTTCAATTAAACTCATCCAAGAGCCTTTTCTGAAGATGCATGCTACACCCACGGGAACCTTTCCTATTTAAAGAAGCCCCTTCATGGTTAAGGGTGGTAGAAGACCAATTTTTAAAAAATAGATAATTAATGTTGTCTTAGTTCATCTTCTATTGCTTATAACAGAATACATGAAACTGGGTAATTTATAAGAAACAAAATTCATTTCTTGCAGTTATGGAGGCTAAGAAGTCCAAGGTCATGAAGCCACATCTGTTGAGGGACTTCTTGCCAGTGGGGACTTTCTGCAGAGTCCTGAGGCAACACATGGTGTCACATGGCCAAGGGACTTAGGACTAGCTCAGGTTCCTCTTTCTCTTCTTATAAAGTTACCAGTTCCACTCCCATGATAGCCCATTAATCCATTAACCTATTAATCCATTAATTCATGAATGAATTTATCCATTCATGAGGGCAGAGCCCTCAGGACCCAATCATCTTTTGAAGGCCCCACCTCGCAATACTACCACAGTGGGGTTTAAATTTCAAAATGAGGTTTAGAGGGAACAAATATCCAAACCATAGCAAATGTAATTAAAATGTCAGTAAATGGTGCTTTCTGAAGGATGTTTTCAATGTTTAATACGTTGAAGTTACTGTATATTTGCTCTCTTTGAAACTAGTACCTTGCATCATTTGTCTTCTGTCACTATGGACAGAATTCATATAACATCCTACGTTTAAGCCTCTCATATCTCAAAATGTTTCCATAATACATAGTGCAACTCTCCTAAAACTTATTACCACGTCTGTTTATATTACTTGAAGTTTTAAGGCCTGGAATAAAGTAGGATGGTAAAACTGGCATTTCCTTTTACAGAAAATTAGTTTCTCTTACAGTAATAGGGGCTATGAAGTTGGAGACAGCCAATAAAGGTTTTCTTGTCAAGTCTTATGATAATGGGGCTTTTGCCCAGCTCAGGCCAACTGGGATGCCTCATAGTTGAGAGTGTTACTTCTTTATTTCCTTAACACTCATTGTCAACTGAGTGCTGGAGATACAGTAATTTGAGAAGAGAGGTAAGGTGGTGATACCAGGAAAGGTGGATACAATTAAGAATAGGGCTCCTGTGCAAGGGAACTGGGTAAGAGACATGACCCAGGATTACCTAGAGCACAGACAGCATGCTAGTGTGAGGATAAATCCTACCAACCCTCATGGTGTTCAAAGATTTTTACTTGTATTCCCTGAGACCAGGCAGATAGCATAGGTTCATTCAAATCTCCAGGAGGTTTCTGAAAATTTCTTAATTATAGAATGCCCACAGAGACAGTTGTACATTCTAATTTTAAATGCAGCCCTTACTCATTTCCCTTTATAGAGAGAAGATTCCTTCTAATAATCATTTAGAAAAAAAGTTTGGAGCAGAAAGAGAGGGAGGCCAGATTGGAAATAGGTAATAATAATAGGAAATAACCAGTACTTCTTAAACTGGGTCTATGGACCACATGATCAGAATGAACTAAGATGTTCATGCACAAAAATTTGAACTTTAACACATACCCCCAAGTGATTCTTAATACCGACAAACCTCTAAGAAACAACCAAATTGAGAGTGACACTAAGTTAGGTGTGTAGGTGATGGGAGGAAAGGCCAAAGGTGTTTTAAGCTTGAGATAATGTAAAAAATTTGGCAGAAAGAATTTCATACACATACTCTGTGTTTACACATTTTCCATTTTTTTTTGCACATATATTCTAGAAAAGCAGAAAGTGCCACTATCTTTTGTAAAAAGGAAGTAATTTTTAAATAAGTTAAAACATATGTTTGAGTTTAAATATTCCCTGGTTTGTGGAAGAGATTTTCTGATAAAGCTGAGATTAGGTTAGTTTTCAGCTCACCATTCTAAGTGTCTGAGCACATGTGTGCTAAAGCTGGAGGGGGGAAGAGAAGACATGATACCCACGGAGAGCTGGCTGCTTTCTCACCATGTCAGAGTACTCCACCACTGCTATTTATGAGGAAGAGCTGGGGATGCTATAGCAAATGACAGTTGTGTAAACAAACTTTTAGAGATCCGGGGATCCTCCCTACTTCTTTTTTAGGCCACAGGAATTTGTGCATACATGCCTCCAACCTCAAGAGCGTTGGCAGGAACCTAGCCCTCAGAATGATCACTTGAATTTGCAACACAGCTTCCAAAGCTGAAAACACAAAGGAGGACTATTGATGAGATTCTATAGCTTCTTGGGAACTATCTTTTGAACTCAAGCAGTTCTCTAATGTCTTATGCTGTATTGAGAAAAAGCCATCTATTGTGAGGAATTCTTTTTTTCAGCTGTGGAAATTATTTGAGTTTCAGTTTTTGTATGTGACCCTTTCCTCAAATGATTGGAACTGGCACAACAGTAAAAGCTGCGACTGTCCACGTTGGGCATTTTATCAATATGCAAATAATAGGCTCACTTCTGATATAATTAACATTTCTTTGTATCTACAAAAAATATCTAATACCAGATTTATACCTCATGTAACTTATGGAATATTTCCTGCAAAGTCATGAGGAATATGAATCTGAAAATGCTGATAAAGAATTCACAACATGTAGCAAAACCTCTGATGCATCTCTTTTTCTCTATCCATTTTTGAAAAATGTTTTTTCTTTGTACTGAAGCCTTCAAGTTCATTTAATAAGCTTAACCAGAAGAGGTTCAACTGAGTTTAGCAGTATGTAACCACTGATATTGGCTATAATTTATTAGTCTATGATTGTTATTGTACTGACCACCCTAAAGTAGTGTGGTTGAGTTTTTCACAATCCCAAAAGACTTCTTGGGGAGTTGAAATTATTTGTTATATCTTGCTCTGCTATATCTTATAAGGCACTTGACCAAAGGCATTTTTGCCCTCATGTTTTGTGCTCCAAAGAAGGCATCAAATGATTTCTACTATTAAAGAATCTGAATTGCACACTGCCAATTTTATTTACCAGAAAAATGCCATCCATCAGTTGTTATATATTTTTCCCTTTTTGGTGATTATGATTATAGAATAAACACATGCTGCCTCTGTCCTAAACCATCTTACCCTCCCATGTCCTTATTCAGTGACTGGCACTCTAATTGAATTAACAAACTTTCAAAACTACTAACAGTGACATTTTGTGATGAAGTAGAGCTGGGAACTAGAAAGAGAAAAATTAAAACTTAGGAATAGTTTGTATTATTAAATTCATCCTTCTTTTATATTAAAAATAAGCAAAGAATTCATAAATAGTCCTACAATCTCTTAGCTTGATTATATAGAAAATCCTCATTTCTCTATGTTGATCATGGAAAATGTTTTGAGGCAGTTCAGTTTTAATCAACATTTGAGTTCTTCGTGTGCCATTGGTTTTATTTTTTTTTTAATCATTTTATACACCAGCAGAATCTATTTAATAAACAGGTAGATTTAAAAAAACGTATATAAGGATTTTATTGGGTAGCATTAAATGACTGATGCACACTGGGTGAATGTTCTTAACTATTGATATCTAGCTCCTGGTTTTAGATATTGTTTTGGGTCTGTTTTAGAATAGAATAAAATAATAATAGCTAACAGTATTGCATGCTCAGTTAGTCCTATGTACTTTACATATGTACTCATTTAATGATCAAAACAACCCTACTGTATGGATACATTCCATTTTACCCATGGGAAAATCTGAAGCTCTTAAGAGACTAACTTCCCTGAAGTCTTACCGTTCATAAGTGGTGGGCCTAGGATTTGAGCCCAGGTAGTTGGCTTCAGTTCACATGCACTTAATCGCTATGTTATTGTGCCCTTCAATTAGGTGCGACTGGTCTAATTTGAACAACTTCAGTCAGGCAGAGGCAAAGTAAGCATTATGATATATCTGCAAATTAAACTTTATAAGTAAAGGAAACTTATGTAGAGTATTCTGTGCTTTCTTGATTGAACTTTGCTATATAAAGACCAAAAACTATCTCCTTTTGCTGTCTATAAATTTTCACCTGCAGTTGCAAAGATCTAGCTCTTGACCATTTTTGTTTTGATACTCATGATGGCTAAAAAAGAAACAGATAATATGTGTGTGTGTGTGTGTGTGTGTGTGTGTGTGTGTGTGTGTGTATGCACATATATATATATATATATATATATATATTTCTTTACTGGTAGTAACTTTTTCAAAGGATGGTAAATGGAAATGTTTTTAAAATAGTTTTATACCATGAATTCATTTTTTCTATCAGTTCTTTCAACTTGAAATTCCTTCTGTCATTTATTTAATATCAAAGATTTTTAACTTACATATGAGGAAAAATATTTAGTTTGTTTTCTTGCAGTTTAAGAAATACTTGTCTTGATGCAAAACTGCCTGAAGACATACTCTTTCACTAAGAAAGCAAAATTTTAAGATAAGTTTACTTAAGTTTGCTGATATTTTCCTTTTTATTTAATCTCTCCATAGTTCCCAAGTTCAAGACTTGTAAGCATTTTCTTTATTAAATTCATTCATATTAAACTCCCACATCTACACATAGCCATTTCTAAGTCCAAAGGATAACTTGAAAATTATATAGTCACTGTATCAAATTAAATATTTATTTTCCCATCTTAGCAAATGCCTTTTCTAATGAATTTCAACCAGACTAACCCAGAATCAGCTTTTGGCATACCTCATGCTAATGGTAGATTTGCTTTATGCTTTTGAAGGTGAATTGATATTCACAAATCATATGTCACAAGCCACTAAAAGTGTCAGAATCCCACAGCAGGCCCTTGGTGGCTTGTTAATCTCTCCTGTTTAAAGGAAACAGACTAATTCACTTAAATATAATGAAAGCCATGCCTGCTCCAGCCCAGTCCCTCAAAGAGTGTCAGCCGATACAAGTCCTGCCTTCTTTCTTCACCTCCTTCTTTCCTGGCTCTGACAATTAAACATGAAACTAAGAAGCAATGAGTTCCTCAATGTTGCCATGTCTGAGTTATTTCAGATGTCACATATGTGAAAAATGTAGAATGCAGGGTTTTTTTTTTCTATCAAAAATATATATACAAGAGGATGTCCCTGCCCACCTTTCACCATTGTTCTCAACAAAGCATAAAAGATAAACCAGGATGTTAAATGCATGGACCAGATGTATATATAACCTTTTGCCCTCATTATTCTAATTGGCTTCCATTAGATGGAAGGAGAGGAAAATAAAATAACACAAAATAGGAAATAATTGATACAGAGGTGAAAGAGTGAACTTTTCACATTGAATTAGCTAACATCTAGGAATATTATAATCAGAATGATAGAAGAGCAGTTGCAAAGGATTAAGTCAAAGGTGATTGATATAATACTAATAAAAAGGAGAGAAATAATTTCTCTTAATTCTATGCACCCAGAAATTGTCCAACTGTGGTCAATTATGCTCAACCTATATTATTTTTAACACTTCCCATATTTACATTTATTTTTGTACTTTGAAGGAAGAGCCAGATGTTCTTTGACTCTTATTGCCAGATACACACAATCACATTGTGGTTAATTATGTTTGTAGTTAGTTCTCCCCCTTCTAACCATGTGTATTTTTCCCTTTTAGTAGCATTAGCTATTTGTGGTTCTCTACACTGTCACTAACTGCAATATGTAGTGAGGTTAGATCTTCCTATCAAGTACCTCAGTGACAAAGGAAGGGATGTGAGACTAAGATGAAAAAAGAATCTTACTTTCAAACATGTGTCTTAATCAAAGCTTAGAGTCATAAGAGTGAAAATCTGGAGTTAGGACATTTTGGGGAAAAACAATTTTCATTGAAAGCATACTGTACATGTTAGTCATGGCTCAGAGTAGAATAGGAATTTTATGGAGCAAGAAGGGGGAGGTGCAAGAAAAAGGTTTTGAGTTTCCTTCCAAATGTATTTTTAAATAGCATTACGGCATCAGGATTTATGAAGAAAGAAACAGTAACACAAAGTAAGGTTTTTTTTTGGCAAATTATTTGAGAATGGAATTGACCACCAGGAAAGAGGCATGAAGAGACCAAAAGGATATGATTGATTAAAGAGCTCCCGAATGTGGCAATGTCTGGAATCCTACAAGACAATCTGCCAAAGCCTGTTGACAGCTAATCTTGGGGTATAAAGTCTGAGTGAAGGTCTTAGGTAGGGAAGAAGCTTTCAGAGGTCATTTAGGTCACTTCAATCTCTTTCCACAAGCCACACTCTTTGTTATTTTAGACATCTCCCACCCACACTGGCATTTGACAGTAATAATTGTAATTGGAGAATCTACAGTATTCATTAATATCTACTTCTAGGTTTTGGCTATAATATCTATCAAAAATTTTAATTCAAACCTCTGTTTCTCTAATTTTAGCTCATTTTGTCTTGGTTTCTTCTCAGTATCATGAGAAATAGTTGGGTCTAAATAACCTACTGAAAATCATTACATTTTCTATTTAAAAACCATCTACAGAGATTATGTTGCCACATTTCTATCTTGGTTTCCTTAAACCAAAAGGATTCATACTCTGGTTCAATTCATTTGGAGATGTTATTTGGTTTATGAGATAGTTTTACATATATAATCTTATTTGATTTTCACAATAGCTCTGTTAATCTCTATCAATTAGGCAGGGTAGGTGGTGATATGTTCATTATATATGCACTTAAACTAGAATTCTCTTCCTCTGATTTTTAATTAATAATTTCTCCACTGCACAATTATATTTGTCCTAAAGGGTTTGTTAGCCACAACATTATTTTGGACCACATAATTCTTTGTCATAGGAAGCTATCTTGTGTATGGTAGGATGTTAAGCAGCATCCCTGGTCTCTAACAATCAGATGCCAGTAACAGCACCCTCCCAGTTATGACAACCAAAAGCCACTCCTGTCATAGGCCATGGGCTGAGGGATTTACAACTGGATCATGTCTGGAGAATAACTATTCAGTCACTATTAGGTATCATGAGATTCTCTAAATGTTAAGATGTGCATCTTCCTATTAATACACACAAAATTTTTGAGTTTTTTTTTTATAATAACTGTGCCTGTCACCTCAAAGAGGATATAATCTAGTGCCTTCCCGTAAAACTTCTAAAGCCTTTGTTTCCCATCAAAAAGTAATTTTCTACCTTTCCTTTAAAAAGAGCCACAGTAAGAAATGCTATTTATTTTTCTTTTTTCTTAAAAGTTTAATTGCAAAAGAAGAAAATACAACTCAGATGAGTTTTGAAAGTCTCCTAGCCACCTAAGCCTTGGCGGATAGCCAGAGTCTGAAATCCGAAGTTTTCTTTCTTTTTCATGGTGCTCCCTGAAGTTGTGAGTTTCTGAAATACATAGTGAGTTCTACAATGCAACTCAAGTATAAGGAGGTTGTGTTTATTACCAGTTCCTAATTTGTTGCCTCATTACCATGTGATCAAGGGCTATCTTATTTGTGTAACTAGGGTTGTAAGAGGGAGCTAGAGAGACATAAACTATGAATGTACTTGGGGCAACCAAGAAAATAACTAATAAAAAAAAAAAGAATAATTAAGGATTTCCATAGACCAAAAGTATCTACAAAACTATGAGTGATTTCAAGTGAATATGTAATTAGTGACATCTCATACTCTAAGTTAAAAATAAGTTTCCTAATGACTTAGAACAAATACCAAGTTGCCAAAAGTTACTTTCTTCATATAGCAAAGAAGCTCGTTGAAGAAAGATATTGTCAATGACCTTATTGGAAAGTCACATTTAGAGCTGGACTAATCCTTCATCCTCCATTTTTGCTTTTCAAAAAAAGCCTCTTTTTTGGTGCTCCTTGGGTATATAAGACAATTCATGTAAAATCCCAAACTCTGTGGAACTAGCTTGGTCGAAAGTACTCATAGAAAATTTAGGGTCATCAAGCTTTATTTGAAATTTCTTCAAATCTTCCAATCTATATTTTAAAATTTGCTATTGATTTCAAGAATGTCTAATGGCTGAGTCTGGCTGTTTCACTGTAAGTATAATTATATTTCCTTATGAAAGGTTAAAATCCCTATTTCATTACTTCTATTTATTAAGTTTTCTGGTGATAGTCACAATTAGACACTAAAAGAGAATTATGTTTAATTGAGATCCACCAGTTGCTTTCATGGAAGTTTACACTTAAAGAGCCATTATCTTCAGTATTGCTAATTGAAAACCATATTATCAGTGCATTAAATGGTGGAAATTTAGAGAGCTGAGGCAAGAGAAACAAAACTTTCTTTTTTCTGACATGTAATTTTTAATTAAATTATATTCATTTGTTGTTTTTCCCAAGAATAAACTCCAGGAAAATTGATATTCTCTTGGAATATTGGAAAAGTTACAGAGCACACTTATTCAGGAATACCTCCATTATTCAGCAACTATATATTATTGGGTAGTTAGTACATTTCAGGCCTTGTCAGATATTTTGGGGGCAACAACATTTGTAATTGTTCTCTCCTATATTGTGCTCACAGCCTAAAACCAGAGAGAGACACATAAAAACATAGTTGTATAGCACAGTAAGCCCTGGAATAACAGGACAGCAGAGGCATGAAAAGGGGGAAGAGGTAGCCCTGCCTAAGTCTGAGTGTTTGGGGCAGGAACTATCAGAGATGAATGATGTCAATTCAAGTTTCTCCAAGAAAGACTCTCTTTGGCAGAGGATAAAGAATACATAGAATATCTCCAAGATGTTAGGGACATAGTGAATAGAGAGTAGCACACAGAAAGACAGATAGGATTACAACAATTTGTCATGCTGGGCAAGTATTTGCTCTCTAACTTATAGTATTCATTAATACTCTGTGATATCTGCACATAAACTAGAGAATATGACAACATGCATACAAGACTAGCTACTGTGAATAATATTAAATATTAGTGTTGTCAAATATGAGGAAGTATAATAAGGCACTTTGTGCTACATGCTGGGTTATAGTAGCTTTCCTTATATCCTAGTTAATTTTATCAAAAATAATATGGAACAGGTGATGTTATTTCCCTTTTTCAGAAGAATTAAGGAGTAACTTGTTCAAGTTGACAAGGACAGTAAGTAGCAGAGCCATGATGCCAAGCTAGGTCCACTTAAATGGAAACATTATGGAATATCATCCCTCTTCTATGTGTTTTACCTTGTTTGGCAAGGCTTTTTAGAGTGTATAGTATCTTCAAGAGACCTTCAGGAATGGAAGCAGAAGCATAAAGGCATGAGATCTGTTTGGGCAAAATAAATACAGATCCCATTCTGGCAAAGGGAGCAATTGAGAGAGTGGTAGGAGGTGGCTTTGTGTGTATGTGTATTTGAGAGAGAGACTTTTTGCAAATGCAGAAGAAAGGGAATGAGAATCATATCTAGGTGCTTAGGAAATGGAGACTACAAAACTGCTGAGTAGCTAAACCAAAATCAGTGAAAAATTTCAAAAAAACTTACAGAAAATATCAAATGCAGATTTATTAAGTGCAACACAATAATAAGTTTGTAAGGCACAAAGAATCTGTGGAAGCCTAACGTGTCTAATTCTTGCCAGACTATGCAAGACAGACTTCTCTCTCCTCCCTGGCTCAGCTCCTAAACAGAGCTGTTATCTCCAGAGATAATTCCAGATGCTCTGACCCCTTCCAAATTCTTATTTGATGATCAATCATCTGGAGTGGAACTCTTACTCCCCATTGAGTTTTCCGAGTGATGCACCAAGCTTTGCTCTCCTAATTAACACTGTGGGTCATCCCCACGCACCCAGTAGTTCTTAGAGACTGGACTGTCAGACTCTCAAATCTATGACATTGCCCTTGGGGAGGAGAGGGATGGGTAGACCCCTTGAGTGGCCTTCAAATGCCTCAGTATTAAAATAGAAGTCTCTCATGAGTGTCTGAAAAATCTCAGCTGTTATTTCTCCAACCTAAAAATTTTTGAACTCAAAAAGCAATAAACTACAAGCTAAGACCCAGGGAGCTTCTGTGGGGTAGCAGAAGCTGCTTTTAGCTGAACTAGCAAACCCTCTGATTGTCATCATTCCAGTCAAGATTTCAACATTGAAGAATAATCTTGACACAGAGTTGCTGCTGCTGCAAGGCAATTCTTTCTATTTAAATTTTTTATTATTGCTGGTAAGCACAGAGTACCTTTTAATGTAGACAACATTTCTGGACACTTTGTGTTCTCTTTTGGGTCAATGAGATAACTAAGAAAACATTCATTCAGAAAAGTTAGAAGTTGAAGTTAAATAAATTAGGGAATTCACCCATGTTTTCAGCAGCAACAGGCCTCCTTAGGAGATCCAAATATCAAAGTATCATTAAAACAGAATATTTGATAGATAAAGTCATGCCATTAATTTTTGTTGGCAATCATTCAGTTGGGGATTGGGTTGATAGAGGTGTCTTGCTTCTTTTAGTGGTAATAATAATGATTGTAATCATGCCCTGAAAATATTCATTAAATACCTGCAGGCATAAGATAAAGAGATAAGATTCCAGCCGCTATGTTTAAAAGTCTTGCAATCTAATATATTAAGAGAAAACAAGGCAGGTGGTATAATCATAAGTACCTATAAAAATTCCTAATTGTGGAGTACAAATGGAATGACCTATACAATCAACACAGAAGCAAGCAGGAGGAAGCCATGGACATAGACACCCAAGAGATGCTCTTTGAAGGAAGGCTGCAGTTTAGAGGAGTGACTACAGGAAATTGAAGGTGGTAGCCTGGTATGTTCAGCAATCAAGAACCCCAAACTTGTAGCTAAATGAATGCCCCAGGGAAAGGAGTGTTGGAGATTAGCAGGGAAAGCTAAATGTGCATATCAAAAGCCATCAAAAGATCTCAAATGTCAGGCTAAGTAGGAAAGTTCCTTAACGTATTAAATGTCTTGCCCTTTAAAACTACTTTTCTTGTTGGCGTATCTTTTAAACAATTAAATGAAATCTGTTTTAATTAAACATGGTTATGGTTTGATTAAGATGTCATTTTACTGTGACATAATGAATTATAACACTTGGACTTCAAAATTCTCCAAGCATATCTTGGCAAAAGCCATCCCATGAAATCATGATCTGTCATTATGAACCCAAGTATTGAATCAGTACCAGTCAATTCAAATTCTTTGTTTTTCAGGATTGTGAGGGTTGGGATGATTTGAAGGGCAACTCTTAAGGTTCATAAAAGGTAACCCAAGAAATTGACTCAGTCTAGGAAGATGGCATTTTCTAAACAATCACAGGACTGACCCTAGATCACATGTTTCCAAGATGGGATTAGATTTTCTAGTCCAGTCAATTTAGATCACTGTTACCTAGCCAGTAGGAGCTACATGAGGGGCAAAGTAAACAAACATTAAGGAGTGTCTGCCATATGCAAATGATTTTACATATGGAGAAAGTGCCATTGTCACCATTTTATAATTAGGAAAAATAAGATTTTGAGATATTAAGACTTACTGAAGTTATCCAACTAATAAATTCAAGACTTTAGCCTAGTCTCTTAAACTGAAAAGTTTAATATCTAACATCTTCCCTCCAATTCAGTCTACCGGATTGGCTCAGAAGAGATTTCTCTAATCCAGACTTTCCTTCTCCCAGGTAATGTGGAAGTTTCTGTGATTCAGTGACTTCCCTGGAAAGTTGAACAATGACAAATGTCAGGTATAATAATTAAAGATTGTTTTCCCTATGAGATCCAGAATATCATATATCAGTATTTTTGAATATGCATGTGTGATTTTTGCAATGCTATCCATCTAATGTGTGTTAATATAACTTTTCCTTATAAAATCTCTTACACAAAAATGTGCAAGTTTAGAGCATACCTAATAGTAGGAAGAAGATCCTCAAAACTTTATTGGCACATAAACTAAATATGAGCTTTCTGCAAGGTCCTATGAATAGTTCCAAAGAAGTACAAGATAGTAACCTGCCTTTTCTGAACTTAAAGTGTTGTTAGAGGCTCTCATTGGGGTGTAACTCTGCACATAATAAACTGCTGAAAGACTTGAGCCTTTGCACACTGAGATTTGAGCATGTGTGTATTGCATCACATAGAGAACAAATGTACCACAAAAGCAGGGAGTCTTTCTTGGAGAAAATTATTCTGAGATTTTTATTTTGGGAAGCTAATCCTATTAATTATATAATTTGCATTTTTTCTTGGCTTTTAAAATGCATATATCAATTTAAGATACAATGTACTGACTTTTAGTGTTGTCATGGGTAGAGCATGTACCATTAAAACTGATGTGTGGAGATAATATGCACCACATGGTTTCTTACTGTCTATATGTCTGGCTTTAATCACAGATTCTTCAAGAGATGTTGCAATCCTGGGGTGAGCTAGCTGTTAGATTCTTCTGGGGTACAGGCTGGGCTGTGGATTATAGGTGAAACTGCATTACAAGGCTACTGAGGTTAATTATGTCTGAAAGTTTCCAGTACAATCCACATCAGTTGACACTCTGTGCATACAACATAAACAGTCTGGAAGGAGACCTTTATTAGCAGAGCAAGAAAGCAGCTAGCTGTCTGTGTTCTATAATGTCCTTTTGTTTTTTAGGGCTTCTGACTCAAATAGCCCTTCTGTTTTATTTAATGTATGCTTAATCAAATGTGTACTTATTAAGCCAAATAATTAAAAGTCAAGAGGATCAAATCTTGAGTATAAATTCTCTATATTTAGGAACAGCTTTTAATTTAAAACTATGTGCCCCAGGACAGCAGCCCATTGCATGCCAGGGAAAGCATACCAGTGTTCACCCAGAATTTCAAACTACGTGGTGTGGCACTGGAAGCCATCCTAACCTGCAGAAGTTTTGTAAAAAAAAAGTAGCCAATGAACACAGGTTAAAGATCTTCTCCCTTGAGTATGTGTGTCTTATCTATTGGAACTTCTGCCATGTAGAAGCTTCCTAATTATCAATGAACCATAATCTTCTTATCTGTAACTCTCTTTCTGTTCCTAAACAAAGGAAGGGTGGAAAAACACTGGGGATTCAGGAGTCTAAGCTGATCCGGAAATGCCTTTGCCCTGCATCAAACCTCCTGACTTTGAAGTCGCTCAGCCTCTGGGCACACCAGTTCTACTTTTCCCCACAGAAATATTGCTCCATCATCTTACAATGTGGTGGATTTAGTAAATTCTTGAGGAGATAGAGGAAAATGCTTAATTTCTAGAGGTCTTCCTAAGTACTGCTATGGCAGAAAAGATTGGGAAACTTTAGGATCCTGATAGCCTTGTAAGTGAGAAGGCACTTACTTAGCTATGTTTAGTTATAAAGAGAAATCTGTATTGCCCAAGATGTTGAGAAAGCAGGAGAATGTTCCCCCAAATTGGCATTTTTGTGTCTAAACTACCTAAGCACCTCACAAAGAGTGGAAAAATAGCTTAATGGTTAAGAGCGAGGACACTCTCAGATGCTGAAGTTTGAATTCTGGCCTCTCCACTTAGGACGTATGTGACCTTGAGCAAGTTATTGAACCTCATGTGCCTGTTACCTCTCAGCAAGATGGGGATACTAATAGTACCTCACTCAAGGCTATTAGTACATTTCAATGACTTGAAATACGTCATCTGGCAAGTGTTAAACAAAACTCCAACTGGGAAATCTTAATTCCATCCATTTCTCTGATAGCATATTTATTATTAGTCATTTAGGTATAGATCAACTTTTATATCAGTAAATTAATGAAAAAAAAAAAAAAAACAAGATGACAAGATCACTTTTGCCCTGAGCCCAGCACTGGCAATTGTGACTTTGTATAATAACTTAATCTTTTGGGGTTCAGGTTTCCTCAGCTGTAAAACAAATAGGTTGAAGTAGATCCTTTTGGTTATAACATCTAAGTACTCCAACTCTAGGGTTTTGTTGTTGCTAAGTCAAAATAACTCATCATGTTTCCAAATTACATTAGAATGTTTTTTTGTATAAAATCTTAGGAAATTACAGGTAGTGTCAGTGATCTAAATGTCATCTCTTACCTACACATACATATATTTCCTTTGTAACAATCTTTTTTTCTAACAGTTTTGGCAGTTAAAACAGGAAGAAGTGAAACATTAGATTTTTAAAAGCAAAGTATATTGGGGGAAAAGGGATGTAAGGTCACCCAGTTAGTCTGAAGTGTGTAATTCTTTTCTCTCTCACCTCATTCTTGCTTCTTAAGAATGGCAGTTGGGTAATACTGCATCAGTTTGGTAAAGCTCCCCTACCCTTCCTAACAACTAAAACCATCTTAGACACCTTTTTGTGGATACTCCTTCCATTAAAGCACCAGAGAACTTTAGAACTGTTTTTTCAAAATATCAGATAAATTAATGATTTCTTGAGTAATACTTTTCACTAGAAGAGTCTGACTGTGAAACACAGTTGATAATGCCATAAAATTTCCTTATTCTGATTAAAGACATAGAGTCCTTCTGCCTCTAGAAACATGCGCAGAGAACAGCCCTGGGACATTGATATTAGAAAAGGAACAGACACCAACTCCAATGCATTTGGCTGCCAGTAAAGAGCTCATTTTGTTTACATTATTACTCTCCAAAGAAGACAAGATGAAATTGTCGTTATCCAAATGTTGTCCAGTGTTTTCCAACTCAGTTTCTGAGCTAACGTAGGAGATTGCCAAAAATCATGTTTACAACATTGAATGCATTGTGTAATAAAGTGTTAGGTAGATCAGCTAATAAAATTACTTATTTTAGACTTAAATCTAAGTTGAATTTGGATTTAATTCACTTCCCCAACAGGGACAAAGAGAGTTGATTTTCTGATAAACTGAAACATACCCAACTTTTTGTTGATAATGGGGGTAAAATCCTTTATTTAGATATTATCCATGGGAATCACTCCCTTTCAGTGGGAAATTTGGCCAATCTCAACTGAACTGCTAATGATCATCTATTTTAATTGATTTTGATTCCCAAATTTGTTAAAATGAAGTTGGCAAAAAATAGTTTTTAATTGTCCTGTTGGCTGATCTATGGACTCTGAGCCGTAATGGAGGTGGTGAAAGTTTAGGAATAGGGCTGAAATTAAATCCTGAGATTCCCATCATTGACTTCCCAGGGGAAATTGTAACAATTAAACCTCCCTCCCTTTCCTGACACTGCACATTGTATGACCAGCATTCTCTTGTTAAAGTATTAGTGGATCAAGCCTCTTGGGAAAAGCACTGATGTGCTTTGAATATTTGGCCCAAAGTACAACTTAGGATAATTTGTCTCAACTTATTTTACTTATAAAATGCAGAAAAGGAGAGCTGAATTATGATGCTTTAAATATGTTATAAATAAATACTCCCTGCTCTCAAGATAGTTATGCAGAGTTATATATAGGAAGTTATCTCTTCTATGCTGTATTGTACTTTACTGTTATCATTTCTGTTTTGCTGAAGTATTGTAGAAAAATATGGACTGCTATATTCTCTTTGTTTTATGATACCTTCTATACACTAACACCTATTTAGTCTTCCTTTGTTTTGTACTCAGGAGTCTGAGATATTTGTTAGTTCTCTACTCTGTAGTAAATGATACCATTTAAATATACATTGTAAATGTGTAGCAGGATATATCCATACTCAGAGTCCTTAACAAGCTTTCTGTTTTACTTGAATCCTTTCATATCCGATCCTTATAATTTGTTTCCTGTTTTTATTCAATCTTTTCTTTTATCATTTCCACAATATAGACACGTATCCTATGTAGAGAGGGAATACACTTTAACTTTACATACCCTCTTTAGAAGATCATTTTTAGTATTAGGTTGGGGCTACATACATTAGAGTGGCTTAGTGAAATGAGGTTTTACACACCCTGAAGAGACCAGGAGACTATGCTTGGCAAATCAATTTTCTTATTTCTTATCCCATTCTCCCAACTCTAAATAAGTGAAATGAACATTCTTACAAATTTTATTTTCCTTTCATGCCATTTAGACTATGGTTCTGCATTACATAGACACATAATTTACAGACTGGGTATATGCAAAGAGGATGAAGTCACTGCCTTTTTAAGATCTGAGTTTACATCAACACTGGCTACCCAAATAGAAATCCTAATGAATGGAAAAGGGAACTGGTATTACAACGGTAGTGAATCATGAAAGCTAATAAAACCAACATCAGACTAAAGCTGCATCTGGGAGTGAGGTTTTAAGGAGCAGGCAGGAATGTGTACTAATTATTGGATTGTTAATATGTTACATGTGTTTTGGAGAGGAGATGGTGTGACTCAGGGCAGGCAGTAGCTGAACCAGTAGCCCTGGGTTTTATCCATCACAAATTTAGTATTAAAACCTCAGCTACATTATAACTTTTCTAATGGAACAAATTCCCATACAGGACCTGCTGCTACAGCCCAGTATACCTACCACCCTTTTAGAGATTTTAACACTTATATGAGGATGGGGTCTATTTGGATACCTTCTGAACTGGATGGAAAATTTAGATGTATTTGTTAAGTGGTGATTATGGTTCTACTATAACAATGAATAAACTTTGAGGGTTCTCAAGGTCTTCAGATGCAATTAGATTTAAGAGTAAATTGATTATTTGACTTAAAAAAGCCAAGGTAATTGTCCTTTAGTATGAGGTGGTTGGAAAGTCAAGGAAGATATAATATAATATTAAATAAAATATAGTACTGGTTATTTTTAAAGGTTTAAGAAGCAATTATAATTAAACATATTCTTTTCTCATAGCCAATGTGAGAAATACTATTAATCATAATATTAAGGCAACATATATGCTAGACAAAAACATTTTAGTAAGAATTAAGAACATGAGCATTTAACATGCCATCCACTCTCTACTTTCTATTTAAGAGTTTTACTTGAAAAGTAATTATCAGAAATGCAGCTTAAGAATCTAGCAAGTTCCTTGTTAAGTGGTCTGTTTCTTTGTATTCTCTTAAGAAAAAAGAACATTCTCATATTTAAAAGGTAAAGTAGATCCAACATATTTTAATTTTCCTAAACTAAGAACTCCAGAGAGTTATAGCTTATTATTCACTATCTTACTCTATGCTTTGCATTGTTACCTAGTTGCATTATTACCTATATGAAAGACAAAAGTATAGAGAAAACCCTTAAATTATTTATGAAATACAAAGTACATTTTCAGGTATATCATTTTATTTCAGAAATGGAAACATATGTGCTAGAGGGATAAACCAGAAGTGCTCATTCAAGCTTTCCCTGTATCGTAGCAGAGAAAACAAGAGCCTTTTTCTTCATGTTAAATTGTTGAGTTTTCTCTCTCTCTCCATTGCTGACTTAGTAGACAGCTCACTTAATCTTAAAGCTAATAAGAAGAGATTGTAGAGCTTCCACCAATTTCCTTACTTACTCGCTTCTTCTGAGGAAAAATTTTCTAGATACATTCCAACTTCACTAAGAGAATCTTCCAATTTAGAAGTTATTTGAGAAGCTCTCATTATATTTGGGAAGTATCCTCAGGATTTATTATTTTTATTTCTATCTAATTACCAAGAGGTTTGAGGCAATTTAAAAGTACAAATGCAAAACAAAACCAATAAAATGAGGAAATGGGAATACAAGTTAAATAATGAGGGGTTAGTTGCAGTAGTTTTATTGGAAACTGTCCTAGAGGTTGCTATAAAGCATAACATTTAGCTCTAAGCTTATTGAAATGTAAAGAAAAAAGAAAAAGCGGAATGAAGCATATAGTTCTTAACAAAAAACAAAGCGCAACAACAAACAAAACACCAAAACTAACAACAATAACAACAAACAGGTCATTCAGAGGTTAAAAGTATGTTTAAAAAAAAAAAAACGTCATTTGGACAATAAAAATATATTGTGGTTTTGGATTCTTATGTGGATACTGAGGAGGGAGTATGGGTTACATATTTGGAAACTAAAACTGTTCTAGGTACTTGATCTGCCTAATCTAATTTACAATCATTACAAGATCGCTATGAAATGAGTACATCTCTCTAAGAAAGATGAGAACACTGAAACTATATGGTTTTATTCCACCTACACATAGCACTGTGCCATATTAAGGAATTTTTTTTTAATTCCAAAACATTTTTTCTAAGAAAGTATCTCTTAACCATTCTTGTGACAAACTTAGGATATAGTATTAATGAAGAAGCCTGAACGTTTTATTTTTAATAGTAGCAAAACAACTGCAGTTAACATTTATTGAACATATACCATAATGAACTCATTCAAACCTCAGAAAAATCCTTGTGTTATGTACAATTAATACCCTTATTTTACCAATGAACAAAAAGAGTCACAGAGAATCCTGAGGGTATTTTCCAAATACTATTAATATAATGAGAACTTCTCAGATATCTTCTAAATTGGAAGGTTCTTTTAGTAAAATCAGAATGTGTCTGGAAAATTTTTGTTCTGCAAAAGAAGCCCAGGTTCCCATAATTATAGAACCTAGAAATTGCCCAGGGTAACGTCTGAATCATGTACTCCTATTTATCTAAGTTAACACTGGGGTGGGTTTTAGAATACTTTGATGGGTGTTCTTGGGCTTTAGACTGCTGAGCTCAAAAATCAGTTGTGTCAAACAAAGTTCTGACAAGAGTAGGGTAGGAGTCAGGTAGAGTTCCTGGAATGCACAGTTGGTGTTTTGTTCCCAAAGTGTAAGAGCCTGGTTTGCAATCTGGCCCAGGTAAGGGTCATGCCACCTCTGTATTGGTGCCTTTTGGAGGCACAAAGGGCCAGGCATGAGTTCCCTCTGTGGCAGCTTTTGCACCATGTACAAACAACTCTTTTACTGAACCCTTGAGCTCTGACAATAGATTTTAATGGTGTCCTGACTTTGTACATCAAAACATCAGAAAAGTCTCTCCAAGCCCTCACCCTGCTAACTGGGTCAATGGGATGCCATTGTCTTTGTTTGTCAGTCCTGATGTTGTGGCCATTGCTGGATGATGTTCCCCCACCCATGTATCTATGCGTCCCCAGATGGGCTCCTTGTTCATGAACTATGCTTCTAATTAACTTTTGGCTCTCTTTAGCCTGAAATGGAATCACTAATAGTAGCATAACTGATTGATTCTATGGACATCTATTAGCTTCTAACTTTTACTACTGAATTTAAATTAAAACACAGTTCCCACTTATTGGAAAATCCAGACCTTAAACTAAAAAGATCCAGATACAAATCAGTAAATATTTAACTCTAGATTTTGTGTGTGTGTATGTGTGTCTCTGTGTGTATGTGTGTTTAATTTAAAGAAAAGAACATATTTGTTATTCATCTTTTGGCACATATCATTAAATTGAATCATATGCTATTGATTACATTTCTCCAAATTATTTTATAAAAATGGAAATGCACATGGTTCAATCTAGTACTTCGAAATACCAAACTGATAATAGTAGCTAAATATCAATAGAAATGTTAGTGTACTTTACTTTATTTTATTTTATTTTTATTTTACTTTTTGTAGTGATGGGGTCTCACTATGTTGCCCAGGCTGTTCTTATTATCTCAGTTTTTCAGACAAACAAATGAGACAGATTTTCCATAGATAGTAAGTGGCAAAACTAGGATTTGAATCTAGGTCTGTATAACTCCAAAGGCTATGAATTTAACCACTCAACTTCATCGTCTTCAAAAGCTTTTCTAGAGGCCAATTTTTTAGGTCAAAGCATATTCAAAATTTTAAAATTATTAACAGATATTCCAAAACAGCTTTTTTGTTTTTTCTAAGGATATTTAACAATAGCAGAATTAGAATATCAAACTATTTTCAAAACCAAGTATGAGTCAAAATGATACAGTATGTACACATATATATGACATATATGTGTTTTTATATATACCATCATTTCTGATGTATATAAAAAAGAAATGCTTTATTTCTTTTTTTCATAAGAATCACCATTGTTAAAACTATTAAGACCATAAAGTGATAGTGAAAAAGATGAGATTGTTAAATTGCTTTATACTTGAACTTAATAGAGATTAGTCTGCTGGGGTAAGTAGCAAGATAGGAGAGAAGGTTGAAGAAATGAAAGAGAAGGTGAAACAAAATAGAAGAAGGCAAAAGACTATGGAGACAAGTGAAGAGTGAGAAATTTGCTTTTAGTAGAAAGTGGGAGACAGGCAGGGTGTGTGACCAGAATATCCCAGGACATAAGCACACCTTTTATGTAATCTTAAATGATTTACACGGACATGGTCTATATCCTTTCTCTAGTGGCCAATGTTAAGCAAAGTCTGCTATATACAAAAATACCTTGAATGTGTTTTGGGGAGGTAAATTAAAAGAAAGAAGCACTGTTTTACAATGCAGCTAGTGCAGAACATAAAGAAGAAGAAAGTCATGGAAAGTGAGATTGAAATTTTAGTGGACACGTGCATTTAAGGTAAGCAAGAATTTAGAACCAGAAGTGATGAGGAGAAGCTAAGTTCACCACCTCCCATTATCCACTACATGTAGGGTTGCCAGATGAAAATACGGGACTTCCAGTTAAATATGGACTTTATTCAGATAACAATGATTTTTAGTATAAATATGTCCAAAATGTTGCATGGAACATGCATACACTTAAAAAGCCGTGCATTGTTTACCTGAAATTGAAATTAATTGGGAATTCTGTATTATTTGCTAAGTCTCGCAACCTGCTCCTGAGAACGTCCAGAGATAATGGGAAGGCTGGCAGGTTCCACCTTATCTGGGACAGGAATGATAGAAACTTGCACTGAACTTTCTTTACAACTCAGAGGGTCTGGTGAGCACAAATATGCACAATTAGTGTCAGAATGATTATAAAATCCAGATCCCATGTTAAGTGCCCTTTCTTCTGTCCCTAATTCTGTTTCCATTTATGGCAAGACTATTCCATTAGTAAGTTTTATTAGTGTTAACTTTGTTTAATACTTACAGAATATTTCATCCTACTATTGCCAGTGGTTTCATAAAAGAAAATTACATTTTTAATTACTCACTGCTAGCCTACCTTTAAATGCACAACTCTTCAGAATAGTTGAGACATTTCTTTAAAAAAAGTTGCAAGTCTGTTAATGCCTTATTAATCACTTCATCCATGGAGTAGATAGAAGGCAGGTAGAATCCTTGGGAACTTCTGTTAACTATCCTCATATTTGTCAAATATTTTCACTCAGGCAAGTTCTATTTACATTTTATACCAAACCGTGACAGTCTTAGGAAAAATGACATACTGCAGAATGATTGTATGGAAGACTCCTCTATTTGCCTTTCAGATTAAATAAAAATATAACATGGTCCCAACATAAATAAAATCATATTATCCAGACACCAAAAATAATTCTTCTATATAAGAAAAATAGTAGAAAAGAAAATAAATTATTTTTCTATTAGGAATATAAAAACTTTGAGCCAGAGCCACTGGGTCCCATCCACCAGTACAATGGAACCCTGCTATAAAGGCATGAGCTCAATTGAATTAGCAATTGATTGAACACTTTTTATGTGCTCTAGCTAAATCTTTTGCTCTGTAACTTTTGCTAACGTTACAAAGTAAGTCACAGTCCCTGCCATCAAATATGGTTTTATTCATGTAGCAATCAACATATGGGCAAAGTATAAAAGGTGTCCAAAAAGAACAAAAGAAAAAGAGTGATTTTTAGCAAGAGAAGGCAGATTTTCCAGGGAAGAAACATCACCCAGAGCAGTCCTTTGAGTTTTTGAAGGATGGATAGGGGTTTGCCAGACATGAAAAGGAAATAATATTCATACCAGCCTAAGATATGTGAAAAATTCTGCCAGTCTATCGGTATTGTTTGAGAGTAAAATTTGAAGTGAACAGAGCCAGACTGGGAGAAGTTGCCATATTATAAAGGATGCTCACACTTCCTCATGGTGGTAACATAAAAACCAAAGTTCTGTAAGCAGGAATATGTGACTTGATCACATATGTAACTCAGAATGATCACAATGACATGAAGGAGAGATTTGAATGAGGCAAGAATAGGCCCTGGGAGCATAGGGAGGATGCTATTTTAATAGTCTAACTTTGGCCAGAGACAAAGGAGTGGATTCATTAGTTCCATTTATCCATATTCCCACAAATATTTATTGAGTATCTACTATGTGCTGGGCCACCTTCTAGGTTTCCGAGTATATAGGAGTATATACTCAGTATGTGGAAGCAAACAGACAAAAGACATTCTCACCCTCATGGAGTTTATGCTGTTGAGAAGAGAAATAAATTTTTTAAAGTGCATTCCTAAATTTTTAAAAAATGTGTAATTTTAAATTATATTTTTTAAAAAATAGGACAAGGTGTTGTGCTAGAACTGCACTATTCAATACAGTGGCCACATGTAGATATTTTAATTTAAATTAACTTAATGAAAATTAAATAAAATTATTCAGTTTCTCAATGTCATTAGCAACATTTAAAGTGTTTAGCAGTCACATATTGGAGAGCATAGATTATCAAACATTTCTTTCATTGCAAAAAGTTCACGATGAAGCTACTTAGAGACAGATTATTTATATCAGATTATTTGTTTATAAGGAGATGATATTTACACTGAGACCTGAATGATGGGATCAAGTAAGCTATCTCAAAATCAGGGAATAAAGCTCAGGCAGAGTGTGTGAATTCTGAAGAATGAAATCAATGTGTTCAAGAAAAAGAAATAGGGCCACTTAAGCTAGAGAATGTTCTGTGAATGAGAGAGTGGTGGGAGAAGTTTAAAAAATAGATTGTGGCCGTGTAGGCCATGCTAGGGAGTCTGATGTCTATTCTAACTTAATGGGAAGCTGGTGAACGGATTGATGTAGGTGAATAATACGATATAATTTAAGTTTTTTAAAAAATCACTTTGATTATGTTTTAGACAAGAGATAGTAGGAGGCAAAAATGAAAGCATTACGCAGGTGAGAAAAAAAAATGATGGATTTGGATAGCACTGATAGTGGAGCTATAGAGAAGTGATAGAGTCAAGACACCTTTTGGAGGGAAAACAAATAAGTATTCGCGTTTGACGGTGAATGGGCATGGGAGGTGCAGAAATGAGAGAAGAACCATAAATGATGTTGCTTTGTACTGAGATGAAGAAGCCTTTGGGACAAGGAACAGCTCTGAAAGGACAAATCAGTTAAATCTGGGGATATGATGTTAAGATCACTGTTAGAATTTCAAGGGCACCTTTTAAGTAGTTTGAGGTTTGTGAGCTTAGGGAAGAATTCAGAGCTGGAGACAGATGTATGACTGGGCATCATCAACATATGTGTGGAATCAAAGCCATGAAAAAGAGGTCCCTGGAGAGACAGCATAGAACATTTGGGACTGAGTCCAAAGTCAACCTAATATTTTCATATTAAGTACAATAAGGAAAGAAGATAGAACATGACTTAGAAGAAGTGCTAAAGGGAAAAGAGAAAAATCAAGAGAATGTGATATCTTAGATGACAGGTGAGAAAAGTGTTTCCAGAGATATGGAGGGTCAGCTGTACAAATGCACCAAGAGGAAGAGTAAGGTGAGAAAATAACATTGTAATTGAGCAATATGGGAATCATTGGTGCCTGATGAAAGGCAAGTGGAAATCCAATTTTGTTGAGATAAGAAAGAGAATGAAAAGTAAGACAATGGGGGAAAATGTTTACATATTTTTGTAAAGGGGAGAAAAATTTGGAGAAAAACTTGAGGTCACCAAAATGTTGTTTTTAAGATGAGAGATACCCAAGCATGTGGCCATATATTGGCAGATATTGATGATGGTAATGGTCATTCACTTAAGCCAAGATGAATGGAAGTTCAATAATGGAAAATTTTAATGTATTAATATTCTTGTAAATAGAAGAATAAAGAATCTGGTTGAATTTATTTAGTTCACTTTTTTACACATTCTTTCCTCAGTGTATCTTCATATCAAATCTTCCCAATTTCTCATTCTAGTATTGATTATTTTTCAATAAAACAAACAATATACTTACAGTGCTTCTCAACTTTTTGAAATTTGAAGACTATTTTTGAGATTAAGATATTTTGCAGACTCCCACATGAGATCATCATTCATACATCTTGATAAAAAGAGAATATAGATGCTTTAAAATAAGTTTTATAATTTTATCACTAAAATATCCATATATATTTGAAAAATGGTGTATATGTATAAGAAATGCTTATTTAAGTTATAACCAACGTGTGATGTGACTATCGATTGTAATAACTAAAATCTTTTGTGTGCCTACAGCTACAGATTGGTGGTCCATATACAATATGAAAAGAAGAGAGCTAACAAATAATTGTACATAATATATGTAGCCTGAATCAGGGAAGTTACTAGGAATATACAAGTGCTTTTATTCAAATTCCAAAAGTTATTTTTTCAATTGAAATCCTTTGAAACTCCAAAAACTTCCTTTCTTTTACTGACCCCTAGAAACCACTGACCCAGTACATACCATAAAATCAGAACAATGCTGAAACTTACTGTTATTATTAGCAAATGTTCCACAGAAAATCATCTTGAAGGAAAACTTGTACTCTCTCAATCCTAACTATTGGAAATATGAAATATTTGTCTCTGGAAGCAAAAGTGGGTCAGGGAGTTGGTAAAAAACAAACAAAAAAAATCAGTGAAACCCTAATTGTGGTTAAAGGGGGAAAAAAAAGTTTAACTTTTACCCAAATTATAACTCAGTTCAAATCTGACATTTGTTTGAAATTTAGTAAACAAAAAACATTCATTCACTCTTTTTAACAATTTTCAAATGATACATCTTATGGTTTTACAGTAACCTAGTGACAAGTACAATTGCTCTAAATGCTATTTTGCTAAGAGTTTGTCTTAAATTGAATATGGTGTTGTCGTCTGCCTGAGGTTAGCCACATTCAGGCATGAAATTCAGTAAGCCCTTCATGGGCAACAGGATGCGTCAAAGGGCTTGGACTGGGAAAAGAGTTGGCCTCAACCTTGGAGCTGACTGCTCTTCTGTTTTCAGTTTCACCTATCTCGCTGCTCTCCATGGACATCCCTTTGCTCTCCTGGCCAGATCTCTAACCATCCAACTTGGCTTGTCCTCTTGGTCCCTGTGTCTGGAGTCACCTCTGTCCCCCTCTCTGGTTCTTTATCACAGTCTTGCCTTGATCTATCTGGATGCAGTGGGAATTTTTACTCTCCTAGATTGTTAAACCATCATTAGCAGTATTTTCTCAACATCAGTCATTCACGTACTACGACCACAAATGTTGCCATATCTGTCAGGTCCCTACTCTATTCTTTACTAAAATCCTTTTCTTTAAATTGAATCATTTATTTTTAAAAAGAAATTATCATATCACTCTAATAAAGGGAAAGCCAATATCTATTGCCATCAACAGAAGGTAATCAAAGAATTATAATGAAAACAAGACATTATTGTTAAATTCTAGCTATATGCTGTACTTTTGCAAAAGGAGCTACATCTGAGACCTCGTTTCATTTGTTAGTAAGGGAAATACACAAGCTTTCCAGAGGTGTTAAAGACAGATTAGCACTAAATTGAGACTTTCTTTGACAGAATCAGAACTGAAAAGCAGTAAATGTCTCATTAGATGATTTAATATTATTGCATGCCATGTCTATGTGTCACCTCAGAAGTATCTCATGTACTCCCTACCTATTGTGTACATATATAATGTTACATGTCCCGCATTTTAGGAGATAGTATTTTAACATAAAACCGCCTATCAGAGTTTACACTAAACGTGGATAAAACTGGATATAACCTTAAATGTTGACCACTTAATACCAATTCGATATTAATAACATTCATCGGGTTTTGGGCAGATGAGGGAAGGAAGGAGGGGATGGGTATATACACACCTAATAGGTGCAGTGTGCACCATCTGGGGGGTGGACATGCTTGAAGCGTGTCCCCTGACTCAGGTAAGGCAACAGCAATATATGTAACCTAAACATTTGTACCCCAATAATATGCTGAAATAAAAAAAAAATTAAAAAAACTGGTTAAAACCATCAGCTAATGCATGGTCTTCAGCCATATTTCCTATGATTGAGCTATAACATTAGGAGTAAACTTTAATGATCTTTAGACTTTAAGTATCTAAGGTAAGTTACTATTGTAACAATTCTTTCTCTTGTCACTTGATGAGACTTTATCAGGTTTCATACCATAGATTAAGTGGGGATTGAGTACTTTGTACTTAACTTGTACATATAGTAAAACTTCAGGTGGAAAAATGCATTTTTAAGTAGAGCTTTTAAATGAAAAAATATTCTTATAAAATATAAACTCTGGACTAGTTATTTTTATTTGCTTACGTAAAAGTAACCCCCCTACCCTACCCCACCCTCCGCCATTTGAATCTGTGCCAATCTCTGGAGATATTTCTTCCCTGCAGTTGGGAGACTGATAGAATGGTAAGGAAATTATTATAAAACTAATGAGATCCTACCAAATTATGTGATGCATTTGGGGAAAAGGATTAATGCTGTGGGCTAGTAGATAATGTAGTAAAAGCTAGGAACTATCTTCATTATACTAGAATTGTCTCTATGTTGTACATTCCTTTTATTAATTTGAAAGAGAGAGATTGACATCCTCAAATTTGAAGACATCACTGAACTGTAAGGAGTAACATTGCCCAGCTTAAATTACTGAAACATCTCAAAGCATGCAACTGATTTTAAAAAAAATGAAGATGAACTTTAGTGTGGGCAAGGTTATAAAAATTTCCTAAATATTTTCATTCCCTTTCCTGGAAGGGTCCCTTGGTTTCCTCCTTCTCCCTGTGTTTTACTAGAGTGTTGGCAGTCAGTAAATATTGTACTTTGAATAATGGATTCTGTTTTTTTCATAAAACCTTCCATAACCTTCTTAATCCCAAATCCTTGTTCCTTTGAACTCTTACTGAAGTTATTATTTCTACAATTCATTTGGCAACTCATGTATTATAGATGGATTTATGACATTTAATTGTAGTATTTACTAACTTTTCACAAATTGTTTTATCCTTTAACAGAATGTGCCTAATATCTTGTTCACTGAATTTCAGTGGCTGAATTACAAGTAAGGTCTAGATGGTGGAGTGTGACTTCTACTTCTTTGTATCCTATGGTAAATAATACATAAGTGCTACTTCATAAGTGGTCATTGATTTGTCTGTGATGCTCATAAAGATCAAATTTAAGACTAAAATAATTTTGTAGAGGAGACAATGAATTAAGGAATACCTAGTAAGTGATAGCATGGATTGAAAATATAAATTTATTAACTTCCAGATAGCTTTAAATACACAACTATTATTGGCATGATGAGATTATTAAGAAATACATGCCTATTTTTTAAAGCTTATTATAGAAAAGAAAATGGTGATTCCTTACCTCTGCCTTCGATCATTACCAAATGGTATTTCTGCAAAGCCTATTGGATTAGTTGGAATACAGAAATAAAAATAGCCAATATTTGTTGAATATTTTCCACAAATTAAATAATTACTTAAATAAATCCTATGAAGTAGCAGAGTTGTTCAATATCACCCAAAATAGTAAAAGACAGACCTGTGTTCAGGTCTGTCTAATTTTAAATTCTGTGATCAATCCACTATCCATGATTTCTCCTCAGTCACTTGGGTCATATTCAGGAATGTTTCTGTTCTTACATTTAGGTCCTATAGCAGTTCTGAACAACCATGATAATTCCCTAGTTGATTTAGGTCTTCAAGTAATGGATGTGAGATCTCTTCCAAGATAATTCCCTTAAAATAGGGTGGTCTATGATGTGGAGAGCTTTCATTGTTCTGCCTCAAAGAATAGGTTAAAATAACTTACCTATTTGTAAATTCTAATAACTTTTTTTTCTTTTGAGACAGAGTTTCACTCTGTTGCCCAGGCTACAGTGCCATGGTGTCAGCCTAGCTCACAGCAACCTCAAACTCCTGGGCTCAAACAATCCTCCTCCATTAGCCTCTTGAGTAGCTGGCACTACAGGCATGTGCCACGATGCCCGGCTAATTTTTTCTATATATATTTTTAGTTGTCCATATAATTTCTTTCTATTTATAGTAGAGACGGGGGTCTCCCTCTTGCTCAGGCTGATCTCAAACTCCTGAGCTCAAAGGATCCACCCACCTCGGCCTCCCAGAGTGCTAGGATTACAGGCGTGAGCCACCGCACCCGGCCTCTAATAACTTTTATGTCTTTTTTTCCTAATGATGGGAATGTGGGGTATGGGAGTTACTAAGACTATCAATCATCTTTTTAACTGATTATATAAAATAATGAATCATATTATATTTGTGTTTCAATGTATTCAGTAAATCATATCCATGACCTAATAAAGTAGAACTGAGAAGTGTAGTTTTAGTTTTCTAATTCTTGTTCCTTTTTAATTATTCCTTAAAAGCTAAATTGAACTTATGTATATCTAACCCAGCATTTATTACATATACCAAATTTCCAAGAAGTCATGCTCAATAAATCTGTATAATATAAATAGAAAAGAAACCAATTCCCTTGTAAAACATTATAATAGCTATTAGATTAATAAACATGTATTGCCATTTATTTCACCTGGAACTCATGTACAAACTTTTACTCTAGAATCTAGAAATGGGACAGAACCCAAAAATATTAAAAAATAAGAACAAAGACTTGATTAGAATATATTTTTCTAATCAAGATGGAAAGCATAAACTAATTCATTGTGTAGACCAATTCTTAACTCAGGGTGCTTTGATGTTAATTTCTAGAATTTGTATAGGGAAGTGGGTCATCCCTCCTGCCCCCAACTGGGCTGATTCTTTCTTTGACTGCCACTTCTTTTTTTTTCTTTCAGGTAAAAGAGAATAAATAAAATCTTAATTCTCTTTTCATCTCTATCTTTCTGAATTTACCCAAGGTGATAGATTCTAAATCCTAGAAAAAAGGCCAAACAGTGTATCAAAAAAATAACCTATTGCATTAGAACCTACATTCTCAAAAGGCATTTTCTTTTTTCAGAATTTCATGCCTGGTAACATTCTGCAGTCCTAAAGTGAGAGCTACAAGCTATCAATGATTTATGTGAATATTATCAGAATAATAAAAAGTAAAACTATCACACTGACGAAAGACAATACCTGTAGCCATCATGATAAAGAAACATTTCACTGTGTCCTGGGATTAACACTTGTTTTAATGCTTGCATATACCACGTTCTTAAACTTTCAAAATTTATTATGTCTCATAATATTTTACTATTAGGTCAGCTCTATGTACTTTTTAAAGAGCTAAAGGGAGCACACCAAGAAGCTAAAAAGTCCACACTTTGTGGATATAAGGGTAGATTTTAAAGGTTTATGACTCTCACTCAAGTTTACAACTCTCATGCAATTCGTGAAGGGACTGGGAAAGAAGCAAGCCCAAGGAATGTTATTCCTACTCTGCACCACTTTCATTTCAGCTTCCAAATTCTGTGTTGATGCAACTTGTCCTTCTACCACTACGTCAGTCTCATCTGCCACTGTCATTTTTATAGATTTCCCCCTCCTTTAACAGCACTCTTCCTTAACTGTCCAAAATGGTAGATGAGTGTGAAATGGAAAATTTCATGGTCACTTTGGCAGTCCTGGCAATTGGTGAATGGGCCAAAGATAGGACTACATTCTAACGTTCCTCACTCCTGGTCTCCCATAAATCCTGATTGCTTACCGTTTTCTGTCCTATTAGCAAATAGCGGAGAAATTTAAATAAGGTTAAGGAAAATGAAGCAGGTTATGCTTTATTTTAAAGGAGTGTATAAAAATGAAGACCTGAGCCTTCAGATGCAAAAGATGAGTGTTGATAGGAACATGAAAAGAATGGCGAAGATGGCCTGAAGTGCCAGTCTTTTGTTTGAGATAATAAGGAGCCTGAAAGAGGGAAAGAATTTAGCCAAAAGTGGGAAGGTGAGAAGCTGAAGAGCAAAGAGCAGAAAGCATGACATTAAAGATAGGGGTCAAATGGCCAGAGGAAACCTTGAAGATAAGAAGACATCATTCAAAGAATCGCAAAGTGGAAAAAAAGAAGGAAGTGGAAATTTCTCAGCATGGGCCTAATAGGTTACTGTTTTGCAAATAGAGTGTTGAAAGAAGGTTATCACTGCATTTTAGATAATTTGCAAATACACAACAAGGA
Source organism: Lemur catta (assembly GCF_020740605.2). Taxonomy (NCBI): domain Eukaryota; kingdom Metazoa; phylum Chordata; class Mammalia; order Primates; family Lemuridae; genus Lemur; species Lemur catta. The sequence continues at coordinate 28,547,738 of NC_059139.1, read as the reverse complement.
AAATTGTCTTGAAATAGCAGAACAAAGTCCATTCATTTAAAGAAAGATAATTTCCCTAATAGAGCACCTCATACTAAATATTTTTACAAATATGTTTTATTTTTCTATTTTCCTCAATCCCAAATTTCTTTGATCTGCTGTAAAGACAATATCATCATTTGTACATTTTAAAGTTAAAAACTAATTAAATTCCAATATGTGTAACATTTTTTGAGTGGTGGTTTATTTCTATTACTGAACTCTAAAATAACAACTATTCTGGTCATCTCTTTATAACATTTAAAACCTAAGAGGTATAGACTTCAAATAAACACAAATTTTAAAATGTTCGTTATGCTTGGATTTTAATTTCTCTGGAGACAGATGAGAGATTTTGGAAATTTCGGAAAATACCCTCTTTAAAGCATATCATTTTGGGCTTTGATCACTTTAGAAAGAAAAATAGTAACAGGAAAGGGGCTTTTTAAAATTAAATATAGTTGGTCTTAAATGAACAGAAAATTAGAATCATTGATTTGGCTTTCCATAAACATTTATCCACATTCTAACTGACGTTCTTAACATGCTTTCAATTCATTATTATGTCGCTGGTTAGATAATCTCAATCTAGATATAGCTTGCTTTTCTGCATTAATTCTCTATGTTATCTTCTTACATTCCTTGCTGAATAACAATAACATGTCTCATTCTTTTGTCTTTGATACTTGAAACAGAATGTATTAATCACAAACAGCTAATGAAAATTAATACAGTACTTTAGCTCAGCTGTTGGGGCATTTTTAAAAAATAAAGTTATAGAGAAATTTTATATTGTAATTTAAAACTGGGGAGAGGCATTTGTTACAATTTAGCCTTTTCATAATGAATGTTTCTTTGAACTTGTGCTGCAGCGAGGGAAGACAAGGGGAAAGCTTTGCTGATCTTTTAAACACATCAAAGCCTTAGGAAGCTAAACACGCTGGACAGATGCTTTTGTCAACCTGAATGGTATGTGTGCTGCATCTTTCCATGCAGATATGGCATTTATCTCCTCTGAATGGCAGAGCACCTCCGGTCACTGCAGGGACTCTAGACCAGGAGATCTACACAGAGCTTTATATTTTCTATTTCTTTTGGTATCCCTCAAATTTGATTATTAAGTCTTCTTTTCTGAAAATCGGTTTTGTACTCTGAAAAAAATTCTAAATACTGGTTGTAGAAAATACAGAGGAGTAAAAAGAAAATAAAAATCACCAATAATGTCTTTACTCAGAGTAATCACTATTATTTTGGATTATCTTCTTCCTTTCTGATATATAAAAACTGTATGTGCTATATAAGATATATGTTGAATTATAGCTTTTACAGAATTGTAAGCATACAATATCATTATATCTAAAGCTTACATTATTAGTAATCCTTCAAATCATTAATGCTATTTCTAACTTTTTTAGCATATTTTCTGTGATTGTTGATGCAAATATAGGAAATATAGTCATATATTACAATAATTAGGTTAGAATAATAATTTAACACATACATTTAATTAGACATTTAGATTGTTTTCAGTTTGTCATTATTACATATTATGATTCCAATATACTTTTTAATACATAAATCTGTTTTTGGCATCTCCAACTATTTTATTTTCTACTAGTGGTAGGCATATAGAAAAATGATTGATTTATATCTTGTGTTGAACCAACTTAAAGAACTGTTGAGATTTTCAGTGAATTATTATTATTATTATTTTTTTTTTTTTTTTTTAGACAGAGTCTCACTCTGTTGCCCGGGCTGGAGTGAGTGCCGTGGCATCAGCCTAGCTCACAGCAACCTCAGACTCCTGGGCTCAAGCAATCTTCCTGCCTCAGCCTCCTGAGTAGCTGGAACTACAGGCATGCACCACCATGCCTGGCTAATTTTTATTAACACATATATATGTGTGTTTTTAGCTGTCTGTATAATTTCTTTTCTATTTTCAGTAGAGACGGGGTCTCATTCTTGCTCAGGCTGGTCTCGAACTCCTGAGCTCAAACAATCTGCCTGCCTCGGCCTCCCAGAGTGCTAGGATTACAGGCGTGAGCCACCACGCCCAGCCTTCAGTGAATTATTTTTGTGTTTTAGTTAGGTAATCCTATCACCTACAGCTAATGATAATATGGCTTTCTCTTTTCAATACTTATCCTTCTAATTTTTGTTTAATATTACATTGCACTGACCTGAACTTCTTGGTTAATGTTAAATACTGGTTGTGTCAGTGGGTGTAGTTTGCTTAATGGTAAAATATATTTGAATTCCTGAGATAAATCTCACTTGATCATAATAGCATCTTCCTGCACTATACTGTTGAATTCAATGATTAGCATTTTATTTAGAATTCAATAGTAACTTTCTGTTTGTGTTATCTTCATCATATATCATTATCAAAGTTATGCTACTTTTGCATAATAAATTGGGATCACTCTATATTAGTAAGCATGAGCTTACCTATTTTAGAAAATTAAATAACATTCATAAGTAAAACCATTGGATCCTAGAGCCCGTTTTTAGGATTGAAGAAATTATTTTGTAATAGTGGTGGTAGTAATAGTGTTACTCTATCTTTATTAAGATAGCTCCTTTAGGTCAGGCTCAGTGGCTCACGCCTATAATCCTAGCACTCTGGGAGGCTGAGGCGGGTGGATCCTTTGAGCTCTGGAGTTCGAAAGCAGCGTGAGCAAGAGCAAGACCCTGTCTCTACTAAAAAATAGAAAGAAATTAGCTGGACAACTAAAAATATATAGAAAAAATTAGCCATGTGTGGTGGTGCATACCTGTAGTCCCAGCTAGTTGGGAGGCTGAAGCGGAAGGATTGCTTGAGCCCAGGAGTTTGAGGTTGCTGTGAGCTAGGCTGATGCCAGGGCACTCTAGCCAGGGAGACAGAAGTGGGACTCTGCCTCAAAAAAAAAAAAAAAAAAAAGATAGGTCCTTTTCTCAGTTTGAGTTAGGTGTTGGGGAGTATAGGATGTGAGGAAATTTGATGCTCACCTTTTGTTATTTTCCTGGTTTACATTCTACCTTGCCCCTCTCACCAAAAAAAAAAATTGGTTGGTAAGCACTTTGTTTCATCCATGTCACTTCCTCTATCTAGACTTCACCATAGATGGAACATAACTCAGATGAAAAATAACTGACTTCCAAAATGTGCAAAACAAAGATAATAATAATAACTGCCATTTTTACCATATACCATTATTATTTTTCTACATGCTTTAAGGATATCATCTCATTTAATTCTCACCACAGTTCTAAAAAAAACTGGGCTTGGCAAGCTTAAATAATTTGTCCAAGATCACAAAGATAACAAGTGGTGGAGTCAGCCTGAAATTTCCAAAGCTCAAATACATAAGCATTGCTCTATATAGTCTCCTTGTCAATGGTTACTTATTATAGAAATCGTTCCTTGAGACAGTCCTCCCCCTCTTCTCTCTAGAGAAGGAGGGCTTGGGGAAATGAAGCGATATAATTACAACAAAACAAAACAAACGAAGAATCTGATAATCAGTGATTTTGATCATAGTAAGTATTTAGGACAGCTTATCTCTCAATATTATGAAACCAAACCACAGCAAAATATGCAAATAAAATATATATTAACTAGCACAAAAGCATGCATTCAAATATCATGAAAACAATTTTGAGAAACATCAGTATTTCTTAGACTATTTAAAGAAATTTTCAGATAGAAAAAAATTATATAAGTCATCTTCATTAAAGAGATTGAATAAATTAGAATTAAAAAATGAAAGTGAATATAAGGAACTGAACTTTGCATACAAATGACTTAAGAGTTAGCAGCCATAGGAACCACAGCTGTCCAAGAACATTAATGAAATGCTGATAAAAACTTGTTTTTAAAATATGTTAAAAATTTGTGGGTTCACTAATGTGCAATGACAAGGATAAAGCAATTCTGTCTTACTCATCTCCAAATGTGGTTCCAAATATCCACATAGAAATGGTACATATTTTATGTTATCCTATTTACATTTTCTTTTTTATTTTCTAGTCTGTCAAAGGATCTGAATCCATAGAATTGCCCTCTCTTTAGACTTCTATTGAAGTCATTATCATGATTAATATTCACTAAGTATATTCTGACATTTCAAATATTCAACAATATGAATGGTTATATGAATTAAATGAGTATGCATGTGTAAACTAGTATATGCTATAGTTTGTTTACAGAAATTTTTTTTCATTTTCACAATCTGTACATTTTCAACATGTGCAGTCAATGGAGAGGAAAACAATAAATTAAAGCTAGACAGGCAAACTCTAATCATACAGTTTATGCGCTATATGAATTTGTACAAAGAACTTGTTTTCCATGATTAGCAGCCATGTACTAAAACATGGTTTAAAATAGTAACCTAAATAAATAAAATTTCATTGATTTCCATTAATAATGCTCAAGTTATAAATCAATGAGTGATTTAACATGTAAAAGTATTTGGCATGTAGATTTCAGAGCATAAAATCTAAGTGATTCTTACCAGTAGAATTCCCAAGAAGGCTTTTGTTTAAATTTTTTTTAAATTACTTTTATAAAGTGTCCTTGATATGAAAGGGGATTTTTTTTTGTTATATACTAAGACGTATACTAAGTAGAACATTAGCTATGAGTAGGATGGGAGATACAATGAAAATCGAAGTTTAACTTGATACAAAAAGGAAATCTACAGACTTCCAGTTTACTTTGGCTCGCTTAAGACAAGGGAGAGTAGGTCATTTCTTCTCATTGTTAAGAAAAGATGCATGAATGTCTCTTGGTAAGTGATCATTGTTGTGAGTGATTATTGTGATGTTATAATCCACATATTCCTACCTGTAGGCCTAAGTCCTTGTAAGGGATGGTTAAAAAAAGATAATCTCTTCAGATTTATAACTTAATCTCTTGCTGTTATTCATTATTCTTTCATGTTGAGGTTAAATTCTGAGTCTGGCAGTATGTGGAAAAGATTAAATTAAACCAAATACAATATTATATCTTTAAAGAAATTCTATAACATTAGTAAGGGAAAATGTTCAAGTGAGAATGGTTAAGAGAGAGAAAGAGAAAAATTCTGTGATATAAGAATTTCTTTTATGCTCACTTATTATTTCCCCCCAGCATTAATGATCAATTTCCACTGAGCCCTTCCTGGGTTTGTTTATGACCAGTATCTTTATTTTCCAGCTGACCAAACAATGTCAGGCATCAGCTTCCATGCTCACCTGTTATTTCCATCTTGGGTGATAGCTACTCTGCAATAATATCATTTTTCTGGAGCTAACAGAACATTAGACTGAGTTTGAAAAAACCTGTTCGAATTTCAGCTGGACTAACCACCAGGTGAATCAAGCCAGGTCATTCATTCAACCATGGGGATATCCATTGTGTCCAATCCAAATTACTGACATTCTTTAACATGACCTCTAAAGGCACTTCCATCGATAAGCTTCTAAAGCATTTCTGAATTCAGTTTTTCCTGTGTGAAGTGACCATATTCACCTATGCAGCAGAGATGAGAAGGTGGCAAGCATTTATTTTTCAAGTGAGCTGAGAGAGACCCTATGTTGGTATTGGGTTTTAAGAGAACTGTGTAGAAGAGGCCTAAGAATATTCCAGATACAAACCCAGAATATTCTAGGAAAGGGCTAGAAGAAGCAGTATTTTCAAATGGATTCTTACTTTGGAGTTCAGGAATAATATGGTAAAGTGGGAGAAGATGGAAGGCCCGATGCTGAGAACATAAGGATAGAGCATTATAGCCTCATTAAAAAAATGATTTGGGGTATGACAAAGTTTCAAGACAATTAACAGGCTTTCCTAGAAGCAGAAAACTGGGAAGATAAATTTGGAGTAACATTAACTATTATCGTTAGGAAATGGCACCCTTCCTAGTCGTAGCATCCAAAGAGATGAGAATCATCTTTTGCCCCATGTGACTTTTGTTTCTGAAAAGAAAGAGGCTGAGACTAAGAATTCTTAGTGGAAGAGAATGAAGCCTCTATGCAGGGGCAGAGTAGGGAACCAGACCTGAAACAGAGATGCCAATGTCAGGCTCTGCCTTCCCTCCTCCTGCCACTTCCTGCCTCTTACGACAGTCATATTCCCCACACATGGAATACGAATGAAAAGAGACTGAGATGCCATCACACATCATTTATTATGCAAACTGTGAGCCTTACACCATGTCCTTCCATTGCACTAAAGAGGCAGCTGTTAAGAATATGGAAATCAAATCACACAGAGAAGGATTCACTTCATCTGTTAACTAAATGGAGTTAATGTTTTGAAAACCAATGCAGTCTACTAGTTAAGTTTGATGTCATACATGAATTTAGACCTTGAGTCTGCTCTTTCAGTTTCAGCTTCCTCATGTATATAATGGAGTAATAATGGGGCCATCCAAGTAATGACCACAGTGTGCTTAGCATCGAGTAAAGAACATAGTGACATCCCATAAATGGGAGCTCCTATATTTTTGTTATACTTTGTATAATTTTGTTATACTTTAACATGGTTACATGTTGATTTTCTCTCTTCTTCTTTGTAAAATGAACTCATGACAAAATACCACCACTGTTGGCTTCTTTGTTTAGGTCTATACCCTCAGTACTTAGCATAATGCTTTGAACTTACAGTTTTTTATTGCTTAACTTAGACCATTCTATTGTCTGGAAAGAAATCGCAGTATGCAAGAGTTAAGTACATCATTGTTCCAAAAACATAGCTTACTTCTATAATAAATTACACAAAAATGTTGAATATTTTTTATTTTAATGTGTTTTTACATAATTACAGAATTGTAAAATACTAACTGGTTCAACTAGTTGTAATTTTTTTGCATATGAAGTCTATTTTTAATTAAAATGTATTAAAATAGAATAAAATATAAGAGGGACCAATGTAAGTCCTAATGCATATACTATCATATTCAGCCTAGACTTAAAAACTTTCTAGAGATTGCTAGTGATCAAAAGCAATGTTTTTTTGTCACATGAGCCCCTGCAATCTGGTGTATTAAATTTCTTCTTCATCTCTGTCCCCTCTCTTTCTCCTCTTTCTCTAGACCTTCTCCCTTCTCCTTTTCCTCCTTCTTCTGCTCCTTCTGCTTTTTCCCCTTTTCCTCTTTATCTTCTGCTAACTAGAAACGTCTTTCATATCATGTGCCGAATATGTTTCCTTCCTTCCTTGAGCCAATTATGTACCAAGGAAAGTTAATCATTTAAACGCTTGGTACTCAAAGTGTGGTCCTAGGACCAACAGTATTGAAATCACCTGGGAGTTTGTAATGCAGAAGCTAAGGCCTCCCTTCAGGTGATCTGCATAAAGTTTGAGAGGCGCTATCTTAACCAATATTGAGAGTAATCTAGGGAAGATATGGTTTCCTCCACTAGAGGGCAGTAGGACATATGTACCACTGGGCATTGCATGTATTTCCCAAGTATGATTAAAAGCTCTTTTAAGAACCCCCACAGTTGCCAAATGGATAGTATGCTTATTTCCTTTAAAGGAAAAACAACAAAGTCAAACCAGGTTACATAGAGAAATTCAACATGTGAGAGTAATGAAATAAGCAGTTCCATGGCACTAGAATAGTATAAAATCAGGTGCCAAATCCTAAATTGTATCTTTGGCTCTTGTTCATAGATCATAGAATTGTAAAGCTGGAAAAGCCTTTGATAATCACCTCTGGGGCAACCTCCTTATTTTACAGATGAGGAAGGAGACTCTGAGAGGTTAACTGGCTCTTCCAAATTCATACAGCTTACAATTTGCTAAGCCAAAGCTGGAACTAGAAAGAGTCCCTACCAAAAGAAAAAAGATTTTAACGAGATGCTAAACACCTTTTGGTATTATTCCACTGGTGAAATGGGGTTCATACTTGTGCTTTACACATCTGGTGGGTCTAATATTGTTAGTTCTTATTTCTGAAGAGGTGGAGAGCTAGGCAGGGGGGAACTTGTTGGCTTTTTTCTCTTTTTTCTACATGTTGTTTATATCCAGCTGCACTACCATCAGAGCATAGCTTTGATATCCCAAGCCCAAAAGTGTCCACATGTAAATGTCAACCAACACGAAGTATTGAGTAACCACAATATTCATGGCACTGTCTGATATTCCTTTTAGCAGAATGCTAGCATGATTTCTGCACATGGTGGTCTTTGTTACATGTATTATAATAGCTTGGCTAGTAAGTGCTTTTAATTCTCAACCCCACATGCTTTTTGCATGCAAAATGGGATCAACAACATTGTGTCAGACTCGAAGATGTAAAAAGGTGATGAAAACTGAGCTAGAATATTCTCATTCATCTAAGAAACTGGCAAGGCTTTACAGAGAAAAGAACCCTAATCGCACATACAACACCCTCAGTACAACTTGCTCACATGTCTTCAAAATGACCTTTTAAAGAATGTTTTAAATGTCAGTGATTTTTTAGAAAACATTGAACCAAACATGGAAATTGCTCGAGAAAAATCTCCGAGTCTCCAATTAAAGCATCAAGCCGCATTTTCAATTTCCTCTTCCTCTTTCTCTTACTTATCAATGCAATTATTTAATAAAAACTAGAATCACATAAAGTTTATGAGCATAGGCATATGATAGATATCTTGCAAGCAGTTTCTAAGAAAAATTCCAAATTGTTAAGCAAAACTCCAAAATGAAAAATACAATGAAACAAATTCTTGGTGGAGTGACCCCCCAGCAAAAAAGGAGCTCCTAAAATAAGCACAAAAAACTTTTAAGGACTATCTAGTCTTAATTTGTATCTTGACAAAAGGAAAAGGCTTGCCAGAAATTGAAACTTAGCTCCCAAATAGATTTTTCGGAGCCATGTCTTCAAACCACAGAAAGGTACTTCTCATTTATCCATCTCTCCTTTACAATTAACTCTAGTATGTAAATGAAGCCAAAATCAATTGGCATAATTTTACCAGGAATCACTGATTATAGTGTCTTTTCTCCATAGGCTCATCTTTAATTATCAAGAATATGAATGTAAAATAAAGTCACTGAGATTGAATCAGCATCTGAAGAAAACATCCAACTGGTTTTTTTTCTATTTTAGCAAAATAGTCAATAATCTTACCAAAAAATAATGATGTCTGATCAACTGACTTAGCAATACATGATTTATAATTTGAACAGTTTAAATTGTTATTTTGACATCTAAAAGACCAGATTTTCTATTATTTATATAGATTATGTATTTTCTCTACCGTAATAAGAGCACAATAAGCATGAAGAAAAACAGTAGCATTTAATATGCTTTATTTTTAGCTTTCCCATAAAAATACATATGCATTTTAGGACAGTAATATTATAATGTGGACTTACTCTACATATTTCATCTGCAAATATCCTTTTTTTCCTTCCCCATTATAATAAAAGAACAGCTCTCAATCATTGCCAATAATATTAGTGGCGCACTCATGTTTATATCTCAAATATGCTTTTAATTTTCTGAAACAGAGGCGAATTGCTGGTGATATCTTAATGTTTTAAGGTAGTTAATGCCAAAAGGATTGGATCAGATCTTAAACTGAATATTTCCCAGATGTTTGGTAGGGTGAAAGGTGGAACAGCTAACAGAAACCAACTTCCTATCCATGTTAGACTTACTTAGGTGAATTTTAAGTAAGGATTAATTAAACATTGAAACCTTATGAGCAGTCAACTTCACAGCTCCCAGAGATAAAAGCTGGGGTCTTGCTCAGTCGTAACATAAGCCATATGTTGAGAAAGAGAAGTATCAACTGCCACTGTCTCCTTGCACCTTGTTTATAAAATGTTCCTTTAACAAACTTTCTTTTGAAAATGCACTACTTTTTGGAAATGTTGAAACACTATTTACTAAAGAATTAAACAACTTAACAGTTTTCAAATAGGTATTAGAGAAATATTGAAATAGCAAAAATATATCCAAAGTATTTAATGCATGGGCATAAGCTCATAAATGTAAAAAGACAGCTTAAGAATGACAAGAGGAAACTACTATTAATGTGGCTTATTCTAGACTAGCTTTGTACTGGCAGATACCCTGAGGACACTGAGGCTCTGAAAACTGTATGTCTCCGTGGGAAGCCAAGCTGCCTATTATAGGAAGAGGAATTTGGCACAAATTCACAGTTGTTTGCCCAGATTCAGTAGAGACTAAAGATGAATTGGCACAAGGTCTTGCCAATTGCCCATTATTAAGGGTTGGGTGCTTTAGCTTGACAAGATTTTGCCACCTAAACAGCTGTTTTGTGTTGGAGGCTAGAGGGTAATTTTGCTGGAGATCTGAGCCATAAATTTCAAAGCAAGTGTTTCTGATATTGGGTGCATGCTCATTTTGTGTGTGTGTGTGTTTTTTTTTTTTCATTTAAATTATTGTGTGGATATAGGTTCTAGTTTAGGTTGGAGGTGTTGATGAAGTAGAAGACAGTGATGTCAACTTAAAAGGCTGTGATCAAAATATGTCAGCCAGTTAGGGAGAGATCTGCTTCTACAAACATAGTAAAGACCAGACTTGACAAAACCAAAAGAAGTCAATGAGATGAACCTATTTGCTAACAGTAAAAGCAAACTCTACATCAGTAAGTTTTCAAATATGTCAACTAGTTATTTTGGATGGAAACCCACTTGAAATAATTTTCCTTATATGGTTTTCTCTTCTTAGATTTTTTAAAAAAGTATTTTATGAACATAGATTAGATTGTCAGTATGGATGAAGACCCCATAGATGAGATTATTGTAAGGGTTAAGGGAAATGTACAGAATCTGTCTGAGAAAGTATCTTATAAAGAAAATAACTGATTATATATTTTCCTGCCTATATTTGCCAGCAAATTTGCTACCAAAAGTGTTTGTGTCAGGATTTTGCTTCAATTTTCAAAGTCAAAAATATCTCTGACTTTTCAATGTGATTACCTTGCATAGCAGTTAGCTAGCAAGGGCAACTGGAAAAAGAAAACTATCAGATTCCAATGAGTAGTACACTCCTCACTTGACATCTATGCCAGTATTTTTGGAGGGGTTAAATGAAGGTGGAAGAAAAAAGCAAGAAAACAATTTCCAAGTACAGCCATTTAACAATATAGTATACACATACATCTCTGGAAGTTTGTGAATAGGAAGACATTTAAGGAAATGTCTATGAAGCATTCGTTTTGGAAATCAACTTTGTGTAACTGGACAAGACATGTGGCATAAGCCTGTACAATTAGATCACATAGCCCAGGACCGCAAACATTATTAGCAGCTGTCTTCATCAACTGGCAAGTTGGAGAAACAATAAAAAGAGGCGCTGATGATGATGAAAGAGGAAGGGTGTGAAATGATTGTAGTCTTCCAAGTAGTCTTTAAGTCTTGACATAAAGAAAAGACTTTGTCATCCTTCTTGTAATTAAAGTGTTGAATGACTGAGAAGGCAAAGAGGGATGAGAAGGCTGTTTGTTGGTTAGAGGAAGAAAGATAGGATCTCCTACCATGTCAGAAAGCTGTTAAGCACTCAAGATGAAAACACTCATTAGGGTTTTAGAGTCAACAAGCAATTGTTTATATTTGGATGTTTGCAGCAGACCTCATTACCTTAACATCCTTGGCCAAGTTTCTGAGGCAAAGAACGTCCAGGGTGTGGACTGAGATATTGGACTTAGTGGTTAGAGGACTTTCTTTTAAAACCTTTTAAAAAATGTTCTTATGACTGCACATTTGTGTAAAAAAAGGGAACAAAGAGGTCCTTGGCTTTTGCTGTGGTTGAAGCAAGTAGATTTAGTAGAAAAAGGCAGAACAGAATAATTCTGGTGTGGGTTTGGAATTCTGTTTTATTCTTTCTCTTCTTATAGCATGCAAGTCAAAGTACTCCTTTTTATGCTTAGTATTATAGATGGCTTTTTATATGCATTAAGGATCAAATATTGTCAGTGTGATTTTCATAGGGTTATATTTGGCAATCAGTCCCTCCAGGTACCCGTTCATTACTTTGTTGATTATACATATGCAAAATAACGTGAGGATTGCGTCTAAGGCTGGGGACTGTATTGAAGATTGAAGACAAACTGGGGCAGTTGAGGTGGTGGTGTGCTGCTCTGTAGTCCTGCCTATCCTCAAAGACTTCTGATTTCATTCCGTTGAATGCCTTGGGTAGAGCTGGCACACAATTAAAAAGGAACTACCTGCCAATAAAGTGTAGCATCCCTTTTCCTATAATGTTCCTTTTCAATCTGAGAATTGAACCACGGTGAACAGAAAAAATACCCAGACTTTCCTTTTCTCTTTTCCAGAGGAAAGTGAGTTTGCCAAAATTGAAACAAGTACTTTGCACATGATTTTCTTCAGATACATTATTCTCTCTCTCTCTGTCTTTGTCACACACACACACACACACACACACACACACACACACACACACACATAATATGGTCAGCTGCTGGTAGTACAGCATCAAGGAAGCCCATATGAAGAAATAGAAGAGTCATGCTTTCAATAAACTAAGAACAAGTTGGATCTCTTCCTACCTACAGTCTAATTCACTGTCCTCTTTCTTCACCATATTTTTCCCTTCTGCCATGTTATCGAAGATCAGAATTTTGAAAGAACTTGAAATCTGCAAACTAAACGCATCTCCTTGAAATGAAAATATGCCTAGTTCTTATATCAATGTGTAAAGAAACAAATTCAGCTACTATGTAGCTGTAATCTCTCAGTAAGTAAAAATTTCTTAACAGAATGCTATTCTTGAGCTTCATTTCCATGGTCTGCCATAATTTAATTTCTTCAAGCTTTTTAAGGACATGTCTATTTTTATTTACTTCTGTTTTGGTTAGGTTTTATTTCAACTTTAAATTGTCTAACCTGTTTTTTGTATAAAATAGATGTGTGTATATCTATTCATCTATCTACCTACATATTGAATATCAGTGACTGTGAAATCTATGCTGTATAATGGGCTCTGAAGTTGAGTCTATTTTGTTAAAATATGGAGATTTCAAATATATCTTCTTCTAAAATTAAATTATGACACTAAATTTGACATCTATTTGAACATCATTTATAAAATCCTTATATAAAAACAAATAAACAGGGTTTATTTTGAATCTGATCCAGGAATAATCTACATTGAAATATTTTGATGTTTGTATGAAATTAAGTTATGTTATAAACACAGTTTTTTTCTGATCTTCCTGAGTTAGCAGGAAAGGAAGAAATATTTGCAATAGAAATTGAATACTATGTGATTGTGGATGTTGCTTATTCTACTTTACAGATGTTTCTATTAATTTATTAATATGACTTACTAAAAATCTAACCACTTTACATAGAATTGTATTTTGCCATTTGATGGCAATTTGACAAGTTATTTAAAAAAAATTTCAGTCTTTTCCAGTTTCTGTTTTTCCCTATTCCATATCTGTGCACAAAAATTTTAATCAACATAGATTATTGTAAGTTAGTTATTTTATTTCAGTTGAAATTAACAATTATCTGACAATACTTTACAGGCTAGTCAGGATTGAGCAAGTAAATTCAAATTTCTTCTTGCAATTTAATTTATCCATTAAATAATATTGAGAAGATCTTTTGGAGGAGGAATACTTTCAAATTTTGACAAATGAATGGAAATGTAAATATTTCTTCACAATATCATATGGTGGGGTTTATCCAGCTGAACCCAGGTATACTACAAATAAAGTCTAAGATAACTTTTCTTTTAATATTGTTTTTCTAAATTTTTAAAAGTTTTAATAGTTTTGGATAAAATTTGAATTGAGTAAAATTAGACATTTACAAATAGCATGGTTTGGATATATATTTTAATGCCAGATACACAAACTCAAGGCAGTTCCATAATTTTATTTCTTTCATTGCTTTTTCTCTGTTAATTTTTAGTTTTTGGCTTTCTCTTTATCTCTTGTCCTCTAATCTGGATCCCAGAAATATATTATGTGCATGAGAAGTCAATTACATAGTAGTCATAACCTATCTTCTTCTCTTAAATGCTGAAATTTCAATGTATTTTATTTAGAACAGTTTGCTAAAACTTGCACCAAGACAAGTATGAAATAACACGTGTGTGGGTGTGTGTGTATATATATATATATATATATATATCTGTATACATACATATATATATGTATATATTTTTTCTCCACTTATTTTCCTTTTCACATTTTTAAAGTTCTCCTAAGTGTTCCCATTGATTATTTGGGACCAACACATCAGTTTTCACTTTCAAACTTGGATCAGATAGATCATGTTTTCTCTTAAAGGGCATGTGGACTTTCTCAAGAACATACTATTTAAACCACTTTAAGCATTTTTTTTAATAAAGTGTAATACTGAGCTATTTCTGGTCTTTTTCCACCCTTGGGAAACAGATCATAATGTATCAAGTAGAACTTATCCTTCCTAGGAATTTGTTTATAGATAGTTTATGAACTCAAGACTTAATGAAAACTGCAAAAGTATTCCATGAGCATTACAAAAATCTTACCTAACATTCCATTACAAAAACAATAAAATATATATGTTGGATTCTAATATCAATTCTTCATTATATCTCTCTAAGGAAAGAGTAATAATGCTCCCTCCTCCCATGTGGTTAAGGCAATAGTATCTGTCATTAGAACATCTCCTAGCCCAGTGTTGCTTTTCCCATATTTTCTGTGCTAGAATGTCTGACTCTTATGCCAATTTTTAATCTTTGATTTTTATACTTCCTCAAAATACTGTTTTTAAGTACCAGGAACACCGTTTACATTAATTTCTATGAAAGTACTCCCTCCAAAATGCTTTGCAAAATACTGGTTGTGTACTTTATTAGTGATCAGAAATAAATGTGTGATGCTGTCTGTTTCTATTTGCAACCTAAGGGTTCTGTTTTCTTTGCCAGTTGTGTGTTGTGGCAATGACAGGGCATTTCCATGAACTTTGGGGATAAAGAATCACTTGTACCTTCATGTCTGGCCTAAAAAGGACAAGCTCTAGTTCAGAGAGCCATGACCTTCCTGAGAATCTTTATTAAACATCTTCCTTCTAGCAGAAGTCAGAATTCCTTATTGCCAATATCATGTTACAGAAATATATAGTCATACATGGCAAATGAATCAATGTTGCAATTTGTCAAGTATATATAAATAGATAAATTGTCTTTTGCACAATCAAAAATTCACATAAGTATTTATATTCCTTAGCAAGTATTATAATTACCTACTAAGTAACCATGGCAAGAATCTTTGAAATAGTTAAGAGGCTCATTATACATTATTCCATACCATGCTGGAGGCTTGTCAAATTTACAATACACATGATTAAAGTGAGCCTTGAGCCTCAAACTTGTTCCTTTATTAAGTATTTTAAACTACATAGGGCTATTGATGCTTAGATAATTTGTGAACACTTCAGTGTATCAAGTAAGACTTTTTCTTGTAAGAAACCCAACATCAAGATGTGTTCTACTGACCCATTTTATTTTTCTCATTAAGTTGAGGAGAAAAAATATTCTATATTGTAATTAGTTATAGTAAAGAAATTTATAAAAACCTTGGTGAATGTGGTAGACATTTTATAGTTTATCTTTAGGGTAAGTAGCTATATTAACATGGTGATCATTTATTGAACTATGCCATGCAGTAATTCCTCTAACCCTTTATGTTGGCTTTAAATTTTTTTTCTTCCTTTATACATAAAATGCAATGGTCAAGCTCAAATAGAATGAATTATTTCTGTGTAATGAATAAGATAAATTAGTCTATAAAACATTAAGTAGATATAAAACCTTTGCCTGGCTGCCAATATTCTGTTTACAGGAGCCTCATGGTGTGGTAGAAAGCACATGGATTAAGTATTTATTTCAGGCTTTAAGTAACCTTCTACAGGTGCTTGAATAAGCCCCTCAATTTCTCTGGATCTCCCAGTGTGATCTATTATAGAAGGAGAATCAGATGTGAAGCGGACAATCTTAGATTTCTTCAAACTTTTCTCTGACCTCCACTTTGCTAAGACATACCATTTTTATTAACCCTTAAATGAGCTCAACTTTTCTCACTAAAATAATACTTGGGTTTATTTCAATTTGGTCATTTTAGTTCATGTTGAGGCTTTTAAATCCACAATTTAAATTGGAGTAATCAGAGGTTTTGATTGAACATAGAAGATTTCTCAAAATAATCTACAATGACATAGTTTTTGGGGGGAAAGTTTGGTAATTGACAAGCTTGCCAAAGCCTCCTTATCATAATAGATCTAATTTGGGGAGTCAGTTGACTTCTATTAGTGCATAACATGTTTCCAATATTATTTTGCATTCTGTACAGATTTTCCCAGAAGAAATAACATTGCAGTGACTACCCCTTATTTTTTATGGTTAATGTAGGAACTCTCTATACTGAATGGCAGACTTTCCTTCCTTCCTACCTTCAATGAGAAGACACGAGCCACACAAAGATTCCCTCAGGCTTTTCCCCCAAATGTGAAATACAGGAGACATAATAGTAGGGCCAAAAGTGGGGTGTGGTCATGATGCTCTGGCATGAAACCAGGATTTCTAACTTCCTAGAATTTTTGAAGGGTTTATTTACCTACTAAAGGAAACGAGGGAGAAAAGGTCAAACTAAAAAATTGCTTCATAAAACATTATGTAAAAATATTTTTTGATATAGAAATATATTTATCTATCAGAAAGAAATATTTCCAGTAATTACTCTCTGCCTTGTTCATGGCTTTGTTGGCATTCAAATGAATTGGGCAGGGCTTTTCTGAAATGATCTTCAGTCTCCTTTTCTAAACTCTTCTGTGTTGTGCCATTTCCTATTTATTCCATTACAAAATGGGATCAAATGTCAGTTATCTTGGGTCACAGCAAATGACTCAAACATGTAAGTATTTCCAGTTTTTTTTTTTTTTCTTTCCTGGATTACTGGTAGTTGGGAATGGGGATAGAGTTCCTATCTCCAGGGATATACAAGTTTTTCTAGGTCTTTATTTCACGTAAAACTAGCTATAGAATCTTTTCTCACTCTGTGAGTTAGTTAAATTTATATCAGCAATTACTGTGGACAATTCTCAAGAATTGCAAATAAATTCTTGCCCTAGAAGCATGTCTTTTATGTCTCACTATGAATATAGCCTAAGAACACAGAAGGTAATGTTTAAAACCATGATGCTATTACAATATTGATAAATTATTTTCTATTTCATGACATATTTCCAAAAAGTTAAGTGGACAGACAAAATCTCTACTGGTTGGAAAAAAATTAGAAAGAAAATATCAAGTTTATTAAATCTATTGATCTAACACAATGTAGTGAAGAGACACGTTAGATGACCATCTGCAAATATTTGTTGAATAATGATTCAGTGTGGAAGATCCAGAGTCCCATTTCATTTGCAGCAAAAATGCTGTAAGAAATTAATCATTAATATCATTTAATAATGAATTTACAACTTGGGAATATAGTCTCTAGATTACATTGTAAATTTCTGATGCTTTTAATGTTAGATCAATGATAATGTTAAATGACAATACTGGTTAATTAAATATAGCTTTAAGTTGAAAAGTATTTCAGGATTTGCCACTGTACTCACCAATGAGGCCGAGCTAATCACTTCATTTATCCTAGGACTTGAATTGTTAGGTGAGATTGTAAAAGGTAATTTTGGTCTTTAGCAAACTGGGAAAGATACATCTTCTTGTGTAGAGATGGTAAGGTTTTTTTGGTAATTCAGGTTCCAATTCTGTCTGTAATTCTAAATGAATATCAAGTGTATCTCAAAGAACTGTGGCAGATAGAGAAGCTAAATAGCTCTAATGCATCATGCTAAAAGGCAGACAGAGTATACGGTAGTACAAGGTGGACCAGACCTAGATCAATGATTAGCCCGTTCTTGTGTTCTCCTTTTAAAGGCAATGAGATCATCCTAGGGCAAGCATATGCCTTCAATTCCGGGTAGACGTTGGGGGATAAAGTGAACCCCTATTGCTTTGAGATTTCTTAACCATGAACATAACTTTAGGGGGTCATATAGTCTTTTAATTTTTAGTGTCAATACAACGAGCCCTTTGAGAATGCCTATAAAATACTTAAAGGAATAATAGTTGAAGGCACTTAAGTTTCCACTCTCATTTACATACTCTTACTAAGAAGAAGAAAATAAAGATTCTGATAATAATTTTGTTGTAAGTCTTTAAAAACCTGACTATAGACAACAACTCAGTATATTTGTACAAAAATCCGAAATCCACATTATCACAGTCATGCATGCAGATGTTAGGAATCCCACACCTGCCAAAAAAGAAAAGGCAGAAGAAAAAAACCCTTACTTTTTTCCACATTCTTTAAAATTCTTTCTTTGGTATTAAGTTGCTGCCATTATTTGTGTCTATTGCTGTTTGTGGTTCTGCTTCTCTGCACATGTTTCTGTCAATGCTTTTTTACATCAAAGCTATGCTCTGTCTCTGAATCGCAGAGTA
This sequence comes from Lemur catta, assembly GCF_020740605.2. Classification (NCBI taxonomy): domain Eukaryota; kingdom Metazoa; phylum Chordata; class Mammalia; order Primates; family Lemuridae; genus Lemur; species Lemur catta. The sequence goes on along the minus strand of NC_059139.1, from coordinate 28,529,271 downwards.
TAGAGCAGTGTGTGGTCCTTGGACCAGCAGAATCAGCGCTGCCTGGGAACATGCTGTTAATAGAAATGTTAATTCTCTGGTCCCAACCTATAACTACTACATCAAAAAGCTCAGCAATCTGTCTTTAAACAAGTCTTCTAGATGATTCTGACGCAGGCTCAAGTTTGAGAACTGCTGGTATAAAAGACTGGTTAACTTGTCATCATTCTGTTTCAGCAGATAGTAAATGCATATACAACACCTACTCTCTGAGATTCTATGTAACTCTGTCAGCTATAGGCAATTAGTCCCAATTTGCAAATGAGGAAACCAAGACTCAGGGAGTATAATTGACTTATCCAAGGTCACATAACTGTTTAAGTAGCAGAGCTGAGTTGTGAAGTCAAGCCATTTTTTTCTCTTAGACCTATCACTTATTTCCCTCTCATTTACAGCTAAACTCCTCCATTAATTTCATCACATGAAATTACTTTCCCTTTAAAAAATTGTGCAGTGGGGAGAGGGAGGAGGATAAAATAGGAAAGGTAATACAAAAGTAAAATTAATATCACAAATGTTCCAATTACACTCAACATACAGCAATCACTTACATACATTTTGACATTCTTTCAAGGCCATTAAGCTAAAATGTAGATGCACTTTTTGAAATCGTTGAATCAACCAAATATGCAGTCCCAGACAGATCTAAATTATGTGGCCCCTTAAGCTAACAGGCACTGAGTTCTGCTACCTCGCAGCTAAGTGCCTTCCTTAACCAGCCTTCAGCAACCCATCTCTTCTTCCTTTTTGCATCTACTACTTGTGGACTATTTTGTTGGACACATGCCACTCACAAATTTGGTGACAGTTTTATACTCCATAATCTCTGTGAGATTTTTTTAATCTCGTAATTGTCAAAGGAAAAAAATGACACTAGACACTTACTAAAGGCAACAAAGAGAGATGTTCTTCAGAAAACTGCAGTAGGAGAGATTCTAGTGTGAATTGAGCCCAACTCCAACCAAGACAAAGGTGACTGAGGTTTTTAAAGGAAGGACAGATAGGGAACAAAAAGGTAATATAGGAAAGTGAAAATGGGGAGATAAAAAAGGGACTAGAGGCTATGAGGAAATGGAAAATTATAGAAGGGGGAAGTGGAGAAATACTGACAGTGGTTTGGCAGGGTGAGTTGGGACAATGTACATTTCGCAGTTTGGCAGCATTGAGTTTTCTTTAGCAAAGGCTCAGTAGGGGGTTTGGGGGTCTGGACACAGCCTAGTGCAGGTGAAAGCTGGATTAAAGTTTATTAGTCCATGATAATAAACTTAGCACAGTATTCAAGAGGTCCTTTGTGCTATGTGGGAGTTCACAGCTCCCATAAGGTTTTGATGCTTCAATTTAACTATTTCATATTTAAAGAAGGGTGAAAATATTGTTAGTTGAAATATTTCTAGTTATGATGAGATTATTAATAGATATTGAAAGATGTATTGGGGGCATGGTCATAGATAGAGACTTAGAATCCACTGGGCATCCTAGTGGTAAAGTAACATTTTGTTGTCTATAACCATGAATGGAACCATGTTTTCAACAAATTTAATGGCGTAATGAGCTACTGGCTGAAATAATAATTGCTGTGTATGTTTTTTACACCAATGTTTATGAAGCAAAATTATACCCAGTTATATTATTTGCAAATTCTCAGAGTATTATAATTTTTAAAACATAGGAAAGATTACATTTGTTTAATCATAGACATAAAACTACATATTTTTATGTTTCCCCTAGAATTGCAACATCAGCTTTGTGTAGTTGTCTACTCTCTATAATACAACTGAGAACCTTTGAAAAGAGACACTAAGATTTCTACACAAAAGCTTATGTCCTGTATAGAGGAAAGAACATCACTGAACTTTGCTTATATTTTTGACACAATTCCAGCAGGCTTACGAACACCATTTATTTTAATGTAGGTACTCAGTTGCTTCTGAGAATATTCTACTTTCACAGCAGAGAAACTCATTAAAGCGAATGCTGATAACCCTGAGTCATCAAAGAAACATTCAGATTTGCTTAGTAATCTCCATATGTGAAAGCAGGAACCTAAAGATATAGGTGCCAAATTATTTTTTTATAAATCAGTAAAGTCTGGGTGCTGGAAAACTTTAGTTACACAGACCTATACGGAAGTTCACCTCTTTATGTTGACTAAATGTTATGCTTCTCTAAAACACTTTTGAAATCTAACAATCAAACAAGCGTTTGCTAGCATATGAAGAAAAGTATTTAAAATGAGAAAAACTATGTTTATCCATGTCTTGGTTATTTTGTTATTGTCAACTTTATTTGGTGAAGTACTAGAAAGAGAATGGGCTTTGGATCCAACACCAAATCTATCATACCTGAGTGGGTACATGTTCACCAGTTCACTTAATTTCTCTAAGACTCAGTTTCAACATTTATAGGACATAATGCTTATGTCTGGTATATTTTGTGAAGATTAATTGAGATATGAAGAAGATACAAAAGTATATGACACATGAGAGTCACTCTGTATTAGTTCTTGATTTTTGCGCTGTATGCTATCTTTAAATTCAGTTTACCCCAAATGGTGTTTTTCTTAACTGTCATGTAATATGTTTTATTGTAATTCTCCGTGTATTTGTCTTTTATTCCCAATAGAACATAGACTTTTCAAGAGAAGAGCCATAATTTATTTGAATTTATATTTCCATTTCCTAGAAGAGTGCCCTTCTCCTCCTACATCTTCCTAAGTATTTGAAGTAAACTGTCCAAAGGCCCTTAAATAGAGTCACACTACTACCTGGGATATTACACATCAAAAGTGATGTAGTTACAACTTAATATAAGTAATAGAATTTCACTGCAAAAGTATGTCTTTAAATCTACAAAATATCTGTGTTATAAGAATGGGAGATTTTTACAAGTTTCTTTGAATAACGAAACAGTGCTTTTTAAATAACTTTTAATTCTGAGATAATTGTAGAGTCATATAAGTTGTAATGAACATAGGGAGACCCAGTATACTCTTCACTCACTTTCCCCCAGGAGGTTCTTTTAATTGGCATTTAATTATGCATCAAAGCATACACTTAGAGAACTATAAGCTATTGATATAATAATCCTCAAAAAAAAATCTGGAGCTCCTTTCCAAAAATAAGTTGACAGGCAAACTTGGTCATCCTCACCAAAGAACAGAAAAAACTGGAGTGATTCCTTATGAAAAACAGAGAAGCCCTCTAGACTTCAGTCCCACAGAAAGTCACTTTCACATTCACAGATGTTTATAATAAATGCAGTCATTGTTCATTGCCCACAAGGTTATCAAATTATAACTTACTGTCCATATGATGCATCCAAAAATTTATTTTAAAAATTTGAAAGGACCTTAAATTATCTAAATCTTCCCTCTATTTTGAAGCAATAATGCTAAACCTTTTTAAGCTAGCCTGAACTAGTTGCAGAGTGGAAAAAGTGGTTGATTGATTCTTTGAATACTGAATTCCTATTTCAGGCAAATGAGAAAGAAACTCAGGGGTACCTAAGGGAAATGTGACCTACCATGTGTAGTGCACTCTTGGAAATAATCGGTCAAGGATTTGGTGATACTCATATGATGTTTTTCCTTCTGCCTACTAGTGTGTCGCTATAATTTATTCCTACTACTTTCCATTCACCTTCAAAAATCTTGGACTATTCTTTGCTTAAAATAATCTTTCATTCCTCTTAGTCCTATTAAATTCCAGTTTCAAAAGCATACATAGGGGATGTCTTGCAATTTACTGACAATACTTACTTGCCTCTTGGGCAAGCAAAGTAAGCAGCAGCCTAAATATATTGCCCGGAATTTTACCTCCTGCTTGGCTCTGTATCTTCTGCTTGTGACATATATTAGATTTTGTTCTCTGAAACTCAGACATCATCCTCTGTGGCATGCCATTATCCTTGGGAGGAGTAGCGCATTAAGTCATTAAAGACAATTATCTTGATGAGTCATTTTGTCAGATGGTTTTCCAGTAGGATTCTCATGTGGGAATGGAAGGCGGGGGGAAGATGTGATGGAAAGTAAAATCAGTCAAGGATGGAGAGCAAGACGGTCTGAAAGTCAGAGGCTCAGGTGTTGCATCTGTCATTACTGAACTATGTCACCTTGCTACCTTTTGTCTGAGTCAACTTACGTATCTTCTATTTTTTCATCTGTAATCAAGAATAACAATACCTCCTTAGAGGAATGCTATGTGAATTAAAGAAATAAACTATAAGAAAGTACTTTTAAAAATGTGCAAATAAATGTATGTGTGTGCATATACCTGAGGGCAATTACCAGCATAAGGGAAAGGATGTTAAACATGTAAGTATTGTGTCCTTCACCCTTTACAATTTTTCCTTGGTTTTTGGCTTGCAAATAGCGTGAACTCTCTCTCTCCTAATAAAAAGGAGCACTGTGTTAGGTCAGAGGCTTCCTACAGATAGAAGGATAGAAAAGTCTGTAGCATGTAGTCTTGGCACAAGTCTTTGGTTATGTCAACTTTACAATAGGGGAACTCAAGCATTTCTATTAGTCTCTACTAAGGCTAACCTGTGAAGGAAGAAGAGGAAAGAAGACATTCATCTCGTGGGAATGAGCCACTCTATCTATATGGGATGAGTATAAACACACAATTTGTAGACTACATTTCAGATGGTGTTTCTCATGATAGGTAATAATACATGGTAAATGATAACTTATGATCAACTTTCATATTTTTATGGACTAAGCCAATGGGAATTTTGTATATTTAGGATTTATTCACTCTGTTGAAGTTTCCTTCAAAATCTGAAGAAATTTCTTTCTGTTGAAGGAAAAATTCCCTGTAATAATAACTATGGAGATACTAAGCTCTAGGAAAATTCCAATCGTTTTATATGTATTATCTCATTATAAACTTCACAACAAAATTATGAGGGAGGTATTATTATGTTGCCTATTTTGCAAACACAGTTGAGACTTGGAGCAGTTCAGTGACTTCTCCTGTGGATCATTCACTAACAAATGCAGAGATTGTATTTTTTTCAACTAAATCTAGTCAAACCTAGACATTCTGGCTCCAGAGGATGCATGCTAATTGCAATGCTGCTTCTCTACCTTTAGCAAGTTTTCCTGAGAGTTATAAAATAAGCAGTTTTATTTTCTAAGGGTTTCTTAACTCTAAAATGGGTGGGCCCTTTGAGAAGAATATCAAATGCCTTCCTTAAAGCTACCTACAAACTTTTCAGAGAAAATTATCTTTACATGCACCAATCAAAACTTGTGTGTGAAGGGAGAAAGGCCTCTTGTCTATTAGTTACCACTTCCCTCAGTTTTTCGTTCTTTCTAGAAAAAAAAAACTTTCAAATGTTGATGAATTTTCCCCAAAACCAGAATAGTGATTCTGCTATTTTTTAAAGACAGTGTGGATGTTGGCATTAGTTCCTCTGTATCTCAGAATGTCAACACATTTGCCAAAAATGAATATATATGTTAACTATAGCCAAGAGACTTAGTTTATCCAAGCGCCCAACAAAAAAGAAATAGTTTACCACTGTTTTTACTGATTGAGGTAATCTGACGTATTATTGACATATGCTATAGATTTAATTTAATACCATAGTACAGATATGGGCTCTGATAAGTTATTGTGAAATCTAGGTTAAGATGAGTAGTTTCAATATTTACGGGGTTGAAAATGCAGGGTTAGCAAAGGAAGCATTTTAATTAAAACAATATACTCCTGTATATGCTCAGAGTAAAATGAAGGGGAATTCTTTTAAAGCCTTACTGCTTGTTTCCGTATATTTGCTGGAAATATTTGCTATGTTCTTAGATACATCAAAAGAGGTTGCTTGGGTTTTTTCCCATTTTTTTTAGCTTTTTGTTTTTAGAACCATCAGAAAATAAACTCAATATTTTCTCTTGATTTTACTTTTTCAACTAAATCTATATGTTTCTTTACACTTACATCTTTTAAATTGTATATTTTAGGTATCCTGGAGATAACATCAGTGGAAATTGGAGTTGTTGCCGTCAAAGCCATTAACAGCAACTATTACTTAGCCATGAACAAGAAGGGGAAACTCTATGGCTCAGTAAGTATTCCGCTTTTGTTTCCAAATCACTGCAGTAAATCATTACCACAGTTTTGGAATGTTTCCCCCAAACATTAAATAGCTTTGTTATCATTCTATTGCTAGTAAATAGAGCCACAGTGGGCTGGTCACCAGAGTTTCAAGGGCTGGCAAAGTAGCTCTTCCAACTCTATAATCTCCTCTGTTGTTCACCCATTAGTCTACCACACAAGCTGTTGCTGGCATTTGTCTGTGAATGTTCTGAACTGCTAACCAGTCAGACTCTCACGGAAGCATCTGGTCATATTGGCACAGGAGCAGCAGACAACTTGGAGAAGAATCATTAAAAACAAAGATCTTGAACTGAGTAGAAAACCATGTGCTATGTGTGTGTTGCAGCTGAAGATAAAACAGGGGTTCAGATGTTTTGTATTTTGTTAAAATAAAAACTGAGGAAACATATCAAGAAATTCATCATTTTGCATGTTGTTCAATCAGCTCTAGATTTTATTTACCTATGCAATAGTCATCAATTCAAATCATGCCTAATCATCATATATATGTGGAAATATTATCCCTTGCAACAGAGTGCTTGTGTAATGAATATCCAGCCAGTATTTTGGGTACATCCATACCTGTGTTCCATACCAAGTGTTAAGTATTTTCAATATCACCTCTACAATCTTGGATCAAACTCACTTAGACCAAGTTTGTTAGCCTAAGCTCTCACTTAAAATAATAAATGGTGATTTTAGAATTAAAATTTTAATTGTAATTATAATGAAATTATAGACACTGCAACAATTTACCCTGTTTAAGTTTTTAAAATAAATAGGCCGGGCGCGGTGGCTCACGCCTGTAATCCTAGCTCTGGGAGGCCGAGGCGGGTGGATCGCTCAAGGTCAGGAGTTCGAGACCAGCCTGAGCAAGAGCGAGACCCCGTCTCTACTAAAAATAGGAAGAAATTATCTGGCCAACTAAAACTATATATACAAAAAAAAAAAATTAGCCGGGCATGGTGGCTCATGCCTGTAGTCCCAGCTACTCGGGAGGCTGAGGCAGTAGGATCGCTTAAGCCCAGGAGTCTGAGGTTGCTGTGAGCTAGGCTGATGCCACGGCACTCACTCTAGCCCGGGCAACAAAGTGAGACTCTGTCTCAAAAAAATAAATAAATAAATAAATAAATAAATATATCAATCATATCAACATCTACTATATTCCAGATACTGTTTTAGATATCAAAGATGCGTAAGAAAAAAATGCTTAAGAAAGAAGTATAAGAAGTAGGCCTTGACTTTAAATAATTGACTTCAAATAATTTATCTAGGGAAAGTGTGAAATAATTACAGAACAATTAATTGTTAAACATAAGGAAAGACGAGGAGTAGTATAGCAGCCCTATGATAAAGTTGGGAACAAAATTTCAATTTCTTTATCATTGGAAAGATGACAGGAGTGGATCAGGTAGATACATTTCATTGTGTCAGTCCCAGAGCTAGATAAAGGAGATGCTAACTGAATTTAAATTGTTTCCCTAGATTCTACTTCAGGGGAATACATTGACGCCAGCTATAAACTTGATCTTAAAAAAATTTTAACTGCATTTTTTTTGGAGGATATACAACAATATCTATGGCCAGAAATAAAACCTATGACACAGATCTCTTAAATACTCTCATTTTCTCTAACCAGATCTTGTGTCATTTTTACATTGTTTATAGGATCATATGAATTTCACTTTAAATGTATACATAAATTTATTTTGTTGATTAGCATAAGGATGATTATAGTGACCATTTAGAGCCAGTAGCTCTCAAACTTGAGTGTGCATCAGAATTATGGAAGGTTTTATTAAAAGACAGAAGGATGGGACCCATGCCCAGATTTTCTGATTCAGTAAGTCTGTGGTAGGGTTCAAAAATATGCATTTCTTTTTCTTTTCTTTTTTCTTTTTTTTTTTTTTTCTTAAGACAAAGTCTCACTCTGTTGCTGGGGCTAGACTGCAGTGACGTCATCCTAGCTCACTGCAGCCTCAAACTCCCAGGCTCAGGTGATTCTCCTGCCTCAGCCTCCCAAGCAGCTGAGACTATAAGCACACACTACCACGCTTGGCTAACTTTTCTATTTTTTTTTGTAGAGATGGGGTATCACTATGTTGCTCAAGCTGGTCTTGAACTCCTGGCCTCAGCAATCCTCCTGCCTTGGCCTCCCAAACTGCTAGGATTACAGGCATGAGCCACCATGCCTGGCCTAAGGATTTGCCTTTCTAACATGGTCCCTGGTGTTCCTGATGCTGCCGGTTCACTGACCACAATTTGAGAATCACTGGTCTGGACGTAGAATAGAATTGCATTTTTTTCATATCAGGTCCACTTTTAATTGGGGAGTCAGAAGAATTGTAGGTAAATTTCTCCTTTATGCATTGCTCCAATTTTGAGCCTAGAAAAGTAATGGACCATTTTAAAAAATGGTTCCATTTAGGGGTTCCCATCATAATCACTTTTGAGGCATTTTTTGGTTTTCTTTTCATTTAAACATACTGGGCCCCTCCTTGATCTACTATATCAGAATCACGGGGGAAGAGGACCAGGTACATATTCTTTAAAGAGATACTGATGTACATACACTTAGTAAAAAAAAAACCAATGCTTTAAATTAAAGCCAGCTAACACTAATTTAAATTAAGGAAGAAAATATAAATAATTTTAATTGATAAAATATACTCAGTTAAAGACATAACATTGAGAAGAAATAGATAACTCTAAAATGAACTCTGACATAAAAATATTTCATACTTTTGCTCCCATTTCTCCACTTTTTTCTTCTACCCCAACCCGGCTCATGGATTCTGCTTATGCTTCCTCTTGAGCGCTAGGCTCTGTAAATTATTTCATTCCATCTCTTTATCTGAAGTAGATGCCCAGTCTCTTTTTATTATATCACCCTCTTTTAATGATCTACAGTGGCACCTATCTAAGATTTCTCTTAGTGTGTTTGTTGTTGACTGTCTTCTCCCAGTAGCTTGTGACCTTAGGGAGGGCAGAGCCAGCCTTATCTCCCACTGTATGCTCAGCACTTAGAGCCATGCAGAGCACAGAGTTATACAATGCACAAATCCAACTACCTCTCCTAGTAGCTCAGCCGATTAGAGAGCATGCTTTCTACTTCCAGGCTGTCTCAGAAAGGAATCCATTCTCTAAACATAGTGTTCTGTTTTTTAAATTTTGCATTACTACCAGCAATAGTGAAAAATTATGGCTTCTTCAGAGTATACCATCAAAATTCATGAGTACATCCTGATGAATGTATATAATTCTCTACAACACGTGACAACTTTTGTAATTCCTATCTTAATTTTATTTTATATAATTTCCTTTGATTCCATAAGGCTTTCTAAAAGTCTCAATTGGGCAACCACCCAGACTGATTGATTAAACCAGCTCTATTTCTATTCTCTCTTGAATTATTTCCCTCTATTCTTTTTTGGGAACTATAGATCTCTCTTACATTTTCATTATTCATTCCCTGCAAAATGTATCTGTTGTATTCTGAGTTTTCTCCTGACTCGTGTAATTATATAACTAAATTATAAAACTGAATTAAATAGAAGGGGCCATCACAGAGCATGATTTAAGGACCAAAAAAATTTCCCAGGTAGTTGGAAAAAAAAATCCAAACTTTTTCTAAATGACCAAAATCCTGCTTTTGAGACCTTGCTCAAAGCAGGTCTCAAAATCCACATGTTGGCTTGAATTTTTTTTATTTTAACAGTAATACTTATGATTCGCCTAGATCCTGTAAACCAACAGTTTGCAACCTGTTTGGCACCAGGGACCTGTTTCATGGAAGACCACTTTTCCCTGGGACGGCGAGGGGGAGGTGGCGGGGAAGCGGAACTCAGGCGGTGATGCCAACTACGGGGAGTGGCTGTAAATACCCATGAAGTTTCGCTCAATCGCTGCTCACCTCCTGCTGTGCCACCAGGTTACTCAGTTTCATGGAAGACAATTTTTCCATGGACGTGAAGGTTGGGAGCTCAGGCAGTGATGTGCCACCGGGTTCCTAAAGGCCACTGACCGGTATGGGGCCGCGGCCAAGGGGTTGGGGACCGCAGCTGTAAACAACATAGATTCCTAGGTCCCTCCTCCAGAGATTCTGAGACTTTTGAGCCATGACTCAAATCTTAAAAAGCACTTGAGATGAAAAGGCGGATACAGATACACTCCACTTTAAGAAACAGTACTCTATAAATTAATTTGGGGGAGGAAAAGTAATTAAGCATCCACTTTTCTGTATACAGCTTTGTCTCAAATATGAAATCACCTGAAATAATCTCAATCCTCCTTTAGTCTCAAAACTTCATCTCTTTTATTGAAATGAATATAATTATCCATGTTAAAATAATAATCTCTGCTTTGAAAACCATATAGTTTTAGACTGAGATGAATAAAGAGAATGAAAATTAATCATACTAAGGATTTAAATTCCTTCCCATTACAGAATTTTGTTTTGTTTTATTAAAATACACATCTTAAATAATTTACATTTATTTCTTACTTTCAATCAATTAAGTCATCATTTATGTGTTACATTTAAATGTTACTTTATAGAAGAGAAGCATTTGGAACTGATAAATTGTAGGAAAGGAAGCTTAAACTGGTACCATGAACATAAAATATACCTACTTGTGATGGCTCTGATAATGTTCAAAATTATAATCAATCCCACAGAAACCTGGATATTTAAATATACACACATTCAGGAATTTGGAATTTCCAAGCAGTCTCAAAAAGTCCCAAGGTAAGAAAAACTGCCCAGTAGAGGCCTCAACCAAAATATGCCCACAGAACCCTTGCTTTGGATGAAGAAGGTGGAAATGGATATAAACAAAATGTAAGCCCCAATTCCTTAGCTTCTTAACTACCTTCGCTTGGGTATAAGAGAAGAGGGACATTTCTGAAGGTATTAATAGAGTGTTGAAATCATTAAGGTACCTCCCCTTCGTTAACTTCAGGGTAAGATCCTGGATTTGTGGAGTGAATGAGAGTGATTCCTTGTCCCAACAGATCTCCTTAAAACCATTTGGCCACCTGAAACAAAGCCTAGGGGCTATGGCTATGAAGTGGAATTTCCCAGGATCAAAGTCTTCAGGCTTATCCAGTATACGCATTGCTAGTCACCACATTCATCATTTCTCTGACATGATAGATCACAAAACAAGGAATTCTACGTCCCAGTTTTTAATCATTCCTGGAATTCAGAGCAAAATCCATCAAAATTTCAAGTTATAGAAAACTGTAAATAATTTAGTAAAATTAAAAGAAATTTGGTATTTGGAAATGAGGAAGATATCTCCCTTTTTAGTTATGTAGAACTATTGTGGTTTTACTATAAGATCTGCTTTCTTATCAATGTGTGTGTATGTATTATGAATTTATAGGTAAAGTTTACAAACTTGATAAGCCCACATTTTTCCTGCCATTCTATTTTTCCCATGGGACCCCTGGCTATCACTATGAAAGAAGGGATATAGCACTATATTCTTTATTATTGGTTCTTCACAAATATTGTTAGTAGGTTGTCTGCCTCTTGACAATCATTCTAGGCACTGCAACCATGGCATATTCAAAGCACAACAGCTTTATAAAAGGGCATCCATAGATGGTTATGATGATCAATTAAAATATATCATGCACTTTCAAACATAGAATCTGTTTTGTGGTCATCAGTTTTACTCTTCTGTTGTTGACATTATGTATTAAGTGCACAACTTATGTACAAATGGCAACTACAAACAAAACTCCAACTGGAGTTCTCTAGATGGTCTGGGTCAAATGGAATCAAGTATCACCATAGGAATAAAAGATTATGTTTTTCCTTTGCAGAAAGAATTTAACAATGACTGTAAGCTGAAGGAGAGGATAGAGGAAAATGGATATAATACCTATGCATCCTTTAACTGGCAGCACAACGGGAGGCAAATGTATGTGGCATTGAATGGAAAAGGAGCTCCAAGGAGAGGACAGAAAACACGAAGAAAAAACACCTCAGCTCACTTTCTTCCAATGGTGGTACACTCATAGAGGAAGAAAATGCTTGTGGATGCAGTAGAACCAAAGGCTCTTTTGCCAGGAATAGTTGCTATTTTTCATGAAGACAGTAGCTCAAAAAAAGCAAAGACACATTGCAGATGTCTGCTTGCTTAAAAAAAGCAAGCTTTTGAAGGCTTTTGTACTCACTGCTGACATATGATGTTCTTTTAAATAGTTCTGTGTCATGCCTTATAATCAAGATATAGGCAGATCAAATTGGATGGAGGTTTTTCCCAAATGAACAACGTTGTGGCTGGGGTTTTTGTCAAGTTTTCGTTTTCGTTTTTGAACTTCTGAGATAGAACATAAAGGACATGGAGCAATCTGTTGAATGATCTTCGGGAAAGTTATTTATGGAATACAGACTCATATCAAAGACTTTCATTGCTCATTCAAGCCTAATGATTCAATGAGCAGTAATACACGCAAGCATTTACTGGAAAGCACTTGGGTCATATATGCACAACCAAAGGAGTTTTGGGTGTGGCATTATGAAAGAATTGGATAGGATAAAAAAATATAAACATGTTAGTGTGAAACTGTTCTAACAATATGAGTAGTATGGTATGCTTGTGCATTCTGCCTTCATCCCTTTCTATTTCTTTCTAAGTTATTTATTTAATAGGATGTTAAATATCTTTTGGGGTTTTAAAGAGTATCCTCAGCAGCTGCCCTCTGATTTATCTTTTCCTTTTCTTCACCACATCACATGCATGTCCATGACCATGTTTTTAAAACTTGGCAAACACTTCAAAAATCGGAGATGAGATTAGGGAAGCAGTATGAGTGCCCTATGTGCTGTCAGTTGACTTAATTTGCACTTCTGCAGTAAGACCCATCCACAATAAATACGGCAGTGCTGTGCCATGGCTTGAGTGAAAGATGTCTGCCATCATTTAAAAACATATATTACTCCTGAGGCTTCCTTTCCTAAGCAATAGACCAGAAGGCCAAATTCTCCTCTTTCAATACATCAATTTGTCTCTAAGAATACACAAAAAGAAGGAAAATTAATCGTTAAATACAACTTAATATCCTAGCCTCATTATTTACTAATGATTTTTTGCCATATATCACAGTGGTAAATGATGAAGAGGCCATCTGCCTATGTAAGAACCCTTTGTAAGTCCCACATAATGCATCTTCCCTAAAGGAACCATCGAGGAATTTGGTATGAAGTGCAACTCTTCCAGGGGCTTAAACTGAGCAAATATATCCTGGTATATGTGTAACCATGTACTAAAACCTGTTCAAGTTGTATGATCTACTCTTTACAAAACCAAATAAAACTTATTTTCTGTAAATTTAAAGAGCTTTAGGTTCCATATTGTAACTATAATGAAATTTATTTTGTTAGAGCAGGTATAGAAAACAGTACATAAGAGTTTACCAGTCATCATCACATTGTATTCCACTAAATAAATACATAAGCCTTATTTGCAGTGTCTGTAGTGATTTTTAAAAATGTAGACAAATATTATTTGTTCTAAATACTTTAAGCGGTAACTATAAGAGTATATTGATGCTGCAGTTTTATCCTCATATTTCTTGTTTTGAAAAAAGTCTGTTTATTTTTATTGTTTGGATGCAGTATTTTGGTATAAGGAAAAGACTCACTAAATGTGTCTTTTAACAAAGTTTAACCTCTAGACAGGCTGGTGTTTTTGATTCTCTTATAACTTATTTGTGTCAATGCTTAACCAGCACTTCCAGTTAATCTGTTATTTAAAAATTAGCTTTATTAAGTAATTTTCCCATAAAGTCATCCCATCAAAGGTCTTATTTTTCTCATTCTTCAAAAAAGTTGGTATTTCTAAAGAAATGCTTTTGAGACACCGTGTTTTGGCTTATGGCTTAAGTTGTATTTCATGGTACTTTGCTTCCAACTTAGTTTTTGACAAGTGGGATTCTAAAAATGTTTAATTTTTGTGGTTGGACTCTGGATGTTAAAATTTAATTGGTAACTGAGTCTTAGAGCTGTAATGTAATGCATTACTATCAGAAATAGATATCTTTTTTTCTTTTATTTTAAAATAATAATTGCACCTGACACATGAACACAGACCACCCACAACCAAAATTAAATGTTTGGTGAGATAAATATAGTATTGTATGACCACAGGAACAGCAAATAGGGCACAAACTGGATTCTTGTTTCACATAGCCATTTAGATTACCAAAGAGACTACGTGTAAACAGTCATCATTGTGGTACTCAAGACTCTAAAATAGCTTCTAGCAAAATGTATCAAAGCTTGCAGAGCCAAAAATAGAAAACATCTCCCTCCCTACCCCCTACATCCTCCCTCTCACACCCTCAAAGAGATAAAGACAGAAACCGTTTGGTAAGGAGTCATGACATTCTCCTGCATTTTAAAATGGCATCTTTGCTTGATATTGAAATAGAATTCTGGTACCCTTTGCAACTACTGAAGGAAAAGCAGTTCCAGCCCTGAATGTTGTAGATTAAAAAAAAAAAAAAAAAAAAAATGAGCTTTTGGGATCTCTGTTTCTGTGGAAAGTGTGGGCTCTGGCCCACAAAGCTAAGGTGCATCAGCCACTGATTTGTGTCCGTATGAATGTTGGTTCTAAGAAGACTCCTCATAAAGATATGGAATCATTCCCTCCTCCTACCTCCCAAAAGGCTTAACAGTGTATAGTATGTTACAGTTAAATAAAGACAATAAAAATGCTGGGAAAAGAAAATAAAAATATTGTCCTTGTCTGTTTTATTAGCCTAAAACTCTACCTAGTAATAAAGAGAGCAGCTCAAGTGTTGTGTGTATGGCAGGATGTGGTTAAATGCCCCCCAGCCCCAAACAACAACAACAGAAAAAAAATTACTCAAACATTTGTAAGGTTTCTTTAATGTTTCACACGTGTGATTCAGCTATCCTTACTCTAATAACAACCAAATGCTTTCGATTTTTCCTAAATATCCAGGTCCACCTAGTTTACACAGTGGATAAAGAAGAATGAATTGAAAACAAGGATGGCTTGTGAAACAATGAAAGGTTTTTGGAGGAAAGCCAGGAGGCTGCAAAATCTGATTTCAAGGGGATGGAGTAGGCCAATGAATTTGATTTGAAAAGTAGAGAGAAAAAAATACATAATAAGGCAAGTTGCTTCCAGGACCCAAGCAATTTTATGAACAAAATTTAAAAGGATCAGCTTTAATGCTGCACAGTTCTAATAATTTAGATGTTGTTAATTCAGGGTTTATGATTATTCAGTGAAGTAAAATTTGCCTTTTCCATATCAGTGAATGAGTTAGCTGGTCCAAACTTTGTCTAAATAAAGATATCTGTAGGAAGTTTGAAATATTTAAGAGAAGATATCTAGTACATTAGAAGTAGCATATATACATGCAAACAAATACCACTATGATTAAGAGTTCTTGCTGTCTATTTCATTAGACAAGACCTTTGAAACTTAAACTTAAACTAAAGAAAAGAGTCATATTTGGAAGTATGCTGGGGAAAAAAGGGAACTTTGAGTTCTCTGGAAACTGGGAAATGAGGCAATAAAGATCTGCTTTCCCTCATTTCCTCTTATTCGTGATTGGCGATATTTGGTTGGCTGCTGCTTGCTTCCAAATTACTTCTTTACAACTCCAAAATCCAAGGCTTCTTTTTGTCAAGAGCCAAAAATTGCAACATCCTAGGTATTACTCTCATTGCCAGGTTTGGATAACATACCAACCTCTAGACCAATCAGTATGACAAGGGATTTGGATGTTGTGATTGGCCAATCTTCTGTCACATGACCACAGAGGAGCAAGGAGCAGATTTTAGCAGCCCACACACTTGGAACTGGTGAAGAATGGTACACCAAACAGAAAGCAGTACTGGGCAGGTGCAAAAACAAAATGATTTTTAGCTACGTCTATTTAAATGAGACTACTGACAAACATACCTCTTATTCCTGTATTTTTTTCACCAATTCAAATTATCCTTCACCTATTTGCCTAAATCAGAGAGACTTCAAGATTTTTCTTGTTCATCCATTCTTTAAAATGGAAAGGTTATACTTGTTTAGTTTGTTTTGTTTTAAACCAAGAGTAGGGCCCTGAACATAGCCAGCCTCACTGTGGTTCTGAAAACTTTATGGAATGATAATTGGGATGAATGCAACTTTTCACTGAATAAACAAGCTGATGCTAAATATCAACCTGTATCACAACATGATGTTATAAGTATTTCTCTATGTTTATCCCAAGTATGTACTAGCATATTCAAGTATATCAACATATAGAAAAAAAATCTGAAATGCTGATGTCATTCATTTTTTTAAAAAATTATAACGTGAAAAAAAGGAAAAAGAAAAAAACCTGGTTTATGTCTTTTACTGTCTTGTATACACACATGTGACAAAAGAAAACTTTATAACTTGCATTTCTCTTTGCTTTTGCAGATTAAGAAAAAAAACACAAAATGCCCTTGCAAGTGGATAATCTACTGAAAACACCTTTATAAACACTGCGCATTAGTTAAAATGGAATAATCATGATTAAAATAATGAGATCAAAGGAATTAGTCTCATTCCTAAATGGCTAACAGTGAACATTTCCATGATCCTGCTCTGTGATAGCAACTAAGGGCAACAATTCCACACTCAGAGAAAAGCCATATGCCAACCATACATGCATGTGGCATGTATTATCTTACACGTTTTTATTATCCTCCACAAAAGAGCCCATGTTCATTTTTTAATATAGGCAATTGCATCCTCTAGAGATGAGCACAACGAATGAAGAATCAAAACATCCTATGTTCCTCATTACAACAATAAATTAAACATATGCCTTGGTACAACTTAAGCAGTGACCCCAGCTGTAAAATAACCAACTGCAGTGTGGCCTTAACCCTCCTAAAGTTTGGTTTTAATTACCTTATACACATCTTAAATGCCCAAATCATCTTACAATTTTCTAAATTATTTAGTTATCATTTCTGTGGTTCATTTAAGCTGCTGACAATGCAAATATTCTCAGAGAGGTCTTTCAAGGAGAAGTAAATTAAAACCAGTGTTTCATGAGGTATTATAAATAAAAAAGACTGATTTTTATACTGATCAGAAGCATTAGGGTTATAGATCACATCGATTCAATTTAACATTAAAAATATTTTAATGTCAGGTGTTTAAACATCAGATTTCTGGATTGTCATTTTTTTCAGTGACATGATCAATATGTTCAGACATCAGTGGTTTTTAAGACAGTATCTATAAACATGTTATTAAAATAATCTGTTTTAGGGAGCTTTCCAACTGACAAAAACAAAGAGAAACACTGGAAGATGGCATTGCATGTAAGTAAAGGTATGGACAATATCTTATTTGCTTTCCTGATGTATCTAATACTGGGCATGAAATGCATTTGACAATTCGAGCTTACTCTCATACAGCAAATAAATGAAACTGAATAGGATTTTTAAGTAAGTTTCAGCAATTGTTTCTCCTCATCTTGTAAAGTTCTGCACCCCATCCTCCAACATCTCCTAAGAATTAGTCACATCAGCATATTTCAACGGCAACAGTTAATTTTTTTCTTTCTTCTCATGTTTAATGCCAGGTGATATTAAATAGCTGTGTAACATGTATTTTCTTATTAGATTCACAAGAAAAAGATAGACTTTATTAGGACCAATCATCTACTTCAGCTGCTTCAAATGAGTAACGACTATAGAAATGTTAGAGGCAAATTAGTATTGAAAACCTGAAATTATTGTTTCATTTTCCTTTCTCATTTTTTAAAACTTTCTGGTTCTCTCCACACATATAAATATTTCCTAGCGACAGAATTAATGATCCCTAGTCATTTAAATTATTCTATCCTACCTAGTATTAGAAAAAGAATAAACTCAGGGGCTGTTATGGGTTGAAGTCCTAACCCCCAGTACCTCAGAAAGTGGTCGTATTTAGAAACAGGATCATTACAGATGTAATTAGTTAAGATGAAGTCAGACTAGAGTAGGGTGGACCCCTAATCTAACATGACTGGTGTAGTTATAGAAAGGGGAAATGTAGACACAGAAATGCACAAAGGGAGAACAGACTTAGTCTATTCCAGATGCAATAACAAAATGCCATAAACTAGGTGGCTTTTAGAAACAACAGAAATTTATTTCTCATAGTTTTGGAGGCTGGAAGTGTGAGACCAGGTTGCCAGCATGGTTGAGTTCTGGTGAGGAGCCGCCTCCTGGTTCATAGATGGTGCCTTCTCTCTGTGTCCTCACCTGGCAGAGGGATAAGGAGGCTCACTGGGACTTCTTTCATAATGGTATTAATTCCACTTAAAAGGACTCTGCTCTCATGACCTAATCACCTCCCACTCACCTCTTACTACTATCACATTGGGGATTTGGTTTCAACTTCCCGACTCATAGTTAGGAAGTTGTCTAACACATCTAGAATCATGTTTTTCAGTCAATACACTAGAATTGTTTGGTACCAACCTTAATATTGGCAAAGTGACCTTAACTTTCTATGGCATGTCACTGCAAAGCCCCACGTACAGTTTTGCTCCGTAACTCTTTACTCAATCAACTCATAGATTTTTGTATTATCCTCATAATTGTGTGATGCTTTAATCTCAAAATTTATTATATAGTTAGCCCAATGGCCTCAAAATTATAGATTCAAATAATTACATTTGACTTCTATCTCAATACAAATGTTAGATAAGTTTGATGTAGGCCAGAAAATTTAGTGTGGAATAGACATTCTATTGGGAGTTTTGTTTTTTAAAAATCTTGAGCTTCTCTGTTTAGCATAAAAACAAAAAAAACCATAATCAAACTAATACTTAACAATATTTATGGCAGCCTCCCTTAATTCTTGATAATTTATAGCAATTTCTGTAGAGTAACACATCTCTTAATAATTTCTTTTTTACACAAAAATATTTGAAATTACACTATCAAGGACATATGACTATAAAATAATTGAATTGGTTAATATTTCAAAATTTATACTTCTAAATGGATATTGTCAACTTCAGATTACAATATTAAAAGACTTTATTTACATTAATAGTCTTCATCTTAGAAATCAGATGCTCTCTTAACTACCTCTTACCTCCTGTCCAGGCATGTTTTGACCCCAGTGACTTTGCATTCAATTCATCACAGTTTATACTAGGGTATAAGAGGGACCGATGCTTTGTAATGTTCCCTTGAAAGGAAGGGCATATACACTACTAGCTTGAGGGCATGTAGAAAAGATATTTATGTCTTAGTAAAACAATAGTTTAACAATAATTTAGTTTTTTCCCTCAACTGCTATAAAGCATCACTTTTATAGAAAGTAAAAGCGGTAATTGTCCAAACCACAAGGAATAGGGGCAAAAGAAAATGAACAGATCTATCTATGCTCTGTGTAGCCACCTATCTTCTGTTAACTTCTTAATCCTTGCATAAATAAATTAAGAAATGAAGACAAATATGCCTATTTACCATATTTGCTTACAAGAAAACAATTCAGATTTTAGAATCCTTGGCAATGGAGTGCAGCATCGTCCAGATCCTAGGCACCAGGTATTCATTCCCCATCTGCTGAAGACTAGTTGCATGTCTCCACTGGGGCACCACATCCAATGAAGGCTCAATGTGAAGTATGCAAACCTTGTGGGATATCCTCAACTGAGGGTAATTCTACAGAGTAATTCCCTTACTGGGAACCTCAAACATGATGTGATCAACTGAAAAATTTGTTGTGTCTTGGTCTCCTATCAATTGTTTCCTGTTCTCAGCTCTGCTTTCTTCACCCTCTGACAAATGTTCCCAAGAGCATTCCCCAATTAACTTCCTACATGGAAATCTCCATCACAGAATCCGTTTCTTCTTCCAAATGATGATTTTAACTTAAATAGCATGTGAATTTAATAAGTCCACTGGAGAAACTTGAAGTCACCCAACAATATCCAGGAGCAAGTTGATCAGGAAAGCAGAAATATATAGGACTAGCTTGGAGACAGGCAACAGTAAAAATGGAT
Organism: Lemur catta; assembly: GCF_020740605.2. Taxonomy (NCBI): domain Eukaryota; kingdom Metazoa; phylum Chordata; class Mammalia; order Primates; family Lemuridae; genus Lemur; species Lemur catta. Next base: position 28,509,103 of record NC_059139.1, on the reverse strand, counting down.
TTACCAATCTAGTTCCAGGATGTAAACTAGAGAGGCATGTGGGCACTAAGCTACCCACCAAGTTCAGGCCAAGGCAAAATGGCAATTCTCTCAGTTCTTTCCCTTTTTATTTTATGTAAAAACCAGCAGAGAAAACCTATAATGGATACAGTTATGTTGCAGAAAACTTAAAGATTAGAGAAGAATACTCACACATTCCAAAAGGAACATTCCTAAATATTTCCTTACAGAAAATAAAATGTTTTATAAAGGAAAAATAAAAGATGTGTAGGCATATGAACTTCTGTGTCAGAGAGTTCATTTTAACTTATCTTGAGTCAAAAAGCAAAGGATAATATTCTCAAAACTAAAAAAATGTTTCAGAATAGCCTCTCCAAACAGTTTCTGGAAGCTGTCTATGTATTTGCATTTTTGTAAAGAAAATTACTGATAGCAATTTGCTATTATTTTTCTCTAATGTGCTGTGTTGAAATCCATTACTGGGAACCTCAAACATCATTATCCAGGACAATTCCCTATTATTATGTTGGAAATGGAACTTAATTTTAGGTTTCCAATTGCCAATCCCAAGTGGGAACTAAATGTCACAGAACAAAATGTCACGCAATGAGATCGGATACTAAAATATGTGACGGCAACCAGATGTTTTCCTAACAATTACCACACAGCCAAAGCCAGTCAAAGCAATGAGGTAGAGCACTTCTCACAAGCCAAATGGCCCTCCACATTGTCACTGAGCATGTTAGTATTTGCTAGTTCATGTTCTGATGAGCACACCCTGGATGCCTGTGAAGAAATACAGAATAAAATGCAAACTATAATTATTTCTGTGAAAGACATTTTTAAAGAAGTTAGATTCTAATAGTTCTGAAATAGAAGAACTCATATTATCAATAATACAATCAAACTTCTAATTAAAGTGGAGGGAAATAGGTCCTTGTTTATTCTACTAAAACATCATCATCATCATTCCTGCCCCCAATATACTCACAGTAACTGCTTTGCCAGCTATGAGGCATGTGAAGAAGCAAAAAGAGAAATGGGAAATATGAGGGATTTTCAGCTTAGACATGAAGAAGCAAAATTAAAACTGACCAAAGAACTAGAACATCACTCCCCTGCTGTACTTTGGATGCTGTTTATAACACAGATCCCTGACATCAACATCAAGTTGCCAATCTAAGACAGCAAATGATTTTTTTTCAGGACAGATAGCTCTTTTGCTTCTCGATATCCAGTTTTAACACCACGGTAAGCTGGTGGCTAGCAGTGGAACCAAAGATGAAAACCAGAAACACTCTTTGAGCCTAATGGAAAGACCTAAACCTTCATGAGGTAAGAGCAAGTATTAGTTTAATAGGTTAGAGAAAATATTTCAATAGCCAAAAGCCAGAAATAATTATATGAATTAAAAAACCTTTTGGAATAAAAATAAATTTAGATTAAAATAAGTGAGCCAGGATTTGAATGCTGGTATGGCTAACTGCAATGCCCATTTTCTCTCCAGCACAGTGAGATTGTTGAGATTAGTTCTTGATACCCTGTGAAGTAAATTGTGAAAAGATATAATGTGTTATTTTATCTTAAAGGTAGGGATAATAATTTAAAAAGGCAAGGAATGATAATGATTTTCTTCATTGCACAGTATACTCTTATATTACTGGAAGGATTGGAAGATAGCACATTTTCTCAAACATAGCCACTACATTTGGTTTTAGGGTGACCTGAATAACAGATAACATGTAAAATATTTTCTACAGCTGTTTACTTTGTATTTTCCTGAGTGATTGAAAATTACTATGTGTGTGTGTGTGTACACCATCAAGTATATTTATTCTTGAATCTGTAATTCTACCTAGGTGGCAACAAATCTGTTGCATATTTCATGCTCAATTAAAAAGAAATCTTACAAGATTTCCATGTATTATGGAAAGATCACCATCTGTCCCCTATTTAATTAGGTCCATCCTGATTATGTTAAATGTGTTCTGGCTCCCTTTAAGATAATTTTCTAAATATACATTAAGAAGAACCTTTTTAAAAATGAATTGGTGACAAGAAACATAAGTAATTTAAACAAAGAAATAAACTCCAAGAAAAGCTTAACAAAGAGAAATATCTCATCTGAATAATTAGATTTAATAAAATATTATAATGAAAATTTTCCTTCACCTCTCATGACTAATCCATACCAAAATGCAAAAGAACTTGAAATCAATCATTCTGAAAGGTTCAGAAGTTTGGTTAATTTTTCCTTCCTGTTACTTCACTTTGAAACACCTTTAGGCTTTTGGCATCTAACTGGAGCCAAGAGGGGAAATGCCAAAATACTAAAGGGAAGCTCGTTCTTGGGGTAATTTAGATCTGATTTGAGGAAGCAAAATGTTACTATAAATTTTATGTTAAGAAAAACTTCTGCCTGTGAAATTTTCAGTGGGTGGAATAGCTATAAGAATTTCAGATAGTAAAACAAATTTAAGTAATCATGCAAAAGTAGGGAATTTTTAGAGGCTTCATGGGAGTGTGGGATATCGTATTAAGATCTAGGTCCTGAGGCTTGGGTTCTCTCCTTTGCTTTCCCATTAAATCTGTGATTGTTTTCAAATGTTTCCCCTAAATTTTCCTACCTTAAATACATATAGTAGCAAGCTCTCACCATGCCCCATCACTAGGGATATGTAAGCATTTGAACGACATTGAAACTCCTTTTTCATTCATTTATTTATTCACTCAACAAGTATTTGCTTGCCAACTTCAAGGAAGGAGCAAGTCTAAGTTCTGGGGATACAGCAATGAACAAAAAGTTTCTGCCCTTATGAACCATAAATTCCAGGAGTAAATAAACATAAATATGTAATGTGTTAGATTTTATTAAGTGATATGCAGAAAAATGAATTCATGTTGAAAATATTTTATAGAATGTTTAGAAAAGGCCTTTCTGAAAAGTGCCATTTAAGCAGTGACTTGATGAGTGAGTGAGTCATACAGACATGCTGGGAACAGTCTCACAAAGTAGGACCAGCATGTACAAAAGTCCTGAGGTGCCCTCATGTGTTTGAATTGATAAGCAGTGAAGACAGTGTGACTGGAGGGGAGTGAGTATGGAGGAGAACGGGAAAAGAAACAAACAATTCCTGAGTCTAGAGTATGTGCTGATGTGTGAAAGAAATAGTAACCAGCACATTCACTGAAACAGTTGCTATTCTACCTTGATATAGGAGTACAACTGGAAGGGTTCTGCTACCTAAGTTTACAGTTGCAGAGTCTACCCTTAACCCAATTTGTCAAGATAACTGGGAGGAATGGAATTGAAAAGGAGAAAACAAGAGAAGATGACTGGAAAAAAATTAATCCTCCCCTAATTGAGCTATGCATTATGAACAATTCGATCATATCTCAAAATGATCCTTCCAATTCCTCTTCTCCCTTCTCTTCCTTTTCCTTGCATTGCATTGCCTTCTCTTCCTTTCCTTTCTCTTTTCTTGCCCTCCCTTTCCTCCTCCACTCTTGCCTTTCTTAACTTTGCCTCACTTCTTCTCCCAAAAGGTTGCATGCTGTACGATTTAATTTATATAACAATCTTGAATTGACAAAATTATAAAAATGGAGAACAGATTAATGGTTACAGGTGTTAAGGAGAGGGAGGTTGTGACTCTGTGATGATGAAAAAGTTCTACTATCTTTATTAATTCTAATACCCTATTTCTAATATTGTCCTGTAGTTTTTCAAGATGTTTCATTGGAGGAAATTAGGTAAAGCGTACAGAGGATCTTTCTGCATTATTCCTTAAAACATTATGAGTAAAACATTATGTGAATCTACAAATATCTGAGATAAAAGTTTAATTACTGAGCATCAGCCAGGTGTAGTGCCATGTGTTTGTGGTTCCAGCTACTCAGGAGGCTAAGGCAGGAGGATCACGTGGGCCCAAGACTTTGACTCGTTTTTTTTTTTTTTTTTTGAGACAGAGTCTCACTTTGTTGCCCAGGCTAGAGTGAGTGCCGTGGCATCAGCCTAGCTCACAGCAACCTCAAACTCCTGGGCTTAGGTGATCCTACTGCCTCAGCCTCCCGTGTAGCTGGGACTACAGGCATGCGCCACCATGCACGGCTAATTTTTTCTATATACATTTTTAGTTGTCCAGGTAATTTATTTCTGTTTTTAGTAGAGACGAGGTCTCGCTCAGGCTGGTCTCAAACTCCTGACCTCGAGCGATCCACCCGCCTTGGCCTCCCAGAGTGTAGGATTACAGGCGTGAGCCACCGTGCCCGGCCTATTGTTTTTTGACTTACTAATAATTACAATACTAACAGAGGTAAGGTGATAGCTCATTGTGGTTTTAATTTGCATTTCCCTGATGATTAGTGATGTTGAGCATATTTTCATAGGTTTCTTGGCCATTTGTCTACCTTCTTTTGAAAAAAATTTGTCCATGTCTTTCATCCCCTTTTTGATGTTTTGTTGTTGTTGTAGTGTTTTTCTTGCTTATTTGTTTGAGTTCTTTGTAGATTCTGATATTAGCCCTTTATAGGATGCATAGTTTGCAAATATTTTCTCCCATTCTGTAGATTGTCTATTTACTTTGTTAATTATTTCCTTTGTTAATTATTTCCTTTGCCGAATAGAAACTTTTTAGTTTAATTAAGTCACATTTATTTATGTTTGTTGTTGCTGTATTTGTTTTGGGGGTCTTAGTCATAAAAACTTTGTCTAGGACAAAGTCCAGAAGAGTTTTTCATATGTTTTATTCTAGCATTTTAATGGTTTTAGGTCTTACATTTAAGTCTTTAATCCATCTCGAGTTACTTTTTGTACATGGTAAGAGATAGGGATATAGTTTCATTCTTCTGCATATGGCTTTCCAAGTTTCCCAGTACCGTTTATTGAATAGGGCTTCCTTTCCCCAGTGTATGTTTTTGTCTGCTTTGTCAAACATCAGTTGGTTGTAACTACATGGCTTGATTTTTGGGTTCTCTCTTCTGTTCCATTGGTCTTTGTGTCTAATTTTATACCAGTACCATGCTGTTTTTGTTACTATAGCTTTGTATTTAATAATATAGTTTGAAGTCAGATAATGTGATCCCTTCAGATTTGTTCTTTTTGTTCAGGATTGCTTTGGCTATTTGGGCTCTTTTTCAGTTCCATATAAAATTTAGGATTGTTTTTTCTAGATTGGTTAAAAATGACATTGGTATTTTGACTGGAATTGCACAGAATCTATAAATCATTTTGGGCTATATGGACATTTTAACAATGTTGATCTTCCAATCCATGAGTATGGGATGGTTTTTCATTTGTTTATATTATCTATGATTTCTTTTATCAGCATTTTGTAGTTCTTGTAGAGATCTTTCACCTCTTTGGTTCAGTATATTCCTAGGTGTTTTATTCTCTTTGCAGCTACTGTAAATGTTATTGAGTACTTGGTTTGACTCAACTTCACTGTTATTAGTATATAGAAATGCTATTGATTCATGTACATTAATTTTGTACCTTGAGACTTTATTGAATTTATGTACCAATTCTAGGAGTCTTTTGGTGGAGTCTTTAGGGTTTTCTATATATAAGATCATATCATCAGCAAACAGGGATAGTTTGGCCTTCTCTTTTCTGATTTAGATGCCCTTTTTTTCTTTCTCTTGACTGATTACTCTGGCTAGGACTTCTAGTACTATGTTGAATAGAAGTGGGGACAGGGGACATCCTTGTCTTGTTCCAGTTCTTAGGGAAAGTACTTTCAACTTTTCCTCCACTCATTGTGATATTGGCTTGGGTTTGTAGTGTATAGCTTTTATTATTTTGAGATATGTTCCTTCCATGCTTAGTTTGTTAAGGGTTTTTATCATAAAGGGATGCTCAATTTTATGGAATGCTTTTTTTGCATCTATTGAGATGATCATATGATTTTTATTTTTAATTATGTTATGTGGTGAATCACATTTATTGATTTTCATATGTTGAACCATTTTTGCATTCTTGGGCTGAAACCTACTTGCTCATGGTAAATTATCTTTTTGATGTGCTGTTGTATTTGGTTTGCTAGTATTTTTTTGAGGATTTTTGCATCTACATTCATGACAGATATTGGTCTGTAGTTTCTTTTTCTTTTTCTTTTTTTTTTCTTTGTTGTGTCCTTTCCTGGCTTTGGTACCAGGGTGATACTGGCTTCATAGTATGAGTTAGGGAGAATTTCCTCTTTCTCAATGTTATAGAAGAGTTTCAGTAGGATAAATGCCAGTTCTTCTTTGTAGGTCTAGTAGAATTTGACTGTGAACCCTTCTGGTCCTAGGCTTTTTTGTCATTGGGAGATTTTTTATTAGTGTTTCAATCTTATTTCTCCTTATTGGTCTGTTCAGGATTTCTATTTTTTCATGATTCAAGCTTGGGAGGTTGTGTGTTTCCAAAAATTTATCCATTTCCTCTATATTTTCCAGTTTGTGTACAAAGAGGTTTTCATAGTAGTCACAGATGATATTTTGTATTTCTGTGATATCAGTTGTAATATCTCCTTTTTCATTTGATTGAGCTTATTTGAATCCTTTGTCTTCTATTTTTGTTGATCTAGCTAGCGATCTACCAACTTTGTTTATCTTTTTAAAGAACTCATTTTTTGTTTTGTTAATCTTTTTTTTTTTTTTTTTGGTTTCCATTTTGTTTAGTTCTTCTCTGATTTTGGGGATTTCTTTTTTCTGCTAAGTTTGGGTTTGGTTTGTTCTTGTTTTTCTAGTTTCTTGCAGTGTGACATTAATTTGTGATCTTTCTCTCTTTTTGATGTAAGTATTTAAGGCTATTAACTTTCCTTTTAGCACTGCTTTTGCTGTATCCTAGAGATTTTGGAAGCTTGTGTCACCTTTGTCATTCAATTTGAAAATTTTTTAATTTTCATCTTGATCTCATCATTGACCCAAGGATTGTTCAGCAGCAGGTTGTTTAATTTCCATGTGTTTGCATAGTTTTGAGAGTTCCCCGTGGAATTGATTTCCAGTTTTATTGCCTTGTGGTCTCAGAAGATACGTGATACGATTCTGATTTTTCTAAATTTGCTGACACTTGTTTTGTGGCCTAAGATATGATTTATTTTGAAAAATGTCCCATGTACTGATGAGAAGAATGTATATTCTGCAGTTTTGAAGTAGAGTGTTCTGTAAATGTTTGTTATTTTTATTTGTTCTAGAGTCCTATTTAAGTCAAGTGTTTCTTTGTTGATCACTGCCTCAGTGATCTGTCTAGTTCTGTCAGTGGAGTGTTGAAGTTCCCAGCTATTATGATGTCACTGTTTATTTCTTTACTTAGATCTAGTAGAATTTGTTTTGTGAATCTGGGAGCTGCATTACGTGCATATATATTTAGAATTGTCATATCATCTTGTTGAATTGATTTCATCATTATATGACTATCTGTGTCTTTTTTTTTTTTACCATTGTTGATTTAAAGTCTACTTTATCTGATATAGGAATGATTTCCATTTATATGGAATATTTTTTCCACCTCTTTACCTTGAGCCCATGAGAATCTCTGCAAGTTAAATAGGTTTTTGGAGACAACATGTATTTTGATCATGTTTTTTTTTTTAATCCATTTGGCCAATCTATATTTTTTATGTGAGGTGTTAAAACAGTTTATTTTCAATGTTTGTATTGTATTGATATCTGAGATACTGTTCTGGTCATCATGTTGATTGCTACCTAGTTGTTTTGTTTTCTCCCTTGTCTTATTGTTTTATAAGAGCTGTGAGTTTTAACTTCTAAGTGTTTTTACACAGGTGGGCATCAATTGTTCCATTCCAGAGGAAATTTTATGAATTTTATTGTTTCACGTTATCAAGTAACTTTTGTAGTAAGCAAATAATTTTGCATTTTTGTTTTTGTATTGGCTAACACCCTACCATAGATTACTAGCCTGTAAAATGAATTTTAAGATCTCTCAACTATAAGTTATCACATCATAACTTTACCCAATGAATCCTAGGTAAAAAAGAATTCAGCTGCATCTCAATAGCTTGTAGAATAATTAGGAACTATTAGGTTTTGGAATTTCACTGGAGCAATTCCAGATAGAGTTTTAAAGTGTCATTTTTCTTGTTACCTCTCTCACACCGTGATACGTGGTGGATAGTATGACCAAAAATTAAGACAACCCACTATTTTGGGAGCATGTCAATTGAGCATCCACTGTGGACTTTATACTCTTTTAACTACTTTTTTCTGATTGTTAAGCACTTCTCTCTTGAACGTTTCTCCAACTTTTAATTATTTCTTAAAGTTTTAGGATTTTATTTTATTGTGCTGACATTTTACTATTCTGTTGAGGAAATTTTATGAACTTTATTGTTTCAAGTACCTTTTGTAGTTAGCTAAAAAAAAGTTCCTATTTAGGAATATGCCTATGTAACCCATTTCTATTTTCTAAAATTGATCTATGCAAGTGACACAAAGGTGGAATGGTAAAACTGAGAGGAGCAAGTTGAAAACCTACTATCTCATACCAGCCACTAGTTTTTTTATTCATTTGTTTTGTTTTTTAGACATTTGTTCCTAGCAAGGATTAATCCTGTGGAAGAAGTATATGATAATTTTCTATTTTCATAGAGCTATTTGTTTTATGGGAAGAGAAAGAATTTTACATGTATAATAAGTTTATACACGTAAAATACAGAACTAAGTGTGAATCAGGTCTCAGCTTAATGTTAGCACCTCAGTAAGAATGTAAGCTCCTTGACAGTAGAGACCTTGACTGTCTCATTCAGCTCTATCTTCAGGGCCTAGGACAGTGCCTGGAACATAGCAGCAACAAACTCTGCTGCTACTTGACTGTCACTGACCATGACCATGGTCTTGACTATGAATGTGGCAGCAAGCCAAAGAGGGAAAGTTCATCTGACTTAGCTTGGAAAGTCTTCTTGAAGCAAACAGGGTTTTAACAGTCAAGTACATCTTTGATTCTTACAGAGCTGCTGAGAACTAATGAACATTTTTGGTGAACCATAATCCATTGGCTTCCAAATCCTTCACTGCACTTTAAAACTATTTCTGATCTTTTTCTACTAACAATACTGTTACTGCAATGCTACCAATAATGTTTAGACAACTCTTTGTATGTTTATCTGTGAGCTATTTCACTTCATCATCTTTCTACATATCAACAATTCTGTTACTTCAATGTACTATTTTTGAACTCCATTATCACCAGGTATGTGGTAAGATGCTGAGGGTGTGAATATAAAAGAGACATGATTCATTACTCAGTAACCTCATGGTGCGGTATTCTTGAAATGTAATTGCCATATTTAACAAAAAATACAAAAAGCCAGATATAGTTAGAGACTGACTGTGTTTTAAGCTTAGGACCAAGCAGAATGCTACTTCTCTCCATAATCTTTCAAGCTAAATTCTATAATCACCAATTTTGCATCTGAGGATTCTGTATTTGCAGAGGCTGAATATCTTCCCAAAGCAAGAACTTGTGCTCTTGGAATCCACACTTCATTCTGCTGACTATATTATACTACCACTTGTACTTCTAACCCAAATTCCATCATACTGGCTACCCCATATTTTCCTGCCTCTTCCTCAGTCTCTTTGCTATTTCTCCTCCTCTTATTCTTTTGCTTATCCTCTGGAATAACATAAAAGAAATACATAATTACCTAAACTTGAATATTCTTCGGTAAGACATTTTTAACATTCTAAAATATCTTCTCAAGGTCAACAAAACCTTACAATTAGATGTAGTAACCTCATCTTCCATGTTTTAACAAATGCAGAATGTCTATCGTGTCATGAAAGATCTAGAGCAGAACTCAAAACTGGTTCAAATAGTCTTTTACTGGAGATGTAATTAACTCAACAGGAATATGTTCCCAGAGCTGTTACAAGACTTCTTTGAGTTTAAGTATATCCTCTCTGGCCACACAAGTGCTTTCTGTCCAAAAAAATAATTTACAGTGACGGTGTTTCCTCATATCTACTAGTATGTTTCAAATATTTAATTTCAACTCTAAAATCCTGTTAAGAATTTACATATATTTCTATGGGCATTATCAGAATTGAGATCACCAGATTTTAGGCTTTTAATAATGCACTCTGTTAACTAGATGGCCAAACTTAAACTGTGAGTTCAAAACAACCTTGTAAAAACTAACAGATGCCATTTGTGTCCTAAGTCTTGCCGCTAATTTTATAAAATTCTTTTTCCAATGGCATCATACATATAAAAGAGATGTTTATTTTAAGTTTTTTCTTCTATTCTTCACATTTGTGGTAACTATTCACTCCTAGTTATGAATATTATAATACAGAAAGTATATTCTTCTGAACAATGGTGTGGCTACTGTGGCTGGAAAAACATGGGATTTTGCTTAAAAAGAGTTAGCCACCAAAGCAAATAAATTGGTTTTGAAATATACTAACTGCCCACAAAATGTTTCTGGGCTGGTTGACCTTGTTTTTCTTTTGGATAAACAGAATTCAAGGACATGAATACCAACCATTGCTGATATAAACTTCTCAGACTTCACTTACTGAGCCTTCCTTTTCCTCTCTCTGAGTTCATGCTATCCTTCCAGAGGCTAAAACAACAATCCAATACAAACCTTCAAGGTCAATCTCTCTTTCTTCCAGCTCAAATACATTTTCAAGTTATTTTGACAGAGCAACAAGAGCTACATATACTTTTAGCTTTCTAGCAATATTTTATATTTTAAGTGTCTAATATATTTAATTTGGCATTCTTCTCTGACACGAAGAAGTAATAAATAAAGTTAGCCATGAGATTCAAAGCTATAGAACAGTGATACCATTAGGCCCTGTAACAACTGTTTTTTCTATTCTTTTGTTCCAGAGAGCATAATGCAAAGGTAACCTTACTGTAGTTACAGGGAACTAATCTGAGAATTTCACTGCCTATAGATTTGAAGATTTGTTTCTTCAGGATGGATTAATGCTTAGAAATAATCCCATAAGTTTTGTTTCACTTTGCTTGCTACACGATTATTTATATATCTTGATTCACTGCCTGACACATACTAAGTTCTCATGTATTTGAAGACGGAATGTGCAGATAAATTAAATAATCTATATAGGAAAATCCACAGGGAAAAAATCAAAATTATACCATTAGGAATACATAATACTCCTCTAAAATAACTATTTAACCAGTAATTGTGTAGCTTTTGGTGTGGCTACTTTTCTACTATAATAGTGGGTGTAGAAATGCCAGATGTTTTTACTTAGGTCATTGTGATGGCTTGGAAATAATTACTTCCTCTTTTGAGGACTTGTGGCTAAGAAAAAATGTCAGTGCCTTATAGCTCTAGTGAAGACACACATAATGGCGACCTATCATCATGGTAGCTTAGGAGAAACACCTTGGTAGCTTATGAACTTGGCAATGTCATATTATATAATTCCACTTGTAAAACATAGACTGAAATATCTATATTAATGAGATAGGAACCTTCCATGTTTCAAGTCAGTGGTTTGAAGGCAATAGCTACATTTAAGTTTAAAGTAAACAAAAGCTGAACTATATCCACACTACATCTATACTTCAAACATGTATTTTTCTTATGAAATGTAGTGACCTGTTGGGTTCCAAGAGATCTGGAGGTATTTTCAACCATCATCTTCAGTAGTCCCATTCAAGACCTCTTTCATTTTCTGTCCTTCATTAAAACTTATTAAGCACATCCTTTTGAGTGATGAGATGCCATGATGCAGATCAGATGCACTTTCTGTCCACAAATTATTTTAATTTTGACTAAAGCTATTTCAGACCCACTGTTGAAAATAAAGGTTCTTGTCAATCTGTGTTGCATATAACAGCTGTTGAATTGTGATTGCATCATCAGAAATTTGAAATGAGACTAGGAGAATGTTGAAATGAGACCATCAGAAGTCTCACACAATAAACAAACTATTTTCTTTGAAGGTCTCTGAAAATCCAAGTCCTGACTAAGCTTCTTAATCACATCCTGTACAGGGAAAAATAAGTTAATTGAATTAATGAGTAACTAGACATTTGTTATACTTTTTTCTAGGTTTATAGTTCAATTTCAAATTATTTATGAGTAGTATGTATCAATACAACTGATTTTTGTATTTTGACCTTTTATTCTATGTCCTTGCTTAAAACTCACTTTTTAGTTCTAATATTTTTTGACAGGTTTTTCATAGATGATGAGGAATGTTATCTTTGAGTAGAGAGAGTTTTATTCCTTTCTCTCCAACCTCTATGCTATTTATTTATTTACTTTTTAATTTATTTGTCTTATTGCATTGGTTATGACCTCCAGTATGATGTTAAATAGCAGTGGTGGTAAGAGTGAACGTATTTTCCTTTTTCCCAATCTCAGGGGGAAAGAATTCAGTCTTTCACAATTAAGTACTATGTTAGCTTTTTTTCCATTGTAGATCCCTTTATTGGTTTGAGAAAGTTCTCTGTTATTCCTGCTTTTTCAAGGGTTTTTTTTAAAAATCACGAATGGATATTTAATTTTGTTAAATGCTTCTTCAATGTAAATACAATCATATTCCTTCTTTAGTTTATTGACTTACTGAATTGCATTGATTTTAAACGTTGAAGCAGCCTTACTTTCTCAGGATGAACCCACTTTTTTCTTTTTTTTTTTTTTTTGAGACAGAGACTCACTCTGTTGCCTGGGCTAGAGGAGTGCTGTGGCGTCAGCCTAGCTCACAGCAACCTCAAACCCCTGGGCTCAAGCAATCCTACTGCCTCAGCCTCCTGAGTAGCTGGGACTACAGGCATGGGCCACCATGCTTGGCTAATTTTTTCTATGTATATTTTTAGTTGTCCAGCTAATTTCTTTCTATTTTTAGTAGAGACAGGGTCTCGCTCTTGCTCAGGCTGGTCTCGAACTCCTGAGCTCAAAGAATCCACCGACTTTGGCCTCCCAGACTGCTAGGATTATAGGCGTGAGCCACTGCACCCGGCCAGGATAAACACACTGAATCTTGGTGTCATAACATATTTAAGTATTGCTGAACTTAATTTGATATTTGTTTGAGGATTTTTGCATCTATGTTCATGACAAATATCAGCCTATAGGCTTCTTTTCTTGTAATGTCTTTGGTTTTGTCAAAATGGTAATGCTGATAAAATGGCAATGCTATAAAATATATAAAATATATCAAGAAATGTTTACTCCTCCTCTACGTCCTAGAAGAGTTTTTGTTTTCCAACTACATTGGCAAAAATTAAGAAGTTTGATATTACCAAGTATTAGAGGGTAATGTGGATTAATAGGAACTCATATACATTGCTTTTGGGAAAGTAAATTTTTGTGACCACTTTTAAAAATAATTAGGTACTGTCTTGAAAGGTTAAACACAGCAATTTGACTCCCAGGGAAATTTTTGCGCATGTACACCAGAAGACATACACACCAGAAAACAAGTACAAGAATATTCAGAGCAACAGCATTATTTGAAAACGATGGAAACTGAAATGTCCTTCAGTATCAACAGAAAATGCAAAACATGGATAAGTTATAGAAATACATATTGATAAAATAAGGCCCAGAAGACTATATATATATAAAAAATATATAATACCATTTTGATAAAGCTTGATTGTTTAGGATTAATATATAGCAGAAAAATTTTTTTATAGCAAGATAATGATCAACTATTAAGGATAGTGATCCCAGGGAGAACAAGAGATTAGGATAAAAGAGGAGCACATGAGCCCTCAGTGATTTTGGTTTCATACTTGAGCATTTATTATATCACATAATTTACATATTTTGCATATATATTCACTGACTTATATCAGTTACATAACCTAGCAGTTTTTTAAAATTAAAGTTTTTATATATGTATAATTCTATATAAATGTATTATTAACATGTATGTCTGTGCATGTACGGTATGTGTCTTTTTAAAAGACTTAGTTGTTATCATAATACATGATTTAATCCTATGCAGAAGGAATGAGTCAATGGCCAAATTTCCCAGATTCCTCAACCCTTTACACGGGATGGAGCCTGAGTGATGGGAGAAAGAAGCTCCATCTGGATTAAGGGCTCAATGAACACAGCTTGGTTCACTCTAGCCCTGTACCACTCCTGTAAGAGATTTCTTACAACCTATTTCTAACTTAGTTGCCTGTTCAGGGCTTTTGTTTTCTATGGTTAAGGTAAAGAAACAAAGAGAAAGTTTTATCACCAGGGCATGAGCCCAGTCTTTTAGTCTCCCCAATCCCCCTCCCAAAAAAAAGAAGGAAATAAAAGACCAAATCAGTTACAAACTCTGAAGGTACACAAGTCCAGTGCTTTCCATAATCCTGCAGTTTATGTTATCTCCTCGTTGGGAGAAAATAAAATCAAAGAAAAGTGAATAAAAGGGGAAAGAAAAAGAAACAATGCTTGGTTCATTGTTAATATTCTTCTATTTTTTGACCCTTTGAAGCTCAAGGCACATTTTTAGTTTTTAGACAAATTTGTGCAACAACTAGATCCAGATAAAAAGACAATATATTCCCTCTTGTGAGATAAATGATTATTTTAAATTGTCCACAATTTAGAAATACTTTGTGTAATCTATTGACATCTTTCTGTGGTCAAATTATCCCACCAATAAATATGCTGCAGATCGTGTATGGTACGAAGCAGCCCTTCCCAAGAGATATTTGTGCCATCTTGCCAAAGCAAATAGAAGTCTCCCTGAACCTATCCCCATTCACACTCAATACAAAATTTCCATCCATATCCATGACATGATCATGGAAATCTTAATAAGCACATCATCATTTCAACAAGCTTGGGAAAAATCTCCTGAGGATAATTGTAGGATGTAGTTTTGCTATAAACTTATTCAAGTCATAACCTACTACTCATCCAGTGTTAGAGCAGAGACAACACAGAACAATAAGTGAAAGGTAACTCAACTTGTGTACTTCCATCATTCAAAGACCATTAAAGAGATAAATTCTACAGCAACACTTTTTTCAAAACTCCCTTTCTTTGCCCATAAGTTTTCCTCATTTAGTGTATATACTGCTACTGCTTTCCTGCTGATATCTCTCAAAACACACACATACACACACAAGAGAAAGAAAAAATAAGAAAAAGTATTCTCTAAGTTGTGATTAGTCTTGTTGTCTATACACTCTTTCTTTTTCTGTTAGGTAAGATAGATGCTCCTAAAAGGGAAGTGGGAGAGAAACTGAACTCGCAAAACCGAAATTCTTTTTAATGGTCAGTAAAAGAAGAAGGGCTGTGGATAAATTTAAGTTAAAATTTTTTGACTCAAGCTGTTTATGGAAACCATAGTATA
The DNA here is from genome assembly GCF_020740605.2 of Lemur catta. Lineage (NCBI taxonomy): Eukaryota > Metazoa > Chordata > Mammalia > Primates > Lemuridae > Lemur > Lemur catta. The sequence continues at coordinate 28,493,809 of NC_059139.1, read as the reverse complement.
TATTCTTGCAATATAAACCAACTTTTTCTAAACCAGTGGTTCTCAAACTTGACTGTCAATTTAAAATACTTAAGGAATTTTTATTTCTCCTTCACTACTGGGAGCTATTTTTGCTGGATGTAGAATTCTAGGTTGATTAGCTTTAAATATTTAATTCCACTTTTTTTTCTGGCATGGTTTCTAATGAGGAGTCTGCTATAATTTTTATCCTATTTTTCTGTAGGTGAGGTACTTTATTCCCTCTGTCTTCTTTCAAGATTTTTCTCTTTGCCTTTGGTTTTCTGCAGTTTGAATAGGATATACCTATATGTAGATTTGTTGATATTTATCTTGTTTGGTGTTCTCTGACCTCCCTGGATCTGTTGTTTGGTGTTTGTCATCAATTTTGGCTTGAACCTGCATGTCAGAATGAATCTGCTCTTTTTTCACCATTTCCCAGAATCTAACTCACATGGGACAAAGAAGTCCTGAATCAGTCACTTTTTCCACACCAAGCCCTGTAATTATAACAGAGAACTTTAAAATACATTAAAAAACCTTAAGTGCTATTCACATAGATCCTCAACTTCCTCAACTCCTAGGAACTTTAATTCTATTCTTCTTAAACAGGCAACCACATGGTTGACTGCTTTATCTTACCTGACTTCAGTCACACTTAGCACTATTGCTCACTCTGTCCTTGATGACAAACTCTCTCATCATCGTAATATTCTTCTGACATCTCTCCTTCCTCTCTGTCTATAGCTTATTATTCTCCTTCATGGACTTCTCTTCCTCCATTCTCTCCTAATTGTTTGTGTAATCCAGTGTTGTTCTCCTTCCATTTCTCTTTGTGTTCTAAACACTTCCTGTGGATGATTTCATTCATATTTTGGCTTGAATCATAACCCATCAGTGAAACCAAAGAACTGCTCCTCTGTTTTCTCTAAGAAAATCATATTTAAAAGTAGAGGTTTCTACTACTTTTGTTATATATATTGTATATGTGTCATAATTTGAAGGTGCATAGTTTGATTCTTAATATTTTTATTTTTTATGGCAAATACAATGATTTTAAAATATATTCTTTTTATAAAAGTTTCAAATATGCATCAGATTAAAAAGAGTACTACCACCAAAAAGAGATTAAGCATCACTGGTCTAACATAAAAGTGGTATATCAGAGTGATATATCATCTCTTACTGATTGCCTAATTTTAATCATCAGTTTATGGCTCCAATGCAAAAAGAAAAATAGGAGGTAACATTCATAGTCAGAAGAGAATTACAAATTGTCATTAATCACTAGTTGTTGTATCCATGTAATCTGCATTTACAAACTGCCTGGATGATTCTGTTACGAATCATAGTAGCTCATATAAGTATTTCATACTAACTGTGACAAAAGAAAAGAAAAAGAAAAAAACAGAGGAACCCATACATTCAATGACTACATCAATTGGAAGGCACATTCCTATATTAGAAATGTTAATATGGGGAGAAGAAGGAGGGAAAATGTGCCCCCTTGACCTGAAGAAACCCCTATTGCTCCCCTACCCCCTTTCAAGTGCACCAAATGCCACCTTTCATATTTGATTCATTAGTGTGAGGCTCAAACCCCTGTGAGAATGTAAACACCATCACCTGCTACATACACATGGTCCCAACAAGGTCCTACCATCCAATTACCCATCCACCTACTGAATTAAATTTGTAGTTGTCTCTGTAGTGTAAAATGGTTCTGCAACTCACATGGAACAAGTTGTAATGGGAAAGAGAAAGAGAGTTTGAGGACATTGAATGCTACACAAAGGAAGGAAAGGGTAAAGAACTAGAAAGATGGAGTATCCAAAAAAGGATACCATTATTGCAATGTTGCTAAGAGCAGACTGTGTACACCTTATTTATTTTGGCTTAGGATAGAAGGGGAGGAAAAAGCACATGAACAGGCCTTGGCCATCCATTTTAGGCTGCACTTAACATTTCTGATGTAGGAATATGTTTTCTTGTTGATGTGGCCATTGAATGTACTGTTTCTTATTTTTCTCCCCCCGCCCCTTTCTATATTAAAGGGAGGGGTAATTTGAGAAGGCTGAAGGATTTGAGGAGTTGACACTTGAGTTTCATTCATATACCCTCACTAAGAGAAAAAAAAAAAAGTTTGTTTCCCAAGCCCTTTTGTGTTAAGTGGGAAACATCCTTTAGCTGCGACAAAAGACCAAGTCTCTTTTTCTACCTTCTTACTAAGCCATCTTGTGATTTGGGACATGTCACCTAATTTCTCTAGTACTTAGCTACTACATTTGTAAAAATGATACTATATCAGATTAATAACTAGATAAATCAGATCAATGTAAGTAAATAAATCATTTTTCCAAGTCAAAAAAACTCATAGTAGCTCAGTCTGGTCAATATTAAAGAACTAGGAGGTACTGATAGGCACTTGTTAATTGATTAAATGATTTCTAAGCAAACATCTAGAAATCTGACTAAATATTTATTACATAAAAAATGATGACAGTTTTCTAGTAGGTAAGAGAGGTTTTTTTTTTTTCTTTTTCTTGTTGCTGTTGTTTTGTTTTTGCTTTCATTTTCTGTTTAGCAATTTGACTCTGGATCCAAACAGGATGACTCTCTTGCATCCGTGGGATCATTATTCCTCAACTTTCTTCAACACATTTATTATAAAAGAGAATTAGAGATATTATATGACTATATGATTTATAAACCTTCCAGAAAATCTCATTATTTTTTAACATATTCCTATCTTATGAAAGAAAAATCATTTATTCATATTCAGCATAAGTAACCAGATTATCGGTAATCAATGACTTCTAATATTTCTTTCTATTTTTTCCAAATAAACACTCACATTTCCATCATTAAACATGATTCAAATCACAATTATAAACTACAGATTCCAGCACCAATCATGAGCCAAACTTATCCAGAGGGCATACCTTTTAAGAGTGGAAATGTGACATAACCTTTATTTTAGCCCTTAAATAAGCACTCTAAAGTAATGGTGGGCCATTATTTTCACAGTTCATCAGCATGAGTAGCTTTGCCTTATTTGCTTTACAGGGAACAATTTATCCACACCATAAAAATCTTTTTCCCCTCCCCTCTTCTTTAAGCAAGGGTTGATGATTAGTCATTGAATTTTAATGAATATAAGAATATCCTAGTTCACTGATATTGGAAGCTTTCATTTGCAAGGTCCTGTTTTAGCTTCAGGAAAACTTTTCTAACACTTTCCAGGATAATATGTTGCTACTGCTTTGACTTTCATTCACCAAACAACCCCATTAATTACTGGCAACCAGACTTCACTTCCTTGCGATGTTTTGTGCACCTGGTTTGCAGACAGGATGTAGTAACAGACTGCAGTACAGGCTAGAATATTGGCTACTCTCAACTAATTTTATGTGTCTGTGGAAAACAGAGCTTTGGATTTTAACCAGCTGAAGTTACTGTTCACTGTTTCTCTGCTCAACACCAATGTTGTTCTGCACAAATTCAGAATAAGAAAAATGAATTTTCAAGATGTTGATCAAGTCATCACTTTGTTGCAGTCTACTATATTTGATTCATACGTCAAATAGAGACTGTATTAAGGCCCTCCAATAATTTGGGGCCCTATCATTGACTTTATAATGCCTATTAACAGCATGATATCTTTCTAGTAATAATTGCACAATAAAGGCTGAGGGTTCCTCTGGAAAAACAAAAGATGACTCACTATTCTGCATTCTTATTTAACATCTATATCTGTATTACTTCAGGGAGTTGAAACTTCTAATTACAATATACCTTAAAATTTCTGCCATACATGTGGCATTAGCTGCATGACTGTAATATGCCCAGTAAATATTTGGGAGAGAATGATGACTTGTTTTTATTGTGAAATCAGACTCTTCATTTCCATTTCTTTCACATTTAATACCTTTTGCTATAGTGCAGAGGGGATCCTGACAAGGAATTAGCTACAGGGGCTGTTTTGGGGTGTTATCTTCCCAGGATCTCTCCATTAAACTGTTCAGGCAAAAGTATTGATGGAGTTCTAGTGAACTATCCCAAGGCAGGGATGGTTTGGTTTGAGGAGCTAGCTCTCACAAAGACTGTGGGCAGAGTACATTCCCTCACTTGGACTCACAGGTAACCCTGGGTAAAGATACAGATGGAACAAAGGATGTGGCATATTTCCTCAAAGATCTCCTGCACTGCTGAGTTAAAGTTGATAACTACAAACTCCTTTCAGTTACATTTAAAAATATCCTTATACCAACTTAAGCATCCTAAATTAAAATACAAAAAGATACAGGAACTCTTGGGCTTTCTATACTATTTCTGGACCCCACAGACCTCAACTTGGAGTGGTCTAGGATCAGGAAAACCACCCCAAGACTACCTTCAGAGCTACTGTGTGCCACCCCAGGGAATTGCCCGAATCTTCCCATAAAAATAGTAACATACTATTTGACCCAAATTTATTTTACTTTCCATAATATCATAAAGAAAAAGAGAATGAGGATAACTGGACTGATTGATTTTGTGAAGGGGAGAGGGACTTGATAAAGATCTTTAAAGCCAAAGAAAACTAGAAATTTAAAAATTGTCTCTAGTTTGACTCAAAAAAGATGTAAGTCTATTTTAATTTTGTTCCCCCTAGAGTAAGTAAAGATATACAGGTAGAAATGTTGCTTGACTACATAACAAAATGAAATTTATAGCATTTCCTCTAATATTGATTTCATCATTGAAGAAATAATTGGAATTTTTCTTTCAGAGAACAGACTTTGATAGGAATGTCCAAAGATTTTTTCTAACTTTATCTTTTCATCTTAGTCTTTGTGGCAATTATTCCCAGACCATATTGTGGTTTCCTGCACAAAATTATACCCTTAAGCATAGCAGCCTTACATTTACTACAGGCCCAGGACAATAAAAAGTCAACAGCAGGAGAAAATATGTTTTATATGTTCAGTTTACTTTACACAGAACTGGAAAATATTGGCAAGTGACACTTAATTGTGCTAATCTAGTTTCTTTAATATATCTCAAAAATGGCCAATCTGAACAGAGATTACTAATTTCTATAATTATTTAGAGATAGAGTAATTATTTCTATAATTAGTTAACATCCTCAAATAATGTCTTTATTTATGATTTTAAAATTCCTCCCCTATTTCATTTAATAGCATTATTTTTCTTTATTTTTAACTTAAATTGTCTTCAGATGTAAAATCAAGGAAAAATAATTTTATTTGAGAAATACAAAAATATAAATGAACTAGACATGGGTAATCCTAATTTCTTTAACAGTTTGATTTGGGGCTTGTATTTGTTTAATATCATTCAGACCAGAGATCTTCCCATTAATAATACAGTATCTATGCATTAGTTAGTTACCTGTTCCTATGTGACAAATTGTTGCTTAAAACAACAAATGATTATTGTCTCAGAGTTCCTTCAGGTCAGAAACTCAGGAGTGGCTTTGCTGCATGGTTCTGGCTCAGGTTTTCCCATGAGATGTCATTCAAGATGTCAGCCAAGGCTGCAGTCATCCAGGCTTGGTGGAGGCTGGAGGGCCTGTGTCCAGAATTGCTCACTCTAACGTCCATTCTCCAGAGGACTCAGGTCCTCACTGGCAAGAAGCCCCAGGTCCTTGCCACACAGGCTTTTCCACAGGACTTCTTGATTATTCTTGCAACATGGCAGCTGGCTTTCCCAAAATCAAGTGACCCAAAAAAGCAAAAGGAAGCCACAGTGTCTTCTATCACCTAGTTTCAGAAATCACATTCCATGATTTCCACAACATCCTATAGATTACTAAAGTTATTCTTACTCAACATAGGAGGGAGTGACCATGAGAAGACAGAGATCATTGAGATGAGCTACAACAATCTAGTCAAGGGAAGAAGGAAAAAAATACAATGCCAAAAGGAATAATCCTGAAAAATGGACTGTAAGGTAATTGACAGTAAGAATGTCAAATGACGAGTTGACACATGCTTTAGTACTGAAATATTTCTGGGAATACTGCACAGAATTTCTGTCAAAAACTATTAATACTTTAAAATGAAACCAAAATGCAAGTGACCAAATTCATGTGAGATCCTAGGACATATACCTTCCTTTTATTCATTTCTTTTAATTTAATTTCTCTTAAATCTTTCAGTAATAGATACTTCATCATGATTGCTGATTGGATTTCCTACTTCCTTGAAACACTAAGAAGATACCGAATAACATGTATAGGAGAGACCTCATGAAATTCTGCAAACAGAAATTAAATTTAAATGAGAAAAAATAAGTTGTTAACCATTTAAATTCTAAGCTGACTGCTAGTTGCTACTACTTGTGGCTATGTAACTAAATAGTAAGATTTACAATATATAACCTGAGTTTTAACATATAAAAATGGAACCTCTGTTGGAAATGCAATATGTGTGCCATACTTGTAATAGAGACCATAAAGAGGTATAAACAGAAGGCATTTTTGTAGTTTCTTGAAATCCTCCTCAATGAATGATTCATTGATGCTACCTCTTTTTTGACAAGAGATCATTAAAGGAAATATGGAGCCTGAGTTAGTTTTGTTTCCTCAGGACTGACTTTCTAGTTGCACTCTAAGACACTATACCTCCAGAATGACAATGTATCTTGATAGAATTAATTAATATCCCCCATCATCCAGGAAATAGGAATAAGAAACATGCGAACAGTGAAGTCAAATACTTTCTTATGTGGAGGTCTGCCCTTGGCAACAGATGGCCAGAGAATAGGTAGCCTTAAATTAGAGACACAGATTGAAGGGAAACACAATGAATCTAAGCACAAAAGATGGTAACTGAGCCCAGTAGAATGAAAAAAGGCTTAAAAGCAAATGAACTGAAGTCAGGGAGAAACAAAAGTATGGATAAACTAGGGTTGCGTGGAGGAATATATTGCATAACTTCAGGTGGGAGTCATACAAAAAAAGAAAAATCAAGGGTGTGGAAAAAGAGGCCAAAAAAAAAAAAAAAAAAACTAAAACAACTTTATTAGAATTTGCATCCAGCACAGCAGGATACTGAGAAACATACTACAAAACACCAAGTACATCCAGAAAGATGCTCTCAAAATAGAAGAGACAGAGCAGAGCCCTGGGGTTATAGCTAGCTCAGTAGTCAAAAGTGAGGAGTGGAGTAAGAGGCAAATCCAGACTTGTGTATAGGCCTTTTCCAGAACGACATTTTATAGGTATGGTGTCAGGGGTGGGAAGGGACTGGTTGATAGGAAAGGGGATGGGGTAAAGGGTGGCACAAAAAGCAAGGAAGTCCCAAATAGCACCAGGTGTCAGAAATGGAGTAGAAGAGGTGGGAGAAGAGGACCCAGGCAAGCTCTAAAGATTATGTTCTTCCCGTTTTTATTTCCCTAGACATGAATGACAGCTCCAGTACCAAATTCACCTTAGTGTCACAGAGAAGCTTATCACAAGAAGATCACTCGTTAATCAAGAAAACATGAATAAAACATTAATTAACCATGAGGAGAGAAACTAATGGAATTCATAATGCCAAGGTGGCTTTATTGAAATCCTTAATTTGCAAAGTTCCAAAAAGAGAGTTACATTAATGTATGCAGCATCATAGGGCACTCTATGGATACGAATTGAGCTACCCTTTCGCTTGTATTTTTTACTTCCCTGTGACTTTAAAGTTATGAGAAAAAAGTAATGCAATGCTACCTTTGGGCATTTGTAGTAGGAAGCTAAGTAAATGTGAGTGGGAGTTAACCATGTAGCAATCAAGGATGTGGTTCAAAATATAGAGGTGGAATAAATTGAAGAGCCAAGTAGCTCTACAAATCTGTGGTTCTGTTGACCACATTAGAGTAACATTTTACATAAACAGTGCACTTTTAATCTTTTGAAGTACTTCCACATATTTTCCATATTCCACTTTATATCCTTACAACAGTCCTGGAGTAAGTTGGGTAGGTATAATTATATCTATTTTGTTAGCTTGAGAAATAGACTCACAGAGGATATGTGACTTGTCTAAGTGACAGAATAATGGCATACTAGTGCCTGGAGTCCCAGGCTGGGTCCCCTAGACCAGTGCTTCTAGAACATTAATACAAATAACTTGGAATCTTGTTGAACTGTATGTAGATTCTGATGTAGGTCTAGGGAGGGTTCTGAGACTCTGCCTGGCTAGTAAGCTCCCAGGAAATACCAATCAATGTTGCTGGTTTATAGCTCCAAACCAGACTACATCTAATTCAATAATCTCATAATTCAATGTCTATACATGTTTTTATACATGGATTCAAGAGCCTTAGCCCCTGGGATTCAGTAGGTCAGGATCTAAGACAGGGTCTTGACATCTTTTTTTTAATTTCTAGAAGAGATTTGATTCATAAGCAGGGCTGAGAACTTTTGCATATTAAGAAGTCACAGCAATGTACATTTTAAAAAATTTAAAGTGAAAGTCTTTTTTGTTGAGATTATACTGACTCTAGTTTCATCCTAACTCACAACAAGGAAACCGTTTATAGAATATTGCAATTGACTTCTTTCAGATTTCTGTCCCTCATCTTTTGATCTTAAGACGTTTATTTCTCTAGTTCCTCAAGTACAAAATATCATAGCACTCCATATTGTCATAGGATGTCAGTTTCACCCATTTTGTTTAAAATAACATCACTTACAAATTTCAATCCCTCTTTTCTTTGATCTTGCAAGATGTCTGTGCTTCTCAGAGAATTTATTCTCAGGTGTAGTTTTCATTAAAAGACACATTTTAGAGGTCTATACAGAGATAAGGAGGAAGTGTTCAAGATATAAAAATCATTTCAAGCATTAGATTTTAGAAGGGGAAAAATAACCTAACATCTAAATGACAGTTAAAGAGATGGCAACATTATGCCACAGTTAAGCTTCCCAGTGAGCACATGACAAAGGTAGAGATAACAACAAGCACTGATAGAAGGTGTTAGGGATGATGTGCCATGCTGATCTTGCAGTGGTCTTTGGGAGTTATCTACCAGATTTTCCACTCCCTGATCTGAAGGACAGGTTAAGAGCAATCTAAGAATGCCCACAGCTTTCTTTTCTTTTAAAGAATGACCTTGACTTTCAAATTGTTAAACTAGATGTCATTTCATCTCAACGGTAACTCATGTTTACTCCTCTGATACAAGCAAACAGAGGTGGTGGCCAGAATTCTAAAAGAACAATCCAGGAGTTGTGAGTTCTTCTCTCCCTAATAGCCTCCTTACCCTCCAATCTCAATTTCTTCAGGTTATTGCATTTAGTCCTAATGGGGTAATATCCCCAGAGCAGAGATGCTTTCTCAGTTTCCAATGTTCTTAATGTCACAGTAATTTTTTCACAGCACGCTTTGGACAAAAAGAAATACCTAACCATTCTGTTTATTAAGTAGTTAAGTCCAAACAACTTATAAGTACTTATGTTCTCACAATTCAGTGCCTCTTGAGCACAGCACAATTTCTTGGACCTTGGAATCAGATGGGACATTGCTACTTTCATTTACTGTTCCTAAATGGTTTTCACTGGTCCCTGCTTTTTATTATAGAAAACCCAGCTTTATAAAGATATGATGTGATCAAATGGAACATAGACATCTAACATTGAAACTGTTAGAAGTTCAGGTAGTGGCCAGAAGATGTTACTGTATTTCCCTTGGTAATTTAAAATATTTAATGTTGTCCCTACAGTGCCCCAGCACCAACTGGGAACTTTTGCTCTAGCACTTAAATTAGAAGCCCAAAATCCAGACTTTTGGTCCTGACTGCTGAACCTTCTAGCTATGTCTTATGGGGGAAGTCTATTACTCTGAGCTTCAATTTCCTCATTTTAAAAAAAGACATGATAACTTTCAGCTAAGAGGGAACACACTACTTCGTAAGTAGAAAATATTATACTAATGAAAGATGTAGAATGGCCTCTTAAAAGTGAGTTGTTCTAATATATTGAATTTCAAACTTTCATCTTTTGAATATAGAATCCCTTGTTCAAGTAAAACATCAGTAAGAGGCAAAACACATACATGTGAGATTAAACACAGAGATATTCCAGCTGAAAAAGGCAGGAAGGTCATTTTCCTCAGACCCGTTTCTCATCCTCTTCATGCTCTGCTCTGTTTTCCAAGGGGAATGGACTCCCTCTGTGTTTCCCAGGATGCCTTGCAAATTGGCTTCCCAGGGGCTCATCTTGCAGGTTATTATGGAGAGAATTCGGGGCTCCCCCCCCAACTCTGCCTCCTAGATGCATCTTCAGTAGTTTTGTTTTTAGTCTTCCATGAAAGGACGCTTCCTTGCAAGGTTCCCATTTCCTCAGTTTCTTGTCTCTTTTTCCCTCTAGCCCTATGGGTAATGGTGATTTCCTGTAGTTGCTTATCTTGGAGTTGCCTCAACTTTCCCAGGTTGGTCCTTCAAGCCCATCTAACCTGTAGCTAATTTTCTATATTAAATTTCCTACTGTTGGTTTTATTTTTGTGACTGGATCCTGACTAATACTAAGGTGCGAATGGACTGCAGCCCTGCCTCTAGGCCCCAGGTTTCCTGACACAGGCTTCCTTAGGCACATCTGAGAAACCACAGGCTTATCCCTCATACTATCATTAAACAGCTGTATAATCTTGGGTAAGTCACAGAATATCTCTGAGCCCCACTTTCCTCACTCCATAAGAGTCAGACTCATCTTTTCCTTTCATTATAAATGAAAGACAATTGGGGCAACTTAAAGTGTTACACTGACCTTTTATTCATATTTATATCCCAAATCTCTGTATATTTGGATGAAGTAGATAATAGATACAGATATAGGTATAAATATATAGATATAGACATACAGTATTGGTTTCCCAAGGATGCAAAATATGTACCTCCCTCCCCTATGACTTAGGCCTAGCTCTGAAGAAATCCTAAACTGTTCTTTTAAATAGTTAGTAAAATTAAAGGAAGGTTAATGGATTTATATCAGTTGTAGTAAAGTTATAAAAGATCTCGGTTCTAGCTACTGATTCATGTTTTTTTAATTCATATCTTGATGTTTATGCTTCACAACCCACACTGGTATTGTACTCATTCCTTCTTCTATTGTGGTTTCAGCACTTCCAGAGTGGTTTTAGGCAGCTCTAATCCAAATTTTAGGTTCATGTACTCAGAGATAATTACCTTCGGTTGCAAGGAGGATGCATACATACCATAGAAAATGGAATTAGACAATTATGGTTTGAGAATTGCTACTCCAAATAGAAAAGTTGAAATGCATATGTTTGTAAATAAGTATGGCCTAGTTGTGTGTATTTTAAGTTTTGTTTTTTCTCAATAAAAAAATCTGGGTTTCACTTTCTGAGTTGCTGTAAAATCAACTGTGTCTGGTAGAAAGAAGACGTTTGGGTCAATGCCACTACCATACGTAGTCCGACCCATAGCTGAGAGTATTAATTAAACAGATCATCACAATAGTTAATACATTGTATTATGATTTCCTCTTTACTTATCAGCCTGACCCATCAACTATTATAAACTTGAAGGGAAATAGGATTGAATCTTTTTCATCATGCATTCCCAGTTGTAGCACAGTGCCTGACACACAGGAGATTTTCAAAACTTATGAGATATAAATTAATAAATAAATGCCAGACTGGATTCAGGCCAGCTGATGTCCTCAGTACTGTCCAACAACGGTGCCCTCTCAGCACTTCCATTGCTTAAAATAAAGAGTTTAAGGATCCTTTACAGCCAGCTATGTTTACACTGGATGGAAGCAAAAGTCTCAAGCCATGAGACAGAAACCAATGTGGTATCTGACAACACCTTCAAGTCAAACTTTAATTTTGGTCAGTCACCATGCCAAAGAAAACGTTTAGTAATGTAAATTAAAGTAAAACATGGCAGATAAAGACAATACAAAAATTGGACTAAAGTCAAGGGAGGCAGTGAAAGACTTATGGCTGGCATCAGGTCAGGGGAACTTTTTAGCATGCTGCCTTTCCTTGCTACACCTGCTTATTTTGCTTAATGGTTAAGCCAGAACTGAATGGATGCGGAAAATGAGCAGCTAACTAATATTAGAAAATGTCGCCCTTCCATATTCTCCTTATTTTCCTAAAACACTGTAAGCCACAGTCCACAGTTCCATTCCATGACGATTCTTATTCCTGTATCAAATTGGGACAGCCCCCTCTTTCCAATTCTACAATATCATGCCTGACTCTGGTTTTTCCTGTTCTAGCACTTCACATTCCTACTGCCCAAATCTTCATGAATCAAAATTGGTCTCCTCTTGTTATCTATTCAAACTATTTTTTTTTTTTTGCGTAATGTGTACAGCACTTAGTGAAAAGCTTGATGAACCTGGAATATAGAGGAAAAGAAAAACAACAATCGATTCCTTCTTTTGAATGTAGTTATTATCTAGCTTGGCGTTCAGTGCACAGATACATGAATGTTTTCTAGGTCTCCATCTCCCAACACTATAATAACAGTAGACAGTAGGCCTTTCCAGCTCTATCATTCTTTGACTAAAAGGCTTAGAAAGTAAGAAATCGACAAGTCCAAATTGATACAGTATTGGCAAATTGATAAAGTATAAATGGAGAGTTTCTAAATGACACAAAGTTGAGTAAGAGTCATAGCTAAGTGGGTTAGATAAAAATGGACTCCTAAGAAGAGGGTACATTGTGAATGATGTGGATAAATAAGAGTGAGGAATGGGAAATCCTCAGGAAGTCTTTCCTCCCACACTCCCACCATTCAGCTTTATCAAATCCTTAATATTATCCCATACTTTTCCCAAATACTTTATTTTTAAGAAATAATGGATTACAGAAACAATGCTGGTTCCTATGAGTTTGACCCTATTTTTGTTCCTTTTTCCCACAGATAATTTTTCTCATAATTGAGTGTTAATCATTCCCATGTATTTCTTCATTTTCTTGCTGTAAGTGGAAAACTTGCTATATGTTACTAGTTTATGTAACCAAAAATATAACTATAGTCTTTATTCATGTTTTAAGTTATATGTAAATGTCATGATAATATAGATAATATATATTTCTTCAACTTGCTTTTTATGTGCACTATGTTTTAAAAATTTATCTATGTTGATAGATATGTATTTATTGTATTTCTTTTAACTACTGTAGACTATTCCACAGTATGACTATACTTCAATTGACTTACCAATTCTTCTGTGAGTGAACATTTAGATTGATTCCAGTTGTTTACCACTACAAGCATCATTGCAAGAAATGTTGATATACAGCTCTCCTTTAACACATGTGCAAGAGTTTCTCAAAGCATATGCTTAGAACTGAAATTTGTGGGTCTTGAAGGATACGCACATATTCAACATTACTATACATTGTCAAAATTTCTCCAATTGGTTTCTTACCAATTTCTACTTCCATTAAGTAACATATGAAGGTCCTCACTTCTCCATATCCTAGTAACATTTGATAATATAAATATTTTCAATTCTTGACAATCTAATGTTTGTAGAATGATATTCTCTCCTTTGTTTTTATTTATACTCCCTGATTATTTCTGAAATAGCACAACTTTTCTTAAGTTTATTGGCTGCTCATCTCCCATAAATTGCTTATTATATCCTTTACATATTTTTTCAATTATTTCATTTATTATTTTATGTTTGTTTATAGGCATTTTTTATAGATTCTAAGTAATATCTTGTGTGCTATATGTATTTCAAATAATTGTTTATCTTTTAACTTTATTAGGTCTATGGTTGTTTAGAATTTTTTTACTTTGATATGGTCAAATTTGCCAATATTTTACTTTACAGTTTGGGAGTTTTGTGTCTTCTCTATGAGACCCTCCTCTATATTTGCTTCTAAAAAGCATCTGTATCTTTCTTTATGTAGTGTAACATAGGAATCTAATTTCATTTTTTTGTACATAAACAACTGGTTGTTACAGAACTATTTATTGACATTGCTTTATAATTCTGTTTCTAATCTATTCTTAAAAGTAGTCTCTCCAGACAATTGCAACACATTGTAAAGGAACTATTCTGTTTTAAGCCATTTTTTTGGACAAAAATAGCTAGAGAAAATTCAATGTGTAAGGTGTGCATGTATGCATTCCAGAGGCAACGAACTCCTGGAAATTTTGCTTTTAAAATAAATAAAAGAATATTAAAGATACTGGGGCCCCTTTCATGTTACTAGGCTACAGAGTTTATCCCCAGTCACATCCTGAAACCTAGGACCACTCTGGCATAGCCAGAGCCTTTAATTCCTGCCATGCATTGACATCGGGCTCATAGTGAGCCTCTGAAATGTGTCTTTATTACCCCATCTTCAGACTGAACCTGTCTCTGGCCTACAATCCAGGAGCCCCTAACAGTCTCCACATCAGCACTTCTCTGGGAGGAAATTAAAGAGGGACATTTTGAAGTTGTTTGCAGCACACCTCCACCTTCAGGGTATCAAGGTCCACTCTCACCCCATTGCCCTGAGGATGACAAGACCACTATAGGGTTTCACTGAGGGAAGGTGACCATGTACTGAATGGACTGTTTGTTTTTTTCTGGGAGACACTGGATCATCTATCAGGGAGAGAGAAATCATCCAGCACAAACTAATCACCAATCTGGCTCCAGTAAGCATCTCTGAGGGAGCCAGTGGACTCAGGTACAGATGGGCAATACTGGGAATTATCTCAGTAATAGAGTGGCTGTTAATATAATCAGAGGCAACCTGCAAAATTCCTGCTTAAAAAAAATTCTGAGCCCAGGTAGTAAGAGCACACATATGAAAGCAGTAATTCCTGGGTTTTTTCACTTTAACACTCCTATAATTTAAAAAGAATTTAATGGATTTTTATTTTCAAGACCTAGGAAAACAAAAGTCCTCTTCAGCTGAGAGCGAATGCTTCTAGTGTTTGCCTGAAGCCATTCTTTTTATTGGAGGAGTTACAGCCCCTTGAGAAGAAGGGATTTATAATGGAAAAAATGAGACAGCATCAACTATAACAGAGCTCAGAAAATAAATAATAGAAACCTTATTAATGCCTGACATTTTATATTTTAAAAGAAAACTCCTGCCTTTTATGTCAAAGAAGACAGTTGCTTAGGAAGTAGATAAAGTCCAGTCTGACCTGCCCACAATGGTTCATTCCCTTTTGAATATTACTCAGACAAAAGACCAAGCTTATTATGAGAAAGACAAGCATATATTTAACACAGTTCCTTTACTTAACTTTACCTTTATTATTCTTCAGGGAAAATGTTCTCTTGGTGTATGTTAGATTTCCCTTACTTTCAATTCCCCATACAAATGCAACAGAAACCTTCTCAGCAAAGCCACCAGTGAGCCTAGGACCATGCTTTTTCTGCTAAACCCCAATAGTGTAAAGAAGAAACAGTACAGTTTCCAGGGCCCAAATCTTTTACAGTAAATAGAGGTTTTGCATACGGGATTCCTCCATGAGGCATTGTGTGATTTCTTGCAGCAACAGTACAACAGTACTTTTAAACACAGGAAATGGAAATACTCAATTATTATCCTCATGAAGCTGGGTCCCAAGGCCACAGCAGTACATGTGACATGGTCCCTGTCCTCAAGGAGGCTTAACTCTTCACAGGTATTGTGTCCTTTGATCTGCACATCAATCCCAGTGAGGTAGGGACTAATATGATCACTATGTTGTAAGATGTGGTACCAGGCTGCAAGGGATGAATGAGCCTCCCAGAGTCACTGGGCAAGAATAGCAACAAGGTCATGCTGCACCCCTGGCTGGGCTTACAGCATGCAAGAGTTTTACACACTGTGTCCGGGTCCACAGAATGGAATGTTTACTGATGAAAACAGACCTTTGTCATTTTTAATTTAAATGTGATAATACCAACTGTATCCTCTCTAAAAGAATTGTCATAGGACATGTTTATTAAGTAGTATCCAAGACAAGCTGACATTATACTATTTTTACTCAAGTGAATTCACATTAATGATAAGATGGTAGCAAGCTGCGTATTGATCTTATGGTGGTGGCAACTGTCCAGTCACTCACAAAGTGATTTCCTATTATCTCTTGCTCTCTCTCCTTTATAATCTAGGTGTTTCTCTACCTTAACATAAGCTTTTTGCACAAGCTTAACTTGGTAGTTTTTTTAAAGTAGATGGTGGTCTAGCATCACGTTCTAAATCCTAGTGTTGCTGTGTTTATAAATTGTTTTAGGACATATGTCACATTCTAATTGTTTTAGGACATATGTCACCTTTTTATATTTTCTTATTCTTGTATCAGATTTTAGGCTCTCGGAAGGTGAGCACAAGGGTATAATCATTGCCAAACCTTGGAAACTTGCTGGGTATCAGGCAAGGTTCCCAATCAAAAATTTTAAACGTAATTGATTAGAAAATTCTCTTTGTAATGAGAATACTTAGCAGTCTTGAAATTGTTGCACAAGCACTTCAATAATATTTGCATTATTATGACTAAGTATATGGATAAGACATGTCTTATCTTTCTTCTCTCTCCATTCCTATTTCTTGCCTTAGTGGTAACTGATATTACAAGTTAGCATAGACCTTTCAGCCCTTTATCTGTGTATTCACCTTGGCATATGTATTATCATATATATCAATAAAAACAGTAAATAGGCCAGGTGCAGTGGCACATGTCTATAATCCCAGCACTTTGGGAGGCCAAAGCAGGAGGATTGCTTGAGGCCAGAAGTTTGAGACCAGATTAGGCAACACAGTGACACCCCATCTCTACAAAAAAAAAAAAAATTAACCATATATGGTAGCATGTGCCTGTGGTCCTAGCCATTTGAGAGACTGAGTCAGGAGGATTACTTGAGCCTGGGAGTTTGAAGTTGCAGTGAACTGTAATTGTGCCACTGTACTCCAGCCTGGGTGACAGAGCAAAACTCTGTCTCTAATAATAATAATAACAATAAACAATATTAAATAATCACTATGTGCTCACACTGTGCTAAGTACTTTACATATTTTAAATTATAATTTGCTTAATAACTCTATGAGGTACAAACTGTTAATACTCTCACTTTACAAATAAGTAAATTGATGTGCTGAAAAGTTAATTGACTTGCCCAAGGATCCTTAAGTAGTAAATGAAGGGAACAGAATTCAAGCATAATTTGATGCTGAGCCCAAGTTCTTAATCACAAACAGACTATTATTTTTTTAACTGTGACAATCTCCTATATGTAGGATAAAAACTATAATGGAATAGACTTTTAAAAATCTTTTCATAAGAAAAATTTTAAACATATAATAATAGAGAAAATAGTAAAATGAACCCTTATGTATTCATTGCCCAACTTCAACAATTATCAAATTATAACCAACCATGCTGTAGCAAAATCCAGCCTCACTCTCCCAATTCTGGATTATTTTGAAGGAAATTTCTTAGACATCATATTACTCCATTTGTCTTAGTCCATTTTCTGTTATTATAATAGAATACCTGAGATTGGATAATTTATAAGGAACAGAAAATTATTTATCATAGTTCTGGAGGCTGGGAAGTCCAAGAGCACGGCACTGGCATCCCTGAGGGGCTCCTTTCTGCATCATAACATAGCAGAGGGCATCACGTGGCAAGAGGGCAAGAGCATGCATGTTAGCTCAGGTCTCTCTCCCTCTTCTAATAAAGCCACTAGTCCCATCATAGGGGCCCTACGCTAATAACCTTATCTATCCTAATTATCTCCCAAAGGCCCCACCTCCAATTAACATACAAAATTCAGTGATTAAGTTTTCTACTCATGAAATTTGGGGGACACATTCAAACCATAGCACCATACAGGTATCATTCAGTATGTATCTCTAAAATACAAGATTATTAAAAAAAAAACCATGATGATGTTATCTAACTTTAAAAAAATAACAATAATTCCTTCATATTGGTATGTACCTAATAGGTATTCAAATTTCTCTGATTTCTTCATAACTTTTTCTTTTTGCAGATTGTTTAAATCTGCCTCTCAATAAGGTACATGTAGTTTAACAGGTGGATATGTCTCTTAAATTGTTTTGTTATAGAAATTTCTCCTTCCTCTTGCTTTCTGTTTTCTCTTCAATGAATTTGTTGAAGAAACCAGATTCTTCTTCCTATAGTATCTTCAATGGGGATTTTGATGATTGCATTCCTGTCATGCTGTTTGATATTCTTCTCTGTAAATTAGTAGTTAGGTCTAAAGTTTGGCTACATTTAGGTTTGATTTTTTTGTCAAGAAGATTTCACAGGAGTTGTGGATTTCTACCAGGAGACACATAATTTCTGATTGCCACACTTTGTTGTAATGTTAGCAGCTATTTTAACAGCTATTTTACAAACTGTGATATTTTAATTCTATAATCCTTTCTTCATTTATTGCTTAAAAGTATTGTGGTGAGAATCTTTTCTCAATAACTAGTCTTTTACCTTGTGGCAACTTATATAGTGAAAGCAGTATAAATGTTCAATTCTTTTATTTTATTTACTAGTTTTCTAGTTAATGAATTGGTTTCCTGATATGACATTAAGTTGAGGGTTGAGTATCTTTTGGTATTGCTATGAGATTATAGTTTTCAGCAGATTTGATTGCAATCATTATTTGTATTCATGTAAAACTTTCCAACTTTAACCAGGTGTACCTTCTCAAATTGTCTCTTTTTAAAGGGAGCTCAGTTGTCTTTGATAATTTTCATGTTGCTTAATGTGACAAGATGCTGTAGGCTCATCTTATTCATTTCCTGGTGTTAATCATTTCTTCAAAGAATTGTGATTTATTTTGGTAGGAAATGTTATGTTATTTAGAGACTAGAATATGTATGCTAGTGTGTTTATTACTGCTGGGTTGGTCATTCTTTCTAGACCTTTTTAGTAGACAGAGATAGATTTTATATTTGTTTTGCAGCTTAGATATAGTACAAGTTTATAATGATGCTTCCAATTCAAATGCAAGATAATAGGTTTTTACTTAATATTTTTGATATTATATCTTTATTCCATGGGAGAAACTCTAGATTCCATAAACAGCAACAAATAACTCCTTTGTTTTATTATATTATATATACAACAATCTTAGAAAAATAATGTGGTAGATTGATGTCATTAGTTGCCCCAGTTTTTCACCAATTCCAAAACTCACACACTTCACTGTGTAAACTTGTATTGTTCTTTTCATTCTTATTCTGGGTCAACCAAATGACTTGCAGTGGCCAACAGGATTTCAGCAACCATGAAACAAGAAGAGGCTAAGAAAAAAATAATTGCGTGTTTCTGTTTACTCTCTTGTCCTTCTGTGATTGCCACAAGAACATGCCTGGGATAGCTCATTGGATCAACTGGAACCAGAAGACATTAAACACATAAAAATAGAGCCAGATTGGCCCTGTCGTATCTCTTAGCCAAGTCATTCTAGATTTACTTATACCCAGTTAACTCCTGGATTGATCCAACTGAGGTAAACAGAGCCATCCAGCCAACCTAAAACTGACTACTTATTCATCAGTAAGGCCAGAACATATTAGCTGCACTCTGCAGCCTTGTATGCTAAATAAATATTTATCATTGATAGTGATGCCAGCAAGATGGCAGAACAGGAGGTCTCTGGCTCTAATATTCCTCACAAAAATACTGACAACCATACACAGACAAAAATACCTTTGTGAAATTCTCAGAACATGAGGATGAAGCTGAAGCACTCCCTTAGGGCTTAAAAACCAAGAAAAGTCATATTAGAAGAGTAAGAAGCATAGTTTTACTTTAACCATATCAGGCCTCCCCAGGCTGCATAGCACCACAGTAAGAAGGATATCCTGGACTTACAGTTTCTTCTGTAGGGAAAAAAGATCCAGCTTTCTCAGAACTCCAGGGTGCTTCTCAGGAGGCCCATTTCTATTTTGTTTAACAAAAAACACCAGTGGAATTGGCAGAGCTAGATCACTTGGAGTCAGCTAGAAACAAAGAAGGGGGTCAGGACTCAAAGCAACCAGGATGTGAATCTTGGTGGTGGCACCACATCTCTGCCAGTGGCTTCAGCACATTACAGAGACAAGCTGAGGTTACACTCATAGGTGGAGCCAAGCTGGTGGTCCCATATGGCCAGGAAACACAGTAAGCTATTATTCCTGACTGAGGTCCCCAGCCAGTAGTCTAGTCCAGCTGTGGATCATAGTGAGCTACAAGAAAACACAGATAGAAAACTAAACAAAATTAGGAAAATAATACATGAACAAAATGTAAAGTTCAACAAACAAATACAAACCATAAGAAAAAATAGAAATCTTGGAGCTGAAGTATAAAATGACTGAATGGAAAAATTCAACAGAGAAGTTCAATAGCAGACTCTATCAAGTAGAAGTAGTAATCAGCCAGAAAGATAAGTTATTTGAAATTATCCTGCCAGAAGAACTAAAAGAAAAAAAGAATGAAAGATTATGAATAAAGACTACAAATGTATGGAACACCATCATGCAAAACAAACATATGCAAGTATCGAAGTCTAAGAAGGACAAGAGAGAAAGAGAAAGGGACATAAGTCTATTTAAAGAGATAATGGCTAAAAAATTCTAAAATTTTAGGAGAGAAATGGACATCCAGATTCATGAGGCCTAAAAGTTCTCAAAGAAGTTGAATCTAAAAATGTCCACACCAAGACATATTATAATTAATCTGTCAAAAGTCAATGACAAAGAAAGAATTTTGAAAGCAGAAAGAGAAAAGCAACTTGTCACATAAAAGGGAGCCTTCATAAGACTATCAGTAGATTTCCCATCAGAAACCTTGCAGGCCAAATGTATGATGATATATTCAAATATTGAAAGAAAACAACTTTCAATGAAGAATACTATGCCTAGCAAACCTATCCTTTAAAAAAGAAAAAGAGGTAAAGATTTTCCTAAACAAACAAAAGCTGAAGGAGTTTATTACTATCAGACCTGCCTTATAAGACATGCTGAAGGGAGTTCCTAAACTAGAAAAAACGTATGCTAATTAACAACATAATGTAAACATTAAAAACATATGAATGCATAAAACTCACTGGAAAGGTAAATATACAATCAAATTCAGAATTCCCCAATACTGTAATAGTGATGAATAAATTTCTTTCAACTCTAGTATGAATGTTAAAAGACAAACCTATTAAAAAACTATCAGTATAATTTGTTAATGAATATACAGTCTAAAGATTATGTATATTGTTATGTCCATAACTTGAAATGTGAGGGTAGGAAAAGTAAAAGTACAGAGTTTTTGTAAGTGAACAAAGTTAAGTTTCAACTAGTTTAAAAATAGATTGTCATAACTATAAGATGTTTTATGTAAGCCTAATGGTAACCACACACAAAAAATCTCATAATAGAACACAAGAGTAATGAAAGGATTCAAAGAATACCACCATAAAAACTCATGAAATTACAAAGGGAGGCATCAGGAGAGGAAGAAAGGAACAAAAACTACAAACAATCAGAAAACAATTAACAAAATGTCAACAGTAAGTCCTTACATATAAATAATTACTTTAAAAGCATATGGACTAAATTCTCTAATTAAAAGACATAGAGTGGCTAAATGGATACAAAACAAGATCCAACTGTATACTGGCTACAAGAGACTCATTTTAGCTTTAATGACACACACAGACTGAAAGTGAAAGGATGGGAAAGGATATTTTATGCAAATAGTAACCAAAAAAAGCAGAAGTGTCTATACTTACATCAAACAAAATAACTTTAAGTCAAAAACTCTACAAGAGACAAAAATGATCATTATAAAATGATAAATGGATCAATTCATTACGACAATAACAATTATAAATGTTCAAGCACCCAAGATTAAAGCACTGAATGTATAAAGCAAATATGAACAGAAGCAGAAAGAGAAATAAACATCAATACAATAATAGTATGGGACTTCACTACCCCACTACCCACAATGGATAGATCATCCAGACAGAAAATCAAGAAGGAAACAATGAGAGTTACTAGAGTAATACTATAGACTGAATGGACCTAACAGACATATGCATAACACTCCATCCAATGGCAACAGAAAACACATTCTTCTCAAGCATACACAGAATATTTTTAGGGTAGATGTTAGGCCACAAAATAAGTGTTAACAAATCCAAGAAGACTGAAATCATATTAAGTATCTTTTCTGAAAAAAATGGCATAAAACTAGAAATCAAAAAGAGGAGAAAATTAGAAAATTAACAAATACATAGAAACTAAACAATGCTGTCCTGAACAACCAATGAATCAAAGAAGAAATTAAAAGGGAAATTTAAAAATATCTTGAGACAAATGAAAATGGAAATACCAAACCAAAACTTATGGGATGTAGCAGAAAGCAGTTCTAAGAAGAAAGATTATAGCTATAAAAGCCTACTATTATATAAAAGTAGAATTTTGAATAAACAACATAAATTTACACCTCAAGAAACTAGTAAGAGAAGGAAAAATTAAGTTAGCAGAATAATAAAGGTTAGAGCAGAAATAAATGAAATCAAGACTAGAAAAACAATAAAAAAGATTAATGAAACTAAGAACTGGTTTTTTGAAAAGATAAACAAAATTGATAAAGCTGTAGCTAGACTTACCAAGCAAAACAGAAGGAGGATTAAAATAAAACTATAAATGAAAGAGGAGACATTATAATAGATATCACAGAAACACAAGGGATCAGAAGAGATTATTATGAACAATTATATACCAATTAATTGGATAATTTAGCAGAAATAAATTTCTAAAAATATATAACATACCAAATCATGAAGAAATATAAAATCTGAACAGTCCAATAATGAGTAAGGAGGTTGAATCAGTAATCAAAAACCTTCCCACAAAGAAAAACTCAGGATCAGATGGCTGCACTGATGAATCTACCAAACATTTAAAGAATTAACACCAATCATTCTCAAACTCTTCCAAAAAATCAAAGAGGAGGGAATACTTTCAAACTCATTTGACAAGGCCAGCATTATCCCCATATAAAGATGCTACAACAGAAGAAATTTACAGAACAATATTCCTAATGAACGTAAATAAAAAAATCCTCAACAGAATACTAGCAAACAGAATTCAAGAATGCATTAAAAGGACCACATACTGTGAACAAGGGATTTATCTTTGAGATGCAAAGATGGTTGAACATATACAAATCAATAAATGTGATAAACTACATTAACAGCATGAAAAATAAGTTATATGGTCATCTTAATATATGCAGAAATATCATTTGACAAAATTCAACATTTTTTGTAATAAAAACTCTCAACAAATTGGGCTTAGAAGAAACATACCTTGTGATAAAAGCCATATATGAGAAGCTCAGAACTAGCATCATATGCAATGGTGAAAAGCTGAAAGCATTTCCTTTAAGACCAGGAACAAAAAAAGGATGCTCACTCTCACCACTTCTATTCAACATAATATTGGAAGTCCTAGCCAGACCAACTAGGGAAGAAAAAGAAATTAAAGTCATCCAAATGAGAAAGAAAAGATAAAATTGTCTCTGTTTATAGATGACATGACCTTATATTAGAAAATCCTAAAGACTTCCCTTCCAAAATTTTTATAATAGAAATAATAGGTGAATTCAGTAAAGTTGTAATATATGAAATGAACAGACAAAATTTAGTAGCATTTCTATACACTAACAACAAACCACCACCTGACAAATCAAGATATCAAGAAAACACTCTTATTTACTGTAGCATCAAAAATAATAAAACACTTAGGAATAAATTTTGCCAAAGAGCTGAAAGATCTCTACACTGAAAACTGTGAAAAATTGATGAGAAGACGCAGATAAATGAAAAGATATTCAATGTTCATTGATTGGAAGAATTATAATTGTTAAATGCCCACACTGCCACCAAAAGCAATCCCTATCAAAATTCCAATGGGATTCTTAACAGAAACTTTAAAAATTCTAAAATTCATGTGAACACAAAAGATCCCAAATAGCCAAATCAATCTCGAGCAAAAAGAACAAAGCAAAATGTATCACACTTTCTGATTTCAAACTATATCACAAGTCTAGAGTAATTAAAAAAACAGATATATAGACCAATGGAACAGATAGAGAGGCCAGAAGTAAATATACACATATGCAGTGTATGCTTACATTACTAACTAACATTTGATAAGGGCACCAAAATACACAATGGGGAAAGGATAGACTCTTTAATAAATAGAGTTGAAAAAACTAGATACACACATGCAAAAGAATGAAATTGGACCCTTATCATACACCGCTCAAAAATATTAACTCAAAGTGAATTAAAGACCTACATGTAAAACCTGACATCACAAAATTCCTAAAAGAAAACATAGAGAAAAATCTCCCTGACATTGGTGTTTGCAATAATTTCTTGAAAATGACAACTAGAACACAGTCAACAAAAGCAAAAATAAACAAGTGGGACTATATCAAACTAAAAAGATACTACACAGCAAAGGAAACAACTAAATGAAAAGCAACTTACATAATGGGAGAAAATATTTGCAAACCATATATCTGCACCTACTTGAAACAGAGTAAGGTTCATTAATTTTATTATGCCTTCAAATGTAAAGGATTAATTTTCATTTAATTTCATTTCATGGAAATGTAAAATTTACATGTTTCCAAGGTAATCTGCAAAACATGATATATTCAGAGACACATAGCTTATATCCCTGTCCCTCCATACTATGTTGTCTCACTCCTGTAGATAACTATTACTCTAGGTTTGATTTATTCTGTAATTTTTTTTAAATAACAAATAAATGGATTCAGATATACATGTTACTCCCCCTTCTAATATAAAGTAACAGAATAGCAAGAAAGGCCTCATTGATATTGTTTTACGCTTTGTGTTCAAAGCAAGAATATTATTAACTAGCTATGCTCCTTGGCAATAATAGTAAAATCAAAAGGCACAACGTTTAGTGTCAATTATGAGCCAGACATCTTTAGAACAATACTTAAGAAAACTGATACTCAGAGAACTTAAGTAACATGTTCTAAATTACTCAGCTAACAAGTAACAAAATGGGTGTGCAGTAGATCTGTGCAGTCTCTCATATCCTAA
Organism: Lemur catta; assembly: GCF_020740605.2. Lineage (NCBI taxonomy): Eukaryota > Metazoa > Chordata > Mammalia > Primates > Lemuridae > Lemur > Lemur catta. The sequence continues at coordinate 28,468,752 of NC_059139.1, read as the reverse complement.
TGCTTTCTAAATTGTACTACACTGCCAGATAGTTGAAAGGGTTGGAGGAAAGGATATCAGATATTCTCTCTAACTTGAAAATCCTGTGATTCTATAACAGCCCATGTTTTAAATTCAAAAGAAAATGATAGATAAAATTGATTATGAAGATGATATCCAGTATCCACACATTAGATCATAGACAGTTTACAACTAGTAAATAAGCCTCACAAGCATCATATTGGTATTTTGTTTATATGACACTAAGCACAAGTGTTTTGGGAATGAAATATGAAGAGAAGAATTCTTTTGACTCAAATGACAGAAACTCAATTCAAAGTGAATTAAGCTAAATAAATAAATATTGGAAGGAAAGTATTTATAACTAAAAATTCCAGGACTAGTTATCTTCAGATGTTTTGGATTTGAGTTCCTAGTGGAATGCAGATACTCAAATGGTATTATCAGCAATTGTCCCTCTACCTATCATATATCTGCTTTTCTCTGGGTTGCAGGTAATTTTCAGGTAATTTTTCTCCTTGCAATAAATCACATCTTCCCACAGCTTAGCCAGTCTGATGGAAATAACTTTAAAAAAAACAAAAATCAGTGTTTCCAACACAAGTCCCAGAATTGAGTACCATTAGCCTGAATTGGACCTCACTATGGTCAGAGGAATGGAATGTTCTGAGGGGCAGACCTCAGTTGTAGCCATCCATGATTCCAAGTGGATAGAATAACCCCATCTATGTACCACATGGACTGAGAATAGAAGAAAGGTGACTCCTCAAATGAAAATCAGACAGTTGTTATCTTACGAATAGTGGCTAGATTCTGTACAGGGAAACACAACTGATGAACTTCACGGAGAAGGTAAAGGAGGAAAGAACTGGGCATGTTCAGGATTAGTGAGTAGGTACTGGGATGTGGAACATCCATTAATCTCCTTCGCTGTAATTATTTGATTTTTCCAAAAAGAAATTTGGATAAAAAAATAGATGAGAAACAGATGTTATTGTGAAGTCATGCTAGTTAAACCAATAATCACCTCATACTCCTGGCTCCCCTCTAAGGCACAGGGAGTACTCATTGAGCAACTGAATGGAAATATAAGAATTAATCTCAAGTCAGTGAAGAGGTAGAGCAGTTATTAATAGAAAGAAGCACTTTTCCCACTTTTGCTTAATTCCCAAGAGCATAGAGGTGATCCGTATTACCAGTGGGGAAGAAGGAAAGTGAGAACAATAATCTTTGGTTTTAAGAACTTACATTTTTCTTAAAGAAGTCTCTTTGTTTATCCCCCTTCCATATGTTTCTCTTAAAATTCCCTGACTTACAAATTGTTGGATGAGATGCTAATTAACGAACTTTGAGTTCTTTAGTGGAAAGTCTCTAAATATTAAGAACCAATGTTAAAAATATTAACACTTAGAAACGCAAAGCTATTTAGGTATTGTATATCACAAGAGAAGGAAAAAGAATGTTTTCAGTCACATTTAACAGATTAAACATTGATTTTTAAAAAATCAACAACCCCTTTGTGATCATCATTTTATCAAATTAAAATGCATACTACTTTACATATTCAGTATTGTATATGCTCTGAACATCAGAGCATAAATAATACATACATTATTGTGACTTCAGATATGTATATAGGCAGAAAAAGGTTTTCCCCCCAAATAGAAAAGTAACTAGGAAGGCATGTTTCAAAATCTTATATGAAACTACCTTATGCTTCTGCCAAGGATTCCAGTGGAAACTTAAGTTTCTGTTTTGTTTTTTTTTGTTTGTTTGTTTGTTTGTTTGTTTGCAGTCTATCTTAAAATAGGAGATAACTGAACAAACATCTTCTAAAATTTTCTTTTCTGTCAAACTTTTCATTAGTGGTCTTTGTGAATAATATACTCTGTAAAACTTTTGGAACATTCAGGTTTCATTCTATTCAAGCATAAAAATTAATTCTACCAAAGGGGTCTCAAATAAGCAATTTATTCACTGAAGTTGAAAATGGGACATTTAATACCATTGATTCACCTCTTGTAAACTTTCAGGGCCAAGATTAGCTCATGAACTCATTCTTCCCAACTTTTCTTACTGTTATAACTTTCTTATTCTTTACATATGCTTATATCATAGATTAATGGTAGAATCTGAACTCTGTTCCAAGTTAAAATTGGACTAATTATTTCCATATAGCTCCAATTCACAAGAGCTCCCAGTTCATAAGAGCTCCCACATGTATGTCCTACTTTGTCTTCCTCAATCTCACTTTCAGCTCCAGGAATGCCAAGGTGGCCAGCGTTTCACAGTCCATAGGTAAGTTGGGGTCACTACAGGAGGAACTGGCTTTTCAAAAGATGAAAAGCTACTCTTGTTTTGTACACCTCAAAATAATATTCTTTGGTAAGAGCCTGGAGAGATATTGCATGTGCATTTGAGTATTGTGTGTGTGTGTGTGTATATATATATATATATATGTATATATATATATATATTTACATATATATATATTATATTTACACACATATATATGAAGAATACATATCTATATGAGGAATGTGTTATATGAGGAATTGTTTTTCTTCCTGGAATTCACACCATTCACATAAGAATTTTAGAGGTAACATATTTATAATTCATCTGCTCCAAATGAGACCACTATAAGATTTTTCATAATGATAACATTAAAAATAGCTCAAAAAATGTCAAAATAATGGGCCTTTTCCTACTTTCATCCAGTCTGTTTCCCAAATGTTCAGTGAATAGCTGCTAAGTCAAAATGCAGGCTTTCCTCATTTCCCTCCAAACTTTTAGATTTACACCCATCACATTTTTGGTTTTCCATGGGTGATCATAATCTAGCCAACAGTTATTTTGCATCTTACTCAGTTGGACTTTTCTTAGTTTCTAAAGAAACCCAGGGCCAAATTCTACCGCAGATATGTTCTTTTCACACTGACGTCAAAAGAGTTCTGTGCAGGCAACCGAGGAAAGCACAGGGACAGGAGTGCTTTCATCTCTCTTCAGAGGATAATAGCTCCAGGCCTCTTGTTGTTTAGCTCCTCTCCTCTGAAATTCCTGGATTGTTTTCCACTCAAAAGCCAAGCTACTGCTCCTTTAGCTAATGTCAAATGTAGGGACACCATAGCTGCCAAAAAAAAAAAAAAAAACAAACAGACAAACAAAAAAAAAAAAAACCCTCAGATCATCACAAACTAGCAGACACAATTCTCAACAGTATCCATTAGCTTGCTGATTCACGTTACTTATTCCCAGTCTAAAATACAAAAAAGTTATGCAATGGAAAACCACAGCACATTTAACCGGAAGCTTTGAAATGTATACTAATGATAGCAAGATATGTAGTCAACAAAGAAAATATAAGTTTAGAGCTATAACAAGCTTGGAGAGTTGCTGGAACAACAGATCTTACTTTGATGCTCATAGCTATTTCAATCCGACAAGTAGCAGTTGAGGAGAGAAAGCTATCAGACAACTTACACTAACATTTCTTAGGAGAGTTTTGCTTTCTTTTGAGAATTTCTTTTCAATTTATTAAATTAGCTATCTCTTTAGTAGCAATGTATTTTATTTTATTTTTTTTAATTTTTTTTTTTTTTGAGACAGAGTCTCACTCTGTTGCCCGGGCTAGAGTGAGTGCCGTGGCGTCAGCCTAGCTCACAGCAACCTCAAACTCCTGGGCTTAAGTGATCCTACTGCCTCAGCCTCCCGAGTAGCTGGGACTACAGGCATGTGCCACCATGCCCGGCTAATTTTTTCTATATATATTTTTAGTTGTCCAATAATTTATTTCTATTTTTAGTAGAGACAGGGTCTCGCTCAGGCTGGCCTCGAACTCCTGACCTCGAGCGATCCACCCGCCTCAGCCTCCCAGAGTGCTAGGATTACAGGCGTGAGCCACCGCGCCCAGCCAGCAATGTATTTTAGAATGTAAGAACTTACCACAGTGACAGGTAATCTACTGGGAATTAAAACAAAAGGCAAATTTAGCTGTCATCTACATGAATTTAAATCCTTTGATTGTTAACTTAATCCCCAAAGAAGAAGCATTAACTATCACCAAATTTCACTAGGATAATAATTAGACTATTTTGAGTTATATTTCCTCCTATCTTGACAATTTAATTGACATGTTAGAAGTATACTTTGCCATATAAAAATCATAATATGCTCTAAAAATGTTAAATAAATTCTACATAAAAAATCACAACAGTATATATCTATTAACAAAGTAAAAGGGAATAAAAACTAGATAAAATTATTTTAAGGAACCCAGATATAATTATGATGCTATAATTTCTGTTAAGAAATATGTTTATTCCAAACCCTTAACCCAGTCATCTACACCTCATGTAGGCCATGTATCATGGCCATCCACACAACAACTTTCTTTGGAATTAAACTTTGGAATACTTGTTTACACAAGAAAACTCATCTCAGATGTAGCATCTGTTTCTCACTAAGGCTTAGCTTTCACCTAATTCTCCAAATGGGTTGACTGAGGTTCAAGAATGTGAGGTGACTTGCTTAAGAGCATACAGTGAATACAGAGCAAGCAGCAGCTCTCCCTCCAGTTGTAGACAGGTATCTTGATAAAACTCTACTGATGCTCTTCTCAGGCCTATTATGCACACTTACAACCCCTTGAGAGCCATAGTTTATTGAGTCAATCACCTAGTATCTTAATATTGTTAAGTGTAGCAGAAGGAAGGGAAAAATGCCATATCATTTGAATATGTTCACAAGGTCTTCTTTATTAAATGATATGTCTCAACTCCAGAAGCAGCCTAACCTAAAATATTTGATTATTAGATCCACAGATAATATCAATATTACATACTTTGTATAATACAGCAAGAATGTAGTAAATGGAAAAAATATATGTGGAGTATATTCAATGGTAAAAAAAAAAGGAGCAAAAAAACTTTATATAGCCTTATTTATTTCATATGAAATATATTATACTATCTTCATATACTATGAAAGACTATAAGTATTAATTCTTGCTTGAATAATTTATTGTTTTTAGTAAATAAAATATGTTGTTCATTGCAAAGAACCTTAAATAATACTTAAGTTCACAATAAATCCAAATAATTATATTTCAAGGAAATTAATACTTCCATAATACAAAGTATAAATCTACATATACTCTGCTGAAATAAAATGAATACTCTTACAATTTACCACTATGTGAACTTATATGGTTTCTATCAGTAAGCATATATATTTCTATATATTTCCATACTTGTTCATTTTCATTATGACTTGATTATTAAATCAATTGTATGTAGTATACACAATTGCTTCAGTCCTTTTCTGATGTACAGTGACTAGAATTACTGTCTTTTATTTCAGCATTTTCCAGAGGGTAATATCTTTTGTGTCCATTATAAGAATTGCTTCAAATCAAACGACAGATCTACAGGTTATTCTCAGATTTATGTTATTTTCTTACAAAGCCAAAGTTCTAGGTTTAGATGTTTTTACATGCCTGTAATTATCTATAATTGACTTGGTGATTTCTATAATGTTCTCTGCTATTCTAACAGATATCACATAATTTCCTCAGACACTCCCACCAAAGAGTTGCTTAAATTACCTTCTATTTAATTTTAAATAAAAAATAAGTGGGTTATGTGAGATTTTAACATAGGGAAACATAACAGAGGTTGAAGAATGTACAGAAACCCTCTGTACTATATTTGCTAATTTTAGATAAATATAAAATTTTTCTAAAATAACAACTTTAACAAAAAGTATAATCTATGTCATTTTTAGGAGGAATAAAGTGATGGTTAAAGCTAAAATAAATAATAAGGTCTGAAAGTAAAAGAAGATAAGGAATCCTTTGGAGTAACTCTAAGCGTTTCTTTCAAACTTTATTAACCCTTAAATATTTCTCTTCCTTTCTTAAAGTTCTCTGCAATGATAATTTATTAAAACAGTCAAAACATTAGTGATACCAAAACCACCAAATCTTTCTATAACACTGGCTTGTAACAAATGTTCTTCAATCACTTTACAGTAAAGAACACGTTATACCAACATCTTTGTGGTCAATCATTCAGAAAACATGTACTGGGCACTTGCTGCATCCCATGTATTATACTGAGCACTGGGGATGCAAAGTTGTAACACTGTTTGGAGAGCTAACTGCAGGTGAAGAGATGCAGACAACACATAATGAAGAACTCTATTCCAGTGATGCTGTGCTCCAGATGGGTATTCAGGAAGGCTCCATAAAATAGGTTATCTTTTAACCTAATGATCACAAATCTTATATTTGATACATTTGTGTAGTTTATAAAATGGTCTCGTATAGTTTTTCTCATCCAAGCTTCATCACAGGCTTGTACAGCTAGATGAGAGGCAGCTTTTTCATTCCCATGTTACTGATGAAAGAGCTACACCCAATTACACCTGTGGCCAAGAGAGTTTAATTCATGTGCTCTGAAGTCCTGCTTTTATCTTCTTTCTACTACTTTGTAACTTCCTAGGTGGGAGTCTTGTCAGATTTATTCTGTAAATATTCCATACTTTTGTGATATGAAAGTGAATGCCCAATGTATTCATTTTTCTTTGGCCTTTATTCTGTTCCCACTTATTTCTAAACACAAGATAAATGTTTAATATTAGTAATTCCTAGAGTCCTATAAGTAAATCACACACATTTTGGAGGTTAATTTAATTTTCAAGCCATTCATCACTATTTAATGTACTGAAGAAACTTGGTCATGAAATACAGTCTGTGTTATAGTGTTTCACACAACATATTGGTTGGCCTTTCTTGTATGCCATATATTATGCTGAGCTCTGAAGATGCAAAGATGAATAAGACATATGATCTTCCCTGAAAGAGCTCATGGTCTAATGCAGGTAGGGAGACAGATTATTATTATGTAGTATGAGAATTGCTATTGTATACATACATGCCCAGGACCTTACGAAAAAACTTATAAGGAATTCCTAAAACAGAAGGTTAGAGGAGAGCAATGTAGGCTATATTAGAAGCAGATACAAAGGTTTGGAGTTGAAGTTGTAGATGCTCAGGAAATTGGTAGTAATTTAGAAAGGCTAGGTACAGGGAGAGTTCAGAGTTAAGGAACTGGAGAGAGATGACATTATAGATGAGTGGCTTTGCATGTCAGACTAAGAATCATGGATTTTATGCTGAAAATGAAGAGCCATGGCAAAATTTTAAGCAAGAAAGATGTGATGAGGTTTGCATTTTATGAAGACCACTGTAGCTGCTGTAAAGAGAATAGATAAGAGCAGAGGAAAATTGTAGTCAGAAATAAGTGAGAAAACCATGGCAATAGCCAAGAACAAACTAGTGAGAAGAACAAACTGGCTTGTCTGGGGAATGGTCACGCTTGAATGTGCTGACTCGGGGGGATGGGGGTGGGGGGAGGGGATGGGGGTATAACTACATGATGAGTGCAATGTGCACTGTTTGGGGAATGGACACCCTTGAAGCTCTGACTCAGGGGGATGGGCGGTACAGGGGCAATATATATAACCTGAACTTTTGTACCCCCATAATAAGCTGAAATAAAAAAATAAAAAAATAAAAAAAATGGATTAAAATGTAGAAAATTTAAAAAGCAAAAAAAAAAAAAAAAAAGAAAAGAGGAATGATTCAAGAGCTCTCAGGAGTAATATTTAATGGACAATTGGATATGAATGGAGTGGAGGTGGTTAAGAAGCAAAAGGAGTTAAGGAGGTATCCCAGATCACTGGTTTGGGTAACTGAGGAAGCTATTCATTAAAAACAGGAAAAGGGAGATTGTCAAGTGGTCAGACTATGGAGGCTTTGGGGGAAGGCAGGGGTGAGCAGATGTGAGAGGGAATGAGAAGATAAGGTGTTCATTTTGGGACACACTGAGTCAGATCTGTCTGTGCATCTGCAGAGGGTCTACAACATGGGGAAAATGTCTGTGATAGTAATATTTGGGAGTTTTCTGCCATAGTAATATTTAGGTTTCTGAAAACTGCATGTATTTTGAAGTTACAGGCTCAGGTTTTATAAAGAGACACAAGCCGGAGTTTGTTTTCATCATGGATTTACTGCTAACTACTTAATTATCAGACCCTCAGCTTTCCCATGTATTATCATCTATCACCTATGATTTTTGCAAGGATAGATTTAAATCTGTATAAAATAAGTATGGTGCTTAGCATATACAAGGAACATAATAATTGTACATTATCTTTCAAAAGTGCCCAAAGCAAATCTTCTCTTAAATTACTCAATTTGTTAGTTAGTGATGATTAATTTTATATGTCAACTTGACTGACCTAAGGGATGCCCAGATAGCTGGTGAGACATTGTTTTAGGCTGTGTCTGTGAAGCGTGTTTCTGGAAGAGATTAGCATTTGAATTAGTAGACTTAGTAAAGAAGATTGCGCTAACCAATGAAGGCAGGCATCATCCAATCCATTGAGGGACTAAGCAGAACAAAAAGGTGAGAAAAGGTGACTTAACTCTCTCTTTGAGCTAGGACATCCCTTTTTTCTTGCCTCCAGACACTGGTCTTTTGGCTTTTACACTCAGACTAACACCATCGTCCCCCACTTCACCAGTTCTCAGGCCTTTGGATTTGGACTGAATTACACCACCAACTTTCCAGGTTCTCCAGCTTATAGAAGGCAGATCACAGGACATGCCCTCCATGACCTCATGAGCCAATTCCTGTAATACATTTCCTCTTACATCCTATTGGTTCTGTTTCTGGAGAACTTGACTAATACACTAATATATTCTTTTGTAAAGAGTTTTTTTTTTATGTAATTGGACTGAGTATCTTCTAATTCAATTGTTTTATAATTCAATTGTTTTACTTATATAAATATATATTTACATTGTGATTCATCAAGGTTTTTAAAAAATAGATTACTTTGCTTTCTGGTTCAATATGCATTTAAATTTCTCTTCAACATACAAATAAAGAAAATTGATTATATCCCTGCAAATGAAACCCTCACACTTTATAAAAGTTAATATTTTGTGTTATTATGAACTTTTATGATTTTCATCACTTTTACATTCTAAAGGTTAAGTTGAATGAGAAAAAATGTGGAAGTATCCCAGGTTTTAATTGCCTAATTGTAATTTTTTATTGGTAATTTCCCTTTTGAAAAACACAGAGATGATAGTCCAAAAAATTCAGCTGGATTTAATAAGTTCACACTCTAAAATGTAAAAGGGTAGAATCTCCTCCCATCTTACTTGTGAGCTCATCCTTAAGAATCCCCTTCAGTCCTTCTTCCTTTCAAAGGTCATTGGAAGGAAACTGGAAAGTCTAGTGGCTTTTTTTTTTAACCCACTCTTTCTGCTACAAATTTGAAAGTCTGGATGCAACACAATCAGAATTCCTCAACTGCAGAACATAAAGTTTTAGTACTTGTTCTGGAGTCCAACAGAAAAAATTTGACTTTTGCTGGCCTTTTCTCATTAGCTTTATTAAGTTGTTTTCATTTGAGTTGTCTTCAAAAAGGACATAAGATATATATTTAAACACCAGTTCTCAAACTAGACTCATGAAATAAATGCAGCTTTTAAAAATGAAATCAAATAGAATTATACAGAATATAGCAAAGTAGAATAGAAAATGTCAAGCACTACTTACTACCAAAAAGGTAGTGCCATTTGTGTTTAAAACTATATCTACAAAATAGTCCAAAATATTTGGGAAAAGGTAAGAAGGGGCAAAATATAGACGAGCTGATGATGTCGGGGTTATAAATTGCCAATTGTGTTGCCATTCAAGACTGAAGTTTTAACTGCATCTAGATTGCAGCCAATCTGTTTTGCAGATGTCTCTTTTACTACAAAGACTATTACAGGGCCTGAAATATAGTGGACTACTCAATAAATATTTCTGAATTGAACTAAAAATTGCAAATTGCCAGGTCATATTAATATGGAAATTCATGGTCATATGAGACAGATTAGAAATTAAAGGAGAGATCGGATTGGGGGAGAGAGAAGAAATGGGGTATGGGATGGCTTTAGAGAAAGTGTCCGATTTAGGCACATAAAAAGAACTAGGGAGCCCCTCCTGCTTGTCTAGTGTCTGGAACATTTACAGAAGGTAGAAATTATCTAACCTATATATGTCTCTAAAATTCCCTGAGTGTGATACTTTTTGATGGCAGATTTTAAAACCACTGATTTGATTACTGCAATGGATTTATAGGTTAAAATTATATTTGTTACATTATATTTGTCTAGGAAATTGTCCATTTTAGCAAAATTATCACTAAAGTTTTCCACAGAATTCACTTATAATTTATTCGGTTTCTGTGCATCTGTGGAGTTTCCCCTTTTTCATTCCTAACAAGGCTTATTTATGTGTTTTTTCTTGTCATCATTCTTGCTATAGCAAATATATTTTATCAATTTATTTAAAGGACTATCTCTCCCAGTTGATTTTCTTTATTCTCTCTAACATTTGGGTGCTTTTTATTTCACTCAAATATCTCTGTAATTTTCTTTATTCTGCTTTATTACTCTGTTAGATTTTTCCTCGGTTCTTGAGCTTAAGAACAGCTATTAATATTAGATTTTAGAATTTTTTAGTCTTAAAATTTATAAAATTTTTTTCTTTTTAACATATGGGTATAAATTACTCTGTAAGCTCTCCTTTATTTGCATCCTACACGTTTTGGTACTATTATTCCCTTCTAAATATCCACTATGATTTATTGTTGAAAAATGAATTGTTTACAACTGTGTTTTGTGTGTATGTATGTGTGTGTGTGTGTGTATGTATGTATTTATGGTTGACTTGGTTATGGAGTCCATTTATATAGCATTGGTAGAAAACATGGTTTGTATAACACTTACTATTTGGGTTTATTGAGCCTGTTTTGCAGCCTATGACAGGTCAAATTTTGTAAATTTTCCATATATGTTTGAAAATGTAAATTCTCTAATATGAAGATGCAGACTTCTGTAAATATACGTTATTTAAAGTTAGTTAATTGTATAGTTCAGATCTTCTGTATCTTTACTATTTTTAAACCTATCAAATATTGAGAATTGTGTGTTAAAAGTGCTACTACAACTAGAGATCTGTAAACTTATTATAATACTATTATATTGACTTGTACTTAATATTAACAGTTATGTTTTTAGGTATAGAAATCTTCAAAGTTATTATATATTTCTTGTGAATGCTGTCTTTTACTCTTATATTGTGGTCTGCCTAATCACTAGTAAGATTTTTTTTTCCCATGAAGTCTATTTCACATGATAGAAATATTGCTGCAGTAGATTTCTTTTGATTAACATTTTCCCCTTGATATTTTTTTATCCCACTAAACAGTATTTTATGATGTTTTAAGTATATCTCCTGTACATAGCATATGGCTGGGGTATATACATTTTTATTCTGAAATATTTTTAAATCTTAGCAGAAAATTTAGAACCGTACTCAAATAATTTTTTTTCTGAATGATTTGAGAGTAAATTAGAGATATCACCCCCCACCATCCCAGAATACTTTATGTGTAATTCATACAAACAAGAACATTCACCTACAGAAACACAATGCAACCATTAAAATCTGGAATTTAGCGGCATTGATACATGGCTATGATAAAATCCACAGACATCATTAAGATTTCAGTAGTTTTCCCAATAATATTTTTATAGCAAAATTAACCAGTCCACAACTACATGTTGCATTAAGCAATGTCTGTTTTTCTCCCTCAGTCTGAAATAGTTCCTCAGACTCTCCTGGACATTCATGACCTTGATACTTTGAAAATTAAGATCATTTTGTAGAATGTCGCTAAATTTTGATTTTTATGATATTCCCTGATGATTAAATTAAGGTTATACATTTTTTTTGCAGAAATATCACAGAAGTGATGGAAGAGTGATGCTGTGTCCTTATTTTATTCTACCAGATAGTACACAATTTCAATTTTTCCTATTACCAATGGTGTTAACTTTCATCACTGGATAAAGGTGGTGTCTTCTAGGTTTCTTCATTCTAAAGTTATTTGTCCTTTTGCAATTAACAAATCTTTGAGACTAAGTAAATATTCCATTTCTCATCAAATTTTCTCTCTCTAGTTTTAGTATCCATTAATGTTTTATGGCTGAATTGTGAGTAAGATGGTTGCCAAATGATGATTTCTTGTTCCATCATTCCATCTACATTAATTAGTTGGCTTTCTATTACAGCAAAAAGCTTTCTCTTCTTCCCATTTATTTATGCATTTGTTTATTTATCTCCATATGGACAAATAGCTTTCTACTTTATGCAGTGGGTTATAATCCATTACTGTCATTATTCTGATGCTTAAATCATCCCCATATTCAGCTAATGGGAACCTCTTCAAGCTACTTTTCTCTACACTATTTTCTGAGCACTTCCTCACTTTCTGTCACAATAAGATTTTCCATGTTCATCTTGTACTTTGCCTGCCCCAACCTTGGAAACAGACATTTCTCCCTGAAGAGCCCTAGTTCTTTATAGCTGAAAATTATATTTAGAAACAAAGGTCAGTGTTCTAGGTATGCGCACTGGTATTGGAATTACTCAGGCCTCTCAGTAGATATAACCAGGGAACATATGTAAAAACATGCATACATATTTACATCTACAGTATTTTTTATTCATCTATCTATGTATATATTGAAAAACATGAGTTCATACTAATGTCTCCAATTCCAATTCAACATCATAGGATTAATTTTAGATTTTTTTTTCCTTTCCATATTTGTAGCTCCTTGCTCCCATAGTAAGAAATATAATTTCGTGCTCACTTCAGCAGCACATATACTAAAATTGGAATGATACAGAGAAGATTAGCATGGCCCCTGTGCAAGGATGACACGCAAAGTCGTGAAGCGTTCCATATTTTTTATCTTCAGAACGAAATGGAAATAAAGCATCAAAACAAAAAAAAAGAAATATAATTTCCATTGTATAGTTTTCTTGGGCTGGCATAACAAAATTCCATGTGCTGGGTTGCTTAAACAACAGAAATTTATTTTTTCATAATTGTAGAAGGTGGGAAGTCTAAGACCAAGGTGCCAGCCAATTCGGTTCCTGGTAGGGGCTATCTTCCTGGCTTGCAGATAGAATTGGAGAGAGAGAGGAGAGAGTGAGAGAGAGAGAGAGAGAGAACACACTGCTCTGGTGTCTCTTCTTATAAGGGCGTTAATCCCATCCTGAGGACCCCACCCTCACAACCTCATCTAATCCTGATTATCTTCCAAAGACCCCATCTTTAAATTTTAAATACCATCACATTGGGGGTTAGGACTCAATATATGAATCTGGGGAGACACAAATATTTAGTCTATAACACCCATTAGCCTTGATATGATTTTTACCAGGACTGATTTTATGGTCCTCCTATGTATAACCAATCTCCAAGTACTGTTGCTACACAGACACATCCCCCTACACAGGCACTCAACACTCCTTATCTTGCTCAGGCTGTGACAGAGCCAAGCCAAGCCACCATCACTGCTTCCACTATGCAGTCACCAGCCTGACCCAGCAGGTTCCACCACTCCATGCCAGGCTGCTGCTGTTCTGCCACCTGATGCAGGCACTGGTCTCCCCTTCTCAGGCTCTGACATCCCACACCAAGCTATCTGCCCTGTCCCTCTTTGCAGATGCCTTACTGGCTCTGATACTACTACTACACACATACACACGAACATGCACACTGCATATGCCTCCCTTTCTTGAACTTAGCTTGTGGCTTTTGGATTTAATTATTCAGGAAGGAGGGGAAAAAAAGCTTCCCTCCTTCCTGAAAACAAAAAAAAGGTGAACAAATGCTTTTTGTAACAACCTAGATGGAACTGAAAACTATCCTATTAAGTGAAGTATTACAAGAATGGAAAAACAAAAACCACATGAACTCACTACTAAATTGGAACTAATAAATCAACACTCATATGCACATATGGTAGTGAAATTCAATGGAAACCAAGCAGGTGGGAGAGGGGAGGAGGGGATGGGTGAATTCACACCTAATGGGTACAATGCATGAAATTTAGTAATTTTATATTTATTGAAATTAATGATATACTTGGACTCTCTACCAGTATTTTATTTTCTTTTTCTTTCTTACTATCTTTTTTGTTTATCTTTATTTATTCTTTTCTTCCTTCTGTTAAATTGAGTTTCTTATTCATTTTTATAGCTTTGCTAGTTTGGAAATCAAACATTCCCCATTTTTTTAATTGTTTCCCTTAAAATGTTATGACGCACACTGACTTATAAAGGTCGAAGTTTGTCAACATTGCTATTCTTCTCTTAACAGATACAGAGATCTGCTGTCAAACCCTTCCCATGTGGCATATTACTTCTGTCCACCATTTTAGTTTTTTTATGCCACAAAACTGGTAAATTTTATTATCATTAATTGTTTTGTATAGTCAATGTGTATTGGGACTTACCTTATTTTTTAATTTCTTAATTTCATTTTTATAGTGTCTTGTTCTTTGTTTATAGTTTTGATTAATTCTTTTATATCTCCAATCATTTTAAATATACTTATTTTATATTTATATCAAAATAATAAACAGTTCTTCCGGTCATATTATTGACAACCTTGTGAGAGAAACTGAGAGGGTGACATGCACAGAAGACTAAAGGAACATAGAAAATGGACCTTCGCCCAACCTCAGGGAGACAAGGAAGTGTTAAAGGAGGTTCTTAATCTGAGATTGAGTTAAAGAGCACCTGAGGAAAGAATTCCAGACAGGTACACTGAACAAGCATTGTGAGAGAAATCATGATGTGAGTTCCTAAAAGAGGTTTCCGTATCAGCTTATAAATTTGGGGGCAGGGATGATGACATATGAGCCCAGAAGGGGTAGAACAGGTGAGCATATCCTTGAGAGTTTTGTGTGCTCTATTAGGCACTTGGGCTCGGTCTTCCAGATCAGTGATTTTTAAACTGCCAAATGGAGCCCCCTTCTTTCTGCCTGGGAATTGAGCATGTCCCCCTCCGCTCCTAAAAAGATAGATCAGCTCACTTTATTTTCATCCTTTTCTTATTTTAAACATTTGACTCCTATATTTGGAAAAAGAAGTGTTATACTGCTAAATAAGGAGAAAAACGGAGAGAAACTGTTCCAGGTGATGAGGAGTCTGCCTGTGACCCTCCCCTGCCTAATGGTGAGCAAGATTAAATGGAAATAGAGACAGTACAGAAGTCCAGGGACAACTGTCTTACAACACCAACCTGTAAAATATAAAGCTAAACTGAGACAACATTTAAGTTCTATTTGGCAAGGTTTAAATCAAGAAAATATCTGTACTACCCACTGTTCAAATCTTTGGATGGACTAAGTTTTCTTAGACTAAGGGTCTTTTTAATTGAGAAAAAAAATAACTTATTGTGTGACCATCCTACTAAAGTTGGCTAGGCTCAAAGAACTTGCATTTAAGTCTAGAGAGAAAGAGGTTTGTAAGTGAGAGAAGCAAAGAAATACAGCAATGTGAGAATTTTTTTTTTTTTTTTTTTTTGAGACAGTCTCACTCTCTTGCCTGGGCTAGAGTGCCATGGCATCAGCCTAGCTCACAGCAACCTCAAACTCCTGGGCTCAAGCGATCCTCCAGTCTCAGCCTCCCAGGTAGCTGGGACTACAGGCATGCGCCGCCATGCTCAGCTAATTTTTTCTATCTATTTTTAGTTGTCCGGCTAATTTCTTTCTATTTTTAGTAGAGACGAGGTCTCGCTCTTGCTGGTTTCGAACTCCTGAGCTCAAGGAATCCTCCCGCCTTGGCCTCCCAGAGTGCTAGGATTATAGGCATGAGCCACCGCGCCCAGCCTAGCAATGTGAGAATTAAAGGAATTTTAAGTGTGGCAATTGATACACGGAGCTAAGTAGAAGCAAATAGGTAGGAAATCACTAAGTTTTTGAGAGTTGTACTGCCAAAAGAACCATCATCCTGAGAGAATGTGACTTAAAACACCCATGGTTTCTTCATGCTCTACAGGCAAGAATGAGCTAAGAAAGCTGTTCAGCCCCTAAGGGGAGGGCATGTTTTCTAATGCCCACTTTAGATGTGGCCAAAGAGGTTAAAAGAAAAGAAAGAAACTTTCAGAGGGCACAACTAACAACCACAGAGAACAATGTAATAGGAAACCCCTTTTAAGGGGCAGAATCTGGGCCTAATTAAGAAACATTTTCTATCTTCAGGGTAGGGAGCCCACCCAATGAGTGTCCAGCAGGATTTCACATTTGCTACCTGATTTGTCCATGTGTTATGTGTCTCCAATTCTGCCCACTTCTACATAGTAATGTGAGCTAATTATGGTTATCCTGTCCCTGGGCACCATTGTACACACTGAGTGTATAACAGAAGCACATAAGTGATCCATTTAGTGTTAAGGTATCTGGAAAAACAGGAGCTACATCCCAATCACACACCACTCAGAGATCCTGAGATTTGAGCTAGATGCAGTTGGTAGGTAGGACCTTTAGGTTATTTTCTTTGGGGTGGGAGAGTGTTGTGTATGTAGGAAGGAGGCTTTCCCAGTATGAGGGACTAGTGGGGAGACTTTGGTAGACATTAGTTTAGTCCACCAAATATTTCTGATCTTCCAAAGGATCACATTGTAAATATGCACTTCCTGTTTGAAGTTAGAGTGGTCATTTGACTTGTCATGGCTATATAAATGAGCAAAAGTGACATGTTATTTCTAGAGGTTTTAAGAGCCTGTATGTGATTTGTCACATTGTCTTCCTCTGCCTCAATGATTGTGAAAGCATCTGTCAAGGAAGACACTTAATGTGAATCCCTGAATGACTACATTGGACAGAGACCCTATCTGACCCTCAGTGGACATGTAGCTTCAAGAAGAAATAAATTATAAGCCACTATGATCTGAGAGTTCTTTTCTATAGCAGTAAAACCTAGTATATCCACACTGATGCATACTTCATGTGGCACACGATATTATAGTTATCTTTTCACATATCTTTTTCTGCCAGAAGGCAATAAGCAACTTAGATATACAGGCTCTTACCCTGTTAATCTCATTTATTTCATTAATATAATTGCTAGCATGTATATAGTACTACAGTGCTTCCTATGTGCCAGGAATCCACTCTGAAAAAAAAAAGTCATATATTATATATATATATATATATATATATATATATATACACACATACATATATATACATACATACATATATATATATGTATATGGACCATATTTTCTGATTTATTTGCTTCTATTCTAGAGCTTCAAAGGTCGTACGAGTGTCTACTAACAACTCTCCGGGCTCAGCCCTCCTGTGCACTCTCTAAATGATTATGTGTTGCTAATCGTTCTAAATGCCTCCCATAGTAGATACACCCTTCAGTGGCCCCCTCAATGTGACATGCCTGTATGTAATCCCCTTACCTGGAGGGCAGGCAGAACCTATGACTTACTTCCAACCAATAAAATATGACAAAAATGAAGGGATGTCATGCCCTTGATTAAGATCCATCTATGGCAAAGGTGATGGATGCCACTTCTGTAATTACTTTATGTTGTATAAAACTCCACCTTAGCCTACTAGAGACTAGAGGCTAGAGACTCTATTGAGACTCCAGAGACTCTCAGAGTATAGAAGCAGCCTTCTTGTGAACTATCTGTGGAGTAGGCCACAGGACACGGAAGTGTGGACAACCTTTAGGACCTGCATACTACCAGCTGGTAAGCAGCAAGGTCCTCAGCACAACCGCAAAGAAATGAGCTTGGAAAAAAAAATTAAAAAGTAAATATGAAGCATTGTCATATTTATATAATTAATTTGTCTATGAAATTAACTTAACAGCACTAAAATTATACTCAGCAAATCACAGTTAACTAATAAGGCACCCAGTTGTTCATGTTGAGCAAATGAGATGCAGGTATTCCAGACTGAATTTAGACTTGTTCAATATTTGAGGATGGGGCTGTAGGAGAAGGAAGAAAAGTAGAGGGGAAAGTAGCATTCACAAGTTCTTAGCTATTTGGTTTTATAAAAAACTGTTTTACTCTCTTACTAAACTTCTTGAGTACAACTGTACTCATTACTACTTAACTTTTTCTAAAATTTCACTTAAAACTAGAGAGCAAGTACATACCTCAAAGACAGAGCCAGTAATTTATTTCTTAGAATTTCCCCCTTTTCCATCTGTCTTCACTCCTGCCATTTCCTTACCCCTTCTCTGTAACCTATTCAATTTCATCCAGTTGTCCCTTGTTTTTCAACATTTTCTTTGTGTGAAGACTAAATCCCCATTTCCTTCTTTTTGATCTTCATTTAGTCTTGATTACAAACCTAACTGAATTATGGTCACCGCTACTTAGCTCCTTCCTCCCACTCACCTTTATGAGACCAGTCACATCTTCTACTTTTAGAAAAGAGTTTTTTACTTTAAAATAACTAAAAGAGTGGAACTGGAATGTTCCTAACACAAAGAAATGATAAATGATAAATGCCTGAGGTGACGCATACCCAAATTACCCTGATTTGATTAATTCACATTGTATGCCTGTATCAAAACATCACATGTACCCTATAAAGATACACAGCTATTATGTACCCATAATAATTAAAAATTAAAAATAAAAAAAGAAAAGAGTTTTTATGATGGCTCACTTCTCCTGATTATACTAACATGGCTTAAAAAGAAAGGTTATCCTATAATATCTATATTCCCAGAGTAAACAAATGTTAAGAAAGGAAACTCTAGGATTCCTGAAAAATTTTGGTAGTTCACAATTTAGATGAATACATAAAAACTCTTAATATTCAAGAAAAAATCTAAGATAAATTATTGCTCTTTTGTTCTCTTCTTCCATAAGGTAGATAGTTATTGGTCAAATTAGATAATATTAAGCTTAAAGCTGTGATTTGAAAGTCTTTCCATAATTAGGCAAAACATTATTTAACATCTTCCATATTCAGGAAACGGAGCTAAATAAATAGAAGGATACTGAGTGTTCCCATCTTTGCTAGCCAAAGGCTCATTTCTGAAATCTTTTTTTTCTTACATCCATTTTGAAAGTTTGTTAAAGGTACTTAAACTAAAGCAATATGAAATCTTTTCTGACTTTAGCTACTATATGAAAACATGGAATCCTAAATGTTAAACCATTCTGATCATCTATTGCAGCATTTCTTAAACATCTTTGTGCAGATCTCTCATGCTATAAGATATTATTTGGTGTGATTTCAATGATTAAGTAAGGTTGGAGGTACTGGATTCAAGCAAGTTCAAGCTTAGAACAAACTAGGGTTGATTTCAGTGATCTCTTTGGGAAAATAACTCATCTTTTCTGCTGTCATTTTACAAGAGGCAATATGATTAATCTAAATTATGGGACTAAAAAGTAGCAAAACTGAGGCCACAACATAGGTCTTCTGATTCCAAGTCCAGGGCTATTTACATTACATCCCAATACATCTCATTAATTTAATACCATGGTATTAAAGATAATAAACATATAATATGCACATTTCCACAAAGGTTTATGGAATATATGTTGCTAACACATCTGATATTTCCTTTCTTTATGTGAGAGAAAAAAATCAGATATTTATCTTTTAGAGTATTCCAGAGTTTGTCTACAAAAACATAGAAATTATCAGGAAAAAGTTAACACAAAGATTATTATTTTTCCTCACTCCCCATTCTCTCTCCCAATCAAAAGCCAGACCAAACCAAACAAAAAAGCCCTAGTAATGCAGCTCAAAAAGTCCCTGAAAGTAGAAAAGATCCTTCTTTTATCAAAAATAAAGATTTTAGAGTTAAGTCTTCAGAGTAAAGCACTGAGTAAAAAAAGTAACAGTTGGTCCAATTTCTCCCATTCCCCATCATATGCAAAGCAATCTGGTTATTTTCTTAATAAATAGTTCACAAAAGATCACACTTCAGCAATGTCTCCAATAAAGATATGAACAAGTAAATCCAAAAATAATTTTTAATATCAAGCTGGCAGAGGTTATTCCTGAAGAGCCCAAAGAGATAAAAGCCAAACCAGTAAGAGAAGAATAAGGAGATAGCATACAGGAGAATAATTGTTTAAAAGCCTCTCTAATTCATATCTTCCAATTATAAGATGAATATCATTTCTCAAATATTTTATATCAATAAGAGACATTTCATAAGGTAGACTATCATTTTAACTCTTTGGTAAATAACTACTAGCAGAAAGATTGTTCTCTCAAAGATTCACTAAAATGAACTCTAGTTTATTTTTTTATTCTTTTTAATCTCTGAAAGCTGCATTCCAATACTTGCCCAATGGCCCCAAAGACCAAACGTAAAAAGCATAATCCCTTTTTCCAGATGGGTGTCTTCTAGCTAGAAATGAATAGAACATGAGTCAAATGAATTCAGATTCATTCTGAACCCAAAAACCATTCAGTTGCAGTCAGCATCATAATTTGATCAAACAATGAATGCTGTGTCATTACAGAATCAATTGAAAAACCAGGAAAGGAAATATAGATATTTCTTTGGTTATTATTTTCTTCAAAAAATAATGTCCAAGTTCACATTGACTCCTGTGATATAGTCCTTCAGGTAACTGACTAAAATTGGGTTTTTGCTTAATCGACCAGGCTAATTAAAGCTTCTGTTCTGGTCTTTGAATGACAAAGCAGAGTGTGGCTTCAATGAAATTGCTGGTTGACTCTTCCATGGGCCTAAATCATACCCAGTAATGTAATCAAACCAGTTTGGCTAAATTACACACCATATATCAGTAAATGGCTTTTCTGGGTCACTAGCCTACACACAATCTGGCATTAAATTATAGCAGATAAAAAGAAATGTTTTAATGTTTCCAAGAAACTCACATGCATTACTTAAGGTTTTAACTAATAAGAAACTATTAGAAGGGAAAAAAAAGAGACATGAAAGCATAACGACATCGTGTCCATCCCAAATGTCATTAGCTGCAATCTTTAATCAGGCACTCATTCCAGTTACTGGGCGGTATTGCCAACCTCCCAGAGGGAAGTCAGCCACAGACCAAGAATGAGAAAACCAATTTGAAAAAAAAAAAAAAAAAATGAACCTGAAAGATAACTGAGCCCAGATGGGGAAAAGAAAGGTTAACTGTGGAACTGGTCTTGTTTAAAGGCCACGGGTAAATTTAAGCCACAGAGAAACTTGTCCAAACAGGGAAAATACTATGTTTCCCCCCTGTAGTAAAAAGGGAAATGAACATACTCAATTGGCTCCACCAGCAGAGACTTTTCCCAAATTTTATTATGGAACATAAGGTCCATGAGCAGGAGTTATAGGCTAAATACTGCACTGGGGCAGTATAGGAAAGAAGCAGCTGGTTCTTATTATTTGCGTATATTTTTCTTACGGGTAAAAACATGGGCAGAGTGCCACGGTGTACTGCTGTGCAGACCTCCCCAAATGGCAAGGGCAGAGTACTGGCTTTCCTCTGCCACCATCGGGGATGTAGTCAGCAGAAGGCTACCCACCCAAAGAAACTCCAGCAAAAAGAGGACCTGTCACATGGTCATTGGCATGTAGAAGAAAAAAATGAATGAGGGACAGCTTTTTAATGGTACATTTAAACATCTGATTAAATGATACCAATAGGAACTGGATCTAAATGTAAGCAAATTTTAAACATTGTTAAGTCTTTGGAAACTTAAATTAATTTTTTAAAATGTTAAATGGTATGAGGTATGGCTAAAAGTAGAGACACTACCAGAACCATGAGTTGGCAGGAAGGGCAGCAGAGGAGATGAATACCCAAACCTCCCTCTCAACTCCCTCAGATCCCCTACAACTATCTCCTATTGCACATGCCCATTTGGAAGCCATGGGCAAGGATGCCACCACAAGGGGTCAGAGGAGGGCAGGGAAGGGCAGAGAATGGATGTGGAGGGGCAACTGAAAAACTACCTGCTCACTCCCATGGAGTCTATTCTCAGCACAGCAGCCCTAATGAGCCCTGTTAACCTGGGTCAAAGGCACCCACCTCTCTTCTCCTTCAGACCTCTAATGGCTTCCCATCACACCAAGAGGAACAACAGAATTTTCACAAAGGTCTACAGGGTCCTACATGGCATGTTCCACACTTTCTTCTCTAACTTCTCCCCCCTCTACTACCTCGCCTACAGCCACCCCTGCTCACCCCTTTCTCAAGTGAGCCAGGCCCACTGCTTGCCCTTGCTGTTCCCCAGAAGGGCTCTTCCCGCAGATTCAGAATAATTCATTCCCTCACCTCTAGCAGGTCTTTGCTCAAACGTCCTTTTTCAGTGTGACATACCATGGCAGCCCCATTTAATATTTCAACTTCACCATACTCCTGAACACCCCCTCTTTCATGATTTTTTTTTTGATAGCACTTATCCCCATCAGCCCAATTATACACTTTGCTTTTTTGTTTATTGTCTCTTCCCTAACTAGAATATAAGCCCCAGGAATACGTGATGTCTGTTTTGTTCTCAGATGTAACTCCAGAACACCCAGAATGATGCCAGGCACATAGTAGGCATTTAATATTTGTTGACCGAATAAATGAATGAAAGAATGTATTAATGAACATTTTAAGATATTTAATCTTAACATGCTTTTTCGTTGTTAAGTATCACTCATTTATGGATGATGATCGTTACCTCCTATAATACAACTTGGCAAAATAAGTTCTTTCAAAGTTTGATTGAATGCTTATTGTACTTAATGCAGGCTGAGGGACGAAAAACATTCCCACCACCCTTTCTTCACATTATCAAGCAGTATTAAAACTTAACAAATTGCTTTAGATAGGGGAAAATGACCTATCTTTGATTTTAGAAACAAAACAAACTTTCCCTCTTCTTAACATGGAGTTGTAGGGTCACAATGAATAACCTTCTTATTACCAAATCCCATAAACACTCCTCGGTACTCATCTTTCTTGACTTCTCTGGGTTATTTGAAACTCTTGAGCCCCCTACCTTTAAAAAATTGCCTAGCGATTTGATTTATCATGCCTTAGTAAAGAGGTGGGAGACTAATTCTTTAATTCGAATAAATCTATTTTGTTATATTTGTTATTATTGAAGCAACAAAATTTGGAATTTAAATATAAAATGTGCAGTGTTATTGTTTGACCAAATAGGGAATTCATGCTCATTGTTAAAAATAAATCAGAAAAATAAAGAAGAAAATTTAAATCCCACCACTAGAGGTAGGCAATTTAAAAGCTTGATGTATATTTCACATATTTACACACACACACAAAGCTTTTTAAATAGAAATGGGGTTATATTACAATATTTTTGTAAACTACTTTTTGGCTTAAAGTATTAATATGTTAGCTATATTTATTCTTGTTGAATTATATGCACATAGATCTATATCATATTACAATGACTATAGGCTATCTCATTGTAGGAATGCGTCAAATTTGTTTGACCTATACACTATTGTTAAATATTTAGATTGTTTGCATTTTTCTAGTTTAATATATCTTGATTAACTGCTTTGAATAGATATTTTTGTACAATTAACACATTACATTCTCAAGAATAACTCATAAAAGTAGAATTGTTGGGTTATAACATATATTAATAAAGACTAATGTTTTTACTTTCCAAAATTTATTGCTATTTATTTATTTATTTATTGCTTTGTTTTTTGGATACTGTTTTGGCTAGAATCTGCAGAAAAATGATGCAGTGAGCAGATATGCTTGCCTTATTCCTAACTCTTGGAAAAATCATTCTTGATAACTACTATTTTTAACCAGCTTTAACAAACATAAAAACTGTTAGTATTAATAAATATACTGAGCATACAACTACAGAATTGAATT
Organism: Lemur catta; assembly: GCF_020740605.2. Classification (NCBI taxonomy): domain Eukaryota; kingdom Metazoa; phylum Chordata; class Mammalia; order Primates; family Lemuridae; genus Lemur; species Lemur catta. The sequence continues at coordinate 28,444,944 of NC_059139.1, read as the reverse complement.
TTTTTTTTTTTTTTTTTGAGACAGAATCTTGCTCTGTCATCCCAGGTAGAGTGCAGTGGCACCATCACAGCTCACTGCAACCTCAAATTCCTGGGCTCAAACGATCCTCCTGCCTCAGCCTCCCGAGTAGCTGGGACCATAGGTGCATGCCACAACGCCTGGCTAATTTTTTTCCTATTTTTTTCTAATTTTAGCAGAGATGGTGTCTCACTCTTGCTCAGGCTGGTCTCAAACTTCAGAGCTCAAGCAATCCTACCACCTCAGCCTCCCAGAGTGCTAGGATTACAGGTGTGAGCCACTGTCCCCAACCCTGAATATTTTTCTAAAACATAAATTGCAAACTATTGACCTCTCTGATGAATTTAGCATATCATTTGGATTTGCTTGCTGCAAGTTTCTAAACTGAACTAATAATTAAGATTTAGGAGTTTTCAAATTTATAATCAAATTAAATTTTTATCTTTTGAAAAATCAAAAGATCAACCAGTACTAGGTCTGCATCCTTAAGAGATAAAAATGGCTAGAACTGGATAGCTGCTTACCCCTTTAGATAGCACTTAAACATTCTACAGCTCACATATTGTATGCATATGTGCTTATACTCAAATTATTCCACTCACATATATTTCCTGCCTGATTCATATAGTCATTGGATTTTTGGTCCTTATTTAAAAACATAAATTTTAAAGACTCCATAAAATTCTTTTTGTTCGTTTGTTTGTTTGTTTGTTTTAGAGACAAGGTCTCTCTATGTTGCCCAGACTATAGTGTAGTAGCTATTCACAGGCACAATCATAGCACACTACAGCCTCGAACTCCTGGGTTCCAACGAACTTCCTGCCTACCCTCCTGAGTAGCTGGAACTATAGGCATGCACTACTGTACCCAGAGTTCATAGAATTCTATTATATCAATGTGCCATAATTTCTTTAAATAATTATCTATTTTTTAAAAATTCAGTTATTCTCTATTCTTTTAATGTTAAAAATAGTCTTATGTGTAATTCTGATTATTTACTTAGGATAAAAATCTTAGTTGTAGAATTATTGGTGTGTCTATTTTGAAAGCTGTATGTAAGCATTGCTAAATATTCTTTTACAAATGTTGTTGGTTTTACATTGGCATGAACAGAGCCCATATCCCATCAGTTTCCAAAAATTAAATATTATAATTTTTTAAAAAAATTTCCAAAAATATTTTTATGTTTTTATTTCAATTTATTTTAGTAATTTCTTTGGTTTTATTTATTTATTTTTATTACTAATAAAATGTGCCACTTGGTACCCTTTCATTGCAGATAATAGAAAACCACTCTAGCTTGCTGGAGCCTAAAAGGTGACAGCTGTGTCTCCCAGAACCCAGGGCACAAGCACAGCAGAGGCTCAGGAAAGAATGGAACCAACCCAGGGCCTGGAAAGGCCACAGGAACCCTGAAAGTGTATTTTGCAGCCTGTCAACTCTGAAAGTTTCTGTGAATCTGCTTATTCTTCTCTTTTCCTTGCTAACTAGATTTTTTACTTCCCAATCTGCATGGCAGCCCATGGTCACTTAAGTTTTTTGGGTTTCTGTTACAGGACCATATGTGTGGAAAGATTGACTCTCAACTTGTGGATGTGGGATTTTGTTTGGGTTAGATGCCCACTCATCACGGGTCCAGTTAATATATATTGTTTGAACATTGCTTCAAGGCCATATGGGTGGGGACTTTTAAGGGAGCTCAATGAGAGGTATGAAGACAACCAAAACAACTTCCACCACAGGAGACTGAACATGTTTCTGTGTAATCATTGGTCATATGACTTTCTACTTTTTAGAATTGCCAGTTTACATTCTTTGCCCATTTTACTATGGTATGTTCATTAATTTCCTACAAATATGAAAGTGCTATTTATTTGTCATAGATACTATCCCCTTTCCACATATATTTGCAAATTATCTATTGTAGTCATATAATTTTTCATTTTGTTTATAGTGTTTTCAGTGTCACAGTTTCAAAGGTATGTAAATGTATCAACTCTGGGGTAAGACTTCATTAGTTTTCCTCATGGTTCACCACTGGCTGAATGTTTGTAGACAAGTTTAATTTTTCTATACTTTGGTTTCCTTTTCTGAAAAATGAATCTAATCCACTACTACTCTCTAGGTTTCTTGTGAGGATTAAATAAGTTTTTACAAATAGAGAACTTAACACAACGCATGGAACAAAGAACTTGCTCAGTGAACAATAGCTGTTATCTTTGTTTTTATGTTTAACAGGGCCATCTAACTTCAGTATTTTAAAAAATATTTTGGTTGGATTGTATTTATCATTTTATTGCTTTATGTTTTATATTAAACTCTTAAATTCATATTCAATTATTTTGGTGTATGGTATGAGGGAGAGATTTCACCTCATTTTATATGGCTGTCCAAATTCCCTAGTACTATTTATAAATTATTTCTTTTCCACTAATTTGAAACACCATCCTTTTAACATTATAATTTATTAAATAGATCTCAGTCTGTTTTGGAGGGCATTTTATTATATTCCATTTTTTTGGCAGGTACTATCCAATTTTAAAACAATAGATAGAAATATTTCCCTAAGTGTTGTTTGTCAACTCATCCAGCAAGTTTTTTTCATTTTTGTTCTAATTTTTTATTGGCTACTCTTACAAATACATTTTTCCACATTAGTGTCACTTTAGAAAATTATCTTTTTTTCCACCCTCAAATATGCCCAATAAATTTTATTGCATAAATTCTCCTCTGAAGATTTCGTGTATTCATGATATTGTCTTTTTATCCCCAAACATATTTTATTTGTTGAAATTTTCTCTTTTCCTATGCCTGTGACTGTAATTTCCTCTGGGGAAAAAGAGTCTCTTCTTCCTTCCCACCCTCCAAATCTCATCTGACTGCTTTTTATTTGTAGACTCTAAAGCAGACCCATATGGGGAAGGGGATTCTTGGATTTATAGCTCCCAACTTCTCCTTGGCAGTATGCAAAGTAGACCTCAGAACATGGTGGAGGTTGCTGCCAAGTTGTTATCAGATAACTCAGCATACGAGGCATCCTTCTGTGGTTCTCAATGTAAGGAAATTACTCAAGTATTTCCTTGAGTGTTAAATTTGTTTACTGTTGATTTGCTATAGAGTTCTTTATATAAAGAAGCTTCGTTCTAGTCTTTTCATCCAAGACGCTAAGACATTTTTTACTGGGAATGAATGTTGAATTATACCAAATGTCTTCTTTAAATTCTCTTCTGTAGTTACTATGACTCCATTCTCTCCTATTTTCTTCCCATTTCTTAACCCATTCATTCTTACTACCTTTAGCTTACTCCTCATTCTCCATTTTCCTCTTCAATGTTGGTGTTACCAAGGATTCCATCTTTGGTCTGTTTTTCACTTTATTTGCTCACAATTGTTATAGTTTCTGTATCTCCAGGCCATATCTACTGAACTCTAAGCATACATTTCCAACTGTCTATTCAACTGCTCAGTATGAGTGAACACAGGTACACCAAACTCTGTCACAAAATCGACTTGTTTTTTCCTACAAACTAATTACCCCCCTTATATTTCTTGGGTCTGCTAACACAAACAATTCATCCCTTTTTATAGCTTTGTTAAGGACAAAACCATTTACCCAATGGCTGAAAACATCAGCATAATCTTCAACATCCTCCATAGCCAATAAATCACAATTTTGCCTTAGAAACATAGTCAGAATATGCTCTTTCTCTAATATCTTTATGTTTAAAATCTCATCATCTCTACCTAATGTGGTACTGCAGTAATCTCCTTAAAGTTTTCTCCTCATATTTTCTCTGCACAGCAATCTCATCTGCCCAACATTTACCTCATACCATAGTTATCTTTAACCTATGTAAAATGGATGCTGTCTTTTTCTTATTCAAAAACTTTGTTGGCTTCTTCTCAGTATCAGGACAAAGCCCTGAAGAATTTGAATACTTTCTTAATTGAAAGTACTATAGGTCTCCTTGGTTGTGTTCTAGAGCCATTGCTTCACACTTCCTCACATTCCATTTTGCATTTCAATAATGCTTCTCTCCCTTTTTGCCCATCTAGAAACATATTGCTCATTCAAGCCTCTGTTCAAAATCAGCTCCTGAGTACTGCATTAGACCTACCTGGAACCATGATGATTGCTATTGCTTTCTGCAAACAGCTTTGAGTCAATGCTTCCTTGAAGCATGAGCTTTATCATGCATTAAAATTATGTTTTAAGAGAAAAATATTTGGACAGGGAAAATAGCTGACCAAAGACACCAGATGCCAGATGATCTCAGAAAGAAGGAAAGATTTTGACGAAAAAGAACAAACAAACAATCATAGATGGGGTGTAATTCCAAGGGAAAAGTGCCAGAACCTACAAGAGTTTCCATGGGAAGAAGTTGCAAAGCAGAACAAGACAGAACAAGATACTGGAAGAGGACAACCCCAGAGAGACTTGAAGTTCAGCGAAAAGGGTAAATGGAGTGGTTTGTTTCTCCCTCCCTCATATCTCTGGCAGTCAGAAGGCCCCGGAGCTGCTGGAGAGCCTTTCTACCCTCACAAGCCCAATACCTGCAGCTGCCAGTGAACTGAAAGCTTCTTGAGGACAAAGCACCAGCCTGCCAGGCCCCTTGGTGTACTTCAGACCTGAGCCAAGATGGCAGGCACCATATTGCTTCTCCACCCACTATGTACCTTTGTCCTCCCCAAGGGACTTCAACCCCTCAGTTTTCATCTTGCTCATTCCCACACTAACATTTCCCAACTCTGGCCTAGACTCTGGGAGACACAGGGGGCCAGTGGGTCCTGGGGGATCTACATGACCCCAGAGCCTGGACATTCCAGGTGGGCTGCCTTCTGGAGACAGGGACAGAGATGACCAGAGTGCTAGCTTTTTTCCATTTAGACTCTTTTCCTTTCTTCCCTTCTCAACCTGTGGCTGCCAAAAGAGATGCTTGAGCCAGGGTTGACAGGAGCTGCTGCTTCCCTCTGTTGGGGCAAACATTTCCTGTTAAAGACCTGCAAAGGACTAAGGGGTGCTGGAATTATGAGCTCCCTACTCACTAGCCCTCATCCGTGCTGCTTGCCCAGCTGCTCCATCAGAGCAGGGAACACTCTGAAGCAGAGGGAGCACCCCATACGCAACTCAGGACCAGCACATTTCTCCCTGGCATGGTCAGGGAGTGATCTTCGGGGACCCAAGAACAAGCCCACAGTCCAGATGCTGTATCCCCAGGACTCGATCATGTTGCTTGGGAGGCTGGAGGGGAGATTTGTAAGCTAATCTCAGGAGGCAAGGGAGCCCATGTGGACAGAACTGAAGAGAGCACAGGGTGAGTCCCACCCACAGAACACTCATGGAGCCCCCTCTCCCCACCGGAAAGCCACACTCTCCACCCAGAGTGGGATCCTGGACAGAGAAGCTCCCAGCCTGCAGTGCCATTGCTGGAGACCTCAGCTAGTGTGAGCTCCTGCCTTCTGGCAGACACCAGAGGGAGACTGCAGAGAAAGGGAAGGGGGAGAAGAGACAAACCCCTTTCTGAGAGCCAGACTGTAGATCTCAGATGGCCCCTGCTTCCACAAACAGAATTTCTGGCTGGGTGGGGCCACCTCAGCCCCTCCCTAGTGGCTTTCCCCAGAAGGCTGGGAGCAGACCTTTGACACCCACCAAAACACCTACCTTACCAGCTTTTGTGGAGCCTGAGTGCAGACTCACCCAACCCAGCCCTGCCCAGTCTCATTCCCCCACCCTTTATCATATATATATAGCTTGCAAATATTTTCTCCCATTCTGTACATTGTCTATTTACTCTGTCGATTATCCTTCGCTGTACAGAAGCTTTTTAAGTCCCATTTACTTATTTTTGTTGTTGCTGTATTTGCCTTCAGGGTCTTAGTCATAAATTATTTGCCTAGGCTAATGTCTAGAAGAGTTTTTCCTACATTTTCTTCTAAAATATTTATGGCTTGATGCCTTACATTCAAGTCTTTTATCCATCTTGAATTTATTTTTGTGAGTGGTGACAGAGGTGGATCCTGTTAGAATCATCTGCATGTGGCTATCCAATTTTCCCAGCACCATATTTTGAATAGGGCTTCCTTTCCCCAATGTATATTGTTGTCTACTTTGTTGAAGATCTGTTGGTTGTAGGTAGATGGCTTTATTTCTGGGTTCTCTATTCTACTCCATTTGTCTATGTCCCTACTTTTATACCAGTAGCATGCTGTTTTGGTTACTAAAGCCTTGTAGTATAATTTGAAGTTTGGTAATTTGATGCCTCCAGATTTATTTTTTGGCTTAAAATTGCTTTGCCAATTCAGGTCCTTTTTTTTTTTTTTTGGTTCCAAATGAAGCATAGCATTATTTTTTCTAGATCTGTGAAATATGACATTGGTATTTTGATGGTGATTGTGTTGAATCTGTAAATCACTTTGGGCAGTATGGGCATTTTAACAATGTTGATTCTACCAATCCTTGAGCATGGGATGTTTTTTCATTTGTGTGTGTCATCTGAGATTTATTTCCTTGGTGTTTCATAGTTCTCCTTGTAGAATTTTCCTTAGCAGGTAAACACAGTAAAACATATCATAAAGCTACAGTTAATAAAGTAGAGTGGTATTTCAATAAGAATGGACTGATCTTAGTTGAGAACAGTGCGGGGGAAATGTCACATAGATAATTGCCTAAGTAACATCTTCTGTATGAAACTTTTCCCAATGTCCACAATCAAATTTTTCTCATCCTCTTCTGTGTTCTTCTATCAATTTGTATTTGGCTGGTTCATATAAAATTATCAATATTCAATTATTTGACTTACAAAAGATAATTTTATTTTTCTATTACAGCCCTTGTGCTGGACATTGCAACTAGTATTTTACATGTCTATCCCAGACTGTGATTTCCTCAAAATCAGAATACTTATTTTATTTATCTATGTATCTATAGCACCTAGGCAGTATCTAGCCCATAATATGTGTGTAAAAATTTGATTAAGTAAATACTTTTTTAAATATTAAAAAATTAAATGGTATAGTTCTAGCATGTGAGTGTACCATTTCTCTGTACATGCAATCATATCTAAGAAATCAAGATTGACACTGACCCAAATTTGTTTTGAGTATATTTATTTGAAACAAGATGATGGTGAGAAATCAGGAAATCAAACCAATGAGGAAATAAAAGATAAAAACCAGGCTTTTCATCTCTTAAAAGTTTAGCAATATCAATATATCTGGAAACTAGGACCCTTCTCACGTATTTCATGTGACAAATATTTTATCCATAAACTTCAGATTTTCAACTAAAATATTGGTAATACCATTAAAGCTATTAGGAGTTTTTAGCAAAATCTCTATTAATTTGGATATTTTTAAATGTGGACCATCACCATTGCTATATCTTTTATTTGGAAAAATATAAACCCCATAGACATTTCTACTAAAGAAAGGAATTCAAACCTCAAAAACCTAATTGTTTTTAAGCAATATTAATGAAAGGAATTTTGACTTAACAAACATGAAGATAATAAAATCTAATTTTATGGAGCTATGTTTGGCCTTGAATCTTACTATGTCAAAGAAAATGAAAAACTAATAAGGCATTGCAATAAAATCTACACAATTATAGACAAACATTTTGGCAAAAACTATTGTGTGTGTATGCTCAGATAACACCAACATAATAGAAAATGATATTCCTATGACCACCACCACTAATTAAATATTTTGTTAAAATCTATGTTTTAAATGAAAGAATTCTCTTATGTTAATGGGCAGTCCTCTGACCAAATTCTCATCTGGCTTTGCATATACAGCCAAAGTATTTAGCCAAAATGTGTTACAAGAACCTAAGTAAAAGAATGTAAGAAAATTTGTAATAATGCTACAAATAAGATTAACTGTCATTGACAATGGTTACTTTTACTTTTGATAATAGGAACTTAAGAAATAATTTCCTGTAGATGTAACACTGGTGATAATATTGTTAATACAGAAAATTACAAACTGGACTAAATGAATTAGTTAGAGTTAAAGGTATATCCAAAAAGGAAGTTGAATTTTAAAACCCCAACTTTGATCATAGACTCCTGCAATTGCATCTAGATACATTATACAACAAAATATGCATGATTTTTTATCCTTAATCCTAGGTTTAAAAAAATAAGGAGAGGATCTTCAAAGAGTTATTTGTAGATCACCAACTAAAACAAGTGGTATCTGTGGAAGTACCTATAATGAGTCTGTTGATAATATGACCTGCCTAATGCAGAAAAGACACTGTGCCGTCTAAAGTACCATCCTGCAGCTATTCCCTCTGTTCTACAAAGTTCTAACATTAGTTACAGGCTCTAATAAAAGGATAAAAGATTCCCTGGGACATTGGGTCACAGAGCTTTCCAAGGTCCCTAGTAACAAAACCAAAGTCTTTGGTTAGAAAAGAACTATGTTGCTTTAGCTTTCTTTTTTTAATTTCACCATATTATGGGGGTACAAATGTTTAGGTTACATATATTGCCTTTACCCCGCCCAAGTCAGAACTTCAAGTGTGTCCATCCCCCACACAGTGCACACCGCACCCATTAGGTGTGAATATACCCAAGCTCTCAACCCCCCCTCCCACCTGCCTGACACCCAATGAATGCTACTGCTATATGTGCACTTAAGTGCTGATTAGTTAATACCAATTTGATGGTGAGTACATGTGGTGCTTGTTTTTCCATTCTTGTGATACTTCACTTAGTAGAATGGGCTCTAGCTCTATACAGGATAATACAAGATGTGCTAGATCACCATTTTTTTTTGTGGCTGAGTAGAACTCTGTGGTATACATATGCCACATTTTATTAATCCACTCACATATTGATGGGCACTTGAGTTGCTTCCACATCTTTGCATTGTGAATTGTGCTTTAACTTTCTTTATACTGTGCTTAATCCAATGCAGTGGATGTGCATGAGGATCATGTCATTTCATGAGTTTGATGAGTTCTTCAAGGTGACAGTGAGTAAAATTAAGTTGTGAAATGTTTCCTGTCTCCTTTAGGTCAATTTTTATAAATAATTTTTAAAAGGAATTTTTAAACATTAGCAAATATTTGGTCTCCACTATAATTTATTTTTTCTGTACAATGTAGATATATGATGATTTTTTTGTAGTGTAAATGATACATTCTATAATAAGGGCCAAGTTTATATGTAAAAAGTTTCTTATTCATTCTACGAGCCTTTAGAGTCCTTGAATGAGGCAGATTCTAAGCTCCAGTCTTACTCTCAAATTATGTTGCTATTAAAAGTTCTTTTCAGAGTCAAAAAGTCAACCTCATAACCCCAGACTCTTAGGTGTTGCTCCCTATTTTAACTCTAATATTTTGGATTCTCACAGTACCTCTGTCTTGTAGAAGGTGAAAGGAAATTGTTGGAGAGGAAATTCTTAAATTTAACAACCTCCAAACTCTAGACCTTGAGCCTACAAATATGAAAGAATGCTGTTGCCAAATTGACACCAGTCACAAAAGACTTTGAAAATTAATTCAAAAAGAGTTTGCACATGTTGTCAAATCCCTGAATAATATTACCCTAGCCCAAATGAGCCATTATGGAGGAGTTGGAAATCTCCTATAACAAGCAAATAATTATGGGTGGAATGAGCTGAATTGATTGGAGCAGACATTTGACATCTGGGCATATTTCCTCATGCTTTGAATAAAGAGATGGTTTCATGTTTTCTGAAAATTCAACTACTATTTCCTGCAAAAACTTTCCCTCCAGCAGATTTACCATGGAAGGTGAGTAGTCCAGGCTATCTTTATTGGGAAAGGTACATGATAAAAGTCATACTGTGGATAGTGCATATCAACATTTTTTTAAAGTATATGTAGACTAATATACAATGACAACCTGAAGATTAGAGGACAATTATATCCCTGATTCTTCATTGTCTGAAGATGATAGCAGTAGTTTATGTTCTAAATCTATACACAAAATTCAGATTTCTTGTTAGCATCTGCTGGTATATCCAACTCCATGTCCTTCCCAACTATTGCCAGAACATGGGAACTAAAGTGACTTTATTTTTATTTCAGCATATTACAGGGGTACAAATGTTTAGGTTACATATATTGCCTTTGCCCCACCCAAGTCAGAGCTTTAGGTATGTCTATCCCCCAGACGGCACCCACCACACTCATTAGGTGTGAATATACCCATCCCCCCTCCCACCTGCCCAACTCCCGATGAATGTTACTGCTGTATGTGCACATTTAAGTGTTGATCAGTTAATACTAGTTTGATGGTGAGTACATGTGGTGCTTGTTTTTCCATTCTTGTGATACTTCACTTAGTAGAAGGGGTTCCAGCTCTATCCAGGATAATACAAGAGGTGCTAGGTCACCATTGTTTTTTGTGGCTGAGTAGAACTCCATGGTATACATATACCACATTTTATTAATCCACTCATGTATTGATGGGCACTTGAGTTGTTTCCACCATCTTTGCAATTGTGATGCTGCTATAAACATTCTAGTGCAAATGTCTTTTTTTCCTTTGGGTAGATGCCCTGTAATGGGATTGGTGGATCAAATGGTAGTTCTACTTTTAGCTCTTTGAGGTTTCTCCACATTACTTTCCATAGAGGTTGTACTAGTTTGCACTGTATAAGTGTTCCTATGTGTTTGTATCCACGCCGACATTTATTGTTTTGGGACTTTTTGATAAAAGCCCTTCTTACTGGAGTTAAGTGATATCTCATTGTGGTTTTCATTTGCATTTGCCTGATGATTAGAGATATTGAGCATTTTTTCATATGTTTGTTGGCCATTAGTCTGTCTTCTTTTGAAAAGTTTCTGTTCACATCCTTTGCCCACTTTTTAATGGTGTTGTTTAATTTTTTTCTTGCTGATTTTCCTGAGTTCTATATAGATTCTAGTTATCAGCCCTTTATCAGATATGTAGCATGCAAATATTTTCTCCCATTCTGTAGGTTGTCTGTTTTCTCTCATGATAGTTTCCTTGGCCATGCAGAAGCTTGTGAACCAAATCAAAGACTCAATACCCTTCATAATGGCAACAAAGAAAATAAAATATCTAGGAATATATTTAACTAAGGAGGTGAAAGACCTCTACAAGGAGAACTATGAAACACTGAGGAAGGAAATTTACTAAAGTGACTTTTGTCATTAGCCATATCCTAGGTTTGTTTCTGCCAACAAATATACAATTTTGCAGAGGGCTATCTGTATCACTGTATTGAAAAAATGGAGCAAAAGAATAAACAAAATACCTGGCAAGTCCATAGTGGCCAACCTGCAGCCCTTGTCTATGATCCTTGCATGGTCAGTGAAGAATACTGCAATCAATAAGGCCAAGTGGGGGGATAAAACCAGGCCCAGCTTTGAAATTCAGATAAAATGGTTTTATGGTTTAAATTACATTGTAATAACTACATGGAAGTAAATATACTCTTCCTGTTTTAAGTTAGGTGAACATCTGTGATAAATAACCCCAATGCTCTTGCTTTTGTAAACTAATTACACAATACACCCTATAAATTCATGGAGTGTTAGGATGCAGAAATTAATTATATAATTCACTTAACCAAGGTTTTGCTCTTACTTCAGTATAGTTCACAATTCTCTATTTTCATAAGCCAGGTAGTAGGAATGTGTTATATAATGCCTCACATGAATTTCAGATTAAAGAAGAAGGTAAAAAAGGCTTCATGACTGTACATTTTTCTTTTTACCTCTCTTTTTTCATTAGAGTGAACTAATGCCATTTATTTTGCAGAGAAGCTTAAGTAATTGCTCTTAATTTAAAAATACAGGTACACTCTTTTTTAGTAACTTAAACTTTAAGTGATATGCTTTTCTGAGTTCTGTGAGAATGAAAAGTGAAAATTCATTTATGTACTCATTCATAAATCAGTACTCATTCATCACCTACTGAATGCCAGATAATGGATTATGTGCTTGAATTGTAAAGAAAAATAGAAACTCTGCCTAGTTGGAGCAAATAATATAGATTACTGGAATATGTTCTATAAAAGATATATGTACAAAATATTCTGGGATCCTAAAAAAAGCTATTCATGGGGGAGTAAGGAAAGATTTCTAAAAGGTAACATATGAGGCACATCTTTAAGTTAATTGCAATGAGCAGAGGCTCAGTATGTGCTGGCCCTGGGAGTTTGTTTGTTTGTTTGTTTGTTTGTTTGTTTGTTTTACACAGATGCACATTAACTGGAATTAGAACTAGGAAATTGCCTGGAACCAAAAATGCTCCAGATACTAATCACCCTCTCTGTCCTTTTCCAAGGGACACATAGTCTCTCTTGTCATAAGGACTTTGTTTTGCTTTATGTTCCTGCTCCAGGGCCTTCTCCATGACACTCCCCTTACTGTAGTTTGAACATTTGCTACTAATGGTCAATCCTACCCATATTTTCTAGTCCATGTCATAGAGGGTACCAGAGTATTCAATAGAAGAACACTTTGTACAAGTTCACTTCATGGCCACCAGACAGTCTGAAAATGGGCTATTTGGGGGTTTTAGTCTACTCCTGATTCAGTCACTGACATCCCCTATGTAAGAATCACTAATATTGTGTTACTGATCAAGGGGGTAAGGAGCAAAGCAATTTTTCCTAGAAGGACAGTAGAAGGTGTTAAGCATTGTGACTTGTGTAATTTTAAAGTATGAATATAAGTTTGCCACGTAGAAAAGGTTAGAAATGTTATGTCTAAGCAACATTGCCTATGTAGATATAAAGATATAACAATAACAATAATAATAATAACTACCATTTATGAAAATCTACTATACTCATTATTATGATAAGTGTTTTATGTGCACCAGGCCTAATATGCAAAATAATCATGTAAATCATGTCTATCATTTTCACTGAATAGAGGAAGAAACAGATGTTCAGAGAGGTTAGGTAACTTGCTCAAGATCAAAGGGTTCATAATTGTCAAATATAGGATTTGAGTCTGAGTATACTCAATCCCAAAAACCTATGATTTTCCACTGTTGCATGCTGTTTCTTTGAAAACATAAAAGAACCTGGTACATTTATGTGATTGCAGACATAGCTTTTATGAGAGGAACAGGAAATTAGACTTAAAATAATAAAAGTTGGCTACTTTGTTAACATCATTGACTATTATACTAAGTAGTTTTCATTTGTCCCATGTAAAAAGGAAAGTGACTAAAAAAAAAGAGCACGTACAGACAGAGAATCAAAACGGAGAGCCTAAGAAGGCAAATGAATTATGGTTCCAGTGAGCAACTTGAATGTCTGAAGTAAAGCAGTCACCCTGGAACAACTAAGAAAGAAAAAGATTTGAAGGAAATTGTGGAAGAAAAGGTAAGCAAAAGGAAGTGGGTAGAATGCCCACATTGACAGGGCAGAGAGGAAGAGAAGCAATGAAAGAACTTGAGGAGTAGCCAGGAAAAGAGAAAAGAGTGATATCATGGAAACCAGAAGGAGGTAATATTCCAAGACAGTAAGACTGCTCAACAGTGTTAAAAGTACATAGAATACTTAAAGTACATAGAGTAGTCCATCAGAAAAAAGACCTCAATATATAGCTGATAACAAACAAAATAACCCACTTCCCAGTGGGCTGATTAGAAAACATCATGAGAAGGAACTGTTAATAGCAATTACCTATTCCACATAGTATTCAGGAAAATTTCCTTCCCAAAGTCAAAGTCATTTATATAGAAACTATAATGACTCCAGTGATGAAAATCTTCCTCTAGAGCAACAGAACCATAGTCTATGCTATTGAAGGATAGCTCCAGGCATGGAGAATGTTACAAACAACTTCAAGTCCAGTATATCCTATACCAAACTGAGGTCCATCAAGGTTCAAATTTCACATGTTTTCTTTACGAAAGTTATTGTATATTAACCCTTCAAAATTAATGGTCAATAATGTTCACCTTCTGATTCCAAAACCTTCCAGGTTATTGTCCAAATAATGGAATATTTTGAATGACTTGAGAAACTGATATTGCTATTATATTGATTAAAAGACTAATGGATATTTCAGTGGGTTATTCTTTGCTATTCTTCTCACATAACGACATGGCATATTTTTAACTATCAATTCCCTTTTCCTTCATACACTCATAACCCTTCATGTGGAGTGTTGGGAGAGTGAAGGGGGATTGAAGTAGTCGTTAGTGCTGATCATCAAGTACTTTGGGCTCTCCTTATCGTAATTTCTTGCTCTCTATAGTTATGTGCATCCTCATGACTTGCTTTGGCAAATGAAATGCAACAAATGTCCCTGGGTGTATGCTTAAGGAACTAGCACATGATTCATCATGCTCTTCCTTTTCCTCTGATACAGCAGCACTAACTTTCTAGATAGTGCTGCTCTTGCATTTGGGGATCTGAGAGAGAAATACACAGATCAGAATCTCCAGTCAATCCATACTGGACATATAGAGTGAGGAAGAAATAATTTCTGTTGTTTAAAGCCCATGAGATGTGAGTAAAAAGGAAGGTTTGGTAGAATTCCACCAAAACAAATTTAACTGACAATTAGTGCTGACTTTATTCTAATCACATTAGGCAGATTCTGAATAAATAGCCACATGGGGATGGGAATGGGAAAGACCACAGCAAGGCTGTGTATATTCATTCACCTTGAGCAGCCACTGTGACACATAAATACCACCAGTATAGAAGACACTCACCATATAATTTTTTACAACCATGGAATCAGAACTAATTCTACTTAATGCTTAAAGACAATGCATTAACACTGTGGAGGAATGGTAGCCCTTACAGATTTTGTGGTGTGGATCTAGAACACCAGGGATTGCTTAGGGCTTGTAAGTCTTCTAACTTCAATTGATTTTTTTATCAGTTAGTAAGGATAAATTTTACTCTGTAGCTCTGAAATTGGCAAGAACAGTTAAGGCAAAACTTTTTTACCATGTGGTTGAAAATATACATTGGCAATTTCTTAGTTGCCCATGGGCACTATGCATCTTAAAATTTTGTGAATTTTGAAGGTTAATTTCTTTTTAAAACTTTATAGAAAAAACTTAATTCTTTGTTAATCTTAAAAGAAGTTAATATAGTTAGTCTTAAAGATTAATGGAGTAAATACCCAACAATGGGGATTAAAGAAACTATAATGCATTTATATATTACACATTGATTTAAAATGATTCAAATATTTACATACATACCAAAAAGTTCTGCAAATAAAATATTTGCAATAGTTTCCTCTAGTAATGAGTTTATGAATTTTTTGTTTTTTATTATTTATCTATTTTCTAGACATGGACTGCCTCTGTAAAAACCAGGTTTATTTAAAGAGAGAAATAATCAAATGTGGTGTCGTTAGTATTTTCATAAGAGAAAACTATTTACTCTTTCAGAATAGTTGAATGTGTAATCATATATGAAACATTGATAAGCTAATTTGTAATTCATTCTAGACTACTAAATTTTTAGAAGTGTTCTAAGTTCACTTAGAAATTTCTTTTTTATTATTTATTTATTTTTTATGTTTTATGTCAGAATATTACTGGGGTACAAGCACTTTGGTTACATAAATTGCACTGCCTGACAAGTGTGCCCATCCCCGAGACAGTGCACACTGCATCTGTTAGGTGTGAATTTACCCATCCCCTCCTCCCCCTCCCACCTGACAAACACCCTATGAATGTTACTTCCTATATATGCATATTAGTTTTGATCAGTTAGTACCAATTTAATGGTGAGTACGTGTGGTATTTGTTTTTCCATTCTTGTCCTTTTAATCCTATATCATATTTCAGGAGCTATAGTGTGTTAGAATAGTGAGATATTTGCTTGGTGCTTGATAGAGTTACCCTTAATTACCTATGTATTATATAAAGGAAATTTTCGCAATATAGCATTGTTTCATACATTGAACCTTAATACTGAAAGCCCCTAAAACAAACATAAATAGTTTTCCCCAGAACTTACAGTCTTAACTCTTGTATTTTTTACCTTCCCTTTTCTAGCCCCCAACTTCTAATATGTTCAACCTATACCTCTAATCTTGACATGATTTCATTTGAAGTAAGGATAAGAAAAATAAAATACTTTATGACAACAGAAGAACTTCATGAAACCTGAGTTGCATAGCCAAAAAGTCCGTTTTTCTACTGCTAGAGAAGTGTATGTAAGTATCATCTATATAGATAAAATCTACATTTCATTAATATACATTTACTATATTATTTATATTGGATATACATGGGCATAAATATTTATATTTGTGAATATAAGAAAATACTGTATAGCAGGTAGTTTTAAATATTTAATAAATATATAATATATAAATAGCATATATTATAGTAAAGAAATATTTAATATTAAAATGTAATATTTAAGCATGATAGATCACAACTAACCTAGAACAATGCTTGGTACATGGTAAGCACTCAATAAATATTTGCTGAATATGTAGCTAACTGATTGGATAAGTTAAGAAATTTTGAATCCATGAATTAATTCATATCTATGAAAAAGTAAGCCTTCATTTCTAATATCTATTTGAAGATGTTTAAAAGATAAAACTATTGTTGTCTATGAGCCATCTTTAAAACAGTATGGAAGGGCAACATCTGCTATAGCAAACGTGGAGGATCCTTTTAATTTTAAAGAACTGTAGAGACAGGCATTCAAAATAAAGATATTTTTTAAAAAGTATGTGATTTGACTATGTTTAGAGTAGCTGAACTGGGCTCAGTATCAACTTAAATAAACAAATATTTCAATATATTTAGAGATGGGCTCTAAACTTGTGTTCATTGACTATAACTATCTGGAGCCATATCTCAACAAAATTATTATTATAACAAATCTCAATCTAAAAATGAAAATATGGAATCAATATTTTTGTTGTTGTAAATGTTGTAGCAATTGAGAGTTGCTAGATCTCTGCATTGGGATTCTTCATGTCTAAGATTAGACATAAGAAAAGCCTCATTTAACAAACAATCTTCAAGTAGCCACATTTTTTTTGTCTTCTCTATTAAAGTCAGGAAAACATGCAGAAAGAAAACAAACTGATCTGTGCTTTGTATTTTAACATACTTTTAGTGTATAGCCTGAAGTTAATACATGTTAAATCTAGCCTTTATGACTTCCACATCCACAATAATATGACAATATGTAATGACAACTAATCATTTAGCAATGACCCTGGACTCTCTTGGATCAAGAAAAATTTAGTTTATGATCATTGTGCTTTGTTTATTAAGAGAAGAAAATAAATCTTTATATATAATATTAATAAGATTTACAGTACCAAATGTTTATAAAACATTTTTTCTTCATCAATGAATCAGAAAATGCCAATAACCAATATATCCAGTTCTGATTAGTTGAGTATATTTATAACAACTAAAAATTCAAATCATTTCATTAAAGTTTTATTTTTCCTATCAGGATTTTCTTTCTGGAATACCATATGCTGCTGCTTAATTTCATCACCAGATCAGCTTTTGTATTTTCTTGTGAAAGCAGCACTGAGCTAACAGAGACCATAGCAAATGCTCTTGGACTGTGTTCTGAAAAATCTCTTAAAATTATAAAATCATCAATTGTGCATAAGAAATGACACAAACATTTTTGCAATTGATGTGCTTTTTTCCTACTTCTAGAAAAGTACTGCCATCATGAAGATGTTTGCTTTTGTAATTAAGCTTAATTTTTTAATTAACTTCATAGTAAAGGTAAACAACTTTCAGTTTTGCAGAGTATATTTCCAAACAGCAATAATTGTACAAAATATGAGAAATAAAATAGCTTTAGCAGTTATCTAGTTCTGCCAAATTCAAATAGATTGATACTGGCAGAACCTGGCAATGAATAATCTGGAATGAAAAATATAGTAATATATTATCTAAAAAACAAATGTCAAAAACATTATTAATATAGCAATTTCATGATCTGACAAATTAATAAATTTCTCCATAGTATAAGATATAACTCAAGAAATCAGACTAACTTTAAATAAGGATGACAGACAAATCATATATCAAATGAATGTTATTCCATTCAGAAACCTAAAAGTAATTCTTATTCGTTACTACCTTTCACCCCACTCATCACCAAGATCCGATTATTTTATTAATATCCTCTGAATATTTCTCCAACTCCATCACTCCTGACCAAATTTATCTTCCCTGATACTTCCACCCCTGCTCTGCTGAAATAGACAGCTTAGTGGTTTAAATAAATCTACTATTTCCCACCCAGAGTGACCTGTAAAAAAATGATAATTTCATTTTCATCTACCCCTTGTACAACTCTACCTACCCCTGCTTGAATTATTTCAATGGCTCTCCATTGCATTTATAATAAGAATAAATATTCTTATCATGTCTTATGGGGATGATGATCTCTAAAGCTTCATCATTTTTTCCTTTCTCTCTCTATTCCAGCTAAACTAGTATATTTTAGGTCTCATTTATGTGTTGTATGGACTTTCACATTAAGGACTTTGTGCCTGCTGTTTCCCTGCCGAAATTCTATTTCCACTTCTATTCATCTAAATAACCCCCACTGAGTTGTCACTTGTCAGCTCAATCATCACCTCCTCACTCTCCTCACCTTCCAAACTAGGTCAAATCCTTCTATCACCCATTCAAAACATCACCATGTATATATCTGTCATTCATGGCACTTCTCACAGTTGTAATGTTATGTTTAATTGTGTGATTACTTGGTTAATATCTCTCTCACTATTAGAATAAATTCCATTAAAGCAAGGAACATGTTTGGTTTCTTTACCACATAGTCTTTGACTTACTACCCAGTAAATATTCAATTACTATTTGTTGAAGAACTAAAGAATGAATGAAAAAATCTTCATGTGGACTCAGATTCTAGTGATGCTTCAGTTGCTCAAAACATTTTTGAAACTCTACCTTTGGAATTATCTATAGAATATGCACAACCATATGATTTTCTTGATCATTTACCTACCCTAACTCTCTAGAAGAAGACAACAAATTATGCTACTATTAAATCAGAAATACATACATATACATATACACACACATATTATTAATTGGATCTATCAAAGTTAGGATTTAATTGCTAAACTATGGAAGTTTTAATGTGAAAAAAATTCTAATGTTTTTAAACAAGGCTTATTTCACCAATACCTTTTTGTTTTACTTAAATGAAAGGAGAGAAGAGATGAACTTTTAGTCCCTATTTTACATATTTTCTCACATTTAATCATGCCAGGTGGGAAGAATTTTCCCAATTTTATTGATGAGGAAACTGAGGCTCAGAGAATTTAGATATCTTCTTCAAAGTCATATGAATAGCAACTGATCAATTTAAGTTGCTAATTACAAGCGGGAATGGTAGGTCAACTTTTGAGGAATCTCCATACTGTTTTCCATAAAAGTTGTCCTAATTTACATTCCCATCAACAGTGTATAAGCATTCTTTTCTCATAGGATCCATGCCAATAGCTATTGGTTTTTTTCTTTTTAATAATGTCTATTCTGACAGGGGTAAGGTGGTATTTCATTATGGTTTTAATTTGCATTTCCCCGGTGATCAGTGATGTTGAGCAATTTTTCATATGTTTGTTGGCCATTTGTATATCTTCTTTTGAAAACAATCTGTTCGTGTCTTTTGCCTGATTTTTGATGGGATTATTTGTTTTTTTCTTGCTGATTTCTTTGAATTCTTTGTAAATTCTGGATATTTGTCCTTTGTAGGATGTATAGTTTGTGAATATTTTCTCCCATTACGTAGGTTGTCCATTTACTTTGTTCATTGTTTCCTTTGCTGTGCATAGACTTTTTAGTTTAATTAAGTCCCATTTTTTAAATTTTTGTTGTTGCTGAATATGTTTTGGGGGTCTTAGTCATAAATTCCTTGCCTGGGTCAATGTCCAGAAGAGTTTGTCCTACATTTTCTCCTAGAATATTTATGGCTTGATGCCTTACATGGAAGTCTTTTATCCATCTCGAATTAATTTGTGCATATGGTGAGAGATAGGGATCTAATTTCATTCTTGTGCATATGGCTCTCCAATTTTCCCAGCACTATTTACTGAATAGATCATCCTTTCCCCAGTGTATATTTTTGTCTGCTTTGTCAAAAAACAGTTGATTGTAACTATGTGGTTTTATTTTGGGTTCTCTATTCTGTTCATTGATCATTGATCTATGTATCTACATTTACCATGCTGTCTTGGTTACTATAGTCTTATAGTATATTTTGAAATCAGATAATGTGATGCCTCCAAATTTGTTGTTTTTGTTTAGGATGACTTTGGCTATTCAGGCTCTTTTGTTATCCCATATGAAATTTAGAATTTTTTTTTCTAGTTCTGTGAAAAATGACATTGGTATTTTGATGGGAATTACATTGAATCTGTAAATCACTTTAGGCAGTATGGACATTTTAACAATGTTGCTTCTTCCAATCCATGAGCATGGGACATTTTTCCATTTGTGTTATATATGATTTCTTTCATCAGTATTTTGTAGTTCTTGTAGAGATCTTTCACCTTCTTGGTTACGTATATTCCTAGATTTTTTTTTGCAGCTATCGTAAATGGTATTGGGTCCTTGATTTGACTCTCAGCTTGACTGTTATTGGTACATAGAAATGCTACTGATTTGTGTACATTAACTTTGTAACCTGCGACTTTACTGAATTTAAACGGGAGAAGTCTTTAGGATTTTCTAGATATACAATCATACCATCAGTAAACTTGGGTAGTTTGACCTCTTATCCAATCTGGATGCTCTTTCTTTCTCTTGCCTGATTGCTCTGGCTAGGACTTCCAGTACTATGTTGAACAGAAGTGGTGACAGTAATTAGAATTATGTAATTTTAACTCTGAAAAAAAATTAGGATTTTCCCAAAAGACACAAACAACCCTGAAACAACAAGAATTATAGGTCTAGCATCATCACCTAGTTCACAAAACATATTATATTTTCCTTGGGTCATTTCATCTGACAAAATATATTAATCAATTAGAACAAATTTGGAGTCATAAGACCTGTTTAGCAAACAAATAGAAAGAAGGCACAAAAATGTCCAAAAAATTTTGATTTATGAGCAATATCTGCCCTGTAATCTGTATTTCTATTCATTAACATGTGGTTTAAATTTTGACTTTTCAGTGAGTTGTAGTCAAAGTACATTCAAACACATTTTAAATGAAAATATGTGCCCTATATGCCCAAATGCTTCAACAGGGAGAAAGTGTTTTGATGAGATCCAACAGAAGCAAATTGACTAAACTTTCTATTTTCATAAACTGTGGCACTTTTACATATGTATACTCTTAGAGTGGGTTCCAGGACAACTGACATTTTCTTACTGATATTTTTCATAGCTTTCTGTTTCTGGCAAAAAATAAAAATGAGTTATGCAAGAAATATATTAAATAACAAAATTCTCTTGGATATCTGAAATTCTTATCATCGTTATTGCTAAATACATTAATAATTCATATAACAACTTCAGAAAATGAGCTAGTAACCTGAATTTTATCAAAAGCAAAATAATAGTTTAAGGTTTATTTTGACATGTGTGACAGATCTAGTCTTGCACCACTTAGAAAATATATTGAAAAAAAGTTTTCTTTATCTGATGCTTCTCAACACCAAAGGCTTGTCCACTACTAAAGTGAACAGTTATTTTACCAGGTCAGATAACAACATATGTAAAAATTAATGCAAAATAATAGCATATTTAAGTATATGAGCTAAAATTATAAAACTGTCTGAAGAGAACATATGAGTAAATATTTATGACCTTGGGTTAGAAAATATCATCTTAGATATAGCAGAATAAGCACAAGTAACAAAAGAAAAAATAAAGTAGTCTTAATCAAAATTGAAAACTTTGGAGTTGTGGACACTTTCTCAGGGGGGTATTATAACTGGTGGTGTCCTTGCCTAATGCTACTTTCTCTCTTTTCCTTTCACAGGTGTTACTCCTCAATAAATTATTTTCCCATTTCTAACTCCATTACAGAGTCTGCTTCTGGGAGAACCCAAACTGTGACAACTGGCACCAAGAATAATCCAAAACATCATGTAGTAAAATGGAATTTGTGGATTTGATCACTCATTGCAGACAATAGTGAGAATCTCATCTCCAATGGTAGGTCATGCTCAATTGACCCCTTGCACAAGATAGCCATCCACCTCTTAGAATTTTTATTGATGTTGAGCTGGGATGGCCTGCCTATGGTGAGGAATTCAGTATCAAGGTGCCATAACTAGTAGTCAGAAATATATGAACTAAATAATAGATACAAGTATATTAGGATTGAATGGCTGTTATTAAGTTACAGACTTGATATTAAAAACTTGACAGCAATAAAAAGACAATAGACAAATTTTCTGATACTTGCAAAGAAGCCTTCGTCTCATGAAGTATGCAAGCAGAAAAAACTGAAAATCAAGTCCAGGATTTGAGAATAAAAGTGGCTGAGCTCCAAAGATTGCTGAACGTTTAATCAAAACAGGCCTGAGAATCTGACACTTGGGAAAGTTTGGGTGGTTGTCCCCAAAGATTTGACTCCCAAGACTTCTCTAAACATTCACAACCTGTACAATTAGACTAATACCCATTAAGAGCTAACTTTTGCCCCAGGTAAGAAGACAATTCAGAAGACTTTCCCTCACAAGGCAAAATGTACTTCTCTAAATGCTCCTACCTCGTCTGGCTACCAGGCCCATAATCAAAGTTAAGTAAGAGCATAATAGAATACATACAGGCAAGTGCCAGGGTCTGATGAGGGAGGAAAAGACGATGTTCCAAAGCAGATGCAAGTCCTAGCAAGCATGTTCCATGGGACTGTATTCTGAAAATACCAAATTAAAGGGGTCATGATATTAGACTATATAAGGAACAATTTATGATCTCGGTAGCTCTCTCTTGGATTAGAGGATGAAACACCCTAATAAGAACCCCAGGGGTTGGTGCAAACTCTCTGCTAGGGTGTTTCCTAGTCTGTTAAAAGAAATTGTTCATGTCCGAGAAGTTTAAATGCCAGAATTATTGTGGTAGACAATAAAAAGCTCAGAGAAGTGGGCATTCCGGAGTGGACACATCACATAAGGCCAAAGACCCACCAGAGGATTATACTCCACAGGAGGGACTGTAATTCAGAGATCACATCATTCACCAAGGCCACCATGAATTTGCTGATGAGAAGGCAACCAGCATCTCTAAGAAGTTCACTGATGGCTCTCCTCCACAGACCAGGGTTAATGGTAGGCTAATGTGTCTGGAATTTGGCTCGCTGATAGTCATGGGACTAATACAACCCTGAAATAATAGTAGTCAGGTGTTGTCCTTAATCACCAGATGCCAGTGTGTTGTAATTATGATAAGGATCAACACTTCTGTGTGGCAGCTAAGTAGGCCCCACCTACATAGAGTAATAGGAGATTATTAATAGAGCACAGTAGCCAAGGGCACAATAGATGGAAAGCCAATAAAGGAACTACACATACAATCCAAAGAAATCATGAATGGATGAGTAGTTGCCCCAATAAAAATTTATAATCCCTTGTTTCATATCTAGACCTGTGCTAGTTTTTAAGTCTAGGATCTGTTGACTAAAAAATCTCTAGGTCCCTAGGTGAAAGGGCCCTATAACACCAGGGCAAGTAAATATAAACACTGTAATAATAATTTTCCTGGTTCTTCCTTAAGGGGACCTGTAGCCGTTATTTGTGTGATTGCACACTGAGTCAAAGGGAATACCCCAATATTTAGAAGACTTTTGATACAGAGTTCAAGGTGATATTGTTACCTGGAGACCAAAAATAACACTATGATGCCTCTGGTAGAGTGGGGGCATTGGGAGCTAGATAATAAATGGGATCTTGGCCAAAGTCTGATATACAGTGAGTCGATTGGGTCCACAAACCCACTCAGGGGTCATTCCTCTCCAATCCCCTAATATATAGTTTTTATTGATATATAAGGACACATTGGGCTCTTAGCCTTTGAGATAAGTTATTATTGTGTATAAGGCTAAGTGAAATTGTCCACTCACACACTTGAAGCTAAAGAGTAAATCAAAACCAATACCACATCCTGGGAAGATGGCAGAGATTTGTGCCACCTTTAAAAATCTAAAAGAATCAGGGTAACAGTCACATTCCCATTTAATTCACATGTCTGAACCCTGCTAAAACTGCTCAGCTAAAACTAGATGGATGATAGAAAGTGACTTTGTACTACTTACCACAAGTTCAATCAAGTAGAAGTTATCCCTGATTACAACTGTCAAGCATACACAGTAACATTGCTAGAGTAGATTAATATGGCCTCAGGTACATGGCATGTGGCCCCAGATATAATAAATGCATCTTTCCATCAAAATCAGGAAAGAGGATTAGAAATAGTTTGTATACATAGGTAATATACAAGAATCTTAATTTGCAGTTTGGCCTATATTGTTCTTTGTCACAATTTTATCTAAAGAGATCTGGACCCCGTAGACATCTCACAAAACATCATATTGATCCATTACATCAAATACATCATACTGATCCATCAAGACAAGCAAAAGGTCATTAGCATGCTGGAGACCTTGGTAAGACACAAGTATTATAGATTGTAGCAATAAACCCTATGAAGATTTAGGTCTCTGTCACTTCAATAAAATGTTTAGGGGTCTACTGGTCAGTGGTACCAGGATATCCCCTCCAAAGTAAAAAACAAAATTGCTTCATCTTGCATTTTCTATCATGAAGAAGGAGTTACAATGCCTGGAAGGCCTCTTTTGTGTTCTGGAGGCAATACGTTCCACACCGAGAAATACTATTCCAGCCCGTATATGATTGTCATGGAAGGCTACTAGTTTAAGTGGAGCCTGTAGCAGGAAAGGCCTGTGCAGAAGGTCTAGATTACAATGAAAGAAATCACTTGGACCATACTATCCAGCAGACCCTGTGGTACTGGAGATATCAGTAGTGGAAAAGACGCAGTGTGGATTTTGTGGTAAGCCCCAGTGAGAGAATCACAAAGCAGTCTCCCGGGGTTTTGGAGCAAGGCCATGACATCTGCAGTGAAGAGTTACACATTATTAGAAAAATAGCCTCTGGCATGCTACTGGGCCCTGGTAACAATGGAATGCTAGAACATATGGACACCAAGTGACCATGTATCTGGAACTATCCTGTTGGACCTACCAAGACATAAATTCAGGCAGGCCTAGCACAGTCTGTCACAATATGAAAATAGTACACCCAGTACCAAGCATGAGCAGGCCAAGAGGGCACAGTGAGCTGCCACAGCAGGTAATGCAGACTCACATATTGCCCATCACAGTTGCATCAATGCCTCTGTCTTAGTGCACAATGATGGATAAGTGGGGAATTCTGTACAATCACCATAAGGATCTTGAAAAGGTCTGAGTGCAGATTATGAATGGATATGGCCAGTAAGGGGATAAAAATCAAAAATTGTTAGAAGCTGTATCATAACCCCACTCTCAGAAGTGGTCTTTAAAGGCAGTGGCAAGGGTGGTGAACCCGGTCATCTATTTTGTATGAATAGAACAGAGCTGTCTAATAAAATATATCACATGAGCCACAAGTGCAAGCCCTGTATGTAAGTTTTAATTTTCTAGTAACCACTTTTAAAAAGTATTTATTCAACCTACTATATCCAAAATATTATCATTTAACATATAATGAATATTAAAAAAATTAATGAGCTATTTTACTTTTTTTCATGCTAAGTTTTCTATGTCTAGTTTATATTTTGCATTTATAATACATCTCAATTTGGACAGTCACATCTCAAGTGTTCAGTAGCCTTATGTAATTAGTGGCTACCTTATTGGACAGAGCATGGTTAGAATATACATAAACACATGGGCAGCAGCAAATGACCTAGTCAGCTGGCTGGGAGCCTAGAAAGAAAAATATGGGAAGATGAGAGGCAAGAAGGTATGGAATAGAGGCATGTGGCTGCACATCAGGGGAGGGGTACACGGGGGAAAGATCTTTGTATCACACAACAATGCCAACCAGAAACCACTCACCACAGAATAGGCACTAAACACTCAAGTAGACAAAATGTCTTGGCCAATTGGTGTTAGCCAGCCTTAGTCAGCAACCACCTCAATATGGATACAATGAGCACATGAACCAGCTGGTCACAGTGGTAGAGAGGAAGGCTATTTATGTGCCCAAAGACTATGATTCCCACTTACCAGGGTTGATTTAGCTTCTGCCACCTCTAAATATCCAACTGTCTAGCAACAGAGACCAATGTACACCTTCGGTATGTCACTATTCCTTGAGGAGTTCTATCAGCCCCTTGGTGGCAAATAAACTGTTAGTACATTTGGTCTCTTCTTAGAAGGGCTAGTTCATTCTCACAAGAATAAGCACCTATTACCAATATAGCACTAACCTCTCTCTTCTAAGATTACTGTGTTAGTCCATTTTGCATTGCTATAAAGGAATACCTGTGACTGGGTGATTTATAAAGAAAAGAAGTTTATTCAGCTCATAGTTCTGCAGGCTGTGCAAGAAGCATCTGCCTCTGGTGAGGGCTTCAGGAAGCTTCTAATCAAAGTGAAAGACAAAGGGTGAGAAAGCTCATCACATGGCGAGAGAAGGAACAAGGGAGGGGAGGAGGTGTCACACTCTTTTAAAACAACTCACTGTCCTGTGAACTAATAGAGAACTAGTAGAGCAGGAACTCATTATCACAGAGAGGGCACCAACTTTTCATGAGGGATCTGCTCCCATGACCCAAGCACCTCCCACCAGGGCCTACCACCAACAATGGGGATCAATTTCAACGTGAGATTTGAAAGGGACAAACATCCAAACCATATCATTTACTCTCAGTATGAGAGGCCCACTGGAATCCTGGAAAAGCTCCTCCCCAAACAAGTAAGGAGAAGTGGATCAGCACAGAACAAAGCGTGCACTGTGGTAGACACAGACATATGCCACTCAGAACCTTCTTCAAGAAGGGATGACTTGCTGCCCAGCGTGAAGAGTAGGATGCACTGATAGCCTCCAGTTGTTAGCTCTGTCAGAGTCCACCTCATTCTCTTACCCAGATTATGCTAATCTCAGAACAGTTCTCGGTCAATGACTGAACAAGGTAGTGGTTGATGAGGGCACAGTCTGCTTAGGGTAGCCCCAGCCAATGAACCAGCCATGGTACGAGGGCCTAGCTACTTTTACCCTGTCTTGACTTCTCTAATAGGCCATCTTTACTCCAGAGCTCCTCACTGGGCTATCAGATTGCCATCTTGTTTTCATTCTTTCCCTTTTACAGGATTTCTCTCCAATAGAACTTCACACTCCCAATCCCTCATTTTGGGAGTACCCGATCTCTGTGACCTCAACAAGTGAGAACAACAAATGAGTTCTGGCAGTGAGAGCAAAAGTGCCCTGATAGTGGTACTGTGAGAATGGAAAATTGAAAGGTAGTTGGCCTTCTCTGTAAATAAAGTTTTATTCATATTTCATATTGGACAATGATTACATTTTTAAAATGAGAGACTTTGCTAATTAAATTTAAAGCCTCATATGGAATTTGGAGAAAGGAATTTTGAACACATACCTCCAATTTTATTTGCTTCCTCCTAATCCAAGCTTTTGTGATGTCTGTGATTTACATAAATATCTCACCACAGACCATATAGTGTGATACACATATTATATATACATATATATATATCTTATTCACATCGTGCTTGATAATAATCCACATTCTCTTATTCACATCTCACTTGAGGTAAATAAGCTTTGTTAATTTGAATACCACATGTCAAAACTATGTTCTATTGGTAAAATTAATGGCTTTCTTATTAGTGGGATAACTGTTAGATAATAGCTTTCACTAGGTTAAATCAGAAGCTATTCAAATACAGTGAATTGGCTTAAACTATTTTAGAAACAATCTCGTACACTTCTATGAACAGAATATAAGAATCCAACAAAGTCTGTCAGCTTTCCCCTTAAGGATGATGTTTGAGATTTAATCTCCAAATAGCCCTTTATCCAGTCATTCATTCAGTAAGATTTGTGTTGACCTAATGCTTACTGTCAGGGTAGCAGATTCTTTCTGAAATGTTGTGTATTCCTAAAATGATCTTTCATGCAAGACAGAAAATACTCTACAAAGATAGTAGAGCTCCAGAAAGAATAAAAAGCTGAAACTTCATCAAGCTTATGAAGCATGTTGGGTAAACTATTTTTTGCTTGCTTACTAATAATTGTTAGTTTAATAAATGTACATATTGCAGTTTTTTGTCTAAAACTTTCTTTCATTATACATGGAAGGGAGTGTTAGAGAAGCAGCTAAACTTCATCTCTTCAAGATTTTCAGACTACCATAATATACCCAACTATAAAACTAAGAGTTATCATGAAAAGATTATCTATTTGTAATATAAGTCTTCTAGCATCTACTTATACAAATCTAAGATGACTGGAGAGGAAAGAAACCCTTGATACAGTTGATTTCGAGAATACAACAAAGAGATCAATAAAAGACTTCAAAATTGCATTGAAAAACCTTAACAGGCTTGGGGTTTTCTCTCTGAATTTGGAGAATAGTAAATGCTTTAAACAAAAATCTACTGAAATCCGTATAGCCATATACTGTATGCAGTGAACTAATTTTAGAGAAATTTTCCAAAAGTAAATAGCTAATTTTTAACAGAATCGATCTAAATTGGGTTAGTCTTTTGGGACACTGTTTGATGACTTTAAAAGTGAGTATAGTCAAATCTGGTGTACAGAAACAAGGATGTTTTAAGTATACTTTTAGAATAATTTTGATATCTAGTTGCTAATCTCAAAGCTGATCTTTAAAAATAAGTAAAATTTCTTTTAATTCAGGAAAGAAATATTGTAAAGTACACCTGCAAACCATCATAGATTTACAACAAAATAAATTCCTATAATCTTTAGTGTCTCAGAAATTGGACATGGTTAACCTGGTGGGTTATAATACTGAAATTAGGAGGGGACCTGACAGATCCTAAATTACAGTAGTCTAGGGAGGGAACACTGTAATGATGAAGCCATCTGCAAGGCAGTTATATTCTAGTTAAAATTTCTAAGGCTGTGAAAAATGAAAATATTAAAAGATGGGTAAAAACTGTAAATTTAAGTAATATATAATGAGCCAATTAGAAGGTTCTCTAGAGATGGATTTTGAACAGCTTTATTGTGAGGTCTGAAAGTACACAGTTAATAAAGTAAACATGTTGATAAAATAACACCAAATTTTTTTTAATAATATCACACTTTGGTAACTGTTTTACATTGTAATAAAAGTCTGGATAATATGTAATTTGAAATTAATATGTACTCAGTTTTACTAGGCAAAGATTAAAAATATTGTGAGGTGTGTGTGTGTACATGTGTGTGTTTAATTAAATCCAATGTTAAACTTAAAGCAATTAAGACATATTCTGAGAAACTGAATTTTATAAATGTCCTCAAAGTTGTATTATTGCTTAGCTCTTGGCCATGAAAATGTTTGCTAGGAGCAATAGACCTCTATAGGAAATTTTAAGTTTTTTCAGATTACTGGAAGACAATTTAGTGCTCTACTAATATGGTATATAATAAGCAACACCATAAGATTGTTATTCAGAAGGATTAGAACCAGACTGGGTTCTAGTCTGAGCCATGCAATTTACTAAATAGATGATCTTGAGCAAACTCATTAAATTTTTGATACCTCAGTTTTTTCTATTCTAGCACAGAGATAATAGTTCTAACTTTATAAGGTTCTTATGGAGATAACATTAATCAAGTACTTAGAGTGCCTGACAAAATACTAACTTCTTAATAAATGTGGTATTAATTTTATTACAGTTAACCAAGTAAGAACTTACTCCATAGAGCATAACATGATGCAGAAAGTTAGAAGAAGTATATTAGGCTCATGCTATTGAAGTGCTTTAAAAATCAAGTCAACAGCCTCTGGCTTTGGCAGCATTTGTATTAAAGTGAAACAATAGAGAGGGAACTGATATGGCCCAGCATAAAAATGTCACATAACCTTGTGAAGCATTCTATATATGTCAGAACCCTGCTGAATTCAACTGCAAACATGAAACAGAAACTAGAAATTGTATTGTTTGTCTTAAAGACCAGAATATCAGATACTACAAGATTAAAATTGAGGCAATTTAAATTCCATGTACAACAGTGACTGGACAAGTTCTAAAACAAATTTTTGGTGCGTGACAATACCAAAAATGTGTTGACAATGCAGCTTAAAAATACATTTTAATGTAAATACTCCTGATTTTGAAGCTGGTTTAATGGTTTTGGCTAAACTTCAGTTCTGTTGTCCCAATGATTACACAGAAATTCCTAATGCAATTTGAATTTTAGATCAGGAGTGTTTACATCAGAAGTAGTTAAGTTTAGACAAGAACATTTAGATTTTGACACAGGAGACGCATTTCTTCCATCATTGCATAAAGAACACAGAACACAAACAAAAATTAATGAAAGCATTATAGCTGTCCAGGCAATTATTGCTGATCCAAAGACAGACTACAGGCTCGAAAAAGTTGGAAGATGAACATTTTAGGATTTCAGCTCTTCATCTTCTTAGTATAGTCAGAGCCTACACACAATTCTAGAATGTGTAGGGAAATCAAATGTTAGTGTTTCAGGGAACAAAACCCCATAAAGTTGACCAGATATTTGCCATATTTGGTTTTGTTCCCCTCTAGTAAGTATTGGGGAAAAGTGATGGGTTATATTAATTAAATGAAAATGCTATGTATGCAAAGATGTTAATTTTAACTTTATTACAATAGCTAAAGTTAGGAGAAATTCAATGCCAAACGTAGTGAAATAATTTAACTGTGGGACAGTAACAACTCAATGAACTGCCTATAATTGCATAAGCTTATAAAATGCCAATAATAAATTGGAAACTCTCTGTTAAACTAATATCCCACTGCACTTCAAACCCCAAAATACTGAGTATTTTCATATATTCTAAATCAGAATTCTCAGAACAATTCTTTGGGATAGATACTGTTTAATATAAAATCATTTTGACATATGGGAAAGTAAGTTCAGAAAGGCTCAGTGAGGTTGTACGATGTATTCAATGTCAAGCACCTGATAAGTGATGAAGTTGGAATTTAGGCCACATCTGCCAAGTCCAAATACTGCCTCCAGCACACTTTCTAAACTAAATGTTCTCGTCCTAGACATTCCTGTTTTCCCAGGCTTCTTTTATCTGCTACCTGAATTATCACATTCAAATCTTTAGTGTTATTTCCTTTCCTCTGCATCGATAATCTTCTGAAAAAACTCTGGTATCTTCCCTCCTAATTATTCTCCCACTTCAGCAATCCTAAGTACTTATCTGCTGGGAAATTGTAATCATTCTGTTTCTTGTTTCATTGACTCTAGTCTCTACACTCCTTCAATTCTATCATTATCTCATCATCTTTCATTCAAACTCTTCTATTAGCTTGGTTCCCTAAACCCTATCATGTAAAATCTGGGGGCCCTTGCTTGTTACCCCAATGCCCCCCATTATGTCTCTAATCAACCTGGCACAATTTATCACCTCTTGCTTTCATTTATACATTATAATCTTCAAGTGAATTTAGAAAAATGGTATTTTAATTACATTCTAAGTTTTTATTCTTATATGCTTATCCTATTGCCTCATTCTGGAATTCTTCCCCATTTTACCCATCCCTCAGTCTTCTAGGATAAATGCATATACACTACAGAATAAATATTTAAGGAATTGCAAAAAACAGTCACAATGGTTATCTCCAGATGGTGGGTAGGATTATGTTTATTTTTAATTTTCTCTTTTTTATTTTCCACTTTGTATATGATGAATATTTATTGTTTCATCATTTAAAAATTATGTTATTTTAAGAAAGTCTTACATGCATGAAAAGATTTATTAATTGCATACAGACAAGCACCAGGCTATCTAATAATTTATTGACATTTGAATGCATAGTGCATAGAAGCAAATAATGACTGTCAATGTACAGTGATCTGAGTAGAAATAAAAGAGAAAGGTTAACTGAAGCTATCCATGTATTTTTTAAAGACCTAAATGAATCCTAAGACATGCCTGAAGGCATATGTCAGTTGAGAAATATTTTTTTCTGGATATAACAATAAGCTCATCCTTTTGGGAAACTCTGGAATGCAAAAAGCACAGAGTAATTGGTTTGTTTGCTAGTTATTTGGAAGACTAGCATAGGATACCTATTGTGGTTAGAGGGCAAGTCTCAGAAAAGAAAATAATTTGTTCTGGGCATAGTGAGTTTCTACATAGACTTGAGAGCAATCCAAGTGGAATAGACACAGATAATAATAGTCCAGTTAGACTTGCACTTTGTAGAGTCAATGAAAAGATGTTAGACAACATCAGAAAGAAGATGGAGGAGCCAGTACAATGGGCAGCAGTCTAAGGCTATTCCACTGCTATGCAGATCAGGGAAATTTGTCTAATTGATAATAGGTTAAGTTCACAATTGCAAATGTGAAATGAGAAACACCAAATCTAGCTACAAAAGCAAATATTAGCAATTAGATGTCACAAGTGAGCTAGAGGAATGTGTTCCAATACAAGTTTGAAATCATCAAAGGAAAGACCATTTAAGATTTAGTATCAAAATAAAAAGCTCTAGGAATTTTGAGGATAAGGACAGCCACCTCATTATATGCTATGGAGAAGAGAAAATCTTAGCTGTGAGAATCATAGGTCTATCTCACTGATTACTTAGGTATTAGATTATTAAGTATGAAATGTCCGATTTCCTTAAGTACTAAGTTTGAGAGTTGATATCGCTGCCATTTCACTTTGACACTTCTTGTTTTATTTTTATTGGGAAGGTATATCCTCAGTCTTTCAAATGCATGTTTTGGCTTGTGATTATCTTTCAAATTTCTTTTTAGAGCAATTTTTGTGAAACCTTGGATAAGTCAAAAATTTGTGTTATTTTTAAATATGAGTTCTGTTGCAGAAGCAATGCAGGGCAGATAGCTCGGAATATCAACAATGTTTGGGAAGGATGTGGCTAATGAATGCACAGTATATCAATGGTTTGAGAAGTTTCATTCTGATGATTTTAGTCTTGAAAATGAGCCATGTGGGCGACAATCTCACCTTGTGAGCACAAGGTGGATAATGATGAGCTTAAAGCTGTAGTGGAAACAAATCCATCTCAACCTATGTGTGAATTAGCAGCAAGGTTTGACATTACTATTCTAACAATATTGGACCATTTGAAACAAATTGGCAAGGTAAAGAAGCTGAATAGATGGATTCTGCATGAATTAAATGAGTGTCAGAAGAGAAATTGTCTCAAAGCTTGCCTTTCTTTGCTTTCATGACATAAAGGTGAACCATTTCTACACCATATGGTTACATGATGAAAAAAATTTTTTTTGACAATCACAAGCATTTGGCACAATGATTGGATAAAGACAAAGTGTCGAAACATAGTCCAAAACCAAATATTCATCAGAAAAAGCTAATGGTGTCTGTTTGGTGGTCCAGCACTGGTATTATTCACTACAGCTTCATGAAACCCGATCAATCCATTACAATAGATGTCTACTGCAACCAACTGGATGAAAATGGTAAGGATACTTGTGATTCAGCAGCTGAGATTGGTCAATAGAGACAGGCCAATCCTTTTGCAAGACAATGCTCAACAACATGTCACACAAACAACGCTGCTCAAACTACAGAAGCTGGATTTGGAAATTCTCTGTCATTCACAGTATTCACCAGAGCTTACACCAACTGATTACCACTTCTTCCAAGCTTTGGACCACTTCTTGCAAGGAAAAGATTCAATTCTTGACAAGCTGTGGAAAACACCTTTTGCAATTTCATTGCGACTCTCTCTCCAGGCTTCTTCGCTGCTGGCATAAACAAACTACCATTAAGATGGCAAAACTGTGTCAATGGTTTAGGCAGATACTTTGATTAATTGTATTGCTTCTTGTTTGAGATGTAATAAAGTACACTTTTGATTCAAAATCGGACATTTCATATTTAATTATCTAATATTTGAATGAGACATAAGAGAAAAAAATCTTCTGTATAGACACATACACATGTTAGCGGACAAGTACCAAATATCACAATGTGTTATATTTTCATTAGGTTGTACCTAAAATTTTCTATTTTGTTCTCTCCACTGGTCATGGGCTCAGAGGTGGCACTATCTAAGTCTATTTAGATATTGAGTCAAGAATAAAACATAGAAGCTAAAGCTATAATACATAGGAGGACAAATCTCTATGATCTTGGAGTTAAGAAAAATGCATTAGACGGGACACAAATAACTATAAAAGGGAAGAAAAAGATAAATTGACTTTTACCAAAGTTTAAAACTTCTACTCATCAAAAAATACCATTAGTAAAATGAAAAGGCAAACTAGACTAGGAAAAATATTTATAATGGATATATGTGTCAAAGAAGTCTCATAAATTAATAATAAAATGGCAAACCCAATTTTGTAAAATGGGCAAAAACTTGAACATGCATTTCACAAAAGAACATGAATGAATGGTCAATAGCATATGAAAAGCTGTTCAACATAATCATGAGGAAAATGCAAATCAAAACCACATGAGATCTCACTAGATACTAATAAGAATGTCTAAAATTAATACTGACAATGGCAAGTTTGGATAAACACATGGAGCACTTAAAATGTTCATATATTGTTACTGGGAGTGTAAAAGGGTACAACCACTTTGGAAAACTGTGTGGCAATGTCTGAGAAGGTTAAACATCACCTACCTTATAATTTAGCAATTTCTAAGATCAGTAAATGCATATGTCAATAATAATCTTTGTACAAAAATGTTCTTAGAAGCTTTAGTCATAATAATCCCAAACTAAAAACAACACAAATGCTTATTTGCAAGAAAATGGATTTAAAAAATGGTGGTAGAAATATTGCATAGCAATAAAAAGGAACAAACTACTGGTACAGCTGCAACTTGAAGAATCTCAAAAACATTTTGGGGAGCAGGAGCCAGCCACAAAAGAGCACATACTATATGATTTTATTTATGTGAAGTTCTGAAACAAGGAAAAACAATCTATGATGATAGAAATCAGAATGGTAGTTTCCTCTGGTGAGGATGAGGGGTCAGGATTGACTGCAAAAAGACACAAGGAAACTTTCTATGGTGACAGATATGTTCCATATCTTGATTTGACTGATGGATTCATGGGCATATACATTATAAAAATTTCAGACTCTATTCTTAAGATCTGTGCATTTTACTATATGAAAATTATTCCTCAGTAAAAAAAATTAATCAAAACAAATTACCAAAGAGTGGGCCTTCAGCGAACCAAGGCTTATAAAAGAATGCTAAATCAACAATAAATGCATTTAAAGCTATGTTCTGATCATAATAATAAAGAATACATATGTCTCACTGCTTGGCCTATTCACACCTGCTCATCATTTTCTTTGCTTTCACCTATTCGGCAAAGTTGAATGACTTTCACACTGTGGAATAAACATTAGCAAGAGGGAGTTGGTACCTAAAGGAACTGATTACAGAGCCCTGGCTTTGCCACTAACTTGTTTTGTGATCTTGGGCAATTTTCTTCACTCAACTGTACCACCACTTCCTCATCAATAATGTGAGTGCCAGACTAGATAATTTTGAGAGCCCCTTCCAGCTCTAACATTTTGTGTGTGATTCCACATGTGAATTCTGCAGCTTAATACAAAGTACAGCACCCAGAGTTCTATAGTGACCTAAGGAAAACATTTGGCACCATCAATAAACCTGAAATCTGGCAGCTATTTCAGAAGGTTGGGCTGCCAAGAAAAGTTTACCAAGGTCATAAGTCTGTTCCACAATGATATATTGGTCATGCCAGTGTTGACAGCATCTCATGTGATCCCCTCCCAATTGCTGGTGAAGTAAAGCAAGGCTACAAATGGGATCCAGGGATACCTAATTCTTTGTATGCAACAATGTTAAAAGATTCGAGAAAAGTCTTGGAAGCTGATATTAAGATCTGTTCCCAGTCCTTTGGAAAACCTTTTCAACTCATCAGACCAAGCACTCAAGAAGAAACAAACAACTCAATGTTCTAAATAAAAGCATTCCTGTGGGCTTAAAAAGTTGCAATACCGTTAAACCAACTCCTAGTTTTTAGGTTAACAATGTTGAATTTCCAATAACATTAATGGAATTTGAGTGTACTAAATGACTATATAAAGATGTTGCTTCATTTTCCCTTTACCAGATACTAACATCTTCTACATATTGAAAAAGAGGAAGCCTGCCTACCTCTCAAAGCTATATGAAACCAATAGCAAATTACATTGAATTCTGTGGAAAAGACACTAATTTATTCAGTCCTCAAGGGCATTATTTAGCACATTCAATAGTAATAGACTGTCCTTGGATAGCCCACATGATTTATCGCTCATCTCCCAGAGCCCTTTTAGCCCAGGGAATAACAGGACCTTTTCCTTCCTAAGGTGTTCATGGTTCATGACTAATGAATAAGAAACATTTTAAAAGGAAATACAAAAGTGATTTCACAAAGGGCAAAGAACTGAATTTCACAGTTTGCCGCTAAACACATATAGTAACCCGAGAGAAATCCTAAGTATAATAAATAAATACATATATCATTTTCTGCAAAGGTTGTTAGTTCCCTTGTTTGTCTTTGAGGGAAAAATAGTTGTCATTTTCTGAAGAATACCTTAACTTCCCACTAATAAAAATGACTCCCAATGTATGAGAAAGAATTAGAGAATGGAAAAACTTAAGACAAACATTTGATTGTATTTCCATCTTGTGGTACAGGAAGTGATGGAGAGGCATAAAATTAGATCAAAGCCTGCCAAGTAAATCTGTAGGTTTCTACAGCAGTGTGTACCTCAAATTAATTTATACTTAAGTGCAATTACTAAACAATATAAATTACTAATGAAAAATCTTTGGAGGTCTTTTTATAATTAACCTCAACCAAGAGTGTATTCTCACCAAATAAAATATTCCAATTGTGCCTATTGTAGTATGGAATCGATAATTGAAAGTCACCTTAGGAAAATAAACTTATTAAGTACATCCTACTTTTGTTCTTTTTGTGTCTTTGGAGTTTTTCTTGCATAACTAACTTCAGAGTCTTTATGAAATGTATGTGGCTTTATTCAGAAAACATCTAAAAACCTTACTCAAGCAGGAACTCATTCAAAGCAAATTTATTTAAGGACTGTTTTGTTCTTTTCCCCACTCTGAAGGCTGTAAGCAGTGGAAGGAAAAATCTATGTTATTTTAGCATTTAAGTGAGGTTCAAAGGCATTCTTAACACTATCTTCTAATTGTATGCATGTGTAGAAGGAAGAGTGTAACTTCCAATCTTTAATTACAGAGTCTTGAATTTTCTTTTCAGGAAGTTTTACTATCCTCTGTAGAGTCAGGGTGAGTAAGAGGATCAAGACAATGAATTCTAGAAAACTAGGGCACTAGAAGAATAATATGAACAAAAGCTCTCTTTAGGATTCAAGTAAGACTAATAAGATAACAACTACCCTAGTTATAATTTGCTAGTAGATGAAGTTGCCAGAAGAACCTGAACAATGAGATATGTCATGGAGTTTTCATAGTGCAGTTTATGCTCATTATTTGTAAATTTAATATTTGCAATTTCACCAACTGGCTAATGTACTTATAACCTCAACATTAATAGTCAAAGCACTTTTAGTTATTCAGAGACATGCACAGATCAGCAAAAATTTGAGGCGCCTGTGTTTGCATTCCCAGCTGATGTCCAACAAGGCCATCACTGTTTGCCGATGACTGCATCTTATATATAGAAAACCCTATGGACTCCACCAAAAAAAAAAAACTGTTAGAACAAATAAAAGAATACATTAAAAGTTCAGGACACTAAATCAACATACAAAATTCAGTAGTATTTATATATGCTAACAATGAGCTATTAAAAAGAGAAATCAACAGAAAAGTCCTATTTACAATGGCTACAAAAAAATACTTAGGAATAAATTTCACCAAAGAGGTGAAAGACCTGTATAGTAAGAACCACAAAACATTGATGAAATAAATTGAAGATACAAATAAATGGAAACATTCCATTTATATCATTAAACATATCCCATGTTCATGGATTGGAAGAATTAATATTGTTAAAATATCCATACTAGCCAAACTTATCTACAGATTCAATGCAATCTCTAATAAAATTCCAATGTTTCTATTTCATAGAAATAGAAAAAACTATCCTAAAATTCATATGGAACCACTACAAAGCCTAAATAGCTAAGGTAATCACGAGCAAAAAGAACAAAGCTGGAGACATCACACTACCTAATTTCAAATTGTACACCATGGTACTGGCAACAACCAAAAATGGACACATCAACCAATGGAATAAAATAGAGGGCCCAGAAATGAACCCAAGCATGTATAATCAATTGATCTTCAACAAAGGTGCCAAGAATACACAATGGAAAAAGAATAGTCTCTTCAATCAGTAGTATTGGGAAAACTGGATATCCATGTTCAGAAGAATGAAATTGAACCCTTATTTTACACCACATTAAAAAAAATCAATTCAAAATGGATTAAAGATTTAAACATAAGACCAGAAACTGTGAAACTGCTACAAAAAAACAAAGGAGAAAAACTACACAACATTGGTCTGCACAATGATTTTTTGGATTTGATCCCATAATTACAGGCAACATAAGGAAAAATAGACAAATAGGATTATAGCAAAATAAAAAGCTCTTGCACAATAAAGGAAACAATTAACGGTGTGTAGAAACAACCAACAGATTGTGAGAAAAATATTTGTAAACCATACATCTGATAAGAGGTTAATATCCAAAATATATAAGAACTCAAACAACTCAATGGCAAAAAAAAAGCCAATTGAAAAATGGGCAAGGTATCTAAATTAGACAGTTCTCAAACGAAGACTTACAAATGGCCAACAGATATATGAAAAAATGTGCAAACATTACTAATCATTAAAGAATGCAAATTAAATCCACAATGAGATGTCATCTCACACTTGTAAGGAGGTTATTGTCAAAAGATGAAAGATAAGGGTCGACAAGGATTTGGAGAAATGCATTTGTTCACTGTTGGTGGAAATGTAAATCAGGACAGTCATTATGGAAAACTCTATGTATTCAATATCATATGCAAAAGTTACTAGAAAGTATTAATATTTACATTTCTCCCTCCTCTACTGCCACAGTAACTTTATAGTTTGGAGGGAAAATAAATATTTTAAATGATACATCAAGGAAATGTTAGTTTGTGTGCTAGAACATAAGAGTAGCTTTTAAGATATTTCTCTCAGCCTGCTAATTTTTAAAATTGGAGAGCATTATCGAATTCTTTTTTCCCATAAAATGACAAATAAAAGAAGTTCAGCCTGAAGTTTAAGGATTTTTTTTCCTAAAAATTTCTACTGTGGAATATAGTGTGTTATCTCTCTCTCTCTCTCTCTCAAAAACAATAACAACTTTCAAAAGCAGTTAAAATGAGAGATGAATGCAATTAAATCTTTGCATAGTTACTTAAAAAATCTAAGGAAAAACACAAATTTACATCACAATTATAACTGATTTTTCATTCTTCTTTAAATTTTCACATATATTTATTTTTGACTTCTGGCTCCATTTGTGAAAGAGAATGCTTAATTCATTAAAGTAAGATTATCATTTTATTCAACTTAAATAATGAGTGATTCTCAGATCACATAAGATTTATGGGAAAGGTAACATTCCTTTATACCTTGAACTTGACCAAAACAAACCAAAGATTTTGCAAAATCTGAACATATTTTTTAAAGTAATAATATTTTAGTCCTACCACATGGCCATTCTGCATTGGTCTAATTAAACATCCAAGGACTTCTACTGGGAAGCAATTCTCCAAGGATGTTTCACATTTACGCACACCTTGTAAACACAGGCACTGACTGAATTTGTTTCAGATTTTCTTTTCAAGAATGTTTGCGTAATGAACAACCTTAGAGTATTATGTGTCCCAAGACCAAAGGCAGTTTTGCCTACAGTCTGGCAAATAGAGATAATGCCTCCTCTTGGGGCAGTAAACAGGAATGCTTACTACCCATTATAAAAGATTCAGGTTTTCTAAACTCAGGGTTTCTCCCCTGTAACAAAACCCATGCACCTGTAGACGTAACTCACCTTATACACATCACTCTGTAGGAATTTGGGCTTAGAAAATTAGCGTAGGAAAATGCTGATACTCTGCCTACCACTATTAATAAAGTCTTTGCCTCTGACTCAGGAATCTCATGTCTTCTGCCAGCATCATAAAACTCTGGCAAGCCTAACTTGCTAGCTTTCAAGTAAATATCTTAGACTCTACAGAATTCTTGACACATTCAGTTCTACCTTCTTACACACAAAGTAAAGACCTAACAAGAGTAATATTGGCGTTGAAAACTAGATGCCTAAAGGTGTTTAACGGGTAATGTAAAGAAGTAAAGGTCAGATGGGAATGGTGACAAACTGCAGAGTTCACTCTCTGTTTAAAAGGGGCAATTGCCATTCCAATATTTATTCTGGGCCCAGTGCTGCTAGATTTCTCTGATTTTTTTTGAGAAGCCAAACTCTTGTTTTACATGAGTAACACCTAAAATTTGAATATTGATTAACCAGTTAAAATGCAAAAGTGTATTGTAGG
This sequence comes from Lemur catta, assembly GCF_020740605.2. Lineage (NCBI taxonomy): Eukaryota > Metazoa > Chordata > Mammalia > Primates > Lemuridae > Lemur > Lemur catta. Next base: position 28,404,201 of record NC_059139.1, on the reverse strand, counting down.
CTCAACAAAATATGTCTATGGATCAGTGCTGCCATGAATACTGATACCTTAGTCTGTATGTCACCTGCCAAAAAACAAAGGTCTAATTCTTCTCCTTCTGCATGGCATAATCTTTTTATAAATGTTTTATATTTTCTCTTATTAAAATAAGTTTTTCATTCATAGAATACATAGAGTGGGTACTTTTACAATTTTTTCTTTAGACTCACCCACACATTTTTGGGCAACTTTTGGGAGAGAACATGACAGGAACCTACAGGACAATAGAGAAGTTCAGGAACAGGAAATTAAACACTAAAATTCTTAAGATCAGACATATTTTTGTCTGTATGATCTGTCTTTTCAGAAATGAGGCCTGCAGTTTCAGGGAAAATGAAACACTGTATCTTGTTTACTGGTTATTCAATCAGATATGCACCGCTGAGTCTTTAACATTGTGTTTTAGCTGCTCTGCATTTGTTGGCTAAAGATAAAGAAAAAGTATATTAAAATAAGATGCTGGTAAGAACATCAAAGATTGGGTGGAAATTTGTTTTGCAGTGTAAAAATGCCTAACTAGAATTGTCTCACAATTTGAATGTCCTATTTTGTATTGATGCTTTTAATATAATATAATAATCTCCTATAACACAACAGAAATATTGCTTGAGAATTTCATGAAAACTATTCCACACTCAATCTGTAAGATTTAAAGGAAGATATACTATCAATGTCAATTATTACTTATTTTATTCCAAAAGCTTCAAACCCAAAAGTGGTGTTTATAAAACAATAACAAAGATATAGAGTGATGAGGGAAGTATAGAGTTTAACATAAATGCCATCAGAGGCAGACAATTCAAATCCAGGGAAACTAAAAATTTGATTTTAAAAAGAATCTTATGATTTGAGTTATTGTATATCTGAATGAGGACCTGAAATGGACTTTTTAAAATTTTTTCAAGTACATCTTCCAGCTGCAGAACTGCTATTATACTCCTCTGGGAAATTCTCTTCCCACCCTTCCCCATACTAGATCTTCCTTTAGATCTCAACTCTGTTGCTGCTGTCACAGGAAAGTCTTCTCTGACTTCCCTCACCTGCCCAGTGTTTTTCACTCTATGCTACTATTACCTGACTCTTTTTTGTGGCAATCATCACAGTTGTGGTTATTGGAATAATGCCTGTATTCCCATTAGACTATAAGACCCAAGAAGACAGGAATCAGGAATCAGTTTCTGGTTTTGTTTTCCATTTAATCCTCAGTTTCAAGAAGAAGAAGAATTTTTTTTTTTTTTTTGACAGAGTCTCATTCTGCTACCCAGGCTAGAGTGCCATGCTGTCATCATAGCTTACTGCAACTTGAAATTCCTGGGCACAAGCAATCCTCCAGCCTCAGCTTCCTGAGTAGCTGGGACTACTGGAGTGTGCCACCATGCCTGGCTTTTTTTTTTTTTTAATTTTATAGAGATAGAGTCTATTTTGCTCAGGCTGGTCTTTAACTCCTGGCCTCAAGCTATCCTCCCATCTTGGCCTCCCAAAGTGCTAGGATTACAAGTGTGAGCCACAGTGCCAAGCCAAGAAGAATTCTTTACATATGGTAAACACTCAATTTAAAGTTGTTAAATACATACTATGGTTTCTCTTCAGATCATATAAATCTTTTACCTTGTACTAAAGTTGTTAAATACAGTATATGAATAAGTAGAGTCCATTAGGGTTTCACTCTTAAATCTTCCATTATCAAATGAACTTGGACAAATCACTAAGCGTCTACATCTGAAAAATTAAGAGTAAAACAATAGGGATGTTTTGATGAACATAAAATATTTAAAGACTGTGGATGACAGTTGCTGTCTCTTTAGCCTCACGCTGATATTTATATTTTTATTTTATTGAATATTTTCAATATAATAGAGGTTTCATTATTTACAACTGGTAAAAAAATTTTTTGTGTATTTACATTGAATCCTAGGATACTCTCTTATTAAACTAATCCAGAAGGTTTGAAAGAGGAGTACTAAATTTTCTATTATTAAATTAGATTACCATAAATTAACCATATTTAAAAATTGAGCATGTCCCTTAATTTGTAAATGTTCAGTTTAGAAGATCTTATTGAATGGGCCCGTCAGCTTGTTTAAATTGACAATGTTTGGCAAAAAGTATCTTATAATATTATTAAATGTGTAATAATGACAGTCATTTCCCATATCTTTCAAATATTCACTTAATATATATGAGAAAAGGAAGCCAACATCTCTTAGTGGCACTATCTAGGGACTTAGCCTCTACAACAGGTAGCTGGGAGTTGGGATGAGAAATGTTGATGCCAAGCCCTTTCCAGGAATATACTGTACTCCTCCACTGGAAGCTTGGGAAAAAGGAGAGCCTTGTGTTCTTGGCTGCATCCACCTGAAGTGGAGTTTCGCTCATACTGGGCTCAAAAAGGGAAAGGAGGAAGTGAGCTGTGGTTCAAATGCAACAGACTTGCTATTCTTATTGAGTTTTAGTAAGAATATTTATTTTTTTAATAAACTGTATGCCCTTGGGACCATTCCAGAGACTTTAGTTGGTCATATTTTTTATTATTAAGTTTCACTGGGGAATAAGTTTGTGAGCTCTTCATATTGCTATTACAGAAGTGGAGCTTGCAGTCAACTTTTTCCATGGCTCACAATATCTTCAGCTCTCTTTGTTATCATTTTATACCAACAGTACAGAATGATTACCAACTTATTTATTTAAATACTAAGAATTTTATTCTTCATTTTTATATATGTCAACTGTTATATAATGTATTATTTTTCTTCACATTGGTTTCCATGGAAATTCCATACCATGCAAATTTGAAAACATACAGCTGTCAGGCATTAAAATTTCAAATAATTCTATTCCTTAATACATCAAATATAAGACTGTATATTTATTCTTGGGTTCTTTTAAGGACTTTATTATCCTACATATTATGCAATGGTAGTAATTACACTTTTGTAGTAGCTTACACATTCAAAATATTTATGGCAAAGTCATCAGTTTAAGGTTTAACAGCCTATCCTTGTTTTATATATATGACTTACTTTGAATTATAAAAAAAGAAAAAATATACATTTTCATTGCCATATTTAAATCTTTCACAGAAATTCATGATAATAGTAAGCTTTTCAGTTTATAGAGAAAGAAGTTGTGAAGTCTCTTTTTAAGCTGTATGTTTGTTTTCAACTGAAATTGTAGTTTTGGAGTGAGTAACCTCAGAAGTATTTTGCAAAATTTTGCTGCATAAAATACACTAAAGAACTGGCTACTTTTTTAACCTGCAAAAATAAGCTCCACACACCAAGTGAAAATTAACTATCGTTGTACTTTCTTATCTTTGACTTTTGCATGATACTTTTTTTTTTGAAGGAGTGTGAATTGGTGGGTTGGTGGTTGGTTGATTTTTGTTTGTTTTTTGTTGCTGTTGTTTTGTTGTTTTGACACAGTGATTTTGAGGTTGCTGTGAGCAAGGCTGACACCACGGCACTCACTCTAGCCTGGGCAACAGAATGAGACTCTGTCTCAAAAAAAAAAAAAAAAAGAGTTGGCTCTTTCCCTGGCCTCATAGTATCTCACCCTGTTCATGCATAGCTTAATATTCAGCCAAGGACCCAAAGGGTTGTCCTATGTAGATAACTAGAGTTCTTCTTATCAAATCTCCTTTGTCCCCGCTATCTTACACTGCAAATTCTAACTGCCTCTGTGGCCTGGAAGTCTGATCTCTCTTTATCTCCGTGAGATTATTATGTTCTGTTGGACCCCCACTTGTGGAAAGTTCCTCTAGCTAAAAAGCCAGATAATCATGGTGCTTAGCTCATTTGTTTTCTTCCTCTCAGAAATTTCACCCCCTCACTGCCTATTGCCCAACATCTTAAAACAGCTATATCATATTTTTTGGCCTAATTTTCTAGTCCTTTAAGGCAAGAGCAAAACTGGATAGTAGTTAACCCCTCAGGCCTGAAGCAGAAGTCCCTTGAACTGTTTTAAGAATAATGTAGATTTTGGTAAACCAGGTAAGAAGTCTGGATTTCACTCGAACAATAGGGATTCCCCAGAGGGCTCCAGGCAGGAAAGAGACATGACATGATCTACATTTTAAAATATCACTATTTCATTAAGGATGGATTGTGGATGAGAAAAAAAAAAATGGAAATGTATAGACCAGTTAGAAGGCCTTTTCAATATTGCAGACAAGATATTGTGGTGGCTTTGACTTCCTAATAGTGGTGATAATGAAGAGAAGTAATGAAAGTTCAGAAATATTTGGTGATAGTTTGGATATGGAAAGTAAGAGAAAGGGAAAAATCAAGAATGGCTCCCAGGTTTTTGTTGGCCAGCTAAATGGGAGGTAGTGCCACCTACTGAAAGACTTTGTACATATCTCAATATAAAATAAGCACTATGATTTATGAACATACTAGTATTAGTTTGATAATAAAGTATCACAGACTAGGTGGCTTAAACAACAGAAATGCACTGTCTCACAGTTCCAGAGACATTCCATCTGAGACCTGTGAGAGAATAATCTGTTCCAGGCTCTCTCGTTGGCCATTTTCTTCCTATGTCCCTTCACATCATCTCTCTATGCATGTCTCTGTGTCCAAATTTCCCCCTCTTTATGAGGACACCAGTCATATTGTATTAGGGTCTATCCTAATGACTTCATTGTAACCTGGTTATTTCTAAAATGACCCTATCTTTAAATAAGATCATTTTCTGAAGTACTGGTGGTTAGGTCTACAACAAATGAACTTTGGGGGGTACAGTGCAACTCATAACAATAAGTCTGAAAGAAAAGACCCAATGTTTCTAATTATTGACACATTATAAGACATTCAAACACATTCACAAAGATGGCAATACAAGCTTTATTCCAAGATCTCCAGGGTACAAAATGTACTATATACATTAATATTCACCATGATGTTAAAATTTTGTGTATGATTTTATATATGTTTGTGTGATATTTCCAAATTATAATATGTGGTGTATATGTGTGTGTATTAATAACTGACTCTAATATCTCTTAGTAACCTTTGTGGTGATTCTTGCTAACGCTAGATTTCCAAAAGCATATTTTAAAAATCTCCTCAGTAAGAAGTTTGTGTTGAGAAGTATAGAGAACCAAGATTGCATAGTTGAAGTGGAGACAGGAAAAAGGTCTTGAATACAAAAGGAAAAGACTCACTTAAAATTTTATGTGATAGCAAACAAGCAATTAGTTTCATGAGCAGAGTCTTGACATAATGAAAATAGTTGTACAAACTCAAACAATAAAAAAAAAAATCTTTCATGCTTGGTAGTACTAATAAAATACATGGGAATGGAGAACACTCTTTTTTTCTAAGAGACCACACAAGTAAAAATGTTACTAGATGAAAATGTGTCTCCCAATTTTCAATGAGGTGGTGGTAGGTCTTTGAACTAATACAAAAAAGTGATGATTAGCTCTATAAATTTTTCTTATACAATGAGGCTATAATATAAATATCTTAAGCACAGACTATATTCTAATATGTTTTGCATATGTTCTAATTTTTAAGTTATTTCAGATAATAACTTTATATAGTTAAAACTCCTAATAATCATCAGTTTATATTCATTGGTCCAAAAATATTGTGAGATCTCCTAATTTAGAGAAGAGAGAAGCAAGACAGGAAAGGATAAATTCTTCCCTAAATCAAATGCAGAATTAGGTATCTAAAATATCAATATGGAGCCTCATGTTTGAGATTCTCATTCCAGGATTTAGGCCACCCAGACATTCTTTCCCATTGTGTGTTTGCAAGCACTTTATATGAAGCATGCTTTTTAAAAACATATTATTATGATACTATATAGTGAATTCTATATACTTTCAAGTCTATTTACCCATTCTGCAAACACTGAGGTATTCATGTTTTCTTAATCAAAGATCTAGCTCTTTGGGAATAAGAAAGAAGATTCAGCTTGTATTTATTCCATGAGTTTAAGTTCTTCCAAAATTCTTTAACTTCACATATGTTATTTGATTCTGACAACTACTCTTGAATATAAGTATCATTATTCTTATAGTTGAACAAATTCAGAGATTAAGTGACTTGCCCAAAAGAACCAAGTTCTAACTAGTAGAACTTGAATTAAACCAATATATTAATTAATATAAAAGCAATGCTGCTAAGATGAAGACATACTCTCTTTTCTTTCCCTTTTCCTTCCCGAACAAAACCAGTGGCTTAAAGAAGATCAAATCTACTTTTCTCATAGAACAATCCAGGGTTGAAGGGCTCAGGGGTAGTAGGATGGCTTGAGTCCTCCAAACCTACCTTTATACTCTTGGTTCAAGACTCTAGTTGCCTCCATTTCCTAGCTATCAGGAAGGGAAAAGAAGGAGATACCAGCTTTATTTATAATTGCTTTCTTTTGAATAGTACCACACTTTTGCTCATAGCCCAGGGACCAGAACATGGTTATACCTAGCTGCAACAGAAAAAAATCTAGTTAGTAGGCCCTGCATTGGGGGATGGATTATAATCAGCATTGATTAGTAGATGCAGAATGTGTTAAGTCAAAGAATTCAGAGAAACTCATGGAGGTCAGCTAGACAATGTGCAAAAAGAGATATGGTAACCAGGAGAAGACTGAATAGTGCCTACTTTCTTGCAAAATGAGGGTGACATGAACCAAGAACTCAGTTGAAAGTCTATCAAGTAAAGAAGGAGGTAAATACTGTCCTTCACATGCACCTTTCCCATTACCTAGGTAACATGTCCCCCTTCTTATGATAATTCAGAATGTTTTTATGCACATAGATTAATAGCAATCAGGAGAGGCTTAGGTCTAGCAAACTTCTGCTTGGAGGAAGATCTGGGGAGGGTATTAAGAGTGGCTTTAGCATCTGACAAAGGATTTGACAGATAACAAGAGACTTGAATTGTAGATAAAAGGCACCTTCTTGAGTTCTGAAGAACTGTTAAAACTTCCTTTGACTGAGTCATGGTCAAAATAAATGTAGATTTATATTGCCTTCAAAACTGTCATGGCTGTATGCAGGAAGCTCTCGAGGAAGTATATTTAGGAAAGTCACATAAGCCCTTTTGTTCCAAAAACAATGAAAAAAATACTCGGCCAGGTAGATCATTATAGAGCACTTATGGACTTAAGGTTCATAAATGTGAGTTAATGATGCGATGCAGAACACAGGGTAATGGAATCATCAATTTGGATTTGATTCACAAAGCCTTGCTGGAACAAATTAGTTTCATCCAGATCTGAAAGTATGTGCCTGAAATATATGATACAAAGAAAATAAAGCTACAAGAGGAATTCAAATGGGAATTTCAGAAATAAAGAATATACACCCTGGAAGTAACAATATATACTGAAGGACATTATCTTAATTGTAGTCAAAGAGTATATTCAGAAGCAATAAGGATATAGTTGAAAAGAAGGGGAGCTATTTGGTGAAAGAACTTAAATATTAGGTGCACACTTTAGATTAATTAGGTAATAGGAAATCTCAATAGGTTTTTTCACTCGTTTGCTTGCTTGTTTGCTTGTTTTATTTCAGCATATTATGGGGGTACAAATGTTTAGGTTACATATATTGCCTTTGCCCCACCCAAGTAGAGCTTCAAAGCATGTCCATCCCCCAGATGGTGCACACCACACCCAGTACGTGCGTATATACCCATCCCCTCTTCCCCCCACCCGACCTGCCCAACACCCAGGGAATGTTACTACTATATGTGCACTTAAGTGTTGATCAGCTAATACCAATTTGATGGTGAGTACATGTGGTGCTTGTTTTTCCATTCTTGGGATATTTCACTTAGTAGAATGGGCTCCAGCTCTATCCAGGATAATACAAGAGGTGCTAGATCACTATTGTCTTTTGTGGCTGAGTAGAACTCCATGGTATACATACGCCACATTTTATTAATCCACTCATGTATTGATGGCCACTTGGGTTATTTCCACATCTTTGCCATTGTGAATTGTGCTGCTATAAATATTCCAGTGCAGATGTCTTTTTTATAGAATGTCTTTTTTCCTTTGGGTAGATGCCCTGTAACGGGATTGCTGGATCAAATGGTAGTTCTACTTTTAGCTCTTTGAGGTATCTCCATATTGCTTTCCACAGAGATTATACTAGTTTGCAGTCCCACCAGCAGTGTATGAGTGTTCCTATCTCTCCACATCCCTGCCAACATTTATTGTTTTGGGACTTTTTGATATAAGTCATTCTCATTGGATTAAGTGATATCTCATTGTGGTTTTGGTTTGCATTTCCCTGATGATTAGAGATGTTGAGCATTTTCTCATATTTTTTGGCCATTAGTCTATTTTTTTTTGAAAAGTTTCTGTTCATGTCCTTTGCACACTTTTTAATGGGGTTGTTTGATTTTTTCTTGCTGATTTTCCTGAGTTCTATATAAATTCTAGTTATTAGCCCTTTATTGGATGTGTAGCATGTGAATATTTTCTCCCATTTGGTAGGTTGTCTGTTTGCTCTCGTGATAGTTTCCTTGACTGTGCAGAAGCTTTTTAATTTGATCAGGTCCCATTTGTTTATTTTTTTTGTTGCTGTGATTGCTTTTGGGGTCTTCTTCATAAATTCTTTGCCTAGACCAATGTCTATAAGAGTTTTTCCAACATTTTCTTCTAGAATTCTTATAGTTTCACACCTTAATTTTAAGTCTGTTATCCACCGTGAGCTGACTTTTGTGAGAGGTGAGAGGTATGGATCCTATTTCAGTCTTCTACATGTGGCTATCCAATTTTTCCAGGACCATTTATTGAAGAAGGATTCTTTTCCCCAGTGTATGTTTTTGTCTCTTTTGTCAAAGACTAGATGGCTATATGAGGATGGCTTTATATCTTGGTTCTCAGTTCTGTTCCATTGGTCTATGTCTCTGTTCTTCTGCCAGTACCATGCTGTTTTAGTTACTATAGCCTTGTAGCATAGCTTGAAGTCTGGTAAATTGATGCCTACCCGTTTGTTCTTTTTGTGTAAGGTTGCTTTTGCTATACAAGATCTTCTCTGGTTCCATAACAAAGTGTAGAATTATTTTTTCTAGATCTGTGAAAAATGATGTTGATATTTTAATAGGGAATGTATTGAGTCTGTAGATCACTTCGGATAGTATAGACATTTTAACAAGGTTGATTCTGCCGACCCATGAGCATGGTATGCTTTTCTGCCCATTTAGGTCCTCTGCTATTTCCTTCCTCAGTGTTTTGTAGTTCTCTCTGTAGAGGTCTTTCACCTCCTTAGTTAAATATATTCCTAGGTATTTTATTTTCTTTGTTGCTATTGTGAAGGATATTGAGTCTTTGACTTGGTTCTCAGTTTGACTGTTGTTGGTGTATAGGAATGCTACTGATTTCTGTACATTGATATTGTAACCTGAGACTTTTCTGAATTTGTTTATCAATTCCAGCAGTCTCATGGCAGAATCTTTGGAGTTTTCTAGATAAAAGACCATATCATCATCAAAGAACAATAGTTTAACCTCTTTTGCCCCCATTTGGATGCCCGTGATTTCCTTCTCTTGTCTAATTGCTCTGGCTAGGACTTCCAGCACTGTGTTGAATAGAAGTGGTGATATAAGGCAACTTGTCTGGTTCTAGTTCTAAGCAGGAATGCTTTCAACAGGTCTTGATACAAGTAGTGCTTGAAGCTAATGATTTTGGTAGCTACACATGCTATGGACTTAAGTAAAAATAAATTTATCATATATAACCATAATTCAAGTAACAAAACTCCCTTTTCCTTCCTCTCCATTTTCATATTCATCATCTATAGTATTCACAGTTCTTTCTCTGCCTTCACGTATTACCTGTATTATCCATTCTGCTGTTCTCATGGCAGAGCTTCTCGTTACCCACTTTGTTTTTCTTCCTGAAATACATTCCATTTATCCAGTTAAGTGACACTTTACATCTGAAAGATTACAGATTCCCAAACTCTTTCATTTCTTTACTTCCAAGAGTTCTGGATTGATCTTTCTGCCATGAGAACAGATGAGCACTGTCCAACGAGTGGCAGGAATTAAGAAGGGAATGTGCTGCAAAGAGGTAACTAATAGGACAAAAAACTGTGTATTAGAGCTTGTGTTAGCATGGTCCTTGCTAACACAAGGACCCAATTTTTCAAGTAAACAAATATTTACAGAGTATATATTATGTGTTTGAACCAAAACATTCTTCTCTTCAGGAGTTTAGAACATATGTATCAGGCAGAGATAGCTACTTGCCTATCCAATATCCCTTTTTAACTCTTACACTTATAATAGAAACCAAGTTTATTCACAGTGGTGATATTCCAAACTCACTTGCAAGTAAGCTTTGTGATTAATTTCTGGCCAAGATGTAAATAAAAGTTTTGCTTTGGCCTTCTAGGAAAGCCCCTTTAAAGGACAACAGACAATTGTTCTGTGCACATTTTAGCTGTACTCTCCTTCTTCCAGACAACTGGTTAGACAGGTGATGTGAAGGATGGTTCTCTAGCAGCTTTCTTAAACCATCAGGCAACCTTAGAAATGGAAACCACATTATGGAAGATGGAATGGAGAGATAGGGATGTTAGGCTGATAAGCTATCATGTCAATTCTGAACTATCTTTATACTTCTTTTACTTGAGAGAGAACTAATTCTCCACTTTGATCAAGTCACTTTTCCAAGTTACTGTTAAATGCACTGAAACTTAATCCTAACTGATAGAGTGGCAATAAATTCTTTCCATTAAATAATTATGGAGGAAGGGGCAGGGAGAGGGGAAGTCAATAAATTAACAAAGATTCCACCATGCCAAATGATACTGATTTAAAAGTTTAACAAGGTCCTTATTATTGTAACTTGTGATATTTTGTAAACCTTACTTATGTGATATATTGTCAAAGTAGCTCAAGCACTAATTTTATCTTCCTAAATTTCCTTCTAAGAAAGATAATTATCACACTTTGAAGGCATTATCATATATATTTTTCAACACCATTATACAAATGAAAGAAATGGGCCAGGAAAAGACTCATGAAAGATTTTTTGCATGAGAAAAAATATTTCATTTTTCTTGTTTTGCAATCATTGTTGTGGATGGTTTCTTGCTGTTTTGTTTGGGGAATAATTGAGCAACCAACTTTATCAGGTTGCTGATAAATAGAATTAAAATTTATTAACAGCATTATTTAATTCAGAAAGTATAATTCTGAAAGAATTGTATCATTTTCTTTACAAGAACATATCCAGAATGCAATAATAATAGTTTTAGTCAATAATATTTGTGACCAAAGAACCAAATTGGATTCTCTTGTCCAAATACGATACTCACTTCTCAAATCCTTCGGTCCTCAATGTGAACACTGAAATAATGTGACATTATTATGTCCACAAACTGCAAAATACCTGAAACTTTTATAGAGGGGGGTAAAAAAAACATGTGATCTCCAGTGGCATGTGTTTTGAATTGCAGCACATGAATTAAATGTTTGCAAACAATTTTGAATAAGTAAAAGAGAGCAGGGAATGAAACAATATAGTATACACTGTAAAAACATACATATCCTAAGGCTGAAGTATTTTTAATTTCCCTTTTTTGTATCGTAGCAGAAATATTTGATGTAGGAGGTGAGTTTTTTGCTGTTGGGGTTTCTTCCTTGTTAAGTCTTCACAAGTGGCTCATTTTCTATAGCGTACATCCTCCCCCTCACCACAAGAGACACAATCAGTGTGTTTAAGCAGCTTGAAAAAATTACCTTCTAGAACTTCTGCATTCAATTCAAAATCTTTTTTTTTCCTCTTTCTTTCTCTTTCTTATTTAGAGTCATGTGTTAGAAAATTGCCAATTGCTAATAAAGGATAAGCATCTTGCCCACCTCTTTCAATCTAAAAGTTGGTCAAAGTCACTTGAGTTTAAATTGTTTCCCACATGTCATCAACAGAAGCCCTGAGCAGAAGCACATCCAGCAAGTTCTGTGCTTCCCTGCCTGCTACTCACAGCTTCTTGCCTACACTTTCCTTTTGTTACGTATCCTGTCCTTAAAATATTTTCTCAAAGTTCTACTTCAAAGACATTTTGAAAAATTACTTTATGCAATTAAAAATGTCAGGAAGTACAAAAGTTAAAGTTCTCACAACATCCCTAACTCACACGTAATGCACAGATTTTATAGATTAAACTTGAATTTTTATCACCTAAGCTGTGATCAAAAATATTACATACATTCAGTGTAAGGGACTAAATGTTTCTCTGACATTCTATGACACACAATGCTTCTATTAAAAGTTAGTCTTTATGTTTTGTCAACATTCAAATTAAAAGTGAAATTCTAGGATTAGCAGAGTTAAAGTTAATCTTACATTTACTGCTCTTTTTTCCAACACAAATTAAAAAGGGTGGAAAAAAATTTTTTTACAAGTACTACTCCAGTGTTGCTCCTATTTGCTTAATTAAGAATACATATCTTGAGTTCTACATCAAAAAAATCTTTCCTCCTACACTCATCTCCAAAAGAAAATTTTGAAGATTCAGATTTTTATGTTACTATGTCTCAGCATCTAATTTCAATCTCTATTTTTTTTTCAAATATGTTTCATTTAACCTATTGTCAAGGAGCATAAAACATTTTCAAAGTTCCGACATCTGTACTTACTATTATAGGATGAAAAGACTGAAGGTAAAATATGTGGTTTCCCCTATCATGTAAATAAAGCCATTTCTCAACTTCTTCTATTCCAAATTTATCTTTTATGAATATATACATTTAATTTTTATTTTAATGAAAAACAGTTTCCTAAATAAAGAACTAATGGCTTTCAACAATAAAAAATGCTGTCCTATAAAAAATATTTTTAATTTTTGAGACTTGAATAAAAGATATAAATTTGAAAATATAACTTTCTGCCTATAAAATTGACAAATATTTTCAAAATGTATACTAACCTGGGGTTCATGACATGGCAGTAAATTTGATATCCTCAAACATTGCTGCTGAGAATATAATTGCTTCCATTTTTCTGGGAGGCAATTTGGCAAACTTTATTAATAGCTTCAAGATTATCTATATAAATCAATCCAGTAATATGCACCAAAATCATAAAGGTTAGGTGCCATTGTTTATTTAGAAATATGAAAAGAGAGGTATTAAAGAAATATTAAAAGCAGCCTACCATTTCTAGTAAGGAAGTGGATAAGCAAATTACGGTACAACTGAATATTTTTAGTATTAGGTAGAATTATATTCCTAAACAATATTTAATAGATAAGGTCTCATGATGTAATTTTTCTAAGTGAAAAACGCAAGAAACAAAGCTTATAAATATAAACAAAGTATATAAATTAAGGCCGAATTTATTTTTAATAGTGTTTGCAAATATGGCCTCAGTAAGTACCTTTCTTATTGACTACCTTTGAATCACATCCTCCCATCTGACAGCACTTTTTATTATTGAATACCATTAGTTATTTATTCAGGAAAATGTTTTTCATTTGTTTCAACTGGGCCCTAAGACTTGTTTTGGCCAATTAGACATTAGCCCATGTGAAGCAAGCAGAGGCTTAACAAGTGCTGGCATGTGGGAGTTTGCCCTCCTCCTGTTTTTTGGAGGCCATGTAAAGAAGTCTGAGATCACATACCGGAAAGTGGGAGTTCATATGAAACAGTGACAAGTCATCCTAGCTGCTGCTCCCAAGACTAACCAGCCAGCCAGCACTAGGCATTTGAGTGAGGCCACCCAAGGTCAGCCCGCCAACCTGCCAACAGACCCACAGAATTATGAGCTAAAGAAAATGACTATTCTTTTTTTAAGTCACTGAGTTTTGAGCTTGGTTTATAACAAAGCAAAAACTAACTGTTAGGGGTAGTAAGATGACTGTAGACTTAGATCTCTTCCTTTCAAGTCTTCTAAATTTTCCAAATGTGATATCATATGACCTTCCTTTTATAATCAGAAGATAATCTTATTTTATAATGAGCAAAAAAATATACAAAACAGAAAAAATAAAAACAGTTGAAAAAAAATTAGAAAAGATGAATCATATTCCTTATGGGTCCCTCTCAGTTATCAGCTTTCCTGTAGGAGCAAACACTGTCATTTCTAGGAATGGTTTTCATTAATCTATTATTAATATCTTTTCTTTTTTGTTGTATTCCAGTGACTCTGGTTTTATCACAGGTCGTCTCTGTGCTATTGGTGTCCTTTGTGGTGTTGGTGTCAGTAACAGGCAAGTTTAAAATCACCATTTAAGAGACTCATTACAATAATCATTAGGTAAAAAATGACTAGCCTATTATCTTCTTTTGTGGGAAAAAAAAACATTTCTACCATACCAACATTTAATTACAGAATATTTTCAACAAAATATCATCAGAAAATGAACTATGTGCCATTTTTATCATTCATCATATGCCTAATGTAGATTTTAGAGAAGTTAAAATTAACTTATAATTACAGACAAATATTCACTAATATGAAATATGTTCTGTGTCATATGTTAAAATAAGATCCATTGTCTTTTTATAAGGTAACTAGATAGAAAAAAAATTAAGAAATCTTTACCCTTTACAGAGTTAAATATTTATTTGGTAGAAGTAATTCAATAACTCATCAATAAAGTCAATATTTATTTGGTAGATAAAATTTAATAAGATATCAAAAGATATCTGGTAAACTTGCTGCACATGACACTAGGAGGTCAACGCCTGAGAAGGAAGAGAAGGAAGATATTGATCTCCTAGTTAGTATCCTGTGTAGAAGAAGAAGGAAAAAGGAGAAGCCTGGGGACAGGGACATGAAAAAAGAACCCATGTAGATGGTGAAATTCTGTGTATTGCTGCTCTGTGACCCTTCCTGTAGCCAACCCCAGATACTCACATTGCTCATCTCCACCGTCCATCCCACACCTTCTCCCTCACATATAAAATGTTAGTAAAATTCTTCTGAAACTAACCAAAACTCTGAGAGAATTTTCTCGATGAAGCTGAATGACATGGCTGCTTTTTTCACCAAGATGAGATGGGAGACACAGATGCAGAAGCCAGATGGACAGTGACATCTGCTTGGAACTTCCATTGGACAAACAGAAAATTAGAGAAACTAAATAATTTTTCGAGACTCCCCCAAAATATTAAGTGGCAGTGGTAGGATTTTGAAACCTAGCTATTTTCCCCAAAGTCAATACCAATCCAATTCCCTCAAATTACAGGTAAAAAACAAAGATCCTAAATGTATGACGTTTTTTAAAAAAATGGCCATTTTAAATGTGTTGAGATGCTTTTCAAATACCAGAAGCTACAATATATCTGCATTATTGAAATAAAATTTATGTAAATATAAAAACCAAGACTAAACCCAGTTCTTTTGTTCTGGCCCATGTTGCTTTTTAAATTAAAAGTATGCTAATTATTTTCATTTTTTGCCATTGATGAGTATTTATTTTCTGCCTCATAGAGAGTTCTCAGGATATATCTGTTGAGTGGCTGAATGAATTGTGCTATAATAATTTGATTTCATGTTATTACATGTATCTGTAGGAACTTTGAGCTGGCAAACTTGATTCCATTGGAAGTCTCTGCTCTTTAAGGATGCTTGGTTTGCACAATTGTTGCTCATATAGCATGACCATTTTGGTCAGAACTTTGAAAGTCCTTGGGAACATGGCATCAAAAACTGATCATGGTGATATTGCAATTGTGTGGCTACCTGGGATGGTGATAAATGTGCATCTTAGGTATCTGTTAGAATCAGCCTTGCCCAAAGGGAAAACATTGTTCTTGTGTATGTTCTTTTCTCAATCACATGGCAATGCTACTTAACAGCTCTCCCAAACCACAGGGAAGAAAGCCATCTCCTTGGGGAAGAACAACCTTTCATATGTTGTTTACTCCCCAGTCTCACCATAAGCCACGTTGGATTGTTCCTTTGTCACCCACAGGAACATGTTGATCACGCGCAGCCCTTCCCTGCTCAAGTTTGCATTGCCTTGTAAAACCCAATTTTCTCTAATTGCATCATGCCATGCACTATAAATCACATTTGCATCCTATTTAAAACATAAACCACAATAGACACTGAAGAACAAAAGGAACCACAAGCCCAGCTTTTTTGACAAAACTCCCACACATTGATAATTGGAAGCACATAAATCTCTACACAGATGAGATTTGAGGTCTGAAACTGCTGCCATGCCTTACATTGCATGTGTCTCAGCCTCATCCACTTTCAATTCTGCCACCGAATCCTCTGGAAGAGTGTGAAGCGCAAGAAACAACTACAACTAACAAACACTTTCTGGGGAGTAATAGAAATAAAAACAAATAACATGGATTGCCTGTCAAATTGTGCTACTGTTGTCTTCATCTAATCATGATCGAGACCTTTCTTGCTGCTTGATGGTATAGAATTCCCATTGTCAGAATTCAAATTTTAAGTTGTAAAACAACAGCTGGTTACTAACAGGTTAAGGTACATCTTTGTGTATATAAGGCTTATTTAAGAAGTCCAAATTATTTTCAGAACTATAAAAAAATAATTTTGCCCCTAGCCTATATAAACAGTTCCCATGAACAGTGGGGATTTTCTGTACGTGTTTAATTATCCATCAAAATTCCATAGTTCTAAACTAGACCAAATTCTTTTACAATATGGCCCCTAAACTTAATTACCATTTAAGGTGCAAATCTAATGGAAAGTGAAAACCCTTTCCTTATGTTGCAAAACAGCTGATTCTGATTTGCTGCTGGAAACAATTTTGCCAGTTCTGTACACATAGGTATATTACACAGACAATGGACCCTGTACTTTAGGATGATTTTGCCTCTTAATAACAAGAGAAAACTAACATTATCTCCCTTTAAAAATCAATAAGAAGGTATACCTAATCCGTGCAGATTATCATCCTCCAGGGAACAATCGGAATATTAACACAGGTCAACTTCTATGTCTGAATTGTCAGAAACTGCTTAACTGGATAATAATTTGCTACAAGAGGTTGAATGAATGTCTGGCTTGAAATAGTCTGGCAGCAAAGGCAGGATTTTAATTAGATTATCAGAGAGCTATTTGTTAGATTTTGGAATGCTGATAAATTTTTAAAAGCTCTTCTAATCTGGAGATAATTACCTTCAATCATTAAACTTGTTCTTGATTAAGAATCTGAAAATGAGCCTGTTAAGCCTTCAGCAAAATAGTAAGCCCAATAAAACACTGAAAATAATGCTGCCAAGCTACCAGGAAACTCAAACAGCTACTAGTCCTAGAATCTGCACAACTGGTGGAAATTAAACTAATGCTCAAAAAGAGACCAATGCATCTTGAATAAATTCTGACCTTGGGTAAGCTTTTAGAACTTGCTTCAGAAAAATGAAAAGCAAGATTTACACTTGGATAAATCTTTGAAAAGTGCCTAGAGAACAGAACTTTCTTATGCTTCAAAGTGACAGAGGTGATAAAGACAAAGGATAATATTGATTTAACTCCTCAACACACATTCTAGATATTTCAAAAACTGGTTACAAAGAAAAAAATAAGAGCCAAATATAACACATGTGCAAGATTGATTACCATAAACATTATACCTGGATGGTGATTTAGGACATTCTGCTTATAACCTTTCCTCTGTAAGTTCTGACCTTAACTAGCTAGGAACTCAATCAGGTGGGCCAGTGAAGGCCACTTGGATGTCTTCCATTGTTCCAAAATGGAGGATGGAAATATTGAACATTATTAAATGGTAATGACCATCTAAAACTTTCTTTATTACATACAAAACGCCTCTCTTTCTGGTATCTTGATAGGAATTAGTACTGTTGGCCTAACGGTCACTACCACAGGTAAAAGACAAGTGTTATTAATTATCTTATTACATAGTAAGAGAAACCAGGTATAAAAATAATATCAGGCTTTTCCAAGGTTTCATAGTAAGTTTAGAGGTAACATTTAATGAAAGCCACATTATGCCAATATCTAAACTAATCTGTGTTTGGAACTAGTAGATGCTATTTTAACTCAGACCATCTATAGCCTGTTTAGTAAGTTGTTGCTAAAATTACATGCTGCCCAAAATAGTTTACAAAGACCCATAGAATGGCTTTGGCACCCATTTATTCTATAAATTACTGAGCCCCTACCATGTGCCAGGCACTGTCCTAAGTTTTGTAATATGTACAATGAATGACACAGAAAAAATCAATACCTGTGCTCTTGAAGTTTCATTTTAGTGTGGGAAAAGGACAAATAAAGCAACCAATAACTAAAATAATTCCAAATTTTTTTAGTCTTATGGAAGGAACTGAATCTCAACTGGGGCAGTAACACCTCCCTTGGAGGCATCATGGGTTGTTAAATGACCTAAAGGATTTATGACATTTAGTGTTGGGGAAAATGATGTTAAAAATCTTGCAATGTGGTTGGGGGGGTGGGCAGCAAAGGGAGAAATCCCACAGAACAATTGTCTATCCTATCCAAAGTGCCACTAGTGCCCCACTGAGAAATAATATGCCTGTTTGGATTATCTAACATAGTCAATACTCCAGTTAAATATTCTTACTATGAGAAGATTACTGTGCTGAGTTATATAGGAAATAGAAGAAAAACAGGAGATACTTTCTGCCCCCAATGAACCTGATCTACAAGCTAAATTATACAAACACGCACTAAGTGGGAAAGGAAGCAGAGCAACTAATGCAAAACTAAGCCATATTAGCAAAGCATATGCTGGTATGAAAGTTAATAGCTTGAGGATATTTTTAGAAGAGGGAAAAATTAAGTCAAATTTTAAAAGAGGGCATGAATTGTCATATATGAGGAGAGAGGGCTTTTCTAAGCAAAGGAACAGACATGTAAAAACAAAGGGATACATAAATTTTAGCCCTATGTTGTTAAAAAGAGTGTGATAGCTGTCTATAAATACAAACCAAATTCAACACCACATGTAATCACTGGGTTTTCTTGGATGTACATTCCTTGATTTTGTATCTACATTTTGCAATCTATTAAGGTGAACTGTTTTCAAAAGCACCTGATATTATTCCTGTTCTTACTATTCATTTTTCCTCATTTTTAAATGTTCTCTAGTTACCTTTGATAGTGCTTGTTTTAAGGCCACAAGGCCAGTAAATAGATTTTATTAACTTTCATATAAATGGTCCCCAGGCAGGTTCATAACATATTTTCTGCAATAGATTTCATTTGCAAATGACCCCAGGAGGCAAGTTTGTCTATACTCATTAAAATTCTTACGCAGTCTGAGAAACAAAAATTAAGTTTTTTTTCTTTTCCATCTGCTTAGAGTAAAATGAAAAACCATTAATTCTGAAAGAGTAATATTCAGATACAACAAAAATGCATTTTTCTGAAATGTTACAAATATCTCTCCCTTCCTTTCATGGTAAAATTCTCAGAGCTTTTACATTGTGCCTTTCCTGTGGTTAGCCAGTGAAATCCGCTACTGGATAGGATATTGCCACATTTCAGTTCACAAAATGAGATGTGAAGCATTGTCCAAAAGAATGGGGTATGGAAGTCCCACATTATGTGGTCAATCAATGGTTTATGGGAAGAAAATTCAAAGGTATTTAAATTACATATAACACAGATGCTTTAAACCACTAAGATTGCTTAGCAAGCCGCACACACACAAAAAGATATGTTTGTTACAAACCAGTTTAGAAGCTGATCTGAAAATAATGATACTATACAAAGATTCTTAAGTAAACATTTATGTAAGTTTTATGAGGAACTAAGCCAAAACGTTTGTGCTTATACATTTAAGGATGGTCAGGTTCTCTAGGATTTGCAGTGACTTGTTAGATTTTTTTACTCATTTTTTAATTTTCTTTTTTTGAGGCAAAGTTTGTAACTAGAGTAATAGAAAAGTGAATGAACTTTAAAGAATATATTAAATATTTTCTGGGAGCAAGCACTGATGTGAAAAATGAGAAAGGCAAGATGGATTTTTAAAATATAGTCATTCAGTCACTGGCTTGCTGCCAACTTCAAACCTGGAAAGACATCTTGAAACCTTTAAATACCATAATTTTCAGCTGTAAGGAATTCTCTCCATGTTATCAATGTACTAAAAAAAAAAGTATTCTTTTATAGATTTCCAGATCCAAGGTTGAAATGCATTTTAGAAGATGTGTATTTGAAAGTTTTTTGCTGCTTTCCTATAGAGTCCATTTCAAGTAAGATGAGGTCAAATGGAGTTCAAATGAGATTGTGCCAGTAAATCGTATGAATGGAGCAAACTCAAAATTTCTTACCATTATGACCAAACATGGTTACACAAGAGGTATTTTTTCATAAATAGTTTATTGATTTGATATTACTTGTAACGATTTAAATATTTCAATTATCCACTAACCAAATTACAAAACAATTGTATTTCAAAATGCTTTTGATTTAAAGAATTTTAACTCAGCATAGTTTCCATAGCCATGTGGGTTTTTGGTCCTATATAAGAAAAAAGATGTCATAAAGATTGAAATTTTCTTGAATATATTTATTCTGCTGGACATCAACTTAAAGCAATGCCAACATAGAGTCTTGTTTAGCCAGGGATTCACAAAATCAAAATTTCCTTACTTTTTAAAAATCTCAAATAACTATTTTTAAAAAATTTTTTTGGTAGCAAATATATTTATATTATTTTTTTCCCTTCACTCACTCCCCTCCTTTATCCAGATTCTGGTAACCACCAATCTACTCTCTATCTTTATGAAATCCACTTTTTCAGCTCCCACACATGAGTGACAACATGCGACATTTGTCTTTCTGTGCTTGGCTTATTTCAGTTAACATAATTGTCCAGTTCTATCCATGTTGCTGCAAATGACAGGATTTTATTCTTTTTAATGCTGAATAATATTCCATTGTGTGTATATACCACATTTTCTTTAACCATTCATCCACTGATGGGCACTTAGGTTGATTCTATATTTTGGCTACTGTAAATAGTGCTGCAATAAACATGGGAGTGCTGATATCTCTTTGATATACTTATTTTCTCTCTTTGGATATATGCCCAGTAGTGGAATTTCCAGATAATGTGATATTAATAGCTCTATTTTTAGTTTTTTGAGGAACCTCCATACTGTTCTCCATAGTGACTGTACTAATTTACATTCTCACCAACAGTGAACACGGGTTCCACTTTCTCCACATCTTCACCAGCATCTGTTTCTGCCTGTCTTTTTGACACAAAGCCATTTTAACTGGAGTAAAATGATATCTCATTGTAGTTTTTATTTTAATTTCTCTTATGATTAGGGATGTTGAGCATTCTTTTTCCTATACATGTTGGTCATTTATATGTCTTCTTTTGAGAAATGTCTGTTCAGATCTTTTGCCCATTTTTAATTGGATTACTGGGTTTTTTGCTATTGAGTTGTTTGAGCTACTTACATATTCTAGTTATTAATTCTTTGTCAGATGGATAGTTTGCAAATATTTTCTCTCATTCTGTGGGTTGTCTCTTCACTTTGTTGATAGTTTCTTTTTCTGTGCAGAAGATTTTTAGCTTGATGTAATCCTGATTGTCTATTTTGGCTTTGGTTGTCAGTGCTTTTGAGGTCTTACCCAAATAAATCTTCACCCAGACCAATGCAATCCTGAATAACTCCATTTCCTTCACTGTGGTTTCACTGATAAATTAATAATTGTAGCTCTAGTTAGCACTTATACCATAGGTAGATTCCAGGAAGGATCTCAGGCCAAAATGGCTGGAAGATGAATAGGAATTAGGACAAATAATGGGCATGATGGAGGGCTGGATGAATGGTAGGAGTTCAAATGTTAGAGCTAGGCACCTAAAACCGGGTCAGTGGTATGAGGGAATGTGCATCAGTAGCAAGCTGATAAGCATCAATCTGAAACTCGGGATGACCAGAGACAAAGACTGATCAAACCAAAGAGGCTATCAAGGGACCTCAACATCAAGGACAGAGTTAGCAGCATAGAATCCAAGGAACTGTCTAACAATCAAGAAACCTATTCCTCATACATCCTGTGCTACAAGCTGGCAAATCTCATTGGTACTATCTTCAAAATATATTCAGAATCAGGCCACTATTTATCATCTCCATCCTTATGCAGGCCTCTGTCATATCTTGCCTGGATTTTTAACCTCATCTTCTACAGTGTAATCTCAACACAAAACCAGAAGTATTCTTTTAAAATGCAAGTCTGATCAAGTCACTCCTCTGCTCAAAACTCTGCATTGGGACCACATCTCACTCAGAATAAAATCTGAAGTCATTACAGCTGATTAGGTCCTGTGTGATTGCTCCCAGTCCCCATTAGCTCTCTGAACTCATTTGCTTCTACACTACCCTGATCCCTCTAGGCACTGGTCTTCTGCTTGTTTCTAGCATGTTCCCACATTAGGCTCTTGCTCTTGCTGTTCCTTCTGCTTGGAATACTCTTTCCCAGATAACCTCTTGACTAACCCCATTACCTCTTTCAAGTCTTTACTCAAAACATACTTTCTCAACAAGGGCTTCTACCTTAATTAATACTAAAATGGTCTCCCTTTTCCCCACCCTCCAGATTCTTAATTCCCTTTACTTCCTCTAATTTTTCTTCTGTCCATAGCACTTACCTTTCAGTATGCATTAAAACTGACTCATTTATCAAGTTTGTGTTTCATTTTCTATCTCCTCAACAGAATGCAACCACAATAAGGGCAGGAATCTTTCTATTTTTGTTGACTGATATGTCTCAACCACCTAGAACAGCATCTAGCCTACAGAAAAGCTCAACAATTATTATTTGATTGACAGGCAAAAAATAGTTTTGTTCTGGTTTGGTTTTGCACCAAAATTGTTCTAAAATCATTTGTTAGCTCAATCTTTAACAAGGTTTTATAACTGTTCGTCATGAGAAACTTTTTTCCCAATTTAATATGGTACTCAAGATCCTAGATATAAAAGTGTTCTTGTAAAGAGACCTCCTCTAACTTCTGAATCTACTCCTCCCTGGGCTTGTTTTATTGAATCATATTTATCCTTTCTTTAGAAATTCTCATTAAACATTTGTAATGGTAACAACTAACATTTGTCTAGCAATTTATGGCTTTGTAATACAGTTTTATGCACATGAACTCATTTGATTCAATAAAGAGAAATTACTATTGCCAAAAGATTAAATATATATATATATAAAACCAAGAAACTAAAAATATAATGTCAATATTTGAATTACATTTCAGAGATTATAAACATGTTAATATAATATTTATTAATCATCAATTCATGGTTATTTAGAGAATGTGACATGGTTCCAGTTGCCTACACTTCACATATGTTTCTACTTATATTATTTTGTTAAATATTTGTAGGTTTAAATCACTAGGGTAAATAATGGCATGGCTATACGTTTAATTTCCTTTGTTCAAATGAAAATAAGTAATGTTCAATCTTAGCACTAAGAGACTACTGTTTTTAAATTCTACCTTTGATTAAACATTATGTGCATATAGTTGCACATATTCATAAATCATTTAAACATCTCATCACAAATGCTCACCCAATTAAATTTTCATTTCCAAAATTATGTACTGAGCAAGAGCTATCACTGACAATCTATGTCAATCTATGTAAACCATAAAGAAAATATGAATTACCAAATGAACATTTTATGAAAACTACATTCCTCCCCTCTAGGGAAATATAAACCCTTAAACAACTAAGAAATTATATGGGCAGTAAGAAGCCAACAAAGTTACAAGTGAAGCTATGCTATGCCCTCTTATCTATCTTTGGTCAGACCTCTCTCTAACAGCTGGCCAGCCTCAGCCATTTGTTCTCAATAGAATTAGTAAGCTATAACTGTTGCAGACAACCATGAAAGACATCCATTCCTATTCAGATATATATTTTTTCCATTTGTGCAACACATATAAAATACCTATGGTGGAAATCATAAACAATTTAATAAATTTTCTAAAGTCTATTATGCTCTAAAGACCACAATTTTTTTTATTTCAAAAAATCCTGAAAGAGGAAATACAAAAGGCTGAAAAACATGTGAACAAACTTCCTACCTCACTAGTCAAAGAAATGTAAATGAAAACAGTGTAGTATTTGTCATCAATTAAGTGATAATACCCAAGGCTGATCAGACAGGCAAACTTTAGGATGCTGGTAGAAATCTAAATTGGTATAGTCTTTCTAGTGGGACTTACACCACTTATCAAGGGCTTTATAAATATGTGTAATTTTCCAATTTGGGGGAACCAATCCTGAAGAAATAATCTGGAATGCAACAAAAATATATTTCCAAAATGTTCATTAAAATAATAATTAGAATGAACAAAAATTATCAGCAAACTATTGTCCAATAACAGGAGACTACTTAAGTATATTAATTAGAATGTTATCTGGCCATTTAACTTAACATTTATGGAGTTTTATAAAACTTGAGGAAGATAGGACTTCTGGGAAAGACAGCAACAAACTAAGTGGCTATAACACCCTCTAACAGAAATTGACAATCTAAAACATGTGAACTCTAAAGGAAAGAAAAATAACTTCATCACAAGGAAAACTAAGGAATTATGCCAACCATATATTTTAGCATTTGAGTGATTTTTTTTACATATCTAGTACAAGTTTAACCAAATTGACATTCTTAATAGTGTGATGTAGTATTACAGATAATATGTGAAGAAAAATGTGTCAAATCTTATTAACATTCTCCAATTTAGAGAAAGAAAAGATGAAAGTATGGGTGAATAATGGCAGAAACCACAAAGCATACTTGGAAAAGAAGGCAAGGAATCGAAGTGCACTGGACTTCTCTGACCCATCTTCCAAAGAGCTGTTTTAGTTCCTCCTATAGGAAAGAAACTCAACCCCTAATGTGAAAATGTGCTTTCTGGAGGCCAGGGAAAGGATGGAAGAGGTGTGAAATATTCTACTTAGAACTATTAACACATTTGATACCAATAATATCAAAAATAGCTTCAAGAGAAAAAGCACGTTCATCTTGCCACGCAAATCAAGGATAGTGGTGGGCTTTTCCCTAACTGGAGTATATATTACCATGACAAACTCATTCCAGAAGAGGGGAACGATCACAAATCACTAACAGAGAAATCACTGTCTCCTTATTAAGCAACTGCTTAGTAAAATTCCTTTAACTTAGTGGAGTGTGTCCACACCAGTGGTTTCAGCAATTAAAAAGAATCAATTGTACAGAAACAGAGTTCACTGGGGTTACCCACATGATCTACACAGTTGAGGCAGATACATAACCACACTGATCAATATAAACCTGTACCACCAGCCTTCTAGGCTGGGTTCTGAGGGGAGGGACCTGAAAGGCATCACAAGTAAAGCCAGGTACATAATTTATGGAGCCCAGTGCAAAATGAAAATGTGAAACCATGTTCAAAAAGCAGGATAATACAAGAGGTGTTAGTTTGCCATTGTTTCTTTCTGGCTGAGTAGTACTCCACTGTATACATATACCACATTTTATTAATCCACTCAGGTACTGATGGGCACTTGGGCTTTTTCTACCTCTTTGCAACTGTGAATTGTGCTACTATAAACATTTGAGTGCAGATGTCTTACACCACTTGTATTATCTTGGATGGAGCTAGAGCCCATTCTCCTAAGCGAAGTATCACAGAATGGAAAAACAAGCACCACATATACTCACCATCAAATTGGTACTAATTGATCAACACTTATGAGCACATATAGAAGTAACATTCATTGGGTGTCAGGCAGGTGGGAAAGGGGAGGAGGGGATGTATATATTCACACCTAATGGGTGTGGTATGCACTGTCTAGGGGATGGGTATGCTTGTAGCTCTGACTCGGATGGTGCAAAGGCAATATATGAAAGCTAAATGTTTGTACCCCCATAATATTCTGAAATTTAAAAAAAATTTCAGTGCTGTCTATGTCTAGACATCACCCATTTAATAGGAATTCCCAGGGAAGATAACAGACAGAATAAAAGGGAAGGAATGATCAAGCAGATAATTGAATAAAATGTCCAATAGCTGAGACTTCCTGTTGACAAGGCCATTGAGAACCATGAAAATAAATGTGACACATATCTAGAAAAAAATTAAAATTATGAATTGTAAAACATCAGGGGATAAAAAAAGAAATTCTCCAAAGATACTATGAAAACTTCCCACAAACTTGTAAGTAGAGAAGATAACTGAAGTTATATTCCCTCTAGTGCTATTTGCACTGAGATGGAGAATTCAATTTATTATAAGGCATTTTTATTTTGTTTTATATATATATGTGCTTTTTAATGATACAACTAGAACAAGTTGATTATTTTAATTGCCTAAATATTTGGCTTTAATTTTTTCATTAAAAAGAATGGAGCTTGTTTCATAAAGAAAGCAGGAAGCTATCAATTACATAAAAATACATAAGGACTTACAAAAAATGAAAAGAACTTATTATTTTTGATTTATCTGGAAATTAAGAAAATATAGTTGGCTTAAAGGACTACCAGAAAAAAATAAATATTTAAATTGGAGAAAACTGTATAATTCTAAGTCAACAGAGATTATAGAACAGGACTATTCAAGTTATCTAGCCAACCAATCTCTTTTAAGAATGAATTAGCAATCGAGATTACAGCCAGAAGCCATAGGAAGACTGTGGTTTAGATAAAAAGGAACAGATGGATCTGTAGTGTGAAGTTTCTAAAGAGAGAGGAGCTCATTTTATGATCATGGTGACCACAATGCAAGACCACAATGCAAGACACATAAGTGTAAGAATGAGCTAGCATCATTAGAAAAAAAAAGCAAGTTGTTCATAACCATGAGTGAAAAGTATTGCTTGAAAACTTACCTTTTATTTTACAAAAATTGCCCAAATCATCACCTTTAAATAGAGAAGACAATTATATTCTTCAAAAAAGCCTTATAACATCCCTTTGTCTAACATATTTGCTTTAGGTAGGCAAACATTTAACTGAGTGCTGAGTGTCCTTTTTTTAAGAATTCACAAAATAATATTTTAGGTCCCTTAATATGTTGTTTCAGTTACTAAAATAAGAATTGTCAATCCCCAGAATCTCAGAGTTGGAAAGGACTTTCAGATTATCTAGTTCACCTTCAAGTGGACATGTGAATTTCCTTAGCACCATCTGGCCAAGTGGTCAGCCAGCTTCCCAGCTTCTGCATGACTGTAGGTGTCTACTCATTTAGGGGAGTACTATCAAGGCAGTCTTTTCCATTCCTTGACATTTCAAACCAATTCTTTAAAATCATTCAAATTAAACTTTCTGTAATTGTGCAAGTTCTATTTTCTGAAGTGACCCAAGGTAAGTATTATGTCTCTCCTGCATAAGAACCACTCAAATAAATGAAAGTTTGCAGCAAGTTTCTTCTCTAGACTCATCAAGCCTGTTTCCTCAACTGTTCTAAAGAGAGAAGACTCCATGTTCCCTACCCATCCTGGTTGCTGTCCTCTGTGTGCACTTATTTCTCTTTAAAAAAGAGTGTGCCTTATCTCTCTTTAAAAAAACAAATTTTTTGAAGTTGTTTGAGGCAACCAGATCAGGATGATTACCTCCCTTGTTCTCAATTATATAAAACTAAATAAAACAGCAATAATAACAATAACAAAAAGAGACCATGATTACATTTCAGTACAAGTAACTAAGACCCCTATCCCTTGGAAGAGGATTTTGTACCTCAGATTAAGAAGTATATGGCCATTGCGTGAAGTGTGGTTTTCAAGAGAGAAGCCAGATTTATCTACTCCTCCTTTTCCTCCTTCCTCAGAATGTAGAAGGGTATCACACCAAATGAATTTCAGGAAACCACATAAATCAGCAGAAAACTAGCAATTAAACTTCTGTAACAACATGTTTAAAAGTTGGGAATAAAAATCCCAATTCCACATAAAATGCATTGAACTCTGTAATATCAGGAAAAAGACATGGGCACTGGGACATGCTGCTCTCAGAAATACCTTAGCCAATGTGTTGCTACAAGCAATAATAATAATAATTATAATAAATATTGAGAATGCTAAATTTGCAAAATGAAATCAAAAGATGAAACCATTTTCCTACCTTTGTATAAAGTCATGATGCAGACTTACCAAGATTATCATGTATAGATCTGGTCACCACACAGCTCAGGTGTGTAAGTCCTGTCACTAATGCTTCCCGCACATGTGCCATTTTATGTGCTTTGGATGATACTTCCTCTGTTCATCTGTAATCAGAAATATGTGCATTTGTGATATCAACCAACGTGGCAATTGACAACCAATGGAACAATGGAAGCAATAAATCTGGAACTTTCCCTACAACCTGAACTCCAGTAAATAACTGGCCCTATGACCCTGGCCCCTTCCTTGCTTACTAGCACTTGGATGAATCATTTTATCACAAACCTGATTGACCAATGAATACAAGGTAAGGGGTTATTTTGGGTTACTGTCTTCTAGTTCTACAAAAACTATAATCCAAACTCCAAAACTCACTTTCTTTTTGGTAGTTAGAGTCAGGAAATGTAGATAAATATGTCAATTCAATATCATGTCAATGTCTGAACACTCTTTTCTGGATGTAATATAGGAATTTGATGATGGACTAATTAATATTAATAACAAAGAAGAAAATGTCACAGTGCAGATATTTAAGTAAGACACAGAGAATGGTTGAAATCATCACAGGCTAGAACCCATCATCTCTGATGATCCATAAAATATTTGGGTTATAATAAGTATACTTAGAGAATAATTAACCTCTTCTTGTTTAAATGGCTGGTGTTTGGGATTATTACATTAGCCCCCTGAAAATGACCTCACATGGTTTACAAAGATGTTTCATCAAATTCCAAGATTTGGCTTCAATCTCTCGTTACCCATGCTACACATGCAGACATATCACCACATATAAAAAAGACATAATAGGACAGGAAAATATCTCCAATGTTGCCTAAAAAGAATAAGAGTACGGAAACATCAGCACATAAGGAAGAGCAAGAGTTAAATCAGTGGGCAAATATTTAATATTTGCTGAGAGCCATAGCATGAGTAATCAGAAAAAGAGCCTCACTTTTCTTCTCTTTCTAATGATGAAATCTATAAGCAAAGAATCAAAATCTTTAAAAGCTGAAGTGTATTGATGTATATCATGTACATTTTTAACAATCCCAACATTCTGGAACTGAAGTAGGGGTCAGGAGAAAGAAATGAAGGGTGGACATAAGCCGTTGGAATTTAAAAATGGAAAGTTTGAATTGATTTGCAATGTGTCATTGTTTGACACAGGAGCATTAGAGACAAAAATATATAAATGCACTAAATAAATGAAAGCAAAGATATTTTTCTGTTTTGTTCACTGGTTTTCCAGCACCTAGAACAGTATGTGGGATACATTTAACATTAGGCTCAATAACTATTTTTAAGATGAATAATAAAATATTGAGTGACTAAACAAGAAGTGGTAAAGCCTTGCTAAATACAAAAAGAAACTTTGGATATCATTCAGCAGCTGACCATCTACATAGTATTACATAGAAAGATCCAAGGGGAGAACAATGAAACGTTAATCATTTCCTATCTTGAAAATCATACAAACATTCATCCAGTAGAGAATATCATATGGATCTCCCACTGAGTTGGAAGTATTTGATTTTGGATGTCTGTCACTCAGTGAGGATTAATCACTGGGCAGAATTATGATAAAAGGTAAGTTCTATCTTCTAGCTATACCTCCACTCAATCCTGTATATTTCTACCCTTAAGTGAACATGCAGTAGGAGAATCTAAATTTAAATTCCAGCTCTGCCATTTGCTATGTGATTTGGGACAAATTAAGCTCTCAACTGCCCTGAATTTCAGTTTTCTCTTTTGCAAAATGGCTTATGAGCATTAAATGAGTTTGCCCATGAACGTGAAAGCACCTAGTTTGGTGTGCCTGACTTCTTTCCTTCGTCCCTGCCTCCCTCTCCTCCCTTCTTTCTTTCATTCTGCCGAAGTACATCATTCTATGTCTCCCTCTTTCCCTGTATCCTGTGATGTTCTCTGTCACCCGAGAGAACCATTAAGCCTGTCTTTTCCATTCATTACCTAATAATTTAATTTATAGGTTCTTAAAAGAGGATTATGAATTAATTGGCATTAAAGTGTTTATGACTGATAGCACCAGCATTTTGGCCTGCCTCTATACTATAGCCTGAGTATGCTACAGCCTTTAAAAATGCAAATCTACTCATGCCACCCTTGCTGAAAGTTTTTCAATGTTCTCCATTGCTCTTAGGCTAGACTCCTGCACAAGGCTTATAAGACCCTGTGATCCCTGGTCTCTGCCTGCCTCTTCAGTCTCATCTAAAGTTGCATGACCCTTTGAGCTCTATGATTCTGCAATACAGGATTCCTTTGAATCCATTGGTTAATACCTCCTCACATTTCAGGTCTCAGTCCTGAGCATCTCTTCCCCTGGAAGCATTCCTTGACCCCTAAAAGAGATGAGATCACTCTGCTATCCATTCCTATAGAATCCTATATGTTCTCTTTTGTTTTGCTTCTAGTGTTTGTTAGCATTGTATAAAATGACTTCCTAAGAATAGAGACTGGATGGCTTAATCCAAAAGAATATCTCTATATGGGCATAAATTTTAGGTATCATCATCAGGCTGCAATTAAAATGCAGTGCAAAAGATGCTAGGCAGCCTGATGAAAGATTTGTTCTTCACCCCACCCGAAAGCCACCTCCATGGCACTGACCCATGGCACTCTCCAACCTGTCTGAATACATTGAAACATTCATCTAAGTTAGATACAAAGGTAAGGAGCATTATCTCCAGTATTAAACAGGAAATTTTATTCAACAAATACTTTTTGAACAACTACAACATATTTTTACTCTGTTCTCTCTCCACTGAAAGTGACTTTGCTTAAGTAGTTTGGGATCCATCCTCCTAAACATGCTTAATCTCCAGTTTTCTCTCTTTGGCACATCAACAGACCAGAAAATGACACCCTAGATGGCTATGTGTTTTGGAAGAAGGGCTATACCAGGAGTGGGACAACACTGTGGGAACAGGACAACATGAACTCAACAGAATTGGCCAAAGGAAAACTCAAAGACCTGGTCCATGTAAATGTGTTAGGCCAAGGAGATCAAATGCAGGTAATGAGCCAAGAAAACAAAAAGATATACTTAATGATAAGACAGTATGAATATTTCTGAGAGGAAAAAAGGAAGATTGGATGGAAGAACAGTTCCCTACTCCCTAATTTTGTCTAGGGTGAAATATATTTAAACTAAGCAATATTCACAGTCTTCATTAAATTGTTACTGCTATCTCTGGGGAAGAGGTTAACTCCCCCAGTGACTACTGTACAGGTTGAGAAAGTAAAACTCAGAGAGCAAGGAGTGTAGGTTAACCTTGGAAATGCTCAAAAAATAAAACCATGTATATTCTGTTACATCCTTTATTCTTTTTTTTTCCAGAATCTTACAAGGGTACAAATGTTTTGGTTACATGGATTGCTTTTGTACTGTTTGAGACAAAGTTATAAGTGTGTCTATCTCCCAGATAGAGTACATTGTACCTGTTAGGTATGATTACACCCATCCACCTCTTCCTACCTGTTTGATTTCCCTTGAGTTTTACTTCCTATCGTGCACATGAGTGCTGTTTGGTTAGTTCCAATTCAATAGTGAGTACATATGGTATTTGTTTTTCCATTCTTGCAATACTTCACTTAGGGGAATGGTCTCCAGTTCCATCCAGATTGTTACAAAAGGTATTAATTCATTTTTTTATGGCTAAGTAGTACCACATGGTATACATTGTATTAATGCAATCATGAATTGGCACTTGGGTTGATTCCACATCTTTGCAATTGTGAATTGTGCTGCTATAAACATTTGAGTACAAGTGTCTTTTTGATAAAATGACAGTTTTTCCTTTAGATAAATACCCAGCAGTGGGATTGCTGAATCAAATGGTAGGTCTATTTTTAGTTCTTTGAGGAATCTCTATACTATTTTTCATAGAGGTTGTACTAGCTTGCAGTCCCACCAACACAGTGTGTAAGTGTTCCTTTCTCTCTGCCTCCATGCCAGCATCTATTGTTTTGAGACTTTTTGGTAAAAGCCATTCTCATTGGGGTTAGGTTATATCTCCTTGTGGTTTGAAATCTTTAAAGGAGTTTCAGAAATTTCCAAGGAAACAGAAAAATATAAAGACCAAAGATTTGGATGTTTTTTAAACACTAATTCTGTGACTAGTTGAAGGAGCAGACAAAGTCAGTTTTGATGAAGTAGCTGACAACTGATGATCAATAAAAAGTCCATTTTAGCTCATGGAGCTTTGACTTTTCCAGTTATTTACAAAAAAGGAATTTTGAAAGTGAATATTAAAAAACTTCTTCCAACAACTGTACAATACTTGCCAGTTCATAGATGCATAATAAACTTATAAAGAACTATGTTGACAGTTTCATTGCTTTGGGTAAGGCCCTACAAATATTTGGATGTATTATACTAAACATTCCAGTTTTCTTTTTCTTTCCCCTTTTTTGATCCCCACATTCTTGATAGGAGCAGGGACGGGGTGTTGACATGAATTAAGAAAAGGCATTTTCTCTCTTTTCATAATAAATGACTCTTTAGGGGACAATTCAAAAGAATCATTTATGGGTTGTATATAACTTTCATTGAATCCACAAATTTTTTTCTTTGGTTGCTGCAATTTTTATTGCATTGCAGAAAATTCTTTTCTCAAAAGTGTTAAAATTGTTTATCAAATGCATCTGCTGCCTCATATTCTATATCAACAATAACAGACTTTGTTTATAAACCATTATACACAGCACACATTGGAAATTTTAGAAATGTTGAAAAGATTTAATAAGAATACAATCAAAAAGCCAGAAGGACTTTTATAATTTAGTTTCTTTATCAATGATCTTTACAACAATAAGAAGAAAATTATTACATAAACCCAAAAGAGCCACTTGACTGAATCCAATGCATACACGGCTGTCTCTTTCATAGTACTACCTCAACATTCCAATCTCAATTAGCATAGGTAAAACTTTTAGAAAAGCATGCATAAAATTTCTGGTTTCATGAACTAACCCTTTTTCCTCCTAAAGCTGCCAAGTTTTAGAAATAAAGTTGCAGAAATCTCTTTGTCAAGTAGTGTAAGCACCCCCCTTTTTTTAAGATCCATGACTAATATATCCCAGGTCTGTTTAACCTATGCTGATTACACTGGTGTCTCCTCTTGCCTTCCACTATAAAGAAAGCTACTTGCACAAGTTTGCAGCTGCCAGGTTTCTTAGGCTCTTCCCTGAGTGCTCCTTATTGCGACCTCCTGGACACTGACCAGTCTATGTGGTTCTAGAGCTGCTGCTGGCAGTCCGGGTTGTCCTTGATTCCCGTGTTCTCTCCACTTTGTTAATTTGTGTGTCTAACACCCTTATACGTATCAAAAGGTTGACTTTGGCTGAGACAGGAAACATTGCATCCAGGTGGAATCAGATGAAAAGGAAACCTTCCAACAAAAGTACTAAACATAAATCAAGGGGGAAAATATCAGAATGCTGCAGATTAGGGTCTCAGCTGAATGCACTTTGTATGGTATGCCAAAACATTCCAGGCCAAGGTTGAAATGTTTAGTTATCACTTCACTCAAGTTAGCAAAACTCATGCCCATTGGG
Source organism: Lemur catta (assembly GCF_020740605.2). NCBI lineage: Eukaryota > Metazoa > Chordata > Mammalia > Primates > Lemuridae > Lemur > Lemur catta. The sequence goes on along the minus strand of NC_059139.1, from coordinate 28,370,533 downwards.
TTTGACGGCTGGATTAAAAACCAGGTGCAAGAAAACAGTCTGCTCCTATACAACATGGAGAGGTGTCTCTCTTTACAGTGTTCATGTCTTCTGTATGAAGTAAATAAAATTTCCTTCTTATCACAGATGTGCATCAAATCACGCCAAACATGTATGTTTGCTCAAAATGTTTTTAGTGAACTGGCTATTACTTAAGAATGATGAAAAAAATAGAAAAAATTGTGTTAACTCTTTACATTTTCTCATTTAACAAGGGCTTCTGAAGTTTAATTTTAATGAACACACAAATGAAAAACTCTAAGTTGTATCTGCAAAGTAATCAAAAATAAAAATAAATAAAAATATTTTATAAACAGAGAGATGACTGGTGTTTATCTTGTGAATTCTCTAGCTGCTTATGCCTACACTGATAGATCAGCAGATCTCATGCATGAGGCCAAAGTGGAAGTTGGTAGCGGCCAGAACAAAACTGGCCCATAGAATATGTCAAGTATTCCAATTTTCGCCCATTCTTTATGAGATAAAATGCTTTCCTGTGGAGCAATAGGGTCCCCAAGTGTGGTTCCCTAGAAACTTGTTAGAAATGTAAATTCTCAGGCCCTCCCCCAGACTTCTTGTATCAGAAATTCTAGGAGTGGACTCAGAAATCTGTGTTATAATAACCCCTTCATGAGATTCTGATGCATGTTCAAGGTTGAGAACCACCGGGGTGGAGAGTCAGTACCTAGAGTGCCACCTCTTATTGCTACCTCCATTAAGAAGGGAATTTCTCTGCCAAACCAAAATTCAAACCCATGTGCAGCAAGTTCAAATACAACTCTCATAAAAGTTCTAATTTTTAAAATACCATATGGTCTGGGAAATCAATATCTTGAAATATAAACTAGATCCAATCCACATCAAATATTCTTAGAGCATACAATAATGCAGCAAGAAGTATTTGCAATCCATCTCAAACCATTACCAAGAATTAAGTTTAATTTTGTAGCAACATTTTATTACATTTATATAGGACGTTGTTATTTGAGAAGAGATCTTTCCTCCTTTCAAAGAATAGACACAAGTAATTTAAAATTAATTTTTAGTTATGTCATTTTTCTACCACTCAAAAATATATACTGATCATTTCTCTGACCTTAGAATTTTAGTATTGTGTCTGCCATAGAGTAGGTAGCAAGTATTTCTGAGTAAATGAATAAAAAACTTGGATTTGAGAAGATATATAACCTCCCTAGGTTTAATTTTTATCTGTAAAATGGGGATACTAAAATGTATGTTCATAGTTTGCTTTTTCTTTTCTAGCAGTGCACAGATAAGATAGTACTGGTTGTCAGCAGATCACAGTTAAATACATAAGCTTTGGAAGGGAAAATGTTAGGCGGCCCGGTATTTTAACATGCATATTCACCTTCACTGTATCATAGAATGTGTCTCCTCTCTACTATCTTTATATAGGGTTTTTATTTTGCCATTCTTGTCATGCAAGAATAGGGAATGGATTTCTTTTACAATAGGAAAACAAAACTCAAAATTTATGGTCACTTTTAAAATTCCTCCTCTCAGAATAAAATGATAGAGATGAAGATCTCGGGTGCCGAGGGGATTTCCTTCCATTGGGAAGATTGTAAACATTGAGTTTAGAGAGGTAATCATTCCTATATAATTAAGCTTAAAATATATTTCCCAGATCCCGAGATGCATGGTTGTAAAAAACCTTTTAATAGTTAAGAAATCAGATTGCATCTTATAATTGATATGATAAAAAAAGCATTGTGTCATAGTTTAATTGGTTTTCTCATTTTTGGTGGTAGATAAAATAATAGCATGTCCTTACAATTAAGAGCATTTTAGATTCAGTGGAATAAAGTAAGTGCTTTCCAAATTTCTTACAATCACTCCGATCAGGTAGGTCATCTCTAATTGCTCCTCCTTGGATGCCTGTATATGCATCAGTTTTCTTTTTTTAATTTGCTCCTATTCAGCTGCTATTTTAGCCTAATTATACATGTATTTTTATAATTTTTTTAATTTCAGAATATTACGGGGGTACAAATGTTTTGGTTGAAGAACAAAAGAGAAAATCTGCGTAAAGCACTTTACACAAAAGTTAGGCACTAATAAGTATTCTATGGATTATAGTTTCTTTTCTTCCCTTTCCTAGTATAAAATAGTACTCCTTTTTTAATATGTAGGGCTTTCTTCCTATATATAAAATGTACTACAGATTATACAGAAAAGCCATAAATATTATGAACAAAAATACACTTGTTGCATCATCAGGAATTCTGGTTGAGTTGTGTGTGATGAGTTCACATTTCCTTTCATCTGGTGTAGTGATGTTATAAACAAACAGAAACCAATAATAAAAGTCAGAATCAGTACCATGCTGTTTCAGTTACTATAGCAGTATAGACATAGATCATTGGAGCAGAATAGAGAACGTAGAAATAAAACCATGTACCTACAACCAACTGATTTTTGACAAAGCATGCAACAACACATACTGAGCAAAGGAAGCCATATTCAATAAATGGTGCTGGGAAAGTTGAATAGCCACATGCAGAAGAATAAAACGGGACCCCTATGTCTCACCACTCACAAAAGTTAATTCAAGATGGATCAAAGACTTAAATGTACGGCACAAAACCATAAAAATTCTAGAAGAAAATGTAGGAAAAACTCTTTTAGACATTGGCCTAGGCAAAGAATTTATGACTAAGACTCCCAAAGGCAAATATAACAACAACCAAAATAAATAAATGTGACAATTAAATTAAAGAGCTTCTGCACAGCAAAAGAAATTATCAACAGAGTGAATAGACAACCTACAGAATGAGAGAAAATATTCGCAAACTGCACATCTATCAAGGGACTGATATCCAGAACCTACAAAGAACTCAAACAAATCAGCAAGAAAAAAACAAACAACCCTGTTAAAAAGTGAGCAAAAGACATGAACAGAAGTTTTTCAAAAGAAGATAGACAAATGGCCAACAAACATGAAAAAATGCTCAACATCACTAATCATCAGGGAAATGCAAATTAAAATTACAATGAGATACCAACTTACCCTTATTGGAATGGCCATTATTAAACAATCAAAAAACAATAGATGCAGAAGAAAATAATGCTAATATACTGTTGGTGGGACTGCAGATTATTAAATAGTACAACTTCTATGGAAAACTGTATGGACATTCCACAAAGAAATAAATGTACACCTGTCATTCGATCCAGCAGTCCCATTGTTGGGTATCTACCCAAAGGAAAATAAGTCATTTTATCAAAAAGTCACCTGCACTCATAGTTTATCACACCACAATTCACAATTGCAAATATGTGGAATCAGCCTAAGTGCCCTTCAATTCATGAGTGGATAAAAAATATGTGGTGTATATTATAGCATAGAGTACTACTCAGCCATAAAAAGGAATGAAATAATGTTATTTGCAGCAACTTGGATGAAACTGGAGACCACTATTCTAAGTAAAGTATCTCAGGAATGGAAAAACAAACACCACATGTTCTTACTAATAAGTGGGAGCTAATAGATGGGTACACATGGGCACAAAGTGATATAAATGACATAAGAAACTAAGAAAGGAGGGAAGTGGGAGGGCAAGTGTGGGATAAAAATTTACCTATTGGGTACCATGGACACTAGTCTGGTGATGGACACACCAAAGGCTCTGACTTAAGCATTGTATGAGACATTCATGTAACAAAAACACTTGAACCTCCTTAATTAATATTTTGAAATTAGGGGAAAAAAATTTAAAGTCAGAATCATTGCTTTGTATACAATCCAATGAAGCTACATATATTATTGAACACTTATTCAGATCTTTTACAATATCAAAGTTGCTTTTCAGTTATTTTGAAGGAGATTTCAGCCAGCCCATCATGGAGATTCGTCCCTTATGGCAAAAGAATGCAGGCAGTTATCCTCATGTGACAATAAAGAAAGTACCCCTCTCTGCAGACTATCCCAGAAATATGCAGTAGGGTAAAAGCTCAAAAGCTACATTATTGGCCAGGAAACAGCAGCCAGGAAATTGTTCTTGACTTTCTTCAGAATTCAAATATATTGAACTCCCCAAGAAGAACCAAACAAACAGCAAGTTGGAAGAGCAGATAAAGCAAGGATCATATGCTGCACACACATATTTGGGGAGGAGAAGTTATGCCAAAAAAAAAAAACACAAAAAAACATTCCAAGCCACTCTGATACCTGCCCTGGATATCTGAGTTTACATATCCCCTCTGAGCAGGGCACATATCCACACATGGTACTTGAAATATGACTTTGACTTTCGCGTTCTGGAATGCAAATCCCCACCCCAATGTTCTAGGCCAGTGCTAGAAAAGGGCTTCAGGGATTATGGCCAGGAATTCTGGAAGGCTTCACTGGATCAAGAGAATCAAAAGACTTTTTGATTCTTCAAAGAGCCTCAAGATCAAGCAGAAGTGAGTGTGGATAGTTCTCACAGAGACTCTAATTGAAATTCTAATGTAGAACTCACCAGTTTTCTACCATCTCTTTGCATTTGTCCCCTTGATCAACCACTGGTTTTTTTTTTATCACTGTCTGGATTTCCCTACCTCAAGCCACTCTATTTGCTTTAATGGAGAAGTGAAAAAGGATCCTACAAGAAACTATGCCTAAGTTTTATCAAATAGGGCTACTGTCTTCACTGGGATATTGGAGCAATGAGATAAATTATATGGAAAGCAATTCACCCAGTTCCTAGGACATAGCAGATGTCAATACATTCAACTGAATCTACAATCATTTTCATTTCTTTTCCTGACTATATAATTTCCTTTATTTATTTTTTTTTTATTTTATTTTTTTATTTTATTTTTTTATTTTTTTGAGACAGAGTCTCACTTTGTTGCCCGGGCTAGAGTGAGTGCCGTGGCGTCAGCCTAGCTCACAGCAACCTCACACTCCTGGGCTTAAGCAATCCTACTGCCTCAGCCTCCCGAGTAGCTGGGACTACAGGCATGTGCCACCATGCCCGGCTAATTTTTTTTGTATATATATTTTTAGTTGGCCAGATAATTTCTTTCTATTTTTAGTAGAGACAGGGTCTCACTCTTGCTGAGGCTGGTCTCGAACTCCTGACCTCGAGCGATCCACCTGCCTCGGCCTCCCAGAGCTAGGATTACAGGCGTGAGCCACCGCGCCCGGCCTTATAATTTCCTTTAAATTGTAAAAATCAAATCTAGAAATCTAGCAAAAAGAGAAAAATTTATAATCATGTTAAATACTTCATCCTCATTATATTCCTGCTTGACCCCTTAAATATAAATTTATGTTTGTATGGTCTGCAAAACTTAGCCCTGTATGAATTTATAGGAAATATTTCTGTAAACATAAGTAAGATTGGGAATCAGAGAACTGTATAAATGGTTGAGTTGTTTCTCATTTAGATTTAAGTTTGTAACTATTATGGACTAGTAGGTAACGTTTTCATTTTTCTCTGAATTGTCTATCCATATTCATGAAAACTCAACTGTTGATGATATAGAGTGCCTATCAGCAGAGGTGAGTTGAATTCCTTGGGGAAGGTAAGACTTGATTCTTTATCAGATTATAAATCCAAACAAGCACTATGAAAAACCCTAAATATAATATTTAAGAAGTAATAGAAATCAGTTGAAAAGTGGAATTCTGCTTAAAATCATGGTAACAGTAACATCCTTTATCAGAATGCAATTAACATTAACTCCTTTTAACTTTTTATAATAAAAAGTGATTATCTCTTTAATAGAGTACCTAAGCATCAAGAGACTAAAATAACAATAACTACTGACTGCATTTAATTAACATATTATAACAGACTATATAAAAAATACATTCATATTCAAACCTAACTTTGTATATATTTGGTTCATTGTACCCAAAGTGAAAATGTGAACCACTTTTATTCCCTAGGCAAGATTTTCCAAGATGTCTCTCTTCCTTGTGCTTCTATCTTTATTATTTTGGATTTTATCATAATGGGAAAAGTTATTTTTCTCCATCCAAGAAATTACTTTCAGTATGGAAATCATTCGCACACTTGAATATGGAGTTTAGAAATGGGAGAATAAAGTCATAAACCAGACTATTTGACAGTGAGATTATTAATAATAACCTGAAGCCCAGAAACAACTTGATTTTGTTCTTTATAAAGTTTCATATACTAACGTGAACACTATTTATTAATTCTCATGGCTATGTAGTATTTATGGTTTATATGACCAGTCATTCTCCAGCTTTTTAGCAGAACGGGATTTTCTGACGTTCTGGTAACAAAGGAGTTAATGGAATGAAATTGTTATTAAAAGATTTATGCTAACCAGGTGTTTGAGTTGCTTGAAAAGTCAACCATTTAACATACAACCTTTCTGTTGTAAATACTGTACCAACAAAAGACAGATTAAACAGTTTTGTATAAAACTATGGCTTAAAAAAATAAGGATAATGAAAAAAACATTGTGTCCAATTTTTCTTGGGTAAATTGCCAAACATGTGACCCTCAGAATGCCACAGTGTCCTTGTACCAGCAACTCACTTAAACTGTCTTATGCAGAGACAAAGGCAGTATTTGGGCTTTGTAAAAATATCCATACCAGAAACAGATTAATGACTATTCTGATTTTATATATATATATATATATATGTGTGTGTGTGTGTGTGTGTATATATATGTACATATATATATGTATATATATATACACATACATATATATATATGTATATATATGTATATATATATACATATATATATGTATATATATATACACATACACACACACACACACACACGCATATATCTATGATTATATATGTCACATGTAAAAATTCATTCACAGGAGTTCGAGGTTACCATGCCCTATAACATCATATTGAGAGGAGACTTTCAGTTTCTCTGAGTTATGAATTATCCTATTGACCCTGCCATCTTCATACTATATCACTGGAAATCCTGCCTGTTTGGAGAAATTGTGGTTTTCATACTTACAGTTTTGTGCTTGCCTTATACACACTAACCACTAAAAATGGGGGTAGGGGAGACTTTTCATGAAATCAGCATTATAGAAACTAACCCCAGGGTTAAATACTACAATCATTCACAGGTGGGATTTCCTGGGGTTTTGTAACTTTCCATGAAGGGATTTACATATACCCAAAAGAAGCCACTGTTGTAACAGGGTTTTTGGGTTTTGTTTTGTTTTTTTCCTTTTGGTGGCGGGGGAGGTGTAGTTTTAACTGAAAGGTGAAGTAACTATTATTTGCTCATAGTTACCAAGCTGTTGTGCCTTTTGTTTAGTAGGTCAACATACTGTTGTCTCTTAATTTGTGTCTGGGCCTATCACGCAATGGCTGTTGCCTCACAGAAGGTTTTAATCAAAGCAGCCAAACCAACAAAATACGCCATCCTGGTCAGAATTACTCTCTCAACCTCATTTTGAACTGTTGCATTTTCAGAGGTTTGGCAAATTTCATGATAAGCCACTTACCAACATGTTCACATTTAATGAGAAGCAATTTTTACATAAGAAAAAATAATCTCTGGTCACCCAGTCCTCTAAAATGTCAAATATCCTTAGTTAAATGAACAGCAGTGCTACCTTTTCTGTCATGAAATCTGCCATGAAAACTTAAAGCACAGAGTCTAAAATTGTGCTGCTGTCTAAAAAGACTTCTCTATTCACATCTCTGTAACCTGGACACCAATCTTTAAAAAAAGATTTTCTTTATTTTTTTAACTTCCCATAAACATAAGAAACATAAATATTGTTTAGCATTAAACTTTGGAGTATCTGTATCCATCTTTCTGCCTTCTCTGTGTTGCTTGGATCCCGCAAACAAAACAACTTATAGGTTTACTACCACAGCCCGCTACTGTAAAAGGAAACAAAAAAATAACACATTGTCATCAAGAATTCCTAGATTCCCATCTGGCTTTCCCATGGATCACAGAGTTAAAGGTACACCTGCAGCCCAGAAATATCTAGAGAGTTCATAACAGCCCATAGGTCAAGCCTGGTGCATATCTAATAGCATTATAATTGGAGATCATTCTTTCGTCATTCATGTATTCATGGCATCATATTTTTTTGTCCATAGTTTGTTGAGATCAGGGGTTCTTTATTTAAAACAAACCAAATGTAAAGTTCCATTCCTCTCAAAGGCAGTTATGAGGTTGATGCTAGTTTTAAAAGCCCAATTTGGAGGCATATTCTAAGCCTTACATAGAGTTATGTGTACATATGTGTTCAAGCAAATGCATCAGTTGCCACGTGTCACAATTAGGGATGAGTCCTTCCAGCCCTATCATGTGGCACAAGCACATGTGTCTAGTAACTTGCACCTCTTATTGTAGTCGTCAAGCTCCTAACTCAGGCGTGGCTCATTCTGCCCACTCTACTACTTCAACTGCGGTAACTGCAATGATGGAGAGCCTGGTAGGAGACGCCTCATAAATCACTGCCCTCCCCCAATCTGGAATCATGCACAAAAAGATGGAAATACAAAGCAGAGGTGATGGATGGACACGTTTCTGAACAGCCTTTTGAAGAGAATGTTCCAATTAGAGCAGCACAAAACATTTCAATCAGTCCATACACCCAAGTAGATTCAGTGCACTCTGAGAAAGTGTGTGTTTCTGTGTATATACGCATATGCATATACATGTAAGCACTTTCCCTTTTTTAATCTCTCTTTCTTTTCTATTGAAATCTGCACACAAATAGATTCCACAATGTGATAATATTTAGTGCTTCACTGAATAAGCAGAATTTATTTCTCTCTTTAAAAGACTAAAATTAGTCCAGCTTTAGACAATTTCAAATAGTCAAAAGACTTTTTGGAATAAGATAATTTTAACCATGCCATAGAAAAACCGACTTTTAAAATCATCCTATGGGAGTTCACATTTTGTAACAGTTTCTTCATCCTTATACCACCCTTGTGTATTTGAAAAAATTAATTCATTTAGTTACTAAATAGATTCTTATTGAGCACTTACTAGGATTTTGGTAGGTCCTGGAAATAGAGCAGAGAAGAAAATAGGTGTCATCCTTACCCTTGTGTACTTAGCTTTCGGAAGTGGCAATAGTAGGTCTTTCCAAACAGAGCATTACAAAGTTACCTCTATTCACAAAATGGTATCCTAATATCTGAAAGAATGAATAAAACTACTCAGCAAAAGGCCTATATTACTATTAACAATATTCTAAAATGCCTTCTGCTATAGATTGATTGTGTTCCCCCAAAATTCATATGTTGGAGTACTAACCCCTGGTACCTCAGAATGTAACCTTAATTGGAAATAAGGTATTCAAGGTAAAATGAGGTCATTAAAATAGGACCTAATCCAATATGACTGGTATCATACTGGGTGATGGTCCTAAAATCTAAGAAATACCAACAAGCCAATAAACTTTCAGTAACTTGAAGAGTAGCATGGAAAACATTCTTTCTGACAGTCCTCAGAAGGAAACAACCCTGCCAACACCTTGATTTCAGGCTTGTGGCCTCCAAAACTGATAAATTTCTGTTTTTAAGATATCCAGTTTTTGGTACTTTGTTACAGCAGCTCTAGCAAATTAATATGTCATCTAAAACCAAAGATTTCAAATTGTGCTGCCATAAACATTCAAGTGCAGATGTCTTTATTATAGAATGTCTTTTTTTCCTTTGAGAAGATGCCTAGTAGTGGGATTGCCTGATCCAATGGTATTTCTATTTTTAGCTCTTTGAGATATCTACAAATTACTTTCCACAGGGGCTGTACTAATTTGCAGTCCCACCAGCAGTGTAAGAGGGTTCGTATCTCTCCACATCTTTGCCAGCATTTGTTGTCTTGGGACTTTTTGATAAAAGGCCATTCTCACTGAAGTTAGGTGATATCTCATTGTGGTTTTGATTTGCATTTCCCTAATGAGTAGAGATGTTGAGCACTTTTTTATATGTTTGCTGGCCTAGTTTGTCCTTTGAAAGGTTTCTGTTCATGTCCTTTCCCCATTGACCAATAGGATTGTTTGATTTTTTCTTGTTAATTTTCTTAAGTTCTATATAGATTCTTGTTATCAGCCCTTTATCAGATGTGTAGAATGCAAATATTTTCTCCCATTATGTAGGTTGTCTATTCACTCTAATGATAGTTTCCTTGGCTATGCAAAAGCTCTTTGATTTGATTAGGTCCCATTTATTTATCTTTGTTGTTGCTTTGATTGCTTTGGGGGTCAAACAACCCAAGTGCCCATCAATACAAGTGTATTAATAAAATGTAGTATATGTATACCATGGAATACTACTCAACCACTAAAAACAATGGTGAACTAGCACCTCTTATATTACCCTAGATAGAGTGTAAGCCCATCCTTCAAAGTGAGGTATCATAAGAAAGGAAAAACAAGTACCACATGTACTCGCCATCAAATTGGTACTAACTGATCAACACTAAGCTGTTCTCATGGTAGTAATATTCATTGGGTGCCAATCAGGTGGGAGGGTACAGGGAATAAACCCATAACTAATGGAAGCAGAGCACACTGTATGGGGAAGGGCATGCTTGTAGCCCTGGCTTGGTCAAGGCAAAGTCATCATATGTAACCAAACTGTTTCTACCTTCACAATATTCTGAAAAAAATAAAAGAAAACCAAAGATTTCTATTTCTTATTTTGAATGTAATAAATCAGACATAGAATAAAGTGATGTGGTGGTAGGTAGAATACTAACCGGGGAAAATTTTTAATTTGTAAATTCTAAAAATTTCTTTAACAACATAAAAACATTTGCTCAGTTGAACCTCAATCCAAACATGCTTAAAAAAATGTATAGCCCCAAATTAAAGAGCTTTATTTTTGTTTCCAATGTAAAAATAAATTTTGACACACTCATGGTGCATTCAGAATTATAGTTTACCTGCATTATTGTAATACATAAGAAAAGAAATACAGTAGAGAAGTAGAGAAAATAGCTCTCCTGGTGAGTACATGATCTTCAAACACACAAGTTTAAGTAAAGTGTATCCCAAATCAAATAAAGTAAGGAAAGATATTGTTTTTAGTTAGTGTAAAAATTTAGTATTATGACCATATTGTATTTCAGAAGGTAGATCAATTCTGATTTTCCCCCCAAAATATTTATCTCTGCAACTTTATTTAAGGTGTTCAATACAATGACAGAATTTCTATCATTTGAAAATTTGGATAGTGTTTAAGGTGGCAGAAGAATCGCAATCTAAATACATAACCAAATTTGGTTTTAATTGATCATCTCCTATAAAACTATAGTGGAAAAATACATAAAGATAAAATGGTAAGGCCGGGCGCAGTGGCTCACACCTGTAATCCTAGCACTTTAGGAGGCCGAAGCGGGTGGATCGTTTGAGCTCAGGAGTTCGAAACCAGCCTAAGCAAGAGCGAGACCCTTTCTCTACTAAAAAATAGAAAGAAATTAGCTGGACAACTAAAAATATATAGAAAAAATTAGCCGGGCATGGTGGCGCATACCTATAGTCCCAGCTACTTGGGAGGCTGAGGCAGAAGGATTGCTTGAGCCTAGGAATTTGAGTTTGCTGCGAGCTAGGCTGATGCCAGGGCACTCTAGCCAGGGTGACAGAAGTGGGACTCTGCCTCAAAAAAAAAAAAAAAAAAAAAAGATAAAATGGTAAACATCGAGTTGGTAATTGTTTTGAATCAATAAAAAGTTCCCAAGTTTAATATCCCTGACTTATCATTCTTGAATGGCTACTCTGTCCCCAGAACCTCATCAATACTTTGTATTTAGAAATTTTCCCACATTTTCAATATTTCCTTTTATTTATGATGATTTAATGAAACAGGAATATGGCATAGACACGGATCTCATGGCTCAATATTTTTAAAGTAATCTATCCTTTGATAAGATAGTTGTAGCTGACTTAGCATGTCTTCTGTTGGTTTTATTTCTCCCACCTAAGTAAAGGTGGGTAGGTCTTGCTGGACACAGCAAATGGGTATAATCTTCCCTCAAGTATCCTTTTAATTGAACAAAAAAGGAAGTCAATTCTTTTTATTTTCCTCATTAATTACTTATATGCTCATATAGTCTCCTAAATATTAGCAATTATATAGCATCAGATAATCTAGATCTTTTTAATACTCATTTACACAATTGCTGATGTGGAATACTAAATTGCTAAATATGGAATACTATACCCATGATCAAGGCAAAAAAAATCATTAAATATCATTATAAAAAATCAATCCCAATAAGAGTATAATGTAACATGAATTCTAACATATTTATTTTCTCTTCACATCAGAGCAAGGGTCACAACAGGATATGACAGAAGAGGTGAGAGCTTGAAACAAGGCTGTTACTGGACAAATTCAGTTGGCATCTAATACAAAAAGGTCTAGGAGCTAGGAAATCAAGTAGAAACTAGGAAGTCAGTGACTTAATTATAGCCAGCAGAAACCAGTAGATTAACAAGGAGTAATAGTAGGAAATAGAAATCAAAGCTGGTTATAGTCAAAAGTTTAGGAGAACATAAGTCCTGTTCTAAGGCAATAGAGGCTCTTTGTTAGGTGATCTCCTTTATACTTCTTAAATCCCAATAGTGTAGCCTCGGGAGCTAAACTTATAGATGTGAAGAAAGCATTTATAGCTGGTTAAAGAATGTCAAGAGAAAAAGAAAACTAATTAGGTCTTAATTATTGGCATGGTAGAACAAAGGTGTTTAGAAAGCAAGAGATGGTACAAAGAGAAATAAGAAGAAATAACATGGCCATGTTCTAGTTTCATCCATGATAGAGCAGCTATTATTGGACTTAAATTCTTGCTATAAACAAGTATAAAATCTAGACAAAACATATATAACAACTGTTTGCAGGCATTGGACAGCAGCCAGTGCAGAGCTATGGTCCTTGAGAAAAGCGAGGCAAACAAGATAAACATCACATAAACCCAAGATTTTTCCCTGAGGACATTTTCCAAACCACAGCTCAGCAAAATAGAGCCTAAGTAAAGACGGGTAGTTTTGCTGGACAGGAGAACAGAGATAAGACTATAGGGCAGCCAAGAGAACTGGGATTGGAGTGGGCAGATCCCAGAGAAGAAAAAGCTACAGAGAAGGAGCCATAATAATTTGTGTAAAATTTTCCTTCAGGTCCTTAGTCAATCTCTAAGGTACACATACGTAGGACAAAGTCATAGAAACCTAACTGAGAGCAGCCACTGAGAAGCTAGAGAGCAGTGATTTCCAGGGCCATGGAGTTCAGGTCAGCCAAGGATTAGAGACCTAAAGTAACCATTTGAGATCCCAAAAAATGCCACACCCTGAGATATAGAGCGAGCCCTTTTCCCTAGTTGTGCTCAGGAAGCAAGAACAAAACTGAAATAGACTTGGCCCCACAAAACTTCAAACTATGTTAGCAATAACAAAGGTGATCCACGAGTAATTTTACTCCCTGGAAGAACAAAATTTAGCACTCTTTAGAAGAACATAACATAAATCAGAGCATCTACAATGTATACACAATGTCAATTATAAAATCAAAAATTACTAAACATGTTAAGAATTACTAAAAAATGTTCAATAGTTGAGAAAGAAAATAATAAATAGAATCAGAAATAAATGATTCAAGTAATGCAGTTAACAGATGAAGAATTCAAAATAACTATGATGAATATATTTAAGAAAAGAAAGAAAAAGATGGACAAAATGGATAAAGAATATAGAATTTCAATAATGGATTAAAATCTATGAAAAAGAATAAAATGGACATACTAGAAAAACAAAAACATTGTCTGAATTTAAGAATGGATTACATAGACTTAACAGCAACTGGACACAACAGAAGACTGGATTAGTAAATTTGAAGGCAAGTCAATAGAAAACTATCTCGAAAGTGTTGAAAGAAAAAGCAATCACACAAAGAACAATTCTTGTCTCATAATGGAGCCAAATTCACCTTCACCTAAAGGCTGCTATAGACATGCCCTGGCAAATATTAAAAAAAAAAAAAAACCAAGTCTTGAAATCATTAAAGTGATTCTGAGTAATTCAATGACTTTCTACAATAAAGTAGAAAACTATTTAGAGAAATACAAAGAAATTTAGCACCCAAAAACAAAAAAACAAAAAATTCATAGGAAATGTACTGTTCTTAAGTTCTCATGGTCTATATTAAATGCTACATTATTTGAAGGTAGACTGTAATAAGCTAAAGATGTATGCTGTAAATTTCTAAGTAAGCACTCAAAACACAATAGCTAACAATGAAGCTAAAATAAAATTATTAAAAATATTAATCTAACAGAAAATAGGAAAAATAAGGAAAATAAGATCAAATAGGAAAATAAGATTAAAAGTGCACAAACACACACATACACACACAGGACAGATAGAAAGCAAATAACAAGAGAGTGCATTTAAACACAACCATATCTGTGGTAGCCAGAATTTTAAAAAATGACTCCCCAAGAATCCATACCCTAATCCCTAGAACTTGTGAATATTTCCAGATAGAGCGTCAGTTTATTCTTCTGTAAGATGAGGTGTTTATAGTAACTACTTCATGGAGATATTGTAAGAATTAAATAAAATAATTGCTTGTAAGACATTTAGCTTAATTGTAGCACGTAGTAAGATAAACAGTCAATAAATAGTACAGGTTATAAAATTTTTACTGGGGGAGATTCTAGAAAATTTTTCAGGTCCAGGAAGATTCTGTATCAAATTACTTTGATTTTAATATTGGAATTAATGTTAACATGTTTAAGTCAAAAGGATCTAGTTTGTTGATCGAATGGGACTTCAGTCATTTTAAATAAATGGCATGGATAAACAAATAAATCCTTGATGTTACACCTAGAATAAATTCCTCACTAACTTTTCCAAGAACATGGGTAAAGTAGTCCAAGATGAAGTTTTACACATAACCAAGAACATATTTTGATTTCATCACGGAGATCATGGGAAAAATCACTTTTTGCTCAAATGGAATTAGGCAGATTGTGAAGAAAGAGATGCATATTGGATGATCCAGAATATTGGTAAATTTAAGGGTGTTTAAATGTACAACAGAGCCATGGAATACATGAAATACATTTTTAAATTTTAAGAAACAAATCATTTTAGCTCAACTATCATGCTTACAGTTAAAACATTGAAATTGAAGAAATTCCTGTCTCACATTCTCTAGATTATTTTATAACTTCAGTCCAAAAGCAAAGTTCAATATTGGGGAAATATTTTTTATAACAAATCAGTTCAGTAAATCTTTTGGAACAGATAAAACATGGACTTTAAGAAAAATTTTCAATACTAGAAAATCTGGAGAAAAGTAAAGTTTCAATTGTACCTAAAATCTATGACTTGACCTTTCTAAAGAATAAAAACAAAAAATCTACTCACATATAATAAATACTTAAGAACAATGAAAATTAAAAATGTTTAGATGTGCCACAGCACTGATATTCACTTACATGCAAGCTGATCTCTACTAAAGGTGATTGATCATTGATGAATACAAAGAAGTACTGAGTAAAAAAGTTAACTTCAGGTTGGTAAGAATAAACATAGGAAAGAAATCTAAAATGGAAATTTGTAAATTAATCATTTTTATTCATTGATAAAGCCAATATTTACTGATTATCTATTGTGGTATATGGAGAAAAAACAATCAATATGATATAGTACCTGTCTATAAGGAACTAGCAATACAGAAGAATACAATGACATCTATGTAATGAGCTATAAAATTTAGTTTGGTGTAAAAGTAATTGCAGTTTTAGCAATGTTGAAACTTGCCAGTTGATATTGGAATACATTCTTAAATAAATGTGGTTATGTTATGCATCATTTTAATGCACATTTCTCACTTTATATTTTTTTGCTAATGACTTATTACTTGCTGTTTATTTTATATTTATTTTATACTATGGAAATGATGTTAGACAAAAAGCAAATTCGAGCGATTTTCTTATTTGTGTTCAAAATGCGTCGTAAAGCAGCAGAGACAACTTGCAACATCAACAACACATTTGGCCCAGGAACTGCTAACAAACATACAGTGCAGTGGTGGTTCAAGAAGTTTGGCAAAAGAGAAGAAAGACTTGAAGATGAGGAGTGCAGTGACTGGCTATCGAAAGTTAACAACGACCAATTGAGAGCAATCGTTGAAGCTGATCCGCTTACAACTACACAAGAAGTTGCCGAAGAACTCAAGGTTGACCATTCTACAGTTGTTCAGCATTTAAAGCAAATTGGAAAGGTGACAAAGCTCAATAAGTAGGTGCCTCATGAGCTGACCAAAAATCAAAAAAATTGTTTTGAAGTGTTGTCTTCTCTTATTGTATGCAACAACGAACCATTTCTTGATCGGATTGTGATGTGCGACGAAACGTGGATTTTATATGACAACCAGTGATGACCAGCTCAGTGGCTGGACTGAAAAGATGCTCCAAAGAACTTCCCAAAGCCAAACTTGCACCAAAAAAAAGGTCATGATCACTGTTTGGTGGTCTGCTGCAGGTCTGATCTACTACAGTTTTCTGAATCCCAGCAAAACCATTACATCCAAGAAGTAGGCTCAGCAAATCTAGGAGATGCACTGAAAACTGCAACACCTGCAGCCAGCATTGGTCAACAGAAAGGACCCAATTCTTCTCCATGACAACGCCCGACTACACTTCACACAACCAACGCTTCAAGAGTTGAAAGAATTGGGCTACAAAGTTTTGCCTCATCTGCCATACTCACCTGGTCTCCCACCAACTGACTACCACTTCTTCAAGCATCTCGACAACTTTTTGCAGGGAAAACACTTCCACAATCAGCGGGATGTAGAAAATGCTTTCCAAGAGTTCATCAAATTCCAAAGCACCGATTGTGAGGCTATAGGAATAAACAAACTTATCTCTTGTTGGCAAAAATGTGTTGATTGTCATGATTCCTATTTTAATTAACAAAGATGTGTTTGAGCCTAGTTATGATGATTTAAAATTCACAGTCCAAAACCGCAATTACTTTTGCATCAACCTAATACAAGATAAAATAGAATAAATGCCATATGAGTAATGCAGAGCCCTATGGATGCTCAGAAAAGAGCCAATTAGGGGAATCAGGAAGGAAGAAAACCTACCTGGAATATCCACAGTGCACCAAATACTGTGTGGCGCACTTACAACCTTTATTGATGTTGCACATAGAGGATAATATTGGAACTGGGGCTTTAAGTGTAGACGGGGTATTAATCAGCAAAGATAGTAAAACTTAAAAAGGTTCTCAGGAGAGAAAAAAGTTTATAAAAATGTAGTACAATGTGGGAAAGTACAGGATTCATTAAGAAAAACAGTAATGCAAGTTGCATGGGGGATATAGAATCTATGAGGAGAAATCCTTGGGAAATAAAGCTGGAAAATCAGGCCAAATCAGGAATTGTCCTGAAACAAATCTACAGAGTTCACATTTTATTACATACAGGAAGGCATTAAAGGTGTCTAAAGCGGAATTGTGCTTTAGAAATAAAATGGTAAGATGGAATGGTTGTGTGAACAACTCGACTGGACCATGGAGCTCTGAAATAGTCCAAATAAAATGTATTAAGTAGTCAACCTCAGGTGATGCCCACAACAAGAAAGGAGTTGACAAAAGTAATACAACTTGGTAGCATTCTTGCTCTAAGTTTAAAAGGATAAGCATTTATTTCAACAAACTCTTAGTAAGAACTTTCTAAAGGCCAGACTATGTTAATCTCTACAGATAAAAAGTTGCACGTAATAAGAACCTAGCCTTCCAGAAACCTCGGAGATAAGGTAAGGTAGAGTAAGGTAAGGTCACCTTACCACCTATCAAAGTAGTAAATCCATTGATAGCAGGTAATACTAGAGTAGTAAGCAAATAACAGAAAAGCAGCAAGGGCAGGTGGATGACATTCAGATGTTTCCCTGGAGGGAATAACAACTAAGCCAAGTCATAAAAATTTAATAAGAGACATTCAGGCAAAGAAAAGGGAGAAGGGCTGACTAGATAGAGGGAAAATCAAAACTAATGGATTTAAGGAATCAAGAAACATTTAAAATTACACAGGGTTCCAATTTCTCACCATTCTCGCCAACATTTCTTATTTTCTGTTTTGTTTGTTTTTTATAACAGCAATCGTAATGCTTTTGAAATGGTAGTTCATTGTGGTTGCAAATATATTTTGAAACCTGTATGAAATAGTTGATTTTCAGGAAAAAATACCACTTATAATAATTGACTCCAGGAAAAGAGTAAATCTAAACAGAAATATTACCAGTGGAGAAATAGAGAAAACTTTCAAGAGCTAATTTCCAGGTGGTTTCATATGATAATCTACTAATCCTTTAAAAAGACAATAATTCCCAAACCATTTAAACTTTTCTAGAGCATAGGAAAATAAGAAAAACACCCACTTAATAGGAAGCGAATATAACTTTGATGTCACAGTCCAACAAAAGAGGCACAAACACAAAAAAACCACAGACCAATCTCACAATATTGAAGAAAGATAAATTAAAAATAGGAAATAGAATCCAGCATTATCCTATTAAAGAAAACTACAAGCCAGGGGAATGTTAGAACATTTCAATATTAGATCCCAGGGAAAAAATTACATATTTATTATCTTAGATTCTGGGAAAGCATTTGATAATATTCAATATCCATCATTAAATTTTAAAAATCTCAGTACAAAATGAATGGAAAGATATTTTACATCTCAACCCAAAAACCAGCACCACACTTGATGGAGAAATGGTAGATGCTTTCCCACTAAAGGCAGAGATGGGATAATGATATTCACTCTTACCATTACCCAACAAAATTAAAGAAAAAAATTAGAACTATAAAAATCAGAAAAAAAGTTTTAAAAAATCACTATTTATACATGATATGATTGGATAACTGAAAAACCAGAAAGAGATTCAACCAAAAAACTACCAGGAGTGATGTGGGAAATCAATAAAGTTACTATATGGTACAAAACGAATATACTCAAATAAATGGTGTTTATATGAACAAAGAAAAATCTATGAAAGCTAAGGCATATTTATAATAGTGAGTAAAAAACCCTAGAAAAAATTTAAGGAATGCATATATTTCTATGAAGATACATTAAAACTTCCTTTAGAACATAATGGCAGGCTAGAACAACTATATAAATAATGTCCAAATTCTGTTAATCAATAAATTTAATACAATCCAAGTAAAAGCATCAACATTTTTGGTGGGTCGCCAGACAGTCTGATTTTAAAGTTAATATGAAAAAAAGGTCATAATAGCTGGAAAATTAGGAAAATTAGCATTATAAGAGGATATAAGCCCTATTAGATATTAAAACACAAAATAGTCTAAATAATTTAAATGACATGGTTATAGACACATAAAAAAGCAAACACATAAATGACATACAATTCAAAGTCCAGATCTGCATCCAAACACTCACAGGAAGTAAGTATCTGATAAAGATAATGTCTCAAATCAGTAGGGAAATGATGGATTATTCAATAAATGGTGTTAGGAAAACTATGAAGTTGTATGAAAAAAAATTTCTATTATTAGATACATGGTATTATTAGGAACTTTGAGCATAATTTCATGTGTTTAAGGGCCATTTGTATTTCCTTTTCTGTGAACTCTCTGTTCATATTTTTGCTATTGCTTTTTATTATTTTGTAAGAGCTCATTAAATTTTTAAGGAAATTAACCCCTTCTCTATGATACAAATTATAAGTATTTTCCTCCAATTTAGTATTTCCCCTTTGACTTTTCTTATATTTTCCCCATGGAGGTTTTTCGTGGTTTTTTTTTTTCAACATGGTTGAATCTGTTAGTCTTCTCTGTGGTTTCTTACAGTACTTTCATGGTTTCATTTTTTTTACATTTGAATTTTGATCCAATTGAAATATACTCCTAAGTATGGGGTGTTAGGTATGAACCCAATTTTACTTTTCATACAGTTTCCCAACTTTTCCAAACACCATTTGATGACTAGTCCATTTCCTCATTGATTCGAAAAACTCTTCAAATACACACTGTCATACACTGTGGATGGGAGTGTAATTTGTATATCAATAGGCAAGAAGCATTAGAATGGCAATGCGTATATCCTTTAAACTAGAAATTCCTCTTCTAGGAATTAATCTCACAGACATGCATGATAAAGATAAAAATTGGTATGCACAAGATTACTCACTGTTATATGTTTTGTAATAGACAAAGTGTGGAAACAATCTAAATATCCAAAAGTAAGAAACCTAAATATCCAAAAGTAAGGAACTAGTCAAATAAATTATGATACATTTTTACAATGGAATAATATGCAGCCAAAGGAAGTAATAAAGAGATCTTTTTTTATAAATAAAGAGATCTTATATGAAAGGATCTCTAAGATCTTTTAAGTTTTAAAAAAGTATAGAACCCTGCCATTTCGTTAGAAAATGAGAAAAAAAAGTGAGTGGGTATAAGAGTGTACCATACAAACAAACATCTCTGAAAGGAAATACATTGGTTGCCCGTGGGAAGACTACGAGTGGCTGAGCCTCAAGAATAAGAGATAGATGTTTTTTTGAATTATCTATTAAATACTTTCTGAATTTTGAACCATCTGAATATATTACATATTGCAAATTATTTTTTTAATTTCAGCTCATTATGGGGGCACAAAAGTTCAGGTTATACACATTGCCCATACCCCCCCATACCCCCCGAGTCTGAGCTTCAAGCGTGTCCATTCCCTAGACAGTGCTCATCGCACTCATCACGTAGGTATGCACCCATCCCCTCCCCCCATCCCCCCAGTCAGAACTTCAAGCGTGTCCATTCCCCAGACAGTGCGCATCTCACTCATCAAGTAGGTATACACCCATCCCTTCCCTCCAGCCCTCACCTCTGTCCAATACCCAATTGGTGTTATTCCCAAATGTGCACTTAGGTGATGATCAGGGAAACCAGTTTGCTGGTGAGTACATGTGGTGCTTATTTTTCCATTTTTGGGATACTTCACTTAATAGAATGGGTTCCAACTCTCTCCAGGAGAACCAAAGAGATGCCATATCACTGTTATTTCTTATAGCTGAGTAAATATTGGAAAAATTTAATAAAATAATTGGGTTAAGGAGAGAAGAAAACAACAACAAAAAGTAAAAGGCCACTTGAAATTCTAAACTCTAGTCTAGTCAATATAATCTAGAGGTATTTGGCAGAGCACTCTAAAGAATAACCACAATTTGAAAACTTTTATTATTTTAAAAAAATTTCTCAATTTCAAATTATTGCCCAACAACATGTATTGAGCATTTGAGTTAATAATAAAAAGCATCCATAGACAAAAGCTTTCTAGTGAATTAAATTAAGCTGAATCTTAAGTTAAAACTCTATTGTGGTTCTGTCTGATGGCAATTTCTTTTTTTTTTTTGGAGACAGAGTCTCGCTCTGTTGCCCTGGCTAGAGTGGCGTGGCGTCAGCCTAGCTCACAGCAACCTCAGACTCCTGGGCTTAAGCGATCCTTCTGCCTCAGCCTCCCAAGTAGCTGGGACTACAGGCACGTGCCACCATGCCCGGCTAACTTTTTTTTATATATATTTTTAGTTGTCTAGATAATTTCTTTCTATTTTTAATAAAGACAGGGTCTCGTTCTTGCTCAGACTGGTCTCGAACTCCTGACCTCAAACAATCCACCCACCTCGGCCTCCCAGAATGCTAGGATTACAGGCGTGAGCCACCACGCCAGGCCGGCAATTTCTTAAATCAAAGAGAGAGATGGCATTTTTTCTAGCTTTCCAAAAACTTTGTTTGACATTTCCTTTCACCTAGTACTGATTTAACTTACTAAAATGAGCAAATATAGTTCTTAACCCCATTTTTCTACTCAGTTAGAAAAACATATTTCCTATAATCCCAACCATTATTCACTGCTACTTTATCAAACCATCTCTGAATTCTTTTCATCTCTTCCTTGATACCCTACAGAAGTCAGATTAAAGAGCAATTAGGCATTGTGTGCTGCTGGGCATTGAGCAGAGGAAAGGTTGTTTGTTGTTATTGTTGTTGTTGTTGTTTTGACTTTTGTTTCTTATGTAAGTATGCTTTCAAATTTAATGGAGTAGAATTTGTTTCTAAACCTCAGTGTTCACCATTTTATGTTTCATTATGATCCTCTAAATTGTGTTGGTATGAAATTAATTACTCTTTAAATTAAGAAAACATTATTGGTTAAGAAAACAATGAATGTCTTAATTCTAGTCTGCCCTTCTTAATTAACTTTATAGCAAATACACATTTGTCTTGCACTTATCTTCAAAATTTAATGTAATGTTCTAAAATTTGAAAGACTCCATGACCACAAATAGGAAATTGGGATTAGCTAGCTTAAATTCTTCAGTTTGAGCATCTTCCAAATGATAATAATTTAAGGGGACAAAAAACAATCCAATGAACCTGCAGGTTTAAGCAGTTTTCATAACCCAGTACAGAAAATAAGAAATAAAGTAGGATTAGGGAACAAGGAGGAGGGAAACTTCATTGAAATAATGGCATAAAATCAGAGGTGTGGCAAACCTCCTAAACTAATTAAAACCTATAAATTTACAAAGTTTTTTTTAAAGGTAGGGAAATTCAACCAAGAAAATAATTTTCCTAAGAACAAAGCAATGATGTTTTGATGGATATAGTTGTGTCATTTCTTTTAAAACAAACCAACAAAAAACCCTCATTAACAAAACAATTTATCACTTTCAAATCCAGAAGTCTTGTTTCTTGAGACAGAAACACTAAAAAGCTTTTTATCTCATCCTCAAATTAAATACATTTTTCTTAACAAAAATATTGCTCATGTTGAAATAGCTTCAACTCTTAGCTCCCAATCATTTCATTTGGACAAATTAGTTTTGTACTAATACTACAATAACGCTCTCAATGGATGTTATTCAAATAGTCATTTAACAAACAGACAAAGGGATAGTAAATTTTAATCTGCCTGTGATTCTGACAACACAGATGAGCACTAATACTGCTAAGTTATCAGGACATTTGTCTAATATGTAAATGTCTCACTAAGAATTCACCAACTAAAAACAAAAACAAATGAAAGTAAGCTAAAATGGTCTCTAAGGAAACCCTACCTATGTATACCTACATTATGCACAGCCAGTGCATCCTAGGCCTTACCCACTAATAACTAGATAATAAAACATTGTCTTTTTTTCTAATGACATTGTTATGACAGGACCTCCTACCAGACTATGGCTTTAAATTATTGTCCTCTAGCACTTTTCTGAAAGTTGTCTGGGGGTGTCTATCTGAACTTTGTTTCCCTCCAAGGAAATAATATAATATAGTAACACGAAAAAATAATAACCTTAACATCTTATGCCCTATAGTCAAATAAAGTTTTACCTCTTGGGTCAGTTTCGGACATTAGTGAACTCTTTTAGCCTGAAATTGTATTTCTTGAAACCAAAACCTAAGGAGAAAAAAGAAATTTCATCTTTTTGGCACAAGCATTGTTTTCCTGTTTTGCCTTCTCCAGTGTGCCTTATTGGATTTCCCTGTGAGCCCATCTTCGGGCTCAGGCCTAACTTTAGGAGTCAGGATACCAGTTATGCTGGGGATAAGATCTTGTTTCACAGACTTGAACTGTTGGGCCATTCTAAGCTCTCTTTATACCTATCAACCAGACAGACCCAGGAGGTACCATGGCCAAGTCTCACCTTGGCATATGTGCAGGCTCAGAACCAGTACTCTTCCCTTGCTCATTGGCCTCCTGGACTTGGGCTTTCATTTCCCTTCTGTGGTGGCTTCAACTAGCATGCCTGTCACTCCAGGTCCTCTTATATAACTGAACCCTTGGCACTGTGTTTAAATTTTCTTCTCTAGGGCTAGACCACTCCAGCAGACTTCCTTCCACATAATGACATCTCAAACTGACCGTCCCCCACCCAACTTCTATATTAAGACTCCACCTAAACTTAATTCTTTGCTGCTGCTCAGTTTCCTAGCTCTGGACTTCCTATTCCTGCTGATTACCAGTATCCATGAACTTGCTCAGTGAGCCCCTTAGCTATGCCTCGGGCTACCTGATTCCTCTAGATGGAACGCTCCCTGCAGCAGGGTTTATGAGTCCTATACTTGCAGCTCCCGGGTTTTTGTTTCCTTGTCCTCCTGCCACTGGTAACTTAATAGAAAAGGAAAAACTGCAACCTCTTTGTAGAAAACCCTATGAATTTTGAGATATGAATACAACTTGTCTTTAGTAGGATAAGATTTATGTGTACTTGAATACTTCCCCATTCAATCATCTGTAAAGTTTTTACTCAGGGGAAGAAAAAGGCATAAAAATGAATGAAGACACCTGCATCCTTCACAGTCCTGCATCACCTGCAACACCTATTGACACATATATTTAGTAATATTTTTGTAATAAGTCTTTGCAAACCTAAATTTGGATAGCATACACAGACTAATTTGGCTTGGAAGAGCTAATAAAAAATCTGAAGCAATTTTTATAGACTCTACTTATTTAGAACTGATGTTGTCTACCTTACAGAGATCTGGCAAGAGCAGAATTCCAGGGGGAAGGGGAACAAAAACTGGGAAAGTTCTGACGAGTAATGCTAAACTAGAAATAAAAACAATCACTTCAGAGAAAAATACAGAGAAAAACAAGTAAGAGAGTATATTGGAATGACTACTTAACTGCCTTTCCTGTATTTTTCTGAAAGTGATAAATTTTTAATATAAAATCATTCTCTCTTCTCTAGTACTTACACTTTATCTTAGAGTATTAAAGGGGTGAAGTGCTGATTGATATCTTTTCCAAAGCAAATAATGCAGGGATTAAAGCAGATATAGCATACCATTAGGAAAAATGTCACTACTTTCTCCAAAGCTGATAAACAATGGCTGGCTGGCACGTGTCCATATACCAGCCTTGAGGACCCAGAAGGTAAATCAGATTGTGATACCCTGAAGCTCAACAGTCTGCTTTGAAGGGATGGAAAGAGTCAGGAAGCCAGCCTGAAACCACTAGCTGGGGGTTAGTGGGATGACAGAACAGAGGATCACAAACTCAACAAATCCCCCCAAGATGGAGTCCCTTGTCCCTGGAGCTGGAGGTACCACCATCCATTTACATCAAGCCACCGCAACAGAAAAAACAAAAAGCAGTTGCAAACTACCAAGGAAAGAAGGATGATATTGCCAAGCAAAATCCTGTAAGAAGATTGTTGGTCGCCACCCACCTTGCAAACGGCACAAGGGTGAGCTAGGGAAGAGATAGAGCAGGGAACAGGAGTGGAGTGCATTTTGTGGAAAGAAGCACATGTGCTCTAAGCCACTGGTCCAGCCTAGATGAGGGAGGAGGGGGGAGAGTGGGTGGTGGGGAAGAAGGAAGCTTTCAAGCAAATGAGGTAGCAATGAGAGAGTCCACAGTTCTGCAGGCCCTAAACATAAATAACACTTATGGAATCAAACGGGGAGGTCATTAAAGGATCCCACTACATAACAGAAAACACAGGGAGAATTGAGAGACTACAGTGGCAGTAGAAGAAATATATATATTCTGCGTTTATATCCCAGTAGGTTAAAAATGCTAAAAATTTTCTAGATATTGTTATCAATAGGTAAAAATATGACAAACCTCTTAAAGAACTTTTTGAGTCTCTATTCTTGTATGTTCTCAAAAGACTTTCAGGGAGGTGAATATCCCATCTATTCTAAAATGCAAATTAAACCTATTCTAATGTTTAATAACTCTGTTGGCAGGGGACTTTCTTCATGAAGTTGAAAATATTTTAAAAAACATTAAATACCTATATACAACACCTAAGATGTCATAAAAAAATTTTTGCTGTCCCATTCAAAAATGTAGATCTTATTTGAGTCAACCATATGACTATGGTTTCTGGTCTTTCATGCTAATCTATGCAAACACAATGGAAAAATCAAAAATGTTTTATGTGGTCTTTCCTTTTTAGTAAATCCCTTTATCCCTGAGCAAGCTCTTTGTACCTACATGTTCAAAAGGCCAAAATGACTAAGGAGTTCAATAAAATTCCAAATAATTTCTAAACATTATGCAATATAAAGCTAACACATTGGTTCAGTAGAAACATTGATTAAAGTAATTTTTCAAAAAGGTGACAGCATGTTGCAGGATCATGTATAAAAAGACATTGAGGATATTAAGTTAGGTAAGAATTAGGAGCTTGGAGGGTTGATAGGATAAGTAGATGGCAGTCAAGAATTTGTCTTCTAACATTTATAGAATCAACACATCTTACAAGAAGTTAATAGTCAACACTCTGAGAAATTATAATAATTTATACTATGGGAGTGGGACAAAGTAAAATGCATATGAGAAATCTGGAAGACAGTACAGAACAAAGACTGCCACAGGAGATTAAATTTATAGCCTGAAAAATGATGGGGTAGCACTACTGTCACTGCTTACCTTTAAAAATGTTTTTGTCAGTGGCTGGTCAACATAAAGATGGGCTGTCATCATTGCATAAAAATAAACATAGAGGTCAGAATCAGCACCCAGAATTACATGGGAGGAAGGAAGAGGGAAGCCCTTGCCCCAGAAAAAGAATAAAATGTCGCAATTTTCAATAGTGTCCTAAGCCAAAAATTCATAAAAAGATCTCTTGCCAAGAAAAAAATACTTTCCCAATTTGTTTCTTTTGTTGTGTTTTGCTTTGAATCTTAAAAGTTCTTTTTGTTTTGTTTTAAAGGGCAAACTCATAAATATTTACAGAGAGATCTTACTAAGCAGAAAAAGAGATTAGAAAATGTTTTTGAATGGATGCAACATGTTTCATGTAAATTGAATTATACAATCAATTTTATATTGAGAATAAAAAATCATAAGTCACAAAATATAATCTACTTTATGAGATAATATTTTAAATATGAGAAGTGAACGTAAACCAAAAGTATTAGGTTATTAAGTATGAAATGTCCGATTTCCTAACATACTGAGTGTGATAGTTGATATCTCTGCCATTTCACTTTGACACCTCTTGTTTTATTTTTATTATGAAGTTATATCCTCAGTGTTTTTACAAATGCATACTGTAGTTTGTGATTACCTTTTGAATTTTTTTAAAGCAATTTTTGTGAAATCATGCATAAGTCAAAAATTTGTTTATTTTCGAATATGAATTCCATTGTGGAACCAATGCAGGGCAGACAGCTGGAAATATCAATGAAATGTTTGGGAAGGATGTGACTAATGAACAAACAGTATGTCAATGGTTTGAGAAGTCCTGTTCTACTGTCACGACATAAAGGTGAACCATTTCTACATCATATTGTTGCATGTAATGAAAAATGGATTCTTTGTAACAATTGCAAGTGTTTGGCACAATGGTTGGATAAAGATGAGGTGCCGAAACACAGTTCAAAACCAAATATTTATCAAAAACAGTTAATGGTGTCTATTTGGTGGTCCAGAGCTGGTATTATCCACTACAGCTTCATGAGACCTTGTCAGTCCATTACAGTGGATGTCTACTGCAACCAGTTGGATGAAATGATGAGGATGCTTGTGATTAAGCAGCCAAGACTGGTCAAGAGAGACAGGCTAATCCTCTTGCAAGACAATGCTCAACCACATGTCACACAAACAATGCTGCTCAAACTACAGCAGCTGGACTTGGAAATTCTGTCATCCACCCTATTCACCAAACCTTGCATCCACTGACTACTACTCTTCCAGGTTTTGGACTACTTCTTGCCAGGAAAAATATTCAATTCTCAACAAGGTATGGAAAATGCCTTTTTGCCTGGCTCTTCAGGCTTCTTTGCTGCTGGCATAAACAAGCTACGGTTAAGATGGCAAAATCATGCCAATGGTTTAGGTACCTATTTTGATTAGTTGTACTGCTTCCTGTTTGAGATATAATAAACTAAACTTTTGATTCAAAATTGTACATTTCATATTTAATGACCTTATATTTTTGTTTTTGTTATGGTTCAAGTTAAATTTAATAAACATATTGGCACCTATGACACTAAGCAAAATTATGTAAATTAAATGTTACCAAGTGAAAATATTAACTAGTAGTTAAAAAGTCTTCATTTAAAATTTTTGATTTAAACATATGTCACACATGCTGCTACCCATATAAAACTCTTTTATGTTACAATCTAATAAAATTTTTGATTTTATATTTTCTTACATGTCTGAGATTACAGTAAAAGTCTATCAATTACCACTTCAAAAACACAAAGTTGAATCATATTTGTGTTTTATTAGGTAGTGATACTTTTGTGACAAAGCCACATTTGTGTTTTATTGAAAAACAATATGGTTTCTAACAAAAACACATTCACTGTGTCATTAAAAACCTCCTTGCACCAGCATCATCACAAAAATATTTAAATTTGTTGTTCCTGACAGTCTTTTACATTATTACATTCTAAATGGGGAAAACAGCTTTTTAAAAAATGATTATTTGAAGATGGTTTATACATAAATAGTCTTCAGCCTTAAATTATAGAACTGTTTAAACTAATATAGATTAAGCTCCATATGCCCCATAGTCTTAAACATTATATTCATTTCTCCTAGAGACTTCATGGCCCTGGATATATCTACTCTATGTGAAATCAAGTCTCTTATGCACCATGGGTGAAAACTATGCATTGTGTGATCCAACAAAGTTTAGCTATAAATTAGACATCCGAAATACTCTCCCACCCACATAAAATTTTAGATATAACATTTTTAAAGAAAATGTTCATCTCCTTGGTCTTTGGTTTAATGATAAAAAACAACTCATAAAGTGCCTCATAGATCCCGGTAAGGAAAGTAAGATAGGAAAAGTACTAAAGAAAAGCAGTTTCCATTACCTTGCTCAAAGTCCTATATTCTTTTTAATAAAATGATCAGGGAATTAACACATTCATCTTATACCTGTAGGCAAGATGTGTTTTGAGAAAACTGTTATCTATATTTTGTCATTAAATCCTAAAAAAAAAGTGGAGAGAAAAATTGGTCACCAATAATTCATTCACCAAGTATTAATTGAGTGCTCTCAAGATCAAAAGTTATCCCAGCATATGTTATCTCTGTGAAAAGAGAGAGGCAATGATAAAAAGAAATGCTTACGCAGTATACTTCATATCCAAGGAGATTATGTGTTCCCACAAAAGATGTAGAAAATAACAGTTGCTTTGAGAAATCCAGCATTAAGGTAATTATTAGAACACTAAGAGAAGCATAATAGTTTCCCCCGATAAATAGAAAACTCCAGTAGCAGTAAACGTTATGAACTCCCCAAAATCTCTCATAGCATTTTCCCTTTCACTGAACTCTAGTAGACAGGTAGAATTCCATGTTTTACATCACTCTCTTTAAGTGTAGAAAATATAAATCACGTTTTATGTATCTAAAGGTCAACACTTATGGGATAGAATGGGCAATTAAAATACATTTTCAATAGCATCATATTAAGAATTATATTAAGATTAGAGTTAAAGTAAGATTTATTGTTAGAATTTATATACTTTTATTTATGATTTTTACACAAATTCTAAATAAAGTTTTTTGACAGAAATTACTTATGTATTTTTCTAGCTAACCATCACCAGTTAATAACTTCCATGTTGTGCTTAAGAATACATTGAGTAATTTAAAAAAATATCTGCAATATAAAATTTGTTAATAAGAATTAGAAAAAAATTAATGAAAATATAATGAGAGTTCTAAAAAGCAGTGTGGTTATTTTAAAAAATAGAAACTTGGTGTCTTGGTCCATTTTGTGCTGCTAACCCAGAATACCTGAGACTGGGTCATTTATAAAGAAAAGAAACTTATTTCCTCACAGTTCTGGAGACTGGAAAGTCCAAAATCAAGGCACTGGCACCTGGTGAGGGCCTTCTTGCTGTATCATAACATGGTGGAAAGCATCACCTTTGCAGAGAGAGAAAGCGAGGAAGGCCAAACTCATCCTTTTATAAGGAACTCAGTCCTGCAATAATGAATCCACTCTGATAATAAGAGCATTAATCCATTCCTGAGGTCAGAGCCCTTATGACCTAATCGCCTCTTAAAGATTCTACCTCTTAACACTGTTGCATTGGAGATTAAGTTTTTAACACATAAACTTTGGAGGACACATTCAAACCATAGCATTTCACCCCAGCCTCCAAAATTTGTGTCCTTCTCACATGCAAAATACATTCATCCCATACCAATAACCCCAAAAATCTGAACCTGTTCCAGCATCAACTCAAAAGTCCAAAGTCTAAAGTTTCATCCGAGTCAGAGAAGGGTAAGACTTAAAGCACAATTCATCCTGAGGCAAATTCCTCTCCAGCTGTTAACCTATGAAATTAAAATGAGTTATATGTTTCCATAATCCTGTGGTGGAACAAGCATAGGCATTCCCATTCCAAAAGGGAGAAATAGGCAAAAAGAAAGGAGTAACAGGCCCCAAGAAAGTCCAAAACCCAACATGGAAAACAATACTAAACCTTAAAGCTCCACCCCTCTAAAAGTACTAAAAGTAGAACTACCTTTTAATCCAGCAATCCCACTACTGGGTATTTACCCAAAGGAAAAAAAGACATTCTATAAAATAGGCATCTGCACTCAAATGTTTATAGAGCACAATTCACAATTGCAAAGATGTGGAAACAACCCAAGTGCCCATCAATGCATGAGTGTATTAATAAAATGTGGTATATGTGTACCTTGGAGTACTATTCAACCATAAAAAGAATAGTGAACTACCTCTTGCATTATTATCCTTGATGGAGCTGGAGCCCATTCCTCTAAGTGAAGTATCACAAGAATGGAAAAACAAACACCACATATATTCATCATTAAATTGGTACTAATCAATCAAAACTTATGTGCACATATGGAAGTAACATTCATCATGTATCAGGCAAATGGAAGGGTGGAAGAGGGTATGGATAAACCACACCTTAAGGATGGGATGTGCACTGTCTGGGGGATGGGCACACTTGTAGCTCTGACTCAAGTGGTGCAAAGGCAATTTATGTAACCAAAGCATTTGTATCCCTGTAATATTCTGAAATAAAGAAAAATCCAAAACAAAACCTTAAAGCTCCAGAATACTCTTTTATTTTATGTGCCACCTCCTGGATACATGAGGGTGGGGGGAGTTGGGCAGCCCTGTTCCTATGGCTTTGCTGCACTCACCAATGTAGCAACACTCATAGGTTGGCATCTCCTGCCTGCAGTTCTCCCAGGCTTGAGTTGCAGAGCTCTATCTACAGTTCCAGGGCCTCAGGTGTAGCCTCACTCCCATGGCTCCACCAGGCATTGCCCTGGCGGGGATTCTCTGTGGCAGCTCCACCCCTGTAGCAGGTTTCTGCCTGGATCCCCAGACTGTCCAATTGATTTTTTGATCCCTAGGTAAAGGCTGCCAAGGCTGACTGCTTACACCCTTCAGAGCAGCATCACTAGCCATACCTGAGTCCACTTGAGTTACCCCTGGGTGCCTGAGGAGCACTGCACTGGAATGTGGGGTATGAAGTCCCAAGGCAGCCCTGGGGACTGTGCCCTTGATGGGTGCCCTGGGCCCATCTCCTAAAATCCTTCCGCCCTCCTAGAGCTCTGAGCCTGTGACGGGAGAGGCAGGCTCAGAGAGATCTGAAATGCCTTTGAGGTCAATTTCCATTGTCTTGATGAATAGCACCTGGCTCCTTTCTAGCCCTACAGTTCCCTTTAGCAAACAGTCATTTGGCCACATCCTTGGTTTGCTTTTTACTCTTTACATGGCCAGACTATGAATTTTCCAAACCTTTCCACTCTGCTTAACTTTTCAGTATCAAGTCTATCTTTAAATTATTCCTACCCTCTCACAACTTACTATAAGCGTGAAAAGTACCCACACAGCTACTTTAGTATTTTGCTTAGAAATTTCTTCCACCAGAGATCTTGGTTCATGTCTCTTAAATTCTGCCTTCCATATAGCCCTCGGGCATGGACACAATTCAGCCAAGTGCTTTGCAATTTTATAACAAAAATGGCCTTTATTCCAGTTTCCAATAAGATATTCCTCATTTCCCTCATCAGAATGGCCTTTGCTATCCATTTCTACCAGCATTTTGATCACAACCACTTAAGCAATCTCTAAGAAGATTCAGTTTCCCTACAGCTATTTTCTTCTTCTGAGCCCTCACCAGAATTGTCCTTAAAGCTCTGTTCACAGCCATACACGCTTCCTCTAACCTGCTCCTCGGAATTTTTCCAGGCTCTGCCCATTACCTAGTTCTAAAGCCATTTCCACATTTTCAGGTATTTTTTAGAGCAGCACGTCACTTCTGACCAATTGTCACATTCAAACCATAGCACTTGGGAATTATGATTATTAATCCTAATTCTCCTATAAATTCTTTGGTGCAATACTTTAATCTGTTCTTTATTTTCCTTAGCTGTTAGACAAGGATATGTGCATCAGCATTTTTAGTTGGGTTGCATGAAAAATAATGAATTTTGTTTCCAATTATTTTAAAACTGAAGTGATAAGTTTTTGACACAAATGATATTAATTGAAAACATTCAAAAGGATATAATAATTTCAATAACCTAATATAATCCTATAACATATACTCTTTAATAAGAAGTTCTAAATATAGGTTAAAAGACAGATGTTAACAAAACACATATACACGCACACACACGCACACTGCATTTCTCTATCCAGTTCTTTTAATATTTTCAATTCTCATTTCAAAATTTCTGTCTGGATTTATGATTTGCATCTTGGTATCAAACTCTGCCCCTAGCTATGAAGTCATTATTTTTATTGTCTCGGAAACATCCATGTGCAAGGAGAAAAACAAAATGTTATAATTCATATTTATTTCCATTCTTTCTAACCACTGCCCAAATTCAGAATTGTTCTCTATTTCCTTTTGTTGCCCTTTTCTAGTCACAAGGATGCCATTAATTCAAAGGTTCAGGAATCATAATTTTTAGTAAAAGGAATCCAAGAATGAAAATGCTAATTAAATTTGTTTTAAATGCTTTTTTTCCCAGAAAGAAGTCATAATTGCTTCAAAAGTAACTATATAAAAAAAAAACGAAAGCTGCAAACTTCAAATCCTATTAAAGAAATTGTATATTGAACACAAATTAGTATTAAATAAGCTCTTCCTTAAAAGGGGGGAAAGCTGGGGAGTCAAAATGTTCAGGAATGGCTTCTGAAAGCAGGAAATCCGCCTGCAGGCTCCTACTTGGAGTGGGAGGGAATTCTCATCTGTGCTCTCCTCAAGAGGGTCGCTGGTGAGACACCATGAAACATTACAAAAAACCCACAAGTCGTTACCTAGCAATAGTAATTTCTCTCTACAAAGCCAGAGAGAAGAGGAAAAGAAGTACAATACAAAATAATAGAGAATTACTCCAATACTTAAGTAAGGAAAAGATAAAGCTAAATAAAAATTACTGCTGTTAACAAAACATCCACTTGTGGTGTGGGGAGAATCTTAAAATGTCATAAATAAACCTAGTGTTCTTGATCCATTAAGTTCCAAAGCTGTGGGAGAAAGTTAGAAAATTTTATTTAAGATCAGATGTTGAATAAGAAAATAGAGGTTTAGTGTAGGTATAAAGCATCTAGTTGTAGCTATAATTATACAATTATTTAAATATTTGCCAGGTTATACTAATATTAATCAATCAATAGTTATGCTTATCCATTATAAACAGTTTTACTGTCATTATAATTAGCAGAATTAACAGAATCCTGTTAAACCCAGGATGGAAGTGTGTTCCATAGAATAGTAGATGAGCATGACACTCTATGGTAAACATAGAAATGTGTTACTCAGACACTCTCTATCAAGAAGGAATATTTTACCCAATCTCAAAGAGCACAGTTAGGGGTCAGCCTATGGTTGTTAACTCATTAATGTCTGCCTCAGCTTTTGTGCTGAGCTCATCCTCTTCTCAGGTGGCACCAATCAATGGTGGAGCAAGACTATGGTAAAAGGGCCCAGCCACTTAATAGTCAATTTGAGACTCCTCTAAAACAAGCACACTTTGCCTCGATTTCTCATTGGGCTAAGAGACTTTGTCAGATCTTCATCATGATCCTCTTCCCCACTGCCAATCTGATTTCCTCCCTTTTCCTTTCACAGGTGTTAATTGCCAATAAATCTTTTCCCTCCTAACTCTGGCTTAGAATCTGCTTCCCAAGAGATGCAACAAATATAGTGGAACAAGCAATAGTCTGAAAAGCAGGCAGTAAAATGGAGTTTGGGGACTGGATCACTTACTCCCTGTGACAATAGGGACTCATTCCAGTTTTGGAAAGGATGCAGAACAGCTGGAACTCTCACACACTGCTGATGTCTCCAGTCACTTTGGAAAGCAAGCTTGTTCATTTCCTATAAAGTTAGGCATATACATCCTATACAACCCAGGAATTGTATTCCTATGGGTATTTCCTCAGGAGAAATAAAAGCATAACTTTACACAAAGACTTTCCTTAAAAATTTATAGCATCTCTATTGATAATTATAATTGTGAAATGTTCATTCAATGGAGTACTACCCAACAAAAAGAAAGAAGGACATACTGATACATGCTACAATATAGGTAAGTATCAAAAGTATTATGCTTAGTAAAAGAAGCAGGTTCCCAGAGACTATATACTATATAATTCCATTCATATGAAATTTTAAAAAGGCAAAATGGTAGTAAAAGAATGCAAAACAGTGATTGCCATAAGCTGGGGATAGAGGTAAAAAATAACTGTCAAAGTGCATGAGAGAAATTTTAGAATGTTATAAATGTTCTATATCATGATTGTGGAGAAAGTTACATGACTATGCTTTCAAAACTTATCACGTTTAACACTTAAAATAGAATTTTATTCTATGTCAATTCTACCTCAAGAAAACTGATTTATAAAACAAGTATACAAGAATGAACAAGCAGCAGTGTGAGAGCCATTGCCCCATTAAAATGTCATAAGCCCTTTATAAGTTCCCAAACATGAACCAGTTTTCAAATCTGGAAACTGTTGATTTAAGAGGTGGACAGGTCTCCAGGAGAAAGGGCAATGCAACACCATAGCAAGTATGTACTGTGATGATTCTTCCAGTCCTTCTCCAAGGGGTCCTATGGCTTTTTGTTCAGGTGGCTATACAATGGGGAACAGAAATATCTTGGTATTTCATGGGCTATTACCCTGAGACCAGAGCATCATTAGTGACCCATTATTAGAATGGGGACATGCAAGGGCCAGAGAATAATTGAAGTCCGGGCCAAAACTCAGTTTATAATGATCCCACTGAGTCTGTGGACCTAATAGTTGGTCATTCTCCTAACTCCTAAATAAATTATTATGTTATTAAGAATAATACATTTGGCACTCAGAGTAACCCTCACATGGGTTCTTTGGCCTACAGGGTAAAAACTGTCCTGAGAAGCCCAATTGGGAACCTCCAAAACAGTTCCTGCTCTATGCATCAAAAATAAAAAATAAAAGAAATCATATCCCAGGGGTGAAGAGGAGATTAGTGCCACTTTTAAAGATCAAAAGAATGCAGGTATACATTTTTCCACTTAATTTTCTAATCTAGTCCCGCAGTAACTGGTTGGATCCTGGAGAATGGCCATAGACTACCACAAGCTCAAACAAGCTGCCTTATGAGATGTGACATTACTACAAGAGTAGATTAACACAGCCTCAGATATATTGTATGTGGCTACTGATTTGGCAAATGTGTCCTTCTCTATCTCAATCAAGAAAGAATATCAGAAACAGTTTGCATTCACATAGAACAAATGTTAATATACATTCATGATTTTGTTGAAGGACTTTGTTAATGCTTGTACACTTTATCATGACATAAACTGAAGAAATATGAGCCATTTATGTATCTCACAAAATCTCACATTGATCCATTATTATGTCAATGACATCACATTGGTAGAGTAGAATGAGCAAAAAGTGGCTGTGGACCTTGATAAGAAATGTGTACATCAGAGGGTGGGAGATAAGCCCTACGAAGCTTCAGGGACCCACCACTCCAGTAAAGTTGTGGGAGTTCTAGTGATAGGGACTATCAGGATAACCCCTCTAAAGTAAAATTCAGATTGCTGCATCTTATATCTTCTACTACAAAAAAGGAAGGATAATACCTTGTAGGCCTTTTCAGGTATACTGTGTAAGTTCAAGCCATGGTGCAAGTACCCATGCCACTGGAGCCATAGAATACAGAAGACCCAACAGTGTTAAAGGTCAATGGTGGAAAAAGATATAATGCGGAGTATATTGCAAGCCTTTGTGAGAGAATCTTAATGCAGATTTTTGGAGTTCTGAAGTATGGCTTTCTATCTACAACACAGAATTACATGCTTTTTGAGAAATAGCTATTGGAGTCCTGTTGGGGTCAGGTAGTGATATAATGCTTGTCTGTGGGATCTTAAGTGATTATGAATCCAGAAATGCCCATCATAATCTGGGTCCTGTCAGACCTTCCAAGTCACAAAGTTGGGTGATTCTAGCAGCAATCATAAGATGAAAATGGTGCTTTCAGGATCAGAAGACACAAGCAAGCTGCATAAAGAAGTAACTTGTCCTTCACATTACCCAACATGGTTGTGCCAGCACCCTATACCCTAAAGTGCACATTCAGGCCATATGAGATATCTAATTCTATCAGGAAGCTAAAGTAAGAAGAGGCTGAACTTGACTTATGGATGGATTTGCTCAGTGTGCAGGTGAAGTAGGAAATAGGAAGAAGCTTCATTACAGGCTCACTCCTGGGTGGCCTTGAAAGCCAAGTGAAGAAGGAAAATTTTTACAATTAACAGAGCTTTGGGCAGTGTACTTGTCATCATCCACTTTTTGTAGAGGAGATGTGACCTGAGATTGGAAAATATATGTACTCATGGGCAGTGGCCAATGGCCTGGCCAGTTGATCAGGAGCCTGAGAAAGAAAGATTGAAGACAGGTAAGTCTGGCATAGAAGCACACAGAATGACATATAGGAGTAGATATTTGCATTATATTTCAAGACCCATCAAAAGCATTCATCACATAAGATGCACTAAACAACTAAGCAGACCAAAGGAATTGGCCAGTTGATATTAGCTAGACTTTGTCAGAAGCCACCTCAGTGCTGGCACAATAAACACTTGTCAAAAATGACCATGGTGACAGATGGATGCTACACATGTACCCAATGGCATGGACTCCGATGACCAAGGCCAGTCTAGCTACTGCTGCCTCCAAAGGCCCACCCTACCAGCAAAACAGACTAAAGTTGAAATTCCAGTGTTTCACTATGCCTCAAGGAGACTGACCAGCCACATGGTGATAAGTTTACTACACTGGATCTCTGGCATCTTTGAGGGCCAGTGATTTGGTCTCACAGTGATAGATATTTATGAATGTTATACTTATGGGTTTGCCTTTTCTGCCTACAGAGCCACATCTAGAGCTTATAGAGTATCTATTCCACAGGCATAGAATCAAGTACAAAATGTAGAATCTGACCAGGAAGCCACTTCACAGTGAAGGAGGTGTATGAATGGATCCATGACCATGAGAGCCACTGGTTGTGTTACATTCCACACCATCCTGTGGCAGCAGGCCTGATGGGACACTGGAAAGACCTTCTGAAATCATGGCTAAAGACCAGCTGGAAGACAATACTCTGCAAGCATGTGGTGCCATCTTCCAGGAAATGGAATCTACTGAATCAGAGACACTGTGCCCCAGTAGGAAGACTAAATGGGTATGGGAACCACAGGATGGATGAAGTTATGGCCCAATTACCATCCTTACAAATGCCCAATCAGTGAATTTTCTCCCCCTGCAACTCTGGGCTCTGAAAGGTTAAAATTGCTGGTCCCCAAAGAGGTATTCTCTGCTGCAAGACACGGCAAAAAGTGCCAGAGAACTAAAAGGTACAGCTGTGTTCAGGGATCAATAGGCAAAAAGATAAGTCATATTTGGCAGGATTAATTGATCTTTATCCCCAAGAGGAGGTAATATTGCTGTTACATAGTAGGGAGAGAGAGGTGACCCACGTGAGTACTTTTTGGTATTCCCTTGCTTAGTCACGACCATTAATGGACAAATGCAGTGATCTTAGACTGAGAAGAGATGGTCTTGGACCATTAAGAGAGCTGCCTGTGTTAGGAGAGGTGAGGACAAAGGGAATTTAGGACATATGGTGGTAGAGGGAGAGGATGAGTAGAGTTACAGTACCAAGACCAACCATAGTGACAATTTGTCCCTCTAGCCTTCGTCTTCCAAGTTTCCCCTCAGAAAGAGAGGCAAACTGCAACCCTGGAGGAGCTGTTGCCCAAATGTGTGTGAAGTGTATCTGCCTCGTGAAAGAAGTTGACCGCTCAGACCCCCCTTCAAGAAAGGACATATGGCCCAGCTGCAAGGAGTGTGGTTAACTGACAACTTCCAGCTGTTAACTCATCTTTCTTAGCTTTTGAACTAAGGTCACAATCTTCTCAGTGTGGTACCAGCCAGTAACTGAGCAAGACTCCAGTACAAAGGCCTGGGCCTTACTGTGTCAGCACCATCGAGGACTTCGCTAATGGACAATTCTTGCTCCAGAGCTCTCCATGGAGCTGGCAGAGACTTTGTCAGATCGGCCTGAGAGCTTCCATTGCCCAATCCTGTTTTCTCTCCTTTCCTTTCATTGGTTACTCACCAATAAATCTTTGCACTCCTAATTTTGTCTCAGTATCTGCTTCTTATTTTTTATCTTTTAAAACAAGTTTCTATCTTTCAAAAAGTACTAGAAACTCTGCAACTTGCACCCTATTTTTAAAATTGCAAGATAAATTAACATATAAAAGTTCCTGAGAATTCTTGCAAAAAATAAACCTGTTATTTTGTTGATTCCAGAACTTCCTAAAATAATTTGACCATGAACCCCTTCTCGTCCTAACACCATTAATTTCCCACAGATGTCATGTTCTATGAACACACTTGGGGAAATACTAACGCAGTGGCAGCTTACCAAATTTCAAATATAGCCCTCAAGAAAAAATAAACAATCTCTCAAAACTTGTCCTGCAGACACAAATCTATAAAACAAAAGCATCATGTCAAAATGAATAGGAAACTTATACAAGTTAACTTATTCTAATTTATTGAATCCTTGGAAATTTGGAGGAACATGTTGAGATTAAAATTTTAAGCTTTTTTACATGTATTTTCATCAGTAATTTCCCAAATAGAACAGTTAACTACCTTAGATTCTTTCATATTTTTTAATTAAATTTACTTCTGGGTAAAGTAAATTTATTTTACTTTAAATATCTCTCAGGCTTTTATATCTTTTCTCTCCATTCCTACTTTCCTCAAGTTACACCTTCTGAGTCACACAAGGTTAGGCTTATTAATCTAACCTCCAATTACTTCGTCAAAGGTCTTTCCTTAGTCCCTGGCCACCAAACATTCTGAATCTAACCTCTGAGCTACTACAGCACATTTTTCTTCACATTGTACATGTAATCTATTTATCCTTTTTTGCATGTATGTGTCTTTTCCTGGAGCAAATTATTAACCCCTCAAAGATAGGAATAAAGTCTTAGAAATCTTTACAACTTCAACAACTAACATAGTTCATGTCATGATGACTTTCCTTTCCCTTCCCAAGTCATCTCAATTTACCTTTTCTTTTATTCATATATGACATGAAGTCTGCTTGAGATCATTTCTATATATCTTCTCAGAAGCTAGATGATATACATCCTTATTCTTTTTGGAATCACCTCTCAACTTGGCTGTGTATGATGAACAAATATTCTTTTCCCTCTCTGGAGAGTATAGTGCCTTCCAGACCGCAGATAGGTACAGTCACATGTTCTCTTCAGGTATATCCAACCAGAGCACCATTCCCATATGACACTGGGTCACTGTGGACACTGTCTTTACAGAAAAAGAAGTAAATAAGATTCAAAATACTGGATGACTGGAGGAACCATATAATTTATCATCTAAACCAGGATGCTGCTGAAAGTGAAAGAGGCTACTATTAATAAATAAACCAGGACAACAGACAGAAATTAGTAACGTACCAGCAAACCCAATTCTGTCTGCTGAAGAGCAAGTTTGCCACAGGCCCAAAGGAGAAGGACAAGACCACCTAATGCCTCATCCTTCTCTTCATTCATTCAAGAAATATTTATTCAATACTTTCTGTGTTCCAGGTTCTTTTCTAGGCACTGAGATGAAAAATCATAAACAAGGCAAATACGGTCCTTGCCTTTGTAGAAGAAATAGACAGAAAACAAGGGAACAGATACATAACTAAAACAATTACAAATTGTGGTTTTTAAATGCTATAAAGGAAACAAAAAGCTTTGGAAAAGAAAGGAAGCTACCTGTTCAGGAAAGACCTTTCTGGAGTGGTGACATTTGAACTGTGACTTAAAAGCTGAGTATGATTAGTGATGGGGTATCTGGAAAGTGGGAAGTAGGGGAGTGTTCTGAGTTCAGACAACAACATGTGCAAGGGCCCTGAGGGAGGAAAACTTGGGTAAAGTGCGAAAATGAAGAAGACTTGTTTGCTTATGGTTTAGAGAAAAAATGAAAAATTGTCCAAAGTAGGCTGGAGAGGTCAAAAGTCCTGCGTTTTTTATCTAGAACTCTCCAGTGAAACAACAATAGGACCTTAACTGCCAATGCACACAGCAGAGTAAATTCAATAAGCATTTACTCTTCTGTCTCCTTTTAGCCAAAGCCCATCCAAAGAGGTAAATTAAGTCAAAAATGGAAAAATGGTACTGAAACTTAGTAAAAATCGACTGTGCTCATTTCTTCCTCTATTGCCATGCCATAACAAGGAGAGGAGAAAAGGAGTGAACATCTTTATAGCAGCAGAATGAGTGATACACATTATACACTTCCTTATTGGGTGTCACTATGTTTATCTTGCAGGATTGGGACCTGATGTCTCTTTATTCGGCATCTTCAAACATCCTTCTGGTCCATGCTTTTCCCAAGCGACCACAGAATGCGGAAAAAAATCTAGACAATTTACATAGTACTTGTGAGTTTAAATAAGATGCAAATTTAAGATTGCAAAATTATTGACAGAGAAGCAGAGTACATATCTTCTACCAAAAGTTTGATGACATGTGAATATAAAGTTGGATGCATACTTCTGAGTATCTGGGGTTTTATCAATAACCAAAGAAAGCACATATCCAAGGAAGTAATTAGAGGTCCGAGCAAAGCCATTTTCGGATTTAAAAAAATAAACAGTATTAAGTCTAAACATGAATTAATTTTAAAAGAAAAGAGACTCCAGTATAATTTGGGGGTCCAGGAAAACAGTGAGCTTTATTCTAGTATTTTGGGTTCAGCAAAAATACATTTTGCCAAACGTTTTCCCCCTTAATTGAGAAAAGGCATGCATATTTCAAAGGAAATTTAATCCATATGTTTCTGATTCATTTACACTTAATTCATCAAAATGTTGTTTTGTAAGACTTATTTGGTGTCCAAGAAGTCTTATAAGACTCTTCTCTTTGAACCAGAAAGCCTTGCGTTGCCAGGACTAAATGGAACTTTATTTGCAAAGAGAGGACCTGGTGTTCCTGTAGGAAGTTTGGCCCATAAAATGAACTCTACTCCTAAAGTGATGAAATCAAGAGTAACAGGTAATGCTGAGAATTAACAGGGAGCCTCTTGCAAGATAAAGACAAAACTACCAAACAACACTTTCCAGTAGAACAAACTCATCATTCTGTTGCTGAGAAGCAGTTTTTGTTT
Organism: Lemur catta; assembly: GCF_020740605.2. Taxonomy (NCBI): domain Eukaryota; kingdom Metazoa; phylum Chordata; class Mammalia; order Primates; family Lemuridae; genus Lemur; species Lemur catta. The sequence continues at coordinate 28,328,774 of NC_059139.1, read as the reverse complement.
CTGTTTTTTATTATGGAAAACCATTCCAATGTTTCAAAAAGAAAATGAAGGACTTTGGTCCTTAGCATGGAATGTTATACTTAGTTATTAGCCATGAATAAATATGTTATTTTATAATACAATAGCAAAAGTGTATTTCCTCTGGTATTTCAAGCATTTTTGTTATACAGATTGTGAGCTTCCTCAATACCTTCATGCACTGCACTACTTGTTTTGGACTTTGAGAATGCTATTCTTTATCTAGTTGATGTTTGAGTTTTTCCACTAAATGGTAGGCTTTTTCTCTTTGGGCATATGCATTCTTAACTCCCAAGACTTCTGATATTGCTTCTTCTGCTTATTTTTTTTTAAATAAGCATGCAAAGTCTCTAAATTTAAAACCATATTATCCTGTGATGCATTTACTGTTCTTATTAACTTGATTGTGCATATATTATGGCAACAGTTCAACATATCTTTTCCAATGATCCAAACAACATGATGCAGTTTCAGTGCAATTTCTTGATAGATGTAGAAAGTCTACAGTCTCTTGAGTGACAATGAGACACAGAGATCTAAAAATACAGACTCATCAGATTTAAAATGATTGAAGATTTCCTATGATTGAAACCATAAAATAGTTCATTGAAAATAACTTGCACAAAATATTAAACAGTAATAAAAATGGTTGTGTTAATATGTTTTCAATAATTTAAACTAAAAAAAAAAACCCAATGATTTGAAAAAATGCATACTAAAGTACTATCAGATAACATGAACACTCATGTATATCATATATATGTATACTAGATATATATATTTAGTGATACAATTCTTTTAACTCTTTTTTAATCTAAAATACTTGAGATTATAAAACTTTAAATAAGTCTCAATTTCCTTTGAAAAACTTTCCAATTAACCACACAAAGAATTTCACTACGTGCAACCAGCAAATTAAAAGCAAAGGTTAGTGAATACTGGAGCTTTTTGAAAGCCAAGTATGCACACAAAACTTTCTCAATCCTAAAGGGTTTATCTGCATAATGTAAAGTATAAGAATTGGAGCTTATGGGAGAATTACAATATGCGTATTGAAGTAATACTACCTGTTATAATAAATAAATGCCCAGGTATATAATGACTCTGACATGACAAAAATTTATTCTTCACACACATACAATACTAAAGCGATATTCCTGATTATCAGGAGGCTGTATTCTAAGCAGCAATATTGGAACCAAGACTCTGTATCTTATAACCCCACACTTTCCAACAAATCACCTCTAAGATTATCATGCTTGTCTGCATCAAGACAGTAGAAGAGGAAAGAGCACAGAGCATCACATTTGAGATTTTATGGCCTAAACCTAGAAATGGTACCCATCACTGTTACATGCCATTGGCAAGAACAAACTCACCGGGTCACACACAATTGCAATTGAGGATGGCAATGTAATTAGCGGGCTACAGAAAGAAAAGGAAACAGGATGGAAGAAAACTAACTAAGTTGTTTGTCATAACATGTCAAGTGCCTAGCACCCTTCCAGTCATGAAAATACTCAATAAATGTCAGCTTTTACCATTATTTATTAAGTTTCCCGTAAATGAAGACAATTCACTTGGGGAACACTGGCCTCACTGGTAAATACATATTTTTCTATATATTTACTATATTAAGTGGCTGAGAGAAACTCATATATGTCAAAAATTAAAATACAATAGCAAAATGTTTAGAGGATAAACTTAATACATTTAATGGCCAGATATATGAAAGAGGATTCTAAACAAAAGAGTTGTTATCTATGTATATTCTTTAATGATACCGTGCTAAGAAAAACCAAACAGGCCTTTCTTAGACATTGAATATTCAATGATCCAAGCTTAGTAGATTAGAACAAAATCCTTACTTAGACAGAAGCATTTCAAATCCTATTATAGCAAACCACAAGCTACTGTACAAATTCCTTTGCTACATTATCATCCTCTTGCAAAGCATACAGCTTCCATGGTGCGCAAGTTGAAAACTATTTTGTTGTACGTATCAAGTTCCCATTGTAATATTGTTTTCTGTAATGGAATAAGGCCCATAGTGGTACATAAATATCTTCACATCATTTTCTTCAAGTAAATGTAAAAAACTACACCTATCTCTCAAGGGCAATGCAGAAAACCTTTTTAAAAGATAATTCCTTCCTGATTAAAGAAATTGCTTTTTGAAAAATCTAAAGTAAAAGAATAGTTCAAAATTCTTCAGGGGTATCTGGTTCTAATGGTAAGGCATTGCAAATCCAAGGGGCAGATTTCAGCAGCTTTAAAAAGAGTTAGTTAATTAAAATCACCCTTCTCTTAACTTGCCTCTTTTTCTGTCTCTTTAGTTGGCCCAACTTATCCATTAGTATAATATTAAACAAATGAAAGCCAAAAGGAAAAATGAAGCAAGGTTCTTTCTATGCATATTTCTAAGACCAGGCAGTGTGTGCTCCAAAACCATGTCTACAAGAGCCAAAATTGAGAAAAGAAAGCAGCTTTTTTAGCTGATTGAAAACTACTTGAATTCAATGCTGGTTTTACATACCAAAAACAATCCATATCGTTGGAGTTCTAAAAGTAATAGCAAAGCAGACACTACTAAATACAACACTTTTTTCTAATACAAGTTTTGAGGGACCTCTAAAATACACCTAAAAAAGCAAGTTACCTCTTACACATTATTTTCACATTATCTTCTCCCAGTGACTTGTTAACCTTGGAAAATAAAGCTTTCCTGAATGGCCCTAACAACCTTGGCTTTCTGATCATGTGATCAGAGAACACAATACGCTCTGGCTTTCATTAGTTTGAGGATAACTGTGAGTAGAACTTACAACAAAAAACAATCTCAGTTACTGATCTTGTTCTGTCATCTGGACCAAACAGTGTTAGTGTCAACAATGGCAATAAACGGCGAGGCTAGAGCTAATGTAAACATTTCAGAAATCATGTGCTTAATATCGTTGTTCAGAAGTTGGACCAAGCTATGACTAAACTCTTCTGCCCTGTACACCGCAGGCTAGAGAATGACTTTGATATATTTCCAAAAAGAAAGTGTATCCAAACCTGAGTGATGGGAGAAAAGTAAACATTCCTGGCACTGGAAGAGGATGTGGCAATAGGTGCCTTTTGTGAGTGGATATGTGCAGAAGGTGGAACAAAGGGCAGTGATGCCCTGCCGGCAGCGGGTGGGAGGCCTTCTGTGGGTCCCATTGTTATGAAAGTCAAGTCATAAAAGTAGACACTGTTTACTTCTGCAGTGGCGGTTGTTAGGCTCTAGCTCCTCCTCTGGCTGCGTTTTTTAAAATAGCTCCATGCCATTCCTATTATGTGCAGGCTTTCTTTAGACCAGGGCAAGACAATGGAAAACAAACCTAAACAAAAGCAAAAGGAAACTAAATGCTTTGGGTTTACTTTATAAACATGTCAGCCACAAGGCAGGTAATTATGTTCAAACAAAGAAATAATTTGCTGGATCACTGTGCCCATGTGAGAATTTTGATGTCACTTATAAGATCATAATATTCTTTTTAGGGTGTTTTGTCATCTCTGTTTCTATGCAGCCAAAGATACTTTTGAGCTTCATGTTTATTCCCAAGGCTAATTGTTTAGTCCCAAGGCTAACTCTGGGAAAAGGATTGAGTAAATAGAGTGGTATCCTTTCTATCACATCTTCCATGGTATGTTTACCATCCCTGGCCTGGATCTCAATAACTAGGGCCTTTCCCCTTCTATTTCCAGATTTTCTAAGTTAGAAGAATGGAATGTGCTCTCCTTTTTCATAATTACATTGGGAGGCCCTTTACTGAGAAATTACTTTCTCAATGGCTCTGTCATTTTTGCCCAACACAACCTTGAGAGGTAGACCAATACAGAGTTGGGGCCCATATTTGGCAGATGAGGAAATAGGAGGCACTAAATGTCAGAGCTGGGATTCGAACCTAGGACAAAAGATGCTAATCACCACACTCTTTCCATTATACCATACTATCTCTACACAAATGTAAGGAGCTGAATTATAATAACCCCGGCTTTGCATCTGATCTTCACAGCCTTTCCATGACTTATAGTGGCTCAGAGAGGAAAAGTGGCCAGAGCATGCCCAGAAAATGCACAAAAAGTCCACTCACCTTAGTCCCTTTCCAGAATGGTCTTTTCTAGAAATCTATGATGACCAAATAACAACATTGCACACCTATTACACATACTGTACATTATCTCCTCAAAACCCCTTCATAGTTCTAAAGATCAGTATAATTGTGTTCTTCATTTATACATGATAATAATGAAACTGAAAAAAAAAAACTCATTTGACAAGATCATCTGCTACTGATTGGCAGAGCTAGGATTCGAACCATAGTATAAGTGCAGAGCACATGCTTTTGGCACCAGACTACCCTGCCATAACTCACAGTCAGCCAAAGACCATAAAACCTGCACTTAAAATGAGCCAAATAAATAAGAAACTATGAGAACTTCTTACAGATCTTCAGCAACTTGTTCACCTTATTATCTCATTCTAGATCTTCTTTTCTCTCTGCACTTAGATCAACCATGAGGTTTCAGAATAACTTTTTTCTATTGTCTTCAGTCTTGGGAAGGCCACAGTCAGCTAATATCTGCTGAGCTAGTCCTCCATCTTGTATCAAGTCGCTATTTAATTCTCTTCTTCCTCAGTCTAAAAAGTCACTTGATAAGTATTCATTAAATGACTACTATGGTCCAAGCATTGTGCTACACATTGCAAAGTAAGAACAAAATCAAAGACATTGAACTAGCTTCAAAGAGCTCAGCTAGAAATGCGTGATTTCAAATGATAGCAGAAAACATTCACATGCTCAACTCAAAAACAAAAAGTATAAAATGTTAAAAAAGAGAAAGATGCAGTGTCAGGAACCTCTGCAATCCTGGTTAAGAAACAACATTGCAATAGTTGCTGTTAACTTTAGTACCTACCACTGTACTTAGATACACAATCTATGAATGTTTACTAGTTAAAAAAAATTGCTTCCCCAACCATGTGGGAATCCAGATAAATTACTAAATTGCTTCCCACTCAGAATTCTCTTCTGTCTCTCTTCAATATAAATTCTTCCAACTCAGGTCGTACCATTTATATGAAGCCTCTGCTTGTTTCCAATCACCAATCTCATTTCATCCCTGTCTAAAAAAAAAATTTTGTCTATTCCACATTTAAGCAGAAATCTTTAGATTGCAAATGACAGAAGAAACTCAAATTAGCTCAGGCAAAAAGGAAGATTTATTGATTCATATTTACAAAACTTTCCTGTCAATTCATTATAACATGCAATCCTGCAAAGAACAAACTCTCTTACTTAACAGAAATAATTACTATGTCACTAGACATTTTTTGTTCATGAGGAATAAAACACAGGTTTGATTTTAGTATCATCAACATTTTTCAACTTGTAAACTATGCAGTTTAAAATATAGTAAAAAAGGAATGACTTTATTTTTATTTATTTATGTACTTTTCTGAAAGGAGAATCTATCTTTGCCAGTCGAAATGCCCTGACATAGGTAATAGCCTCTAAGTCCTCTGGCTGCAGTGGTTCTCAGCCTTGGTCCATTGGGGAAACCAACATCACAGTCTTCCCACTTCACTACCAGACCCATTCAATCAGAAAGAGAGCTGGGGCTTAGACAACAGTATTTCTTAAATGCTCATCATCTGATTCTAATGTACAAGGAGAGTTGAAAATCCCTATTCTGTCTAGCACATACCTTAAACCCATGTAATGTAAATCTTTGCTGGGTCAAAGATTTAGCAGTACTCCCTCGTTAACAGCAAAGGGATGAGGAGCTAATGTTGGCTACTAGAAGAGGGTAAAACAAGAAGAAATGATTAACTAAAGAATTCAGACATGCTTGTTTTTCTTACCAAATCGGCAATAATTTTTGGCCATGGTACCCAACAACAATTTGCAGTTTTGTAGTAAGGATCTTTTCCCAACCATAAAATTCTAGAATATTTATGTGTCCTCCATTCTTCATTTTTTTCATGATTTTGTGTCCATGAAATTAGAGAATTATTTACCCCATAGGCTTTACAGAAAATATGAATTGGAAATTTTAAACTATTGCCTCCAGGCAGAGAAAGACAGAATTGAACATACAGTATGGTTTTCAAACACCACAGCCAGTTTGATAGGTTGTTCCACATGCTGCTCTGAAGCAAAAGGCCAAACACTTGAGGTTATTAAAGGACAGTTATTTTAAGGGCCTTGTTAGTGAGCCACATGAAATGACAGAGCTATAAAGTTGACCATAAATGTCGCTTGCAGTTAAAGATACTGCATGCGTGGTGGTTCATTTAAGAAAACATAGAACTGCATTAGAAGGAGAACGGCAGCTTAGCTACTGTTTTATTCATAGGTTATTAGTAACAAAAATAATAGAGTATTTTGTGGAAGAAGGGAGTCATTTACATTGACTGCATTGCGGAAAAAAGCCTGAAAATGTGGCAGATGGTTGCTTGGGGGTTTTATTTTCCGCCAACCAAAAGGGATTACATGGCTGCTGCCCTGGCTTTGCTGCACGTACCTGGACTCCTTAGCCATTGCTGACACAGGAAGAAAATCTATGTCTTTAGAATCAACGACTTGCTCTCAGTGGCCCAACTGGCAGAAAATAAAAATAAACAAACAAAAACCTCTTATTTTGCAATATTAGCAAAGAAAACACTGACCTTCCACCTCCTACCTAATCTACCCCCAATTGCTTCTTTGACACTATGCCTAGTAAAATGAAAAGGGGTTTTCAAAAGAAGGAAAGAAACATCTGCTTGGACTTCAGATTCCCCTCCAAAGCAGAAACCAAGCCTATAAAGGTTACATGTTTCAACGAGCCATGCAAGACGAAGGAGAAAGTTCAACTGCTTATCCCATTTGACCTTGGCTTTAACGCAGGATCACGTTGATCCTGATGGAGAGATTAAAACGCCAAGTCCAGAACCGCTCACAAAGCAAATTCACAAGGGGAGTTCTAAGAGTTCTTTGGCACTCTTACTTCATATGGAATTAGCAGGGACGATCTCAGGCCACAAATGTAGCAATATTTTAACTCAGTGTGCAAAATTTCAAAGATAAAGCCTGAGATTGGAGGCGGTACTGAACTTTTCAAACACTGCTTTCCTAGTAGCCTTTGTTGAGAAAATACAGGCATGTATGAGAGCTGTTGAAAAGGTTTCTTTTTGGAGGGAAAAAATGAAGGTCATTAGGATCATGAAAGGTCAAGGACAAAGGTGGGGTTGACAAAACCATCTTTTATATATCCCTACTCTAAATTGTGAATTCATGCTACCTTCAGTGAAAATCACTTTCACAGTTCAACAAAACGGCACATAAATAGTCACTTCTTTCCTTAGTAAACAGTAAGGCAGTTTTGCATGATAAATCAGAAACATAAACTTCAAACCTAAAATTTTGAAAATATTAGCAAGAAAAGAGAGATTAGCAACAAAGATCTGTGTTGGTCCATGAGTACATCTTTTAAATTGCTCTAACAGAAAGCACCTGGACAAATGATCTGGGTAACTGAGTTCCAGCCCCACCTCACCCACTACCTGACTGCAGCCTCAGCCAAGCTCCTTATGTTCTTTGGGCCTCAATTTCTTCATCAGTAAAGTGAAAGGGTTGGAGTAGGGGAAGTCTAGAACCAAAGTATTTGGAGATTCTATGGAAGTTGCACAAAGCTGTTCATGAATTCCATGCCTCCATTCTCAACTTGATGTTTTTCTTGACTAGCCCAACTCATAGAGGTTTCTCCCTCTGTTCTTTCCAGGCTACTCATTAGTTCTCTCACTGATCTAACTTAGCCTGATATTCTTTAATTGATCTAATGCCTTCTCTCTCCATGAGATTGTAAATTCTCCTAAGGTACAAATAATTATTTTTAATTATATCTCTTACTGAAATTAAAGGAGTGTTATGCACATGGTAGATGTTCGGTGCATGATTTTTAGATAAATGTATGAGTGAATGAATGTTTGGTGCTTAATAAGTCTAATTGACCAGTCACAATTTTGGGGGATGAATCAGAAAAATAAGTTGAGAAACAGTGAATTCTAGAAAACAGGATCCAGTCATTAGAAGACCAAAAATTTGCCTAGACTGCATTTCTTAGACTGTGAGAAAAAATATTCATATTGTCACTTTAAAATCCCTATGTTATACCTGCTTTGACAGAATCACTGAAGGTATATATCTTATGTGAAAATCTTAAAGATATGTAATAAAGTAAATTAAGTGACATCAAAAGTATTTGTTCTTAGAATATCTTTTTTCATAAAAACCGTAAGAGATTCTACATCTTCCTAGTCCTTATTCATGTACTTAATTTCCAACGTTCTCTGAGTCTTTGCTCTATTTTATTTATTAATATAAAAATCCTTAACTCTATTTAAATGTACCATTTAAAATGACTTAAACTGTCATACTTTTTTTGTTTTCCTATTAAAACTTAATTCATCACAACGAGTATAAATTTTTTGGCCATGTTTGTTAAAATTATCTACTGTTTTCATTCAATTCCTACAAAGTATATACTAAAGAAAAACTTTTAAGAGCATTGGATGTAAGAATTAATGCACTTATGGATTTTACCAATATTACTGGTTCCTGTAGCCAGATACTTTTAGTGTTTATCATACCACAAAAGTGCTTACGTCATAAGATTGGATTAGAGAAATCATTAACTACTATTGACGAAAGGAAAAAATAAAAGGCTCTGACATTTTAAGAGTCTTGCAACATCACCAGTAACAAGAGTTCTCTCATACTAGCATATGGAAAATTTTCTTACTTGCTAATTAGATTTTGCCATCCCTCTGCTCTTTGCTACATAAACACTAATTTTATCCTATGCATAACTTCAATTAGTTTTTCCTATGCTAATAGCTAAGGAAACAGCATGCATTTTTCTCTTCTATAGTTTGGTTATAAGCTCGTATTGAGAGGGAAACACATAGGGAAAAATAGTAGCTAGTTGATTAGAATCAATTCCTAAAAGAAAGATGTCAAAAGACAATGAAGAACCACAAATTAGGTAAGCAACAAATATGACAACCTTGCTTTATGTGTTATATATTCAGCCAGTGGCTGGCATTTAAAGAAATAAATACTTCCTTCATGTGTGGTTTGCAGTTTCCTGTTAAAGTTTACTATTGCACACTTTGATTGTGGCTAAAGTGTATTTTGAAATACAGTATTTGTTCATCTCATCTAGTCACAACAAAATCATTGAGTCCCCAAAACAGTTGAGTTTATTATAAGTTGGTTAAAATCACACATACACACACACACACACACACACACACACACACACACACGTGACCACAGTATTTTTAAAAATCCCTCTTTGTCATTAGAGCTTTGTTTTGGAAAGATTTTCACTCTTTCCACATCCCTACCTTAAAAGCACAATTTCAATTCCAAGTGCCCCAGATAAATAGGAGCACTGATAAAGGCAGTCAAACAGAAATCAAAGCCAGCAAGGATAATACACGGCATACGCTTGCCCTTCATGTCCTTTAATGATTGAGTTCAGCCTGGATCACACCCAACATGTGGTGTATGCCAGCTGAGGCTCACAATGCTCAAGTCGTAAGCCTGAACTCCAGGCAAATCAAAAGAGAGAAGTGGCCAGGAGAGCCAGATCACAACTGTGATGTATCTTCTGGCCTTGACTATGAGAAATGTCTACCAGAGTAACTCAGAGTCACTGAAACAGCAGAGCTGTTAGGCATGTTTATCAGATTGGCCCAAGTTTGATATGACAAAAACAGCATGTTCTGCTATTCAATGAACCCATTGGTGTAAATACCACTCAAGCAGCTCATGAACTTCAGTGAAGATCTGTTTACTCTGCACGTAACAGAAGTAGGAGACTTTTTTGGGGATATTTTTGCTTGAGTATAGAGAAAAAACTTAACTACTGAATGGACCTGACATAAAAAGAAAGGAAAGCAGTTGCCTGAAACCCAAAATACATCTCTGCAAAATCAGTTTGAAATATTCTTTAGTGACTATCAAATAGAATCCTTTGTATGGGATTAGACTTGGTTGATCTCTTCTAAAAAGTACAGCAGTAATTCATTATTCACCTGGAAGATACAGCTCAAGAATCATTTTAAGCAACTACATGATAAATCAGGAAACTGAACCTCATTATAAACTGTAAGTTTCTCAGAAAATAGAAATTACTTCCAAGAATAGCCCTTTTTCAAATGACATTGTGTAGCATTGTGTTTGAAACTGAGTAAAATCCTACAGTGACAATGAAGTAGATAGAGAAATAGCTAACTGAGAGAAATGAACACTCTCAAACATTGGTATTGGGAGGGTAGCATGATACAGCTTATCTGGAGGACAATTTGGAAAAAATTAACAAAAGCCTTAAACATGTTTAAAACTTTTACAGTAATTCCACTTCTAGGAATTTTTTCTAGTAAGTAATCTAAGATACAGAGGGAAGTATATAGAACAGTATTCATTGTGGAGTTAATATTGGAAATAACCTTGATATCCCAAAACAAAAAATTTGTTAAATAAAAATGCTATATCCAATGGGATAAAACACTATTTAGTACTTTAAAATGATGTCATAAAAATTTTTTAACAGCATTAGAAAATGTTCTTGATAGACTGTTAAATGGAAAAGCCAGCTATGACACAGTAAGATGATATGAACACAATTTTTAATTTATGTAAAAGCATAGGAAAAAGACTCAGCATCTCTCCTATATATCAGCACTGTCTAGTAGAAATACAGTGCAAGCCACATACGTAATATTTAATTTTCTAATATCTACATTAAGAAAGTAAAGAGAAAGAAGTAAAATTAATTCTAGTAATATACTTTATGTAACTCAATATATACAAAATATTTCAATGTGTAATTGATATAAAATTATTAATAGGATATTTTATATTCTTTTTTCAAACTAAGACTTTTAAATTTAGTTCATATTTTATACTTACAGCCTATCTCATCTCAGATTAGCTATATTTAAAGTGTTCAATAGCCACAAGTGGCTAGTGGCTAACATATTGGGACTTAAGATTATGATAATATGGATTATTCCTGTTTTCATCTTTATGTTTTTCAATACATTCTACTTTTTTTAAATTTCAGAATATTACAGTGGTCTATATAAAACTCAGGAAAATCAGCATTCTACTTTTATAATGAGAGAAAAATCAATATTTTAAAATAACCAAATACAAGGAACAGGACAAAGGGAAAAAATATGGATTTCAGAATTAGAGACCCATATTTAGAGGGTTCTGATTCTACTACTTTGTCTGATTTTTGTGTTGCTCTCCTTTGAGTAACTGTAGTCCAACAGATCACGTGTAAATCCTTTGTATAGATGATGATAGACTTGCCCACCATCAGGGAAAATGGGGATATCAAGGGAAATTTTACCACTGGCCAAAGTGGGATTAACTAAACTAGTTTAAGACTATCCAATTTATGCCTATTACATATATGCTGAATGGAAGAATAAACAAGTAAAATTTAACCCCAGAAAGAATTTGTCACTGTTAAACAGTTTTAAAGTTGTCAACCATATCATACAGTACAAAACAAGCCATACAAATTCTTGGCTAATATATAGGCAAACTCAAGTTCCCATAAATGTGTTAGTATTAAGCTTTGCTGATTTCTAGAAATATAAAATCCTTATATTTGAGTCCAGCTTCACACCACTAAATTTGTCCATCTCTTAGCAGGGAGATTGCATTACATGATAATTTTACATGTCTGAAAATATTTCATCTCTACTAACCCAAAAACCATATAGTAATAAACTCTCAGACAACTCTTTCAAATGACTATATGAAAGTAGATATTTTTAGGAATGAATGGCTGTCTTAGGCATTGTAGAACTGGCTATAAATTTTTATTTTTTGGATGGAAAACTATAAGAAGGCAGCAAGGCCCTTTCCTGTTATTAAGGCTAAGCAAAACAAACATTATTTTAACCTTTGTTGTGTTTCTGGCTCACATTTACTCCACCATATTACTGGACTTTCTCTTCCATTGCCCAATGTTGGGTGTCTGCACTTTTTTCCCCCTACATCTGTTTTTCCTCAAATTCTCTTAAGTTTCTGCACTTTCTATATAATGATCATTTTTCTTCTGTGACTCTTTCTTTTGTTCTGTTGCTTTTATTGATATATATCATTATGCTACATCTTTACATTTTGCTTTTACTCACTTTAAAAAATACTCTATCTTTTTTTTTCTTTTTCCCTTTTTGTTTCCATCACTGTTTAAATTCCCACTTTCTCTCCTGCCCTGGCCAATACAACTTTTATGCCATTTTGAAATATAACTATAGTCCTTCTACTCTTCCAAGATGTGATCAAGCCTTGGCTTCTCTGTCAGTTTGTTAAACAATCATGTAAGTTAGCCAGAAGATGCCAGCCAGAAGTCTAGCATCTCAAATTACTCACTGAATTACAAAGTTAAGAAGTACTGAAATTTTACCACTGCACACTTTCATTCCACATTTTATCTAAGGAGAAAATAGAGTTAGCACCGATTTCAATAAAGGACTTGTCAGAGTGAGAGAAAATTCTATCTCCATTTTTAAAACTTCTACATGATTTTTAGGTGGCATTTTATAACTATTGATTTAGAAAAAATATAGACTTTGCTTGATATAGCATTCAGGTCTGCAATATATTGGCTAGCACCAGCAGTGGCCCAATGGATCTAGCAGACCATTGTCCGCTTAGGAGCACAACATACAGACCCTACCCAACTCATCTCTTCTACCTTATTAGTGTTTCTTATTTAACATGCCTCTAATCTCATCACTGACACAATTGTACAAAGATTTTCATCATATTGAGGACTATCACAGCTCATTCAGTGAAATTAATAGTCTCATTAACTAGAAAAGTTAAATTGATAATAATTGTAGTAGCCAAAAGTAATGACACCCTATCCCCAAAGATGCCCATGTCCTAGCCCCTGGAACCTGTGAATATGTTACCATATATGGCAGAGAGGAATTAAGGTTGCTAATTAGCTGACCATAAAATAGAGAGATGATCCTGGATTATCCAGGTGGACCCAATGAAATCACGGGGGTTTAGGAAGGAGGCAGGAAGAGGCAGATAGGAGAGTCAGAGTCTGAGTGATTCAACGTATGATGAGTTCAGCCTGCCATTGGTGAATTTGAAAGGAGAGAAAGGGACCATAAATCAAATAATATAGGCAACCTTTATAAGCTGGAAAAGGCAAGGAAACAGGGTCTCCCCTAGAGCTTCCAGAAGGAACACAGTCCTGCTGACACCTTCATTTGAGCCCAGGAAAACTCAATTCAGGCTTCTGATCGCTAGAACCAAGGGATAATAAATTTGTGTTGTTTTAGGTCACTAAATCTGTGATAATTTGTTACAGCAACAATAAAAACCTTATTCAATAATAAATGCCATGAATAGTTTTGTCATTATCATTTTAAATTGCAAAATAATATAAAATCAGGTTAGAAATTTTTTAAAAGTTTATTGTGCATATAAAAGAACAGTGTGAGAATCAATGGACTGAAGGTGATAGAACAAACATATAAAAAAATATTCAACATCACTAATCATCAGAGAAATGCAAATTAAAAGCACAATGAGATACCATCTTACAGCAGTCAGAATGGCAATTATTAAAAACCAACAAGGATGTTGATGAGGATATGGAAAAAAGGGAACGCTTATGCCCTGTTGGTGGGAATGTAGAATAGTACAACCTCTATAGAAAACAGTATGGAAATTCCTCAAAGAACTAAAAAACTACCATTCAATCCAGCAATCTCTCTAATGGGCATCTACCCAAAGGAAAAGTAATCACTATATAAAAAAGATGCCTGTACACACATGTTGATTGCAGCATTATTCACAATAGCTACGTCATGGAATCAATCTTAGTGTCCATCAATGAATGATTGTATTAAAAAATGTGTTATATATATATCACAGAATACTACTCAGCCACAAAAAAGAATGAAATCATGTCTTTTGCAGCAACATCGATGGAACTGGAGGCCATTGTTCTAAGTAAAATAACTTAAAAACAGAAAGTCAAATACCCCACGTTCTCACTTATAAGTGGGAGCTAAACAATAGGTATGCACAGTCATACAGAGTGGAAAAATAGTCATGGGAGACTCTAAAAAGTGGGAGGGTTTTGAGGGATGAAAAGTTACCTATTGGGTATAATATACACTATTTGCTTGATGGGTACACTAAAGCCCAGACTTCATCCATATTACAAAACTGCACATACACCCCCTAAATCTATAAAAATAAATAAAATTTTTTTTTAAAGAACAGTTTGAGAACTGATAGACTGAAGGTGACAAGAAGCCTCACTCACAGCACTTACAATTCAGCTTATAAAGTATTTTCAACTTTATTGTGATTGGCTGTTATACATTCACACTCGTTTTCAGGTAAGTATAATAGAAATGTTTAGCTGATTTATCTATAGCTTATTGGTTTAATTTCATCGAATCATGTTGACATGAACATAAAGTTTATATTTTCTGTTTCATTTATGATTAGAACTAGTATTTATGGTAAATCAGGTGACAAGTTTTGGGTACATAGCTATGGGCAGTTAGCCTTGGGGTATATCTAAACAGTGACCTCCGTTTTCATTTTTCTTTAACATGTGTAATATAGATTTTTAAACGTGGAGGGAGAGGCAAAAGTGCAGATGAGACACACCTCCACCCAGAATGTCTCTGCAAGAAAGAAAGATTTCTTGCCCAGAGACTGCTGCCACCAGTGAGCAGTGAGCCTCTTGCACACAGGGCATCGGGCTCCCAGGACACGTCCTACCCCACAGACCTGAGCCCATCAGCAGGTGCCATATTGTTTCATTCTCCCCTTCCTCTCCACCACCTGAGGCTGATGAGTGAGACAATTTAGCCACCATCCAGAAGCATCCACAGGGAATAGCACCTTTCCTTTTGGGGCCCTGCAGTGGACTAAGGGGTACTTGGACTGTGAGCTCCCTACCCATAGGCTCTCCCTGATGCTGCCTGCCTGGTGACTCCAGCAGAGTGGGGCAAACCCCCAGACAGGGAGACATTGATCCAGCTTGGGCACCCTGTGGGTGACTTGAGATCACGATTCTTTTCTCTGGCACAGTCAGGAATTGATCTCCAGGGCCTGGGGACAGGCCTGCAGGCCAGATCCAGTACATTCAGGTCTGGATTACATTGCCTGGGGGCACAGAATGGGTATTTGTAAATGAGTCAACTGAGGTGTGTTTGCCTTCAGGGACAGATCAGAGTTGGTCCTAGCTGTAGCATGCTCAAGGAGCAACCCTCCTCCCAAGGGAGGACCATGCTCCCAGCTCAGGCCGTGATCCTGGGCAAGGAAACTCCTGGCTCACATAACAGTCAGGGGAGCTCCCTAGCTTGAGGTGCCTTGCCAGAGGAATGAGAGCTGGGTACAGGACCCAAAAACAACATTGCAGCTGGCTCTTCCCTGAAAGAACCAACTACAGACAGGGAGGTCAATTTTGCATGCTCTTTTATTGCATTTACTGACTCATCACACAGGGTGTGGTCAAATCTCAACCACAAGTACAACCTACTGCCTCAGAGACTAAACAGGGCGTGTCATTATCTAAACAAAAATCCAAAGCTAAGAAGCAACAGCTGCTCCAGATGGGAAGGAATCAGCAAAAGAACTCTGGAATTATGAAGAATCAAAGGGAAAGCACACCCCCAAAGGGGGACACCAGCTCTCTAGCAATGGACATCAACCAAATTCAGAACACTAAAATGACAGAAGAAGAATTTTGAACATGGATTATAAGAAAACTCAATATATGCAAGAGAAAATGGATACCCAACACAAAGAAACTATAAAAAATATCCAGGATTTGGAAGGAAAATTCACTAAAGAAATTGAAATATTAAAGAAAAATCAAACAGAACTTCTGGAAATGAAGAATTTATTCAAGGAATTACAAAACACAGTGGAAAGCCTCAAGAATAGGGTAGATCAAACAGAACAAAGAATCTCAGGGATCAAAGATAACAAATTTCAATTAAACAAGTCAATCACAGAGATAGAGCAGAGAAATAAGAAAAAGGAGCAAAGCCTACAAGAAATGTGGGATTATGTGAAAAAGCCTAACATGAGAATTATATGCATCCCTGAGAGTGAAGAAGAAAATACACAAGGGTTGGATAAACTGTTTGAGGATAGAATGGAGGAAAATTTCCCAGGCCTTGCTAGAAATCTAGATATCCAGGTACAAGAACCTCAAAGGACTTCTGGGAGATTCATTACAAACAGGAAGACACCATGACACATAGTCATCAGACCAGCCAAAATAAACAGCCAAAAGAAGCAGGTAACCTACAAAGGAAAACCCATTAGACTAAATTCAGACTTCACAGCTGAGACCTTACAAGCCAGAAGAGACTGGGGCCGCATTCTCACTCTTCTCAAACAGAATAATGCCCAGCTTACACTCTTGCATCCTGCAGAATTAAGTGTCTTATCTGAAGGAGAAATAAAGACCTCCTCAGATAAGCAAAGACTGAGGGACTTCATCAAGACAAGATATGCCCTCCAGGAAGTATTCAGAACAGCGTTACACACTGATCAGCACAGTAAACACTCACCAGTGTAAAATCATCCAAAACCTGAAGGTCAAAGGCCAGATATCACAATGGCTCAAGAGAGAAACAAAGCAACAAAATTCCAACCAAACAAGATGAACAGAAATCTACCCCACTTATCAATTCTTTCAATAAATGTGAATAGCTTGAACTACCCACTGAAGAAACATAGGCTGGCCAAATGGATACATATACACAAGCCCAGTATCTTCTGTCTTCAGGAAACACTTGTAACCCACAAGGATGCATTCAGACCCAAGGTGAAGGGAAGGAAAACAACATTCCATGCAAATGGTAGTGAATAGAAAGCTGGTGTAGCAGTTCTGATTTCAGATAACTTAGTCTTCAAATCAACAAAAATAATGAAAGACAAAGACACTCACTATATAATGGTGAAGGGTAAACTTCAATAAGAAGACATAACAATTCTAAATATGTAGGCACCTAATGCAGGTGCACCCAGATTCATAAAGCAAATCCTGCTTGATCTAAACAAAATGTTAAACAGCAACACTGTAATAGCCAAGGACTTCAACACCCCTCTGACAAAACACAACAGACCCTCCAAACAGAAAATAAACAAAGAAACAATGGAATTAAACAGAACTCTAGAACAAATGGGCCTGACTGACATTTACAAAACATTCTACCCAAAAACCACTGATTATACGTTTTTCTCATCAGCTCATGGGACATTATCTAAGATTGATTATATCCTGGGCCACAGAGCATGTCTCAACAAATTTAAAAAAATAGAAATTATACCATGCATCTTCTCAAACCACAGTAGAAAAAAAATAGAGATCAACTCCAAAAGAAACTCTCATCTCTACACAAAGTCATGGAAACTAAATAAACTTCTGCTGAATGATTATTGAATTAAGGAGGACACTAAGATGGAAATCAAAAGATTCTTTGAACTAAATGATAAAGAAGACACAAGATATGAAAATCCATGGGACGCAGCTAAAGCAGTCCTGAGAGGAAAATTCATATCCATAAATGCCTACATCCAAAAGACAGAAAGATCATAAATCAACAATCTAAGGAATTGTCTCAAAGAACTGGAAAAGGATGAGCAAACCGACCCCAAACCCAGCAGAACAAAAGAAATAACAAAGATCAGAGCAGAACTAAATGAAATTGGTAATAAAGAAAACTATACAGAAGGTTAATGAAACAAAAAGTTTGTTCTTTGAAAAAATAAACAAAATTGACATGCCTCTTGCTAGATTAATGAGAAGCAGAAAAGAAAGGACTCTAATATGCTCCATAAGGAATGAAAAAGGAGAAATTACAACTGATACCATGGAAATACAAAATATCATCTATGAATACTATAAAAACCTCTATACACATAAACTTGAAAATGTGGAGGAAATGGAAAAATTCTTAAAAATACACAGGCTCCCTAGGCTCAATCAGGAAGAAATAGAGTTCCTGAACAGACCAATATCAAGTACCAAAATTGAAGCAACAATAATAAACCTTTCTAAAAAGAAAAAGTTCTAGACCAGATGGTTTCACACCAAAATTTTACCAGACCTACAAAGAAGAACTGGTGCCCATGCTGAAGAAATAATTCCCCAACATCAAGAAGGAAGGAATCCTCCCTAACACATTTTATGAAGACAACATCACACTGTTACCAAAACCAGGAAAGAACACAACAAAAAAAGAAAACTACAGACCAATATCCCTTATGAATATAGATGCAAAAATTCTGAATAAAATCCTAGCAAACTGAATTCAGGTGCTTATCAAAAGTATGATCCATCACAACCAAGTGGGCTTCATCCCATAGATGAAGGGATGGCTCAACATATGCAAATATATAAATGTAAGTTAACACATAAATAGAAGTAAAAATAAAGACCACATGATCCTCTCAATAGATGCAGAAAAAGCATTCAACAATATTTGGAACCGTTTTATGATAAGAACACTTAACAAAATAGGCATACACAGGACTTATCAAAAAATGAGAAAAGCTATATATGACAAACCCACAGCCAACATCATACTGAATACGGGGAAATTTGAAAGCATTCCCATTTGAACTGGAACCAGACAAGGTTGCCTTCTATCACCACTTCTATTCAACATAGTGTTAGAAGTCCTAGCCAGAGCAATTAGACAAGAGAAGGAAATCAAGGGCATCCAAATGGGGCAGAAGAGGTCAAACTATTGCTCTTTGCTGATGGTATGATCTTATATCTAGAAAACCCCAAAGATTCTACCATGACACTACTAGAATTGATAAACAAATTCAGCAAAGTCTCAGGTTACAAAATCAATGTACAGAAATCTGTAGCATTCTTATACACCAACAACAGTCAAACTGAGAACCAAATCAAAGACTCAATACCCTTCATAATAGCAACAAAGAAAATAAAATACCCAGGAATATATTTAACTAAGGAGGTGAAGACCTCTACAGAGAAAACTATGAAACACTGAAGAAGGAAAAAGCAGAAGACATAAACAGGTGGAAAACCATACCATGCTCATGGGTCGGCAGAATCAAGATTGTTAAAATGTCTATACTACCCAAAGTAATCTACAGACTCAATGCATTCCCTATTAAAATATCAACATCATTTTTTGCAGATCTAGAAAAAATAATTCTACTTTTCATATGGAACCATAGAAGACCCCATATAGCAAAAGCAATCTTACACAAAAAGAACAAACTGGGAGGCATCAATTTACCAGACTTCAAGCTACACTACAAGGCTATAGTAACTAAAACAGCATGGTACTGGCAGAAGAACAGAGATATATACCAATGGAACAGAACTGAGAACCCAGATATAAAACCATCCTCATATAGCCATCCAATCTTTGACAAAGCAGACAAAAACATACACTGGGGAAAAGAATACTTATTCAATAAATGGTTCTGGGAAAATTTGATAGCCACATTTAGAACACTGAAACAGGATCCATACCTCTCACAAAAAGCAACTCATGGTGGATAACAGACTTAAACCTAAGGCATGAAACTACAAGAATTCTAGAAGAAAATGTTGGAAAAACTCTTATAGACATTGGCCTAGGCAAAGAATTTATGAATAAGACCCCAAAGACAATCACAGCAACAATAAAAAGAAGTGGAACCTGATCAAATTAAAAATCTTCTGCACAGCCAAGGAAACTATCATTAGAGTGATAGACAACCTACAGAATAGGAGAAAATATTTGCATGCTACATATCTTATAAAGGGCTGATAACTGGAATCTATATAGAACTCAGGAAAGTCAGCAAGAAAAATTCAAACAACCCCATTAAAAAGTGGACAAAGGACATGAACAGAAACTTTTCAAAAGAAGGTAGACTAATGGCCCACAAACATATGAAAAAATGTTCAACATCTCTAATCATCAGGGAAATGCAAATCAAAACCACAATGAGATATCACTTAATTCCAGTAAGAATGGCTTTTATCAAAAAGTCCCAACACAATAAATGTTGGCATAGATGCAGAGAGATAGGAACACTCAGACACTGATGGTGGGACTGCAAACTAGTATAACCTCTGTGGAAAGCAATATGGAGATACCTCAAAGAACTAAAGGTAGAATTACCATTTGATCCAGCAATCTCATTACAGGGCATGTACCCAAAGTAAAAAAAAAGATACTCTTAAAAAAGACATCTGCACTAGAATATTTATGGCAGCACAATTCACAATTGCAAAGATGTGGAAACATCCCAAGTGTCCATCAATACATGAGTGGATTAATAAAATGTGGTATATGTATACCATGGAGTTCTATTGAGCCACAGGAAACAACAGTGATCTAGCACTTCTTGTATTAATTTGGATAGAACTGGAGCCCATTCTACTAAGTGAAGTACCACAAGAATGGAAAAACAAACACCACATGTATTTACCATCAAATTGGTATTAACTGATCAGCACTTATGTGCATATATAGTAGTAACCTTCATTGTGTGTCAGGCAGATGGGAGGGGAGAATAGGGGATGGGTATATTCACACCTAATGGGTACAGTGTGCACCATCTGGGGAATGGACACTCTTGAAGCTCTCACTCAGGTGGGGCAAAGGCAATATACATAACCTAAACATTTGTTCACCCATAATATGCCAAAATAAAAAAAAAAGAACTTTTGATTAGGAAAGCAAATGTGATATTTACTGAAATTTACAATTCAAGATATAGCCTTTGCCATATCTGTTTTGAAACACAGATGGTCCTGACTTAGGATGGTTCGACTTAATGATTTTTTCACTTTACAATTGTGCAAAATTGTTATAGTTTCCATGTAATGTACAGTATTTAATAAATTACATGAGACTTTATTATAAAATAGGCTTTGTGTTACATTACTTTGCCCAACAATAGGCTAATCTAAGTGTTCTAAGCACATTTAAGGCAGGGTAGGCTAACCTATGATTTTTTTTTTGTAAGTTAAGTTTGTTAAATGCATTTTCACTTTAAAGATATTTTCAGTTTACAATGGGTATATCAGGACATAACCCCATCATAAGTCAGGGAACATCTATATTGAAGGCACATTACCACTTTCTCAATAAATGATACTGAATTTGTTTCAAAAAAATTTTTTAATGTGTAATTTAACTTAAGTCCAGAATCCAATGTGGGTTCTTTGTTCACAGAATGTCTGTTTCTGAATTTTGATGTGATTATTTCTTATAGCAAAAATATATTTTAAAATATTACATTGAAAAATCTTTTAATATCATCTAGAATCACATTATCTAAATAGCATCATCAATAAGGAAATGTTATCATAAGCATTAAACTTTCTAAATAATTATTTACAAGGTTTGTATTTCATCTAAGCATTTAGAATAGCCCTGCCATTCTCTTCTCTAATTTTTTATTAAGCTCTTTTTCATGGGATTGTTTTAATCCTAAACCAGATATTTGAGTGTCAGAAATTTCAAACTGGTTTCCATACTACAAAACTTGTAAAGTTAAATCACTAATATTTAGATTTATGTGAATAAAGTTTTATAATCTTGTTAGGCAAAGTCTCTGATAAAACTGATGATGAACTTTTTTGGAAATTTAAAGTTATTTTTCTACTTTTCTCCTCTATGTCAAAAATACATATGCATCTATATATGTATAGATATTTTAGAGACAAGGTCTCTTTCTGTCACCTAGGCTGGAATGCAGTGGCATGATCATAGCTCACTGCAGCCTTGAACTCCTAGCCTCAAGTGATCCTCCTGCCTAGTCTCCCTAAAGTTCTGTAATTACAAGTGTGAGCCACCATGCCCAGCCACATTTGTATTTTCTATATATGTGATTTTAGACAAATCACTTAACCCTCTGTACCTCTGCATGCCAGACAAGGTTATTTAAGGCTCCATGACACTCTGACTTTAAAATGTGCACAGGTGTTTGATAAAGAAGGTAAGAACTAGAAAGCATTACAAACATTCCCTAACCAGGGGCAAGCTTAAAATTTTAAGCTTAAAATTATAACTATCAAAAATTCATTACCAATATTGATCAGGTAGTCATTGGGAAATACTCAATTTCAATTACATATATATATATATATATATATATATATATATATATATATATATATATATATATATATATATATATAAAATAGATGAGTGACCCTCCAAAAATACCACCTCCTTCTTTCCTTGCGGCCTCTCAACTGCCACCCCAGGTCTTTCAGGTATTTAATGTTACTGATAAAGTAAAACAACAAAAAGTCTTAGAAATATCATTTAAGGGGCTGAAGATGCTAATGGAAAAAAGAAGATAGGCCAGAAATTTCTAGAGATTTATTTTCTATCAGAAAAAAATCTTCAACAGCTATTCTCTTTCCACAGCCTTTTTTCTCCCCATTCCAATCCTTTGTCTTCTGAAGTCTCCATTCCTACCAGGGTGTTGGCCATAAGCTATGAAGAGAGGCACTTCCTGAGGGTACAGGTGGAAAAGTCCACACACCAATGACTGGAGACCAAATCTTCATCTTGTTCTGAGTTTTCATAAATCTTATGCCACCTTCCTGATTTCTCTTGAAAAATGTCCATCTTTGCTAAAGACATACCAGCACTGACAGTCACTTATTAACCTCTTAAATAAGTTTCTTAAAGAATAGAGTCCCCTTTTTAAAAATGTGGTAGTTATATGCAAACTTCAGGTTCTTCTTTTAAATTGGCTGTATGTATTACAGATTCATGTTGTCTTAGAGTAGTACACGATTGCTTTGCCTTAAAACAAGCAAAATACTGTCGCTTGACAGACTGTTTTATTGTGTAAACTTGCCACTGAGCTATTTTGCATCTCATTATACAAACTGAGTTGTTAATTACAGCCATCATTGACTTACTACATTCTCACAGCATTCTAATAATAAAACACAGAGTCTGATGGCATCACTTACATGGAATTGATTACGAAAGAAATAGCTATCATGTTGTTACACTCCTCTATTTTTTTTTTTTTTTTTTTTGAGACAGAGTGTCACTTTGTTGCCCTAGCTAGAGTGTGTGCCGTGGCATCAGCCTAGCTCACAGCAACCTCAAACTCCTGGGCTTAAGCCATCCTACTGCCTCAGCCTCCCGAGTAGCTGGGACTACAGGCATTCGCCACCATGCCCGGCTAATTTTTTTTTTTCTATATATATTTTAGTTGGCCAGATAATTTCTTTCTATTTTTAGTAGAGATGGGGTCTCACTCTTGCTCAGGCTGGTCTCGAACTCCTGACCTCGAGCGATCCACCCGCCTTGGCCTCCCAGAGTGCTAGGATTACAGGCATGAGCCACCGCGCCCGGCTACATGTACGCATTTATTCCTCCAAGATTTCACGCCTGAAATAAATTTACTAGAATCCCAGCCTCTACTATACATATATTAACCCTACAATTCAAGAACAGCCAGGCCAAGGACATAATGTTCCATCTTTACAATCAAACACAGATTTCCTATTAAAAGGAAAATTCTCTATTTCAAAAGATTTAATAGTATGGTCCTTTAAAAATAATTCCAGATGGCTAAATTTTTGGACCAAAAATATCCCACTATGAGAAATATGTTTGGTTTATTGTAATTTGTACAAATTTTTGGTAACTAGAGGTCTTACCACATAAGGTTTTCTTTTTAAGAGATAGGTTGGGTTTAGGAGTTTTATGAATTTTTTTAATATTATTTATTTCAGTTATATTTGTGCCTATTCAAGATGGCTTCGCCCTTATTGACACATTTTCAGTGATTGGTTGTGCAAGACCTGTTGATATTTTCCTACAATGTTTTGCTGCTTTCTGTATGGACTTGGGATCTTTTCTCATTCACTTGCAACCCCACCCTCTTTTCTTTGAAGTCTCTGTCTGCTTAAATTAAAAATAAACTTCATTGAGACTAAGTGAATGGCTTAGTACCTCAAGAGAAAAAAAATTCAAACACAATAGTGATTAAGTACATAACCTTTAACTGAAATGAGTATTTCCAAAATAAGCAACACTGAACAAATATTTCCCAATAGTCCGTAGAGAGCTCATGTGTATCACAATAACAATGTTTTTATCACCCTCACATCATATTTCATAGCAAATATATTCAAACAGGGTTTGAATACCTTATTAACTTGTTTTCTATGACATTCAAGTCACTGAATAATAAGTTGAACTCCTTGGCCACAGATCTGCAGATTTAAGTCACATGACTGTAAGTCAGCTAAACTGCCAGCTCTACAATTAAAAACCTACAGTGTAAGCACAGGCACTGATGGCTAAAATTCCAGGGAAGGTGGGTGGGTCATAATGCAAAACATTATCATATTTTGTACAAGACATTATTTTGGAATTACTATTTTGAAGTAGCTAAATAACACATGTTGAAATGATGTAAGAAAAAAAATCTTCTATATCCATCTTACTATGCTTTCTGTCACCTAAATGCATAAATTTTTCATCATATGTAAGTTAAGCATCCTGGTATCCATACCATTTTAAAATTCATTTTAAAGAGTGACTGACACATTCCCTTCGATGGCTTGGCTGCCATCAGCAGCTCCCGCTGCTATGTGTCTCTTGTCCCTTGGCTTTTTTGGTGTGTCTTGCATAGGCCTATAGAGTCTGATTCACCAAGCTTCATTTTTTTTTCTGCCACACTGTGGACTGTTCAATTCTTCTGCTTTGGCAAGAAAACCAGTTAGTCTGATTTCTTCTAATAGCAATTGCTTGTTAAACAAACTATAGAAAGTTTTTGAGCACTTTTAAACAGTTGTGTTTAACATAACAAATCTTTTTGAAAACAAACAAAACTCAGTTTCTTCTTATCCTTAACCGTATGATTTTTCCTCATCTTTAATATAATCGAAATGAGCTGAAACCTCGTTACAACATGTACAATGAACAATCTTTCCAAGCCAATCCAACTACCTCTTTGTGGCACCTAAAAAATTTGCTGGATGAGAGAAAGAACTGATGATGGAGGTTTCTTTTTGTTGTGCCATTATCTAAACTACCTGCTCAAATAGTAAAATAATGAGAATTTTATATCGCTTACTCTAGCATTATCTTCTATAATTTGTAAAATAAATAATAATCTAAAACTGCCCTAGATATTTGCATTTTATGAGGAGTGGCTCTAGAACGTTGAGATTTTCAAGCCATACTAATGAATTATTACATCTAAGACACTGGGCAGCCTGCAAATACTATGATTATTAAGGCCCAATGTAAACAACACACCCTCCACAAAATCCCTGCAATTGTCAAGCTACCCAACTATGACAGCCTCTGGTCTAACTTTATGTAGGGACAAACTAAGAGGTCCCTCCTGTAGGGGTCATTTAATACCACTGTCTACCAAGATTTCTTCCAGGTTCTGGGAAGGCACTTTGACCCTGAATTATATCACCACATGGTCTGCAGTGAAATCTGTAACTTAAGCAATCCACTCAGCATTTCTCCTCCTCTGAGATACAACATCATTCTTCCCTTCACCACCAGCTGACTGTAAAGAATGTGTGACTACAGAAAGCAGGACAACAGCACCAATCTGTCACAGAGTGGAGACAGCTGATGCTTCAGGCAGGAAAGGACTCTACATTTGTTTAACTGGTTTTTGTGTAGCCATTGGGCAAGCATTTTGTTGTTGTTGTTGACATTAACTCAAAATGACTATTTAGCACAACTTAAAATAGAAAACTTCCAGTTATATTTGTACCAAAAAAAAATTAGTTTTTTAATGGTTGTCACAAGTGAATGTATTGTTTTTATCTCATCAGAGTTTCTATGGGAAAAACATCTAAAAATAAACATTACTAAATTTCCTTCTATCATCCCTCGAGTCGAAAGCACATTTCAAACTAGCAATGTTTGAAAATGTGAAATATTTCAAACATTGAAATTTTTTTTTAAATGGGGAAAAAAGATAGCAGAGTGAAAGTAGAAAGAATTGGCACTTGTTCTCTCTTGCTTAGATCTAGCTACTAGAGTCCCTGACAATAACCATGGAGTGTTTGAAACATTCTGAATGTGGTGTCCAGGGAGTTCTACAAAAGATAAACCATCTCCCTAAATAAAGATCAACATTTTGTCATTCTACAGAAAAAAAAAACTCTTTAGTAAATGCATTTTTTAAGTACCTCAAACTAACAAGTATTTTTAATGCTTGCTACAAATCCAACACCACTGCAGGCTCTGGGGATAATAGAAAAGAAATAAACAATATAGTCACTGCACTCATGAGAGTCTCACAATGTTGTTGGGGAAACAAGACTGACATATATGAAACCATTAAATAGCATAATATTAAGTTTTTAACCCATCCAGATAATAAATAATACTCATGGTAATAATTTTCATTTATAGCCGTCCTCCCATTTCTCATCACTGACTGTCCTAATTCTTCATATAATGAAAAGCTCCAGGGACCTAACTGGCCAAGACAAAGCTATCTTTGGTGGATATGGAGGGGAGCCTGTAGGATAGGATGGAATAGCCATGTTAGTAAAGATTGCCCCTTTCCTGATGTACATTTAGAAAAGAAAGAGTGAGCCAAAGGATATTACAGTCATATAATATATTGTGAACATTTGAGCTTCAACTCCTGACTTAAATAATGGAAGAGAAAAAGAGATTTGAAGATGTGGATCAGAAAGGAACCTGGGCAGACCAAAGCTGAGGTTAGAGTAAGTAATTAAAAAATGACAGTTATTAGATAATAATAAGTGTCATTCATTGAGGAGCATGCACTAAGTGCTTTAGTAAGATTATGCGTAATCTTTGCAACAGCCTTTTGAGTTTGGAACTCTTTACTCATATTTAACTGATGAGGAACCCAAAACCCCAAGGATTTAAGTGACTCCTCCAAGATTTCACAGCTAAAGAAAGTGAATAAACTAGGATTCAAGTCTGAGCCACTTAACTCTTACACCCACATTTTTCCTACTCTGCTGACAGTTTCTCTGAACTCACTCCATATAAGCCTTCAACCTATGAGATGCATAGACATCTCGAGTGCAGCAGATGGCACAGTAAGAGATGTGGTGGAACAAAACTTCAGCAAGTGTTTATTAAGCTCCTGTTAGGTCCAGTCACTGTGCTAGATACTAGTCAGGCAAAAGGGAAGAGGCAGAGGCCAGCCCTGCCTATCCTGTGAGGAACCTTCAATACGTGATCAGGATGGGGAGATAAGAAGAGGACTCAGCATCATCTCACACATCAGAGACCTGCTTTTCCTGTATGATGTCAAAAGCACCCATAAAAGGTAAAGTCACACAAGGTAAGATGAGGTCACAAACTATGCCCAATTTCAAGCACCAAGAAGAAAAGATACAATAGGAGAAATAGCAGAATGTAATAAAAATAGTGACAGCAACCAAAATTTACCAAATGCTTACTAGGTGTCAAGCACTCTTTTTTATTTCAGCATGTTATGGGGGTACAAAAGTTCAGGTTATGTATATTGCCCATGCCCTCTCACCCCCTGAGTCAGAGCTTCAAGCATGTCCATTCCCTTCCCCAGACAGTGTGCATTGCACTCATTATGTAGGTATACACCCATCCCCTCCCCGCCCCCCACATACCACATACCCAGTTGGTATTATTCCCAAATGTGCACTTAGGTGATGATCAGGGAAACCAATTTGATGGTGAGTACATGTGGTGCTTATTTTTCCATTCTTGGGATACTTCACTTATTAGAATGGGTTCCAACTCTATCCAGGAGAACATAAGAGATTCTATATCACCGTTATTTCTTATTGCTGAGTAGTACTCCATGGTATACATATACCACATTTTACTAATCCACTCATGTATTGATGGGCATTTGGGTTGTTTCCACATCTTTTCAAACACTCTTTTAAATGCTTAACACATGTTAATTCATTTCATATGAAAAGCACAAAAGCCATTTTAGGCTGAGAGCAGGAAGCTACATGGCATCAAAATTTCCATCACATTTTTAACTTCAATAACCTGCAGGCCTTGGTTTCAATCTACTTCAGTATCTCCATATCATCTGGGCCAAAATCATCATTTTGGCAGAAAATTTTCAGTAGTGAGAGGGATAGTAAAAACAACAAACAAAAAAACTCCACTCAGCAGCCAATTCATTTATTATAAGGAGTGTATTTTGCAGCCAGTGCATCCTGTCAGGCCCTTTGAGGAGCTGTCTTTTCTAAACCTCACCCAATTCTTGTTGAAATAGAGATATGCTTAGGTTTGTTCTTTTTTCCCCCAGTCCAAGCCTGTGCCAGGCTAACATGAGCTTTTTACTAGACAGTAATGTATATCAGCCTCTATAATATTCAAAATACAATATTAACTTTTTTGCATTTATGCCAGATATCCAAACTATGTGTTTTGCTTTACAATCAAGAGTAGAACTATTGTATTTCAGGATCCTTTGGTGGGTCTAGGCTCAAAATTTCAAGACACTTGACAAAGATAACATCCAAATAGCCTATGAACATATGAATAGTTATTTAACTTATTAGTCATCAGGGAAATGAAAACTAAAGCCACCATATAATGCTACCTCATACCTTTCAGAATAGCTAAAATGAAAAAGACTGTCAACACCAAGTATTGGCAATGATGTGGAACTTTCATACACTGCTAGTGGGAGCGTAAATTGAAAAACTGCTTGGCCGTATGTATTAAAACTGAATGTATATCTTATAGTGCAATGCCCCTTTTAGGTATATGCCCAACAGAAACATATACGTCTATCACAAAAAGACATCTATAAACATATCCATAGCAGCACATTCATAATAAGCAAGAGCTAGAAACTACCCAAATGTCATCAACTATAGAATGTATAGTGTTATATTTATATAATGGAAAACTACACAGAAATGAAAATTAATGATCTACAACTACACTAAAAAAAAATATGAACATAATATTGAGAGAAAGAAGCAGATACTGAATACATACTACCTGATTCCTTTTATATATATAATGTTCAAATACAAACAAAATTAATATATACTGTTAGAATTCAGGGTAATAGTTACCTTGGGAAGGTGGACCATGACTGCAAGAGGGCACAATGGGGGCTTTTTAGGGATATTGGTTAAAGTTCTGTTTTTTGATAATCTTGAAGCTAGTTGCATAGGTGTCTTCACTTTGTGAAAATTCTTTGAGCTTTATACTTATGATTTGTGCATGTATGTCTTTTTCTGTATGTATGTTACATTTCAGTAAAAGTTTTATCAAATAAGCAGGAGGTAAGGAGGGCTGTATGACAACCATTTCTTTGTTTTCTGCCAAATTACTTCTAATATGAAGTTCCACATAGTAAATTCCTCTCAGAATATATCATAAGAAACATGTTTGTCTCTTTGGGCACCTTTATGCTTCATTTATTAAAAAGCTCAGAGTTGACTTTCACACTTCAATGCAGTATTCTTAACCAAAGTTTCTCAGCATTTCTAACTCTCCAATACTTTTTTTTTTTTTGCCCTGTAACCCATGTTTGAATGATTCTATCATATTTTTGTCTATTTAAGCAGCTAAGATCTACAAAACCTTTCTGAAGTTAGTTGAATTATAAAAGTAAATACTTGACAGTAGGGAGAATAGATTAGTGATCAAACTAAGCCTCTAATTATATGATAAATTTACAGCTAGGTAGTTTATTTAAATTTTAGTGCACTCTTGTCTTAATTCCTTTTGTGCTTCTATAAAAGAATACCTCAGATTGGGTAATTTATAAAGAACAGAGATTTACTTCTTACAGCTCTAGAAGCTGAGAAGTCCAAGGTCAAGAAGTGCACATCTCGTATGGGCCTTCTTGCTGCATCACCCCATGGTAGAAGGTGAAAAGGCAAGAGAGCAAGCACAAGAGAGAGAGAACAAGACAGGGCTAAACTCACTTTTATAACAAACCCACTTCTGTGATGACTGCAATGAACCTTCATGACCTAATCACAACTTAAAGGTCTCACTTCTGAATGGTGTTGCGTTGGGAATTAAGCTTCCAACACATGAACTTTGTGGGACACATTCAAACCATAACATTCTTTATAATGTTCCCATAATATGATTAATAATCTTAAAGCAAAAATCATACAACCAAGTAAATAATTCTAAAGTATTAAATGCAATTATTAAACCTAAGTAGACTACCAACCATCTGGTTATTGCACTGGACTGTCTCAGATTGAACCTATCTGTTATTTGGTAAAGAGAAGAGGAAAGTTTACATCATCTTCATCATGAAAGGTTAACATCATAAAACCCACAAAGACATCCTCTGGACAAGAAGAAATTTACTATAACAATGAGCTTGAATGTGTAGCCCCAAACTCTCATCATATGAAAATAAAAACAAATGTAACAATACAAGTAGTGGCAAACCAATAAAGATATTATCTGATGAATTTACTATAAGTTCAAAATAAAGGAGAATGGGAAAGAACTGATGTGGAGCAGAGATAAGTATAAACTGAATAGCCCCTGTTTTCCTATTGTTTATGAAAAGCAAATAAATGTCAAATTGTGTAACTGTAATGAAATAAGCAAACATCAAATATTTGGAAAGAGGTTGTTTCAAAAAGAAAATCCAAATTGACTTTCAACTATTAATAACTTGAGCTTTCCAAAGGGATAGCTTGGTTTTAGGCTGCTGTTATTATTGTTGTCATTGTTTAAAATATAGTGTGACAGACTTTCTCCATAAAGCAAAAAAATCTTATGTTTTTATTTCCTATCCTTTCTGGCAAATATCCTACCCAATTCCACTATTGATCCTTTGTACTCCATTAACTGTGTAGATTTAGCCTTTTTTGTTTTGTTCTGTTTTTCTATTTTCTCTTCTCTTGCTCACTAAATAATAGTGTTACAATTAGATTAGATGAAATAATAACAGTAACTATAGGTCAAGCACTCTTCCAAGCACATTACATGTAATAATTCATTTAATCTTCAGAACAACCTGATGGAGTAGGTGTTACTATCACATCCATCATAAAGATGAAGAAACTAAGGAACAGAGGATTTAAATTACAACCCCAGGTACCAGCTAATGTGTTAAAATTCAAATCCATTATATAATACAGGAACACACAAGTTTATTATCACCATATGATGAAATGAATATGTACAATACAAAAATTCAAAGGTTATGTCTATAGAAAAAAACTTTTCAACAATGTTGAATTCTTTAACTCAGCACTATCTTCTTTCAAATTACCACTATTCACATAACAACAAATTGCACCAGAGTTAAGACAGAAGGAGACCCCATGTTGATACCTTGAAAGAGAATGAAGCATGTTGTTTTGAAGACTGCAACAGCTGAAAGGCTCTTCTAAGAAGAGGTGAATATGGCAAAATTCATATTTCAGAAAGTCATGTTTAACATCAGAAGAATATGAGAAACCTTCTCAAGGTTCCTCAGGGACCAACTTAAGTAACATCCCACTCTGCCAGGATCTCCTCCTCCATGAAAGCAGTAACAGGTTTGTTGGTAATCAAATAAATAGAGAAATAAAATAATGTAAAAACAGGTAAGTGTCCTTTCTCTGAAAAGAAGCAAACACAGCCTGGCTGAAGATTGCCTTTAGCAATACCTCTTCTTCATAGTATGAGCAGCTGGTCTTTGAAATAAACTTGCTTAAGAAGATGGTCAAGTTAACATCTGCAGAACTGCAGGAAGAGATTAGATAAAGTCCAGTAGGAATGAAGATGAGTCAGCCTAGAAAATAAAGAGACCCACAGGAAGAGGTGATTGTGTACACAGGATACACACACAAAGACAAATAGTGAAAGAAAAGCAAAACATTGAAGATTGAGCAATTCATTTTAAAAACAGAATCAGTTTAACTGTTAATCATTGTAAACATTTGATAACTATCGTCAAATAATGATAAATGATTAAGTAAAATACAAAATTAAAAGGAATAATTTTTGAAAAAAATGACGAAGTAGTATAGTATTATTTTAATGACTGTGATAACTTAAAAATACATGCTATAAACACTAGAATAACCACTAAATTAATAGAGCAAAGAAGTATAACTAATAAGGCAATTATGGAACACTAAAAACACTCAATGCATAAAAAGACAATAAAAGAGGAAACTATGAACAAAAGAACAAACAACAGCACATAGAACAAAAGAAAAAAATAGACTTAAATCCAATAATATAGAAAATTACATTAAATATAAATAGTCTGAATATTTACATTTGATAATTAATAATTAATACCTATCTTATTCAGAGAAACATGATTATACACATTGAAAATGATAAGGAGCCTGCAAGAGAACTATAAGTGCTAATAAGTTAGCAAGATCTCAGAATACATGGTAAATCTAGAAAATCAGTCGTATTTCCACTAACAAAGAAAGATGAGAAAATAAAATTTGAAAAAATATATATCTACTATAATGACATCCAAAAGTCTGAAATATTTGGTAATAAATTTAAGAAAACATGTGCAAGACCTGTACACTGAAAGCTACAAAACAGCTGAAAGAACTTGAAGACCTAAACAAATGGAGAGATATGCCATATTCATGAATTGAAATACTGAAGATTATTAAGGTGTCAGTTCACAAATTGATATGTAGGTTTAACACAATCTCATTCAAAAATCCCAGGAGAAATAGTTTTTGAATATTGTGGTTTTGGGGGTTGTTTTAGTTTTTGCTTATTTTTTTTTTAGTAGTAATTGAAAGTTGATTCTAAAATTTATGTAGAAATGCAATGTCCATTAACCAAAGCATTTTTGAAAAAGAACAAAGTGGAGCATTTACATTACCTGATTTCAAGACTTATTATAAAGCTACAGTAATTGGGGCAATGCAATATTGGCCTGAGGATGGACTTATAGATCAATAAAACAGAATAAAGAGTTCATAAATAGACCTACAAATATGTGGCTAATGGATATTCACAAAAGGTCTCACGGTAATTCAATGGAGGAAAGATAGTGTTTTCAACAACTGGTGCTGAAACAGTAAGATATCTATACAAGGGGAACAAAAGGAATCTTGATCTTTAGCTCACACCATACACAAAAATTAAGTTTAAAAACATGGATCTTAGATCTGAACATAAAATCTCAAACTAGAAAACTTCTAAAAGAAAACATATAATATTCTTGATACTAGGTTAGACAAAGATTTCTTAAACAAAACACACAAATACACACTAACTATAAAAAAAAGTGATAAAGTGAACTTTATCAAATTAAAAGCTAGTGCTTTTCAAAATATGTTATTAAGAAAACAAAAAGGCAAGTTATAGACTGGGACAAAAAATTTCCAGTATTTTTGACAAAGAACATGTATCCAAAATACAAAAAGAACTCATAAAACTCAATAATAAAAAATACAAAAAACCTAAATCTTTCAATAGGAAAAAACTTGAACAGAAGGGGAGATGCAAATTGAAACCAAAAGACATACCATCTTACCCCTGTCAGAACGGCTATGATTAAAAATTCAAAAAACAATACTTGCTGGTGTGGATATATAGAGAAAAAAACACTTATACACTGTTAGTGGGACTGCAAATTAGTACAACTTTTATGGAAAGCAGTTAAGGAGATTCCTCAAAGAAATAAAAGCAGACTTACCATTTGATCCGAACCATATTACTCCATGAATAAGTGATAAAATAAAAAGGACTGGGCCATAAGAGGATATGAATATTATCTCAAAAACAAATAATCTGAAAACAGATCATTCTCAAACCCTTTATTCTTTCAACTTTGTGGTATACTTGTATATTTGTATATGTCAATTTGATTAAGCTAGAACTTTTTCCCCAGAATCTTTTACACTATATAGTCCTGATTCAACATTGGCCAAAAGAGGAATTTGCATCAGACTTGGAAGGCAGAAGTGAGGCAGCAACTTCACTTTCTGAAGGTCATTGTGCTTATATGTAGTGATGGACCCATAGGTGCTCATTGGTTCCAAATTGTCTTTGTTCTCTTGTACCTCATATCCAACTCCTCTTCCTAATGACTGACCTTGTTGACTAATGGTGGCTCAGACCCACAACCAGATAACTTGGTATGGGACCATGGAGATGAAAGCTACCCAGAAGCACCATTCCTTCCTCCCCATATACTTTTGCCTTCCCTTCACCACTCCATTTCAGCATGTGAACATACTTGGTTTCTCAGATTAACTGATGATTTCTTCTCTGATCATTCAACTTCTCTCCTGGACCTTAACTTTCCCAATTCCTCCTACGATTCTGTGAATTTAATTCCTATAATAAATCTTTTATGACAAGAGTTGTCAATCTTTTTTGTAAAGGGCCAGATAGCAAAGATTTTAGGCTTTGCAAGCCAAGAGGCAAAAATCAAAGACAGGTACTTATATAACAAGGAAGAAACAAATTTTTACAAGTTTTTACTGACAAAATTCAAAATAAAATAATCATAACTGAGTAAAATTTTTGTGATTTAGATCTGTTAATGAGAAGAACAAATTTTTTTTGGTAGAGAGTAAAGTCAGTGTTCCCTAACCTCATAAGCATGAGTTATTTAAGTATATTCATCACTTACAGGTCATTTATTAGATTCTTCTCTTGATTTTTACCTCTTAGCATGAAAATTAATTACTTCTAGTTGAAGGATGGTAAAAGTTCTTCAATTGCACAGTCAAATGGAAATTTTCTTTGCATTTGCATCAAGGTCTAAAAATTGCTTGCTGAGAATCCGAGAAAATATTTGGAAAGCATATATTTAACACAGGAATACTCAGAATATGTAAAGAATTCCTACAACACAACAACAGCAACAAAATAAATGAAAGCCCCAATTTAAAAGCGGTCAAAGGACTTGAATACACAGACATTTTTCCCAAGAAGATATACACATGGCCAATAAGTATAGATATTCAACATCACTAATCATTAGGGAAATGCAAATCAAAACCACAATGAAATATCACTCTCATACCAATTAGGATGGTTATTCTTTTTTAAAAAATAGAGAAAATGAAAAATGTGGGTAAGGATATGAAGAAATTAGAACCTTTGTGTGTTGCCAATAGGAATATAAAATTGTGCATCCACTATGCAAAAAGTTTAGTGGTTCCTTAAAATGTTAAACACAGAATTACCATCTGATCAGCAATCCAGCTTCTAGTTATATACCAAAAATAAGTGAAAGCAGGGACTCAAATGAATACTTGTATACCAATGTTTATAGCAGCATTATTCATAATAGCCAAAAAGGGGGAAACAACCCAAATGTCCAACAGATAGATGAATAAATAATCAAAATTTGGTACATACATACAATGGAATATTATTCAGCATTTTGACATTCTGATGTATGCTACAACATGTATAAATCTTGAAAATATACCAAATGAAATGACAGACACAAAAGAAAAAACATTGTATGATTCCATTTATATGAGGTATGTAGGCAAATTCACAGAGACAGAAAGTGGAATAGAAGTTACCAGAGGCTGGAGGAAGAGACAAATGCAGAGTTACTGTTTAATGGGTACAGAGTTTATTTGAGATGAAAAAGTTTTGGCAATGGATAGTTGTGATCGTTCTACAACAATGTGAATGTAATTAATGTCACCAAATGGTACACTTAAAATGGTTAAATGATAAATTCTATGTTATGTACATTTTACCACAATAAAGAAAAAAATTAAGAACTGCTAGAACTATAGTTTGATCTTAGTAAAATATATCTTCTGCAAATTTGTGTTGGAACGAAAACCTCACTTCTTGTTTTATCTTTGACAGCAACTAAGTTTACAAAGTAGTTTAACATTACTCATGATTGAAGCAATGTTAGTTGTCATTCAAATAACTTACTCACAGGATGAGTTTATCATATAAGTGCTGTTTGTCTTTGTAATTTTAGGTTGAATTCATTAAGAAACATTATCAACTTTTCAGCACAAGCTAATTTCCAAAGCCATGCAGCATGTAAAAATATTGGATGTGGGCAAGTCTTCAGAAAAAGTCCACTATTTTCCATGCATGAGCTCAAAAAAAAAAAAAATCACAGCACTTAATGTCTGCTAAGCCATTGAATTGCTCTGTGGTAGGGGAAGTTAGGATGTTCAATTTATACATCTGGCAAAAATTCATCTAACTGACAATGGTTAATTAATTCCATGAGAGCTAATGAAGTTTACCATTGCTGACACTGGTTCAATAATATATGATAGATTCAAATATTTTCCAAAAAGTGCCTCCAGTGAATAATAGAACAAATACACACAGACTTTAAACACCTTACATTTTCATGAACTTTGCACATTTGTCCAACTAAGTCTTTTTCTTCTCGACACCTATTTTACCACCATCGGTTATAACACATCTTAGCAGATTCCACTTCAAGTTGTACTGAATAAGTATTTTCTCAACTTCTTTGAAAATATTCTCACCTACAGTTTCTTGTAGTAGCTATCCATTGCTGCATAACAAATTACCACAATGTAAGCAGCTTAAAACAACATGTGTTATATTATCTCACAATTTCAGTGGGTCAGGAATCCAGACATAGTATAAGTGGCTACTCTGTTCATGATCATACAAAACTGCAATCAAGATGTTAGGCTGCCTTCTCATCTGCAAGCTCAACTAAGAAAGAATCTGTTCCCAAGCTTACTTGGGCCATTGGCAGAATTCATTTCCCTGTGGCTTTAGGAATGTGAATCTGCAAGCCAGATGGAGTTTGACATAACATAACATAATCAAGAGAGTAACAACCCATCCCCTTTGCCATATTCTACTGGTTAATAGCAAAACACAGTTGCTACCCACACCTAAAGGGAGGAAGTTATATAAGAGTGCAAACATCAGGAGACATATATTATTGGGGGAGATGGTGTGTCTAGAGTCTACCACGTACCCAAAGAGCAATACAATAAAGTATACAATCAAAAGGGAAGTGGTATGATAGTCCATTGGTTTTCTAAGAACTTAGAGAATACAATATAGACCAGAACTATTGGAAAAAGCCTCATGGAAAAGGAGATGTCTCAGCTTATTTTTAAAGATTATACAGGTCAAAGCACTCATAAAAATCACTGGGCAACGAAACCATTCATGATAATGTAATAACAGCAACATAATTGGAGATTTACAGTAAAATGCTGAGACCCACCATAATTTTTGTACTACTTTCAAGAAAACTTTACATCATTATTAATTTTTTCAAATGTTAAGAAGTGATACACCACCAGTGTTCAAATACAGAATAAATCCAGCTCCCCCAAATAAAAGCCCTGTACAAAACTCATTACCAGCTATCAGAAGAAAATAATAACTTCATTCCAGTCCTACCTTACTTCATGTAAATAATTTGGTAAGAATAATGTTACAGTATTCACCATTCAATTTCATAAGGAGGAGAGAGGGAAAGGAATGGGAGGAAAAAGAAAGATGATTTCTATTTCTCCAACATTCTTACAGAATACTTAGACTGCTGCAGAAAATGGGTGCAAACATGGAGAATCTGATGCACCATTAACATAGCCTATACAATGCATGTGATGATGGCAATACATGTTTACAATTCTTTATAGTCAACAGAATTAGTTTCATAATTAAAGGAAGTGGGCATTTCTAGCTTCTCATATTCAAATGTTATTTTTGATTCACTTCTAACTTCCCTATTTAAACATTCTTTTTTCCCAGATTAGCCAAGAGATTCTTTCTCAGTGAGCACAAACCACACAGAAAGTTACAGTTTTTAAGTTGCTCCCATTTCTTAGTTCTCTATGAGCCAAACAAAAATTACATTGCTTCAGATCCAGAAATGTAACTTTAAAAATTCATATTTGGGTTAAGAAAAAGCATCGAAATTTCTTTTCCCAAAAGTTAATTTTAGGAGATTCATGTGAATTCATAAATCCCAATTCCATGTTCTCAAAGACAGAACAAATAGTCCAAAATCCATGTATCCAGTGAACTAATAAATCCACTTTGACTAGCATTAAAAAAAAAAAAAAAACTTTAGTCTTTGTATCTGCTAAAGATTATTTGGCTAACTCCTTGATTCTTCTTACCATACATGCCCTCAGTCCCAATTCCTCTTGATTTCCTTATCACTATTAAGTGTGGAACACTTTTCCTCATTGTGGAAGTTTAATATCTCAGACTCTTGAACTCTACAATTTCATCACCCATCTATTCTACTACATACCAAATCCCTGGTAATTTCCTTTCTTTTCCAGGCCCACTGCCTCCACACTTGGTTTGGGGACTGACTACCTTCTTAATGGGCTATTATAATTGTCTCTCAGTGACTCATCCTGCCTAATTTCCTCCGTCATGTCCTATCCTCCACATTGCTACTGAGAGAGAGCACTTCCTGACTTAGAATAGGTAGTAAGAGCTCCCTCTGGCCTATTAAGATGGTGCATGTCTTCACTTCAGTGGCCTCTGATTCCCCTAAGCCTGCTCAATTTGAGAACATGTTTCCCCAAGCTGACCTTTCTCCTTATCTTTACTTCATTTTTATTTATGTTATTCTTTTCTCCAGGGGCCTTACTCCACATCCCTCAGTTTAACAGTATGTCTTCCATTAAAATTTCCATAAACATCCCATCTTCCTTTTCTGAATGCAAATAGCATTCTGCACCAATCTCAAGGTTTTAATCGAACAATGACTGGTATTGTAATTACTCCTAAATAAGTCTTATCTCTCTTGCCATGGTACAAGCAAATATGGCTTATTTATGTTTTACTCCCAAACACATTTTGAACAAAGTTCTTAAAACTAATTATCAAATAAATGTAATAGAGTAATCTTCAAAAGTCTAATGCCATATATTACTATATGTGACTACTCTGTAAAAATAAATTCTTTAACAAATAAGTATAACTAATAGACTCAGACTCTATGTAGAAAATTATTTCTTATTTCCATTTTGAAAGTTTATATAGAACTGGCATACATGATTGACTATGAATTAATAAACTGGAAGCTACATTAACAAAAAAAGTTGGCTCAAAATAAATAAAGACAATCCAAAATGCCAGAGTCACTGAAAATGAAAATAAAATAATTGTGCAAGGAAAATATTACAAGTATTGCCACTTACATGAACTTAGAGGAACTATATATATTTGAAAAATAATGCTAATCTCAGAGTATTTCAGACATTAACAAGTTTTCAGTAGTACTAAAATATATTTAGAAATAAGTTTTTAATTTTTATGAGATGGACTTTATTGGTATACCTAAGGATTTAATAGAACCATGGCTAAAATAATGCTACTGTATAAAAAAATTAGTTTTTTTTTTAAGTCAACTCAAGGTAACCTGGAAATTTAAAGCAAAACCTAGCTTCCTAAATGTTCTATTGCTTTATGTATAACAGTTATGGTATATGGAATTGTAATTCTCTTTTTTGG
The DNA here is from genome assembly GCF_020740605.2 of Lemur catta. Lineage (NCBI taxonomy): Eukaryota > Metazoa > Chordata > Mammalia > Primates > Lemuridae > Lemur > Lemur catta. Next base: position 28,289,248 of record NC_059139.1, on the reverse strand, counting down.
TGTTATTGTCAGTAGAGAAAATAAAAATTTTATATGCTTGTTATATCTCTGGGAGATATCTATTGATTTAATCATTCATTCAATCAATAAACTACTTATTGAGCCCCAACCACATGCCAGCCATCCCTCAAGTTACCATGTACACAGCAGTGAGCAAGACAAATAAGATTCCCATTCTCACAAAACTTACCCTTTCATAAAGACAGCCAGTAAAGAAGTACACAAACCAATAAGTAATGTAATTTTAGATTGTGTCAAGCACTAAAAAGGCATTAAAAGAGGCTAACTTAAGAAAGAGCATCTCCAACATAACTAAACATCAGAGAAATACAAATCAAAACCACAATGAGATATCATCTTACCCCAGTCAAAATGGCTATGAAAAAGACAAAAACAAACAAACAAAAAAACAGATGTTGGCGAGGATGTAGAGAAAAGAGGACTCTTAAACATTGTCAGTGGGAATGTAAACTTGTACAGCCATTATGGAAAACAGTATGGAGATTTCTCAAAAAACTGAAAATAAAACTACCATTCATTTTGGCAATCCCCCGCCTGCACTCACATGTTTATCGCAGCACTATTCCCAATAGCAAAGATACGGAATCAACCTAAGTGTCCATCAACAGAAGTATGGATAAAGAAAATGTGGTGTAGATACACAATGGGAATACTATTTGGCCATAAAAAGAATGAAATCATGTCATTTTTAGCAACATGGATGGAACTGGAGGTCATTATCTTAAGTGAAACACCCTAGGCACAAAAAAGATGAATATTACATGTTCTCACTTATATGTTGGAGCTAATAAAAACCTGATCACATGGAGATAGGGAGTAGAAAGACAGATAACAGAGAGTGGGAAGGGTGAGTCGGGGGAGGCAGTACCAACATACAGTTAGATAGAACAAATTGAATGTTTTATAGCACAGCAGAGTGACTATAGTTAAACAAAAGTGTATTGTACTCAAGTTATGGACACGTCAAATACCCTGACTTGATCTCTACACATTACATACATGTAACAAAATTTCACATACCCCATAAATTTATACAAATCTTTAAAATAAATTTAAGAAATAAATATCATTTCAAGGGCAACATTAAATTGGGTGGTCAGGGAAACCTACTGAAGGGCTCTGAATTAACAGCTGACTGAAAATAAGGAGCCAAGCCCATGAAGACCTGGGGAAGAGGATTCCAAGTGTAGAGAGAGATGCAGGGAGCTTAGCCAGTTCAAAGAAAAGGAAGAAGGCCCGTGTGAGTGGAGCATTATCCACAGAGGAGGATGGGGAAGTGCTACATCTGGACAGGTAGAAAGAGCCAACAGACTTATTAGCACTCTGTTGACCACACGAAGACCTTTGGTTTTTAATGTGAATTGCAGTAGGAAGCAAGGGTATAAGCAGGTGAATGCTGTGACCTGATATATCCTGCAGAGGAAATTAGGTCCCATAATATTATTGAAACAATTAAACAGTTTATTCTTGGGTACAAAAATAGAATTACAATAAATGTAATCCCTGGCTTGGATTTATGAAGTAGCTTTCTTCCATAGATTTCCTTTGGAAATCACCATCTGTTTTATTCTCCCAACATAGATGCTATTATTCATTTTACAGCTAAAGACTGAGACATAATAAGATTAACTCATTTTCCATTCCCTACATGTAAGAACTACCATCACCATGTAAAATGCATCTCAATAGCAACTTTTGGCTGCTGTCTGTCTAAATAGATCAAGGATCTTGCTTTGCTGATTTCATTGAACACTTTTACTCATCCTTCACTTCTGACAGAAGAATTCCCAGAGTGCTTCTGGAAGGCAAAATACTGCTTGCCAAATTACATGCAGACAGGCAGTCAGTCCTGCCTTAATTGATGAATGGTGTGAGTGTTATGAGTCACTATGCTTCAAACCAACTTGCTTTAGCCGCTTGAAGTATTCAGTCATATCCTAACAATGCACTGTAGGGAATGAGTGTCTTAATGCTTTTGGAAACAGAATTCATAAATAAAAATAAGATGGTATTAGGATGCCTTAGTGACCTCACAGAACAGACAAGTCAAATAAACATCTTCCAGTTTTTCAGCCTGGAGATCAGAAGCTTAAAAGAAGTCAATCTTGAAAGTCAACCCATTAACCTCTGCCTCTCCATTACCTTGTGTGAGACTTTTAGAGAAACTTCTGTATAGCTATAGCTCCTTAAACCTTGTAATCTCAGGAAGAACTTCGAGGACTTGACTTGTTTTAGGAGATGTTAAAGTGGGATTAGTAGATTCAATGAAAACTTAAAAGATCGTAGAAACATTTTTGCAAGCCAATAAATGTTTTTCTTTAATCTTCCTATAGGCCTTTGTTGTATATATTCCTTTAATAACATTTCTGCAAAAAAATTTGCCACAATAGTCACTCAAAAGGATGTGTTGGAATAATAAGAGCACCAAAACATTTTTGAGGGCCTGGGATTTTTTGAATGTTTTCCTTGAAATTATAAATGACTAGAAAGTGTTGATGGGAGAGTCCCTGTGTTGCTCAAGTGTCACTTTATGGCAACGTGTCACTTTATGGCAAAGGATTATGCTAGTAAGTTCCATTGTGGAACATTCTTCTGATAAGCTGAAAGGGTAATAACAGCTTCCTATTATAGTTGGTCTTTGGGTATATCACCATCCTTGTTGGTTTCCTTAACCTTGTCCACACCTCTGTTTATAGTTCCCTCATTCAGTTCTTTCCAATTAAACTATTTTGACTGTGCCACACGTTTTCTGCTGGGATCCTGACTGATGCTCTGTCTGACATATGATCAGAAGCAGACAAGAATTCTATGAAAACAGCTCATTAATTCTTACAGCAATATTGAAGAAAAGAAAATTGTGTTGATAAATTGTTGTGGGTTACATAATTATTGACCTAGATATTTTTGGTTTCAGCTCAAGATTTAATAATTTTTCTCCTAAACCATACTACTGCTCTGTGTAAATTACTGGCATCTTCCCTACTTAGAAGTGATTAACAAAAATGTCCATTTCCCCTTCTATTGCTCCATTTCAGAAAAGTTTCTGAAATGCATCTGTTTCAATAAAATAGGATGATGGTCATCATTCTGTTAGAAAGAATGTAGTGTGGTTTTTTTGTCTTACATCAGATAATAAGGAAAACACTGGAAGCTTTGTAGTGAAGAACTGAAGCTATAATCATGGCTCAAACGTGATTCCATCACTTTTCACTTTCTACATAAACTCTCTGAAAATGAATGAGAAAAAGTAGAAAATGTTCCTTCTGCTTTTAAAACAAGGGAACAGAAAGTAACATAATTATACAAATACGAGATGACTCAGTATCATATGGGAGAAGTAATTATGATAGTATCAATCAATGTTAAAAGCAAAAATATTAAAGATTGCACAGCAAACATGTTTCTATGCAAACAGATCGCCTATTTGCATGAAGCAATTCTTAAAATTCCTCCTTTCCCATTTATTTCTCTATTTTGAATGCTTCAGAAAAATGTTCTAAGACAAAATCGAAGCTAATACATATTCAACATCCTTAAGGTTCAATTTTTGGTTCTTGACACTTCTGTTTTCATGTTCACTCCATCTAAGAAGCCCATCTATTCCTATCATCTCAGTCTTTACCATCTCAATCTTCTGAAGCACAAGGCCTGCCAGCTGTTCTAAACTAAAGCCTCTTTTCTCCTTCTGTTACTGGACATTTCCATGTAGATGTCTCTCAGGTGCCCCAAACTCAATATATCTAAAGCAGAATCCATCATCTTTTCTCTTCTACCTCTGAAATCAGTTTGCATCCCATCATCATTACATGCAAAATACTACATTTTCTAACTAGTCGTCCAGTCTTGAAATCTTGACATCATCTTTTCCCACACCTCTACTTCATTCATTACTATAAGTGTTTCCATCCAAATGTGCATTTTTCTTCATCTTGAGGGCCTTTCACATCTGGATTAATAGCTACAATACTTCAGTTGTGTATACTGTACTGTATACTTCACAGCAATATGTTGAAAAACATTGCCTTAAATTCCAGAACTGGCCCTGACCAAAGTGAATGGCCTTAGGCAAGTTTAACTTCTTAAATTCTAGGCTCTTGATCTGTAAAATGGGAATAAGAATAGTAAGTAGTTTTATAGGGTTGTCAAGAGGATGAGATGACATATGTATGTAAAAAGACATAGCACCATACTCAGTAAGGAACAAGAATTCAGTAAATTATAGCTGCTCGTATTACCATTATCTCACTTAGATCCAAAGGATCATATATTATAGCCAAGCCAATCTTAAACTTAGATCATGACACTCACATTACTCAAATTCCATTTATCAGCCACCTAAATCATTCTGATTTATTTATTCAAATTTCTCTCTCCTGGAACTTGTATTATTTGCATATAAAACATTTCTTGCTTATGACAGTATTAAAACAGCATACAAGATGCCTCCCTGCTTTGTCATCAATAACTCTACATACCCAGGGCCTTGGAAATTATCCTTTTTTGGTTTTTCTTCTTACTCAAAACCAAAAAAGGAAACACCAGCCATAATCGTGTTTTATTCTTAAACTAAAGCCCTAAAAACCCTACTTACATCACTCCCTTTTGACTTTGAAAAACTGGAGGCAGTATCAGGTGCGAGTTAATTTCTTTTGAAATGTGATGTCTATGGCCTGGTCAGGGACTAAATGCCAGATAATGAAATCTGAAAAACTGATTCAATTATGGCATTTTCAGAGACAGGTGAAACCCTGCATGATCCCTTGTCAATGTCCTGTGAGAAACAAGCCTGACACTAATCTGCAGCTAGAAGATGTTTCAAAACCTTTTCTGAAAGTTGGGTATTTGGTGTTAGTTTTACTCTCCATCATTTTGAAAGTCTATTATGTTTCAAGAAAAATTCAATCCATCTGTTTCTTATTCTTCAAAACACTGTTGTTTTGTAAGAGCTATTTGATGTCACAAAGCCTGATGAGTCTTGACAAAGCCATTTGCTTCCCAGTAGAAGGCTGTAGACCTCTCCAAGGAATTAGTGAAACTAGAACCTCAAACATCTCAGATCTCACAGATCTACCACAATTCTAGGAATTCTCTCAACTTGCATTTTCTTTTCTGAAGAACATCTCAATAATAAATTGCTGCCCAACAGCATCTTTAGCCGGACACTTCAAAATGTAATCTCCAGCTCATGTTTATCTTTTCAGTACATTTTAATTCTGACCACCACAAATAGGTAATATTCTATGTGAGGAAGTGACACCCTTGCAATAAGCATTTAATTTTTTTATTTTAATCCTGTCATTATGACATTTTTCAAAAGAAAAAAATAGCAAACTCATACGACAGGTCTGAAAAAGATATTAGGGAAAAATATCTCATAATATATAGAAAAAAAGGGTAACAATATTGAAAAGGTTTTCTTTGTCTAAATAACTGTTTTAGAAATTTCTAAGAAATAAACTAGTAGATGCAGAAATCATTTTATAAGAATCAGCTAAGGAGTATAACTTTATTCTTCTTAGAGTAAGCTACAATTGTAAATAAAGTCCTGAGGCTCTGAACTGAAGCAATGAGGGAAATTACTTTACAGAGTAATTCAGAAAGACACAATTTAACCAAAATATAATTTTGCCTTCCTGATGTAACCCAGGCTTTTGTTACTTCTTTCTCAAATAAGTCAGCGAGTTAAGAAAGAGTAAATAACTCAAATTCATGTGTGTTTTGAACTCCATCGATCTGGTGGTAGTAAGATTTTCTATGGAAGTTGAATTTAATCAAAACAGCAAAGAGAATGGGACATGCTAATTTATTAACATATCAGAGTCCGAGAAGACTGGGACTCTAAAATGCCTCCATAATTAACAGATATGTGGGAATATCGTTGCATTTCTTTTTATAAAACTTTCCCTCTAAATATATTTACAGTCATGACTAGGTTACAAATATGAAGCTAAGATTGATATGAAGGACTCAATTAAAGATCAAAATGGCTATTGTTATTGTCTGGTTACTTGGGCCATACAAGGAATAAATCTCCTGATAAGTTACCAGAAATATACTAATATATATGTAGAGATTTCATCTATTGGTAGTCTTTTTCATTTCACTTGATAATTTTTCTTGTTAGGTATGGGATTATTCCATGAGATGAAATTCTCAAAATTATTTTTCAGTTAATAATGTTAAAGCCAATAACAATGTGAAACATATGCATAACTGAGGTACAGCAAAAGAGAGAGCAGTCTCAGGTGAGGCTGAGAAAAAGCAGAACATATTTCACTTTTATTCAGCTCACATAAAGTTACAATACCCCAGGATGGGTGGATCTGTGCACCCAAGACACTGACATCTTGCACACATCTCTTTTCCTTTGATATAGACATAATCTCGTTAAAATGGAAATGTATTAGGAAAGTCAAACAATTAATTGATGCAAGAAAGGTTGTTTCATGTTTTGTGTAAATCAAAGCTAAAAATTAATATAAGGAACAGCACTGTATTGTAGACTAAACACAATTTGGCCTGAGTATAGGGTTTGGTGTGGGTGTCAAAGTTGTTCTGGGCTACACATGGTCGGTAATCCTCAACAGAAATGTTAACTCAATTTGTCAGTATTATCTTTATGTCAACAGTAATGCTTAAATATTTACAATAGGCATAGTACGCTGAGAGTTAGTAATGCAAGATAAATTAGAAAAATGCTAACAAAATGGATGGTACTAATAGAAAGCCCTGGCACTACAGACTGTGATTTTATATACAAGAGGCTTGCCCGAAGGTAAGATTTTATTAGGTTCTATTGTTGATATGCTACTCCAAAAGTTTCCTTTAAAAATAAAAAAGATTAAATGCTTTTTAAAAGGAAGCAAAGCAATGAGTTTACTAAATTTATTTCACATAATGTAGTCAACATTTGAGTCCAAAGTACATGCTAGCTACTATTCTTTTTTAAATAGACATAAATAATATTGCACAACTTGAATTGCTATGCATTCTCCAGATATACTGCATTCTTAAACTTTACACAGAATTAAACAACTACAAGGTTAAAATATAACAAAGAGTGATGAATAAAAAAAAATGCCCCTTCTTTTCTTTCATTTCCCCAATCCTGCTTCCGTTGCTACTGTTTGTTGTGTTAAAGGAATGCCATATGTTTAAATTCTTTGTATCCCGAGTTCAGTGGAAAAACAGAGATAGATAAAACTAATAAATACATCTCAAGGACTAAAACACTGCTACTGCAACAAGTCATCTAACAAAAAGTTTGATGTTTTGTTCCTTCCCACCATTTAAGCTGTCCTGTAAATGTTTTGTGGTGACTTTTTAAGGAGAATGGATGGAAGATGTGATGAGAAATGTGCAATGAATTGTTTCTCTGATGCCTACTGCAGGGCCTAGTATTTCCTGAAGGATTTACTGTATTTTATGGCCAAATAAGCACATTAGGGCTCTATCCAACAGAATCTTCACTTTTCTTTCCTATGAAGGATTTTTCAATCCAAACTGGTGCAGAAGAAATCTAAGATCATCCACCTATCCTCAAAAGCAACAATGTCAGTCACTGCTGTAGAACTTTCTGGTTTTTACTTATTTCTTCCTTTTATGTTACACATACTTGAGTGATTATCAAGCTATTAAGCTTCCAGAAACTTTCAAGAGAAGCACTGAGTAAGCATTAGGATAGAGTGCTTAAACAGGTAAGTTATAAGAACAGAGAAGAACAAACATCATCAAAACCATTGACTTTTTAATTCTCACGAGGCCTGTTACTATTTACTTCCATTTAAAAGCATGCCACTTAATATTCACTTTAATTCCTTTATAAGAAATACTTTAAGATGACTATACACACTGGGTGATAAAGATTAATAACCAAGTTAACAGATGTAGTAAAGAAAGAAATGATGACCTAATAGATGTCAAAGAGAAAGTCCAAAAGAAGATTACCTCTCCAAAAAGGCAGAATCATGCCTTGTGAAAAACAGGGATTAAGAGAGACTTTAGAGATACTTGAGAAATCATTGCTCCTCAGAGAAGTACTACAAGAGGAAAAACATTTTTCTAAGTAATTAGAGTATAACAATACTACTCAATCACAGAGGGCCATTTCTTCTTTTCTTTGTTATATAAATCTGTACTCCTAATACTTTGATTTTGGTTTCAACAATTACTCATTATTTATATATTTCACTTGTTACTATCAATAATGATGGCTTCATAAAAGGGACAAATCGACTACAGTTTACTCAAGGACATACAGAGTGAATTTATAATGAACAATTACAACAGGTCTTCAAATAACGTCATTTCTTTCAATGTCATTTCATTATAATGTTGATGAGAAAAAAATCCACTTCCAGCCCAGGCTGCTGTGTGTATGGACTTTGCACATTCTCTCGTGTCTATGTGGGTTTCCTCCAGGGAGTTTGTTATCCTCCCACATCCCAAAGATGTCCACCTTAGGTGAATTGGTGTGTCCATATGTTCCCAGTCTGAGTGAGTGTGGGTGTGAGTGTACCCAGCAATGATGGGACAGTCCTACCTAGGGCCAGTTCCTGCCTTGTACTCTGAGCTGCTGGGATAGGCGCTGGCTACTGGTGACCCTGAACTAGAATAATGGTGTAAATAATTCTCTTATTTGTTTTTATTAGTCATTCTTAAATATATGTATAGCTCACATTTATTTCAAATGTTTAATATTAGGAGTGTTTTCGTCTTTATTTAAAAGTTTGGTGATGTTTGTGGGACAGAACTTAACTCTTGTTTACCTCAATTAGTCTATGAGAAAATTGGTTTCATTATACCTCATTTTGCTTAAAGTTGCAGTTTCTATGAACCTATTAATGACATGGAATGAGGACTTACTATACAAACAAACATGTGCCCCGCGTAGACCAAAAGTAAGCTGAATACCAACAGTGCCCAAGACCCTTCCCATGTGGTACCAACAAACCACTCTAGACCCACCTCCTATAATTCCTTTTGACTTTTCCTTGATATATTTCCCTCTCTTTGAGCCTATTTTTCCCCTCTATCGCAAATGTTCTTTTCTCTCCAAAAGGGGAATTTTTCCCATTCTTCAAGGCCTGCTTAAATGCCACCTCCCTTTCCCACACTCTCTTAGATGGTTGGGTGCACCCTCCTCCTGGCTCCCATAGCATTATTGTTGTTGTTGCTGTTGTTATTATTATTATTATAGCAGTGATTCCAGTCTTTCTGACTGCCTCACCAGAAAATGAACATGGTGAGGACAAGGCCATTTGTTATTTACCTTTGTATTCCCAGCACATATCACAATGTCTGTTGTGTAGCAGGTTATATATTACCACAACAATGCTGTTACAAATCACCCCAAAACTCAGTGGCTTAAACAAAAATGTATTATTGCTCATAAATATGCAGGTCAAGTGAATGGTTTTTTGGGTCACAATTGGGTTCATTCATGCATCTGCAGTTGCATAGGCTCTGAAGTTCTGGGTTGTTCTGTCACATCTTCAGGGTCAGCTCACCTCAGCTCTTCTCCAAGTGCTCACACCTTTGCAGCAGGCTAGTTCCTCATGACAAGGCAGAGGTGCAAGAGCAAGCACGCTCAATCTCACAAAGGACAAGTGAAAGTGCATAAATGCTCCTTAAGCCTCTGCTTGTGTCACGTGTACTATTGCCTGTTGGTCAAAGGAAGGCCCATGGCCAAGCCCAGAGTCAGTGTGACAGGGCACTGTCAAAGGACATGGACACAGGAAGGTGAGAAAAGCTAAGGTCATTAGTGAAAAGTGCTTTACTGCAGAAAGTTATCAATAAATTCTTGTTTATATGAGTAAAGGGATATGAGGGACAGATTTATTTGTGGAAAGATTGGATAAAATTGTAAATTAGGCAGAATTATTATACTTACTCTTCATGACTCCCTTCAGGGCTATGTAATCTAACAAGCAAGAAAAGGTCTAGCACAGAACTCGGCCTATTATAAGCACTCGGTCAATATGTTTCTTTTCTCCTTTTTCTGCTTTCTTTTCTTTTCCTTTTTGTTAATATTTAGGCTTCTATTTCAGCACTGTCTTCCCCAATTCCCTGTTGGTCTCATACAAAAAATGATGGAAACTCCTCTGTTAGATAATCTGTTTTCTTCCCTACCCTTCAAAATTTATCTTTCCTATATCACATTTCCCAAGAAGTTATCAAGACTTGGTTCAGTTCTAATGAGCTAGTTTTCAAGTGTCAATGATTATAATAATATTTGCATTTTCAACACCTTGACTTAAACTAATGAGTAATTTCAGGCACCATAAAGGAAAATGAGGCTTTAGAGACTCCTGAAATCACACCAACTCATGGAGCTCCTATTCCAATTGCCTTGGGTTTTGTTATAGATTATGAGAAGCCAAGGTAGAGAAACAGAATTCACCATAAACCAATAACTTTTATCCCTAGAAATGTCTCATTAATTAGATTAGATTAGATAATTATTTTTTACATAAAATATTATGAAAATTAAAGGGAACATAATCATTTTTCAAAACAAATTAAACTACAATTGATAATCATATGACCATAAACTTTCACGGTTAGGTAAACCCTTTCATGATTTCCTCTCCAGAGAGATGAACTTCTGAGTCATTATTAAAGAATCTTTTCTTAAAGAGAAAAGGGCAGAGGGCCACCAAAAGAAAATAATAGCAAATAAAGAAGATGAACATTTATTTGATAACCTGTACAGTCATTTGCCATCATGACCAGGAAAGTTGCTGATCTCAAAATATTAAGCCACCAGTGGGCATCTGGATACCATTATGAAATGCCTGGTCCTTAGTGTAGATACTAGAGGGAAGAAACAAAAAACATCTGTTGTGCTACCACATGCAACTGGGAATTAGGGTTTGAGGAGCATAGACAGATAAGATAGGATGCCTTCCCTCAATAATTAAATTTACAATCTAGAGCAAGGTACAAACTTTCAATCTAATGAGAATCTATCATATGTGCTCCCCAAAAGCTTGTTTGTTATTATAAGGTGCTATGAGTCACCAAGGAAAAAGTGATATATTTCAACTGAAAGGAAGAGGAAAGTCTTGAGAAAAGAAAAAATACTTCCTAGAAACCTTAAACAATTAGTTTGATTTTGACAGTGGTGATTAGAAGGGCATTCATGATTAGCAAATAACTATTCACTGGCACTGGAGAGCAGTGACTAACAGAGAGTGGCAGGTACAGAGTGTGAGTGAGAGGCGTTGTCTCAGAGGACATGTGCCTGGAATGGCAGCTTGAAAACAGACTGGGTGGGTCTAGAGACCATGCTAAATATTTAACCTGGGAGGCACCCACGACTTCCCCTCTTTCACAACCAGTTCCTTTGTATAGCACACGCTGGCAATACAACAGTGACCTTTTCAATAATGCCAAGTCTGTTATTTCCCTCTCCTTCCCCACCACTGCCACCCAAATTGAAGTTACCATCATCTCTTGCCCATATCACACCATCCTCACCTCTAGTCTCTCTGATTTCCTCTTGCTTATCTCCAATCCGTTCTCCAAACAGTAGCCAGAATACTCCTCTAAAAATAAAACTCTGTCTTGTTACTTTCTTCCTTATTACTTAAGAGCTTCCCAGTGCCCCTTGGATAAAGTCCCTAATCCCTAACACAGCTCACAAGATCCTGTATGCATCAGCCCCTTGTCTAGCTCTCCAGTCATGTCTTATGTCATTCTCAGTCCAACTCTGCATTTAAGCCATCTTGGACTCTCTTCAATTCCTTTCATGAGTCACATTCTCCCTGTCATTCTAAGCCCTTGCATGAACCATTCCTGCTGTAGGAGCACTCTTTCCTGACTAGTCCCAACTTGCTAACCTCCATGTTCTCCTCCCTTCTCTTTACATATATATACTTCCCTAATAAGACACCAGCTTTTTAATCCTTGCCTCAGGCTCTGTTTCCTAGAGAACACAAGCTAAAACAAGAGTCCATGAAAATGCAGCATGACCTACCAAGAAAAACGAATGAAAGAAACACGAGAACCTGTAGTAGTAGAGAACAAAGAAAAATAAATCAATTAGCAAGCAATCCATAAAACATAAAACTCAGATCTACTAACAGCAAGGTAATAATGTAACATAAGTGCATTATTTTTAAAAGGTAATAATGTGCTTGTTTCTTTTGGCTGAGTATATAACCATTTCCGTCATTGGCCTGAAGTATCCATCTACCTGGGGAGAGATTCAACTTGTTATGGAAGAGATGTGAAAAGAAACTCCTGGGTCATACTCAGCATCTGACAGTCTGAAAAAGAATTTTTTTTGTAAGAAAAGAATCTTACAAGTCAGTTATTATGTTAATTAAGCATTGGTTCATTTCTCCTGGGTCCCATTTATTCCATATCAGGACCAAACTTGGAGACTAGGTTCATAGAGCCTAAACACAATGCAGAGTGGCTGGGCCATGAGGCAGGCTGTTCTGTGGTTGGCAACAAAAGCATACCAGGGAGAAAATGTGAGGAGAGCTAGTCTCTTTGGACACCAATGTATGGTCTGAAAAAGACAGCAGAGTAGGAGAGACAAACCAGTACACAAGACATGGTCCCAAATTTGCCCTGGAAAGGGAAGATAGATTAGATAAGGGAGTTAGCACAAAAGAAGCTTAGGCAGATCTCTTGCCAACACTCCCAATTTGGGGCTTGGTACAGGGAGCCCTACAACAAGAGGGTAGCTCAGAAAAGAAAATGATGCATTACAGTCAGGCAGAGGGAAGTCTTGAAGTGTGATTTTTCTCAGTTATCTTTCAATGGAGCAAAAATAGAGCTTAGTCTGAGTGGTGAATTTGCAGAGATTGGGGAGTTGGGAGTCTGTTAAGGGAGGCAAAATACAACACTCAGAAAGGGCCCAGAGGGGTCTATGATATAATCATAAGATGGGATGTGACAGCATCTCCTTGGAAGTACCAAGAAGCACACCAGCCACTGACTTCAGTTGCAAATCTGAGCAGGACAAGAACCAATCATTGACCCAGAGACCAGGGAAACAAGGGACACTTTACCTAAGGACCTCTAGTTTTCTCTTTTAATGTATACCACCCCATCCTCATCCTCACCTCACCTCCTCGTAACAGATACCATCTTAGAAATTAGCCAGGAGGAAGGGTAGAAGATTGAAAAGAGGCCAAGCATTTGCTTCTAGAGAGATTGAACATTACCTACTTGAAGCATTTAAATTATAGGACTAGACTAAGGTTTAAACCCAATTGTGTATTTAGTCCAGTTATTTTGGTAGGAGGGGAAACAGGGACAGAGTTTCTTGCTATACAGAGCGTGGAGCTCCGTAGGGAAATGAGATTAATTATAGATAAAATTAATAAATCTTATTTCTCTGCACATGTAAGTTATAATATGAGTTAAATTTATGACCCTGGGCAGGGCACAGTGGCTCACATCTATAATCCTAGCACTTTGGGAGGCCAAGGCAGAAGGATTGCTTGAGGCCAGGAGTTCAAGACCAGCCTGGGCAACATAGCAAGACCCCTATCTCTACAAAAAGTAGAAAAACTATCCAGGTGTGGTAGTGTGCACCTGTAGCCCCAGCTAGTTGGGCGGCTGAGACAGGAGGATCACTTGAACCTAGGAGTTTGAGGTTGCAGTGAGCTATTATCATGCTACTGCACTCTAGCCCATGCAATAGGAAATCCTGCTTCAAAAAAAAAAATTATGACCCTACAATGGTAAATAATAATGGTAATGGTGATATTTTTGGTTAACATTGACTGGATAGGTTTCTTAGTTGCCCACATGAGTAGGTAATATTTACCTTCCATGGCATTCTCAGGCACCATTTGACCTAAAAAGCAAAGTCAGGAAAAACAGTTCGTTGAATGTACAGTGAGTAATAATATGACAAGGACTGGAATAGAGTGTTCATTGAGATGAGTATCTAGAAATGAGACCAAACTTGGGCAAAAACATGGAAAATCTTAAATATCCAACTAAGGAATTATTTCCATAAGTATTGAGAATAAATTCACATTTGTAAGGGTAAGAGTGACATCAGGGAAATCTGTGAATTAGGACGATCAGCCTGACAGTTGTGTATGGGTTAGTTTGGATATGAGTTGTCAGCACACACAGGTATCACAGATGAGGCAGACTTGAAAGAGATGAGTCCTAGGACATATCTTAACTATGATGTCATCCCACCTCCAAAAAAATCTAGGGCATTTCACTATGTGAAATCAAGTTAAAATGAACACAAGGGCAGTCTTAAAATAGAAAAGAGAAAACATGCAAAGCTGGCCACTAGAGGGGTGAATGTAAGAACAGAAAGGAATAACATCTTAAGGATGGATGAGTGGAGAATGAATGCCAGGCAGATCATCTATCTTCATCCTACCACCTCACTGGCAGCTTGCTGAGCTTGCCAGGGCACAGCAGGCCAGGCCCCCAAAGTCTGAGATGCACAATGACCTACCTCCCTTCTTATCTATCATATCCTAGAAATAGTACTGTGGCAGCAGACCCCGTGGGAGATGGGGAAGCCACGGGCAGGGTGGCAACCACTTGAATGCAAGGGTGCAGACAGAGGTGACTGATGCCCTTCTCGGAGGAGCCCTCATCTCAGAAGGCGGGTAGGAGGCATAAGTTACAATCCAACACTGCCATTAACTAGCTATGTGACCTTGAGCAAATTATTTAATACCTCTGGATCCCATTTGCTTCTCCTATCAAAACAAGGCATGTTAAATGTTTACCAAGGTTATTTCTAACAATGACTCTAAGGTCTCAAAACTACATCCTTTCCGCTCTAAAATTCACAAATACATATGTACCAAAAGTTATGCCCTCCAAAATCCAGTGGAGCAGTAGACTTCCCCCAATAAACCTATAGGTTAAAGATGAGTTTCCCTTTCCAAATCAGTGTCATATGTAGGTTCCACTCTAGCTCCCTTCAAGGAGAATGTTCAGACTATGTTCATACTCAGATAAAGTAATGGCTAGGGGGGGTTTTTTAGTTCACCACAGAATTATTTTATTATTGTTGCTTTCATTTTAATCTGTCTTAAAGGAAACCCCAAAGGTTCTTTGCATAAATATTTTGAAAATAACATCCCTGATTTTATTAATTTTTTATTTAATTTCTCTATTAAAATTTTGTGTTAAATTATATTTAAGTCAAATTTTCTTACAGTCTAATTATTCAGTAGAATATCAAAAATAAAACTATCCAATTGATAACCCCTTCTCAAAAGATTTTTAACTAATCAAAATGTTCCTGGCTTTAATAAGAAACTTAATAAAAAACACATTATAGCCTAAATAGATTAGTATCATTTATATCACAACATAAAATTCCTATTATAAAAATGATCTTTGACTTCAAAATCCTAACTTAGCTTCTAACAAACACACGTGTTATTTCATTTTATTTACCTTGATCATGTATAAGTTTGATTTGCAACTATGCCCAAAACATTAAAAGATATAATTGCTCCAAATTGTGTCTTTGAGATATCTTTCAAATGTGTAGTCTTTTGCCCTATTTTGTATTATCTTACATTATCCTCTCCCGGATATTTGCTTCCTGATAATGTGATACTTATCCTTCATTCACAAAATCACAACTCAGAATAATACATGTCTTCGTATTTTTGTCCAGTAATTTTTTTTTCTGGTAGTAGTATTGCAAGGGTGTCCCAGGTCTCTAGAATTGCCCTGATTAGTATTAGGAACACTTAGATAATTACAAATGTGTTTGCTTGAAAACCACCATTATAAAGGAGAAGCATAAAATATTCCTATGAGTATTTTCAAAATTAAACAGCTAGAATTGATTATTCAATATTTAATAAAGTAACATTTTACTTTAACATATTAATGTGTTTATATTTCCTGACCTTAGCTGTTAGAGGTAGATTAATAATTTGATCAAATTAGATATGACTATGTTTTTTATTTCACAATCCTAATATTTTCAATGAGGAAAAATAAAATTATATTTCTATCATATACATGTAAAGAACTAATCTATAAAATATACCTTAGGATGTAAATCTTTTAAAAGGATCTAGTTATGGAATGAAGTCATAAAATATAAATATTTCTACCACCCTTGAGCAAATGGAAGCTTATATATCCTAAAGGATTGAACATTGACTATCATTTGAATTAAAGAAAGACAGCCAGGTGCTCTAAAGTAAAACACAAAAGTAATGTTTTGAAAATGGGTGAAATCCCATCTTGTCTTTGAGCTGTCATTCAAGCCATTAGACTTTGCCCATATATTCTATTCACTATTCTTGTTCTCAACCTGTGATACCTGATTCCTACTTCAGTTACTTCCACCTTTTGTTCACAAGTATTTCCTCTTAACAATACATCATTCAGAAAAAGGTATGTCTTTGAATTGTCAACTAGTACTTTGTTCTGACAAAAGATACCACTATAGTGTTTCAAGATTGCATGTTATAAATCTTGAAATTAACACCATTTGTTTACTCCTAGAAATGAGTTTATTTGACAAGTGGCACTTTATAAAGTATAGTAAATAACATTAAAAAACAGAATCCTACTTTCCAAAATGTGTAAATATTTAGCATAGGCTAATTTGATATCACTTAATCTAAAGGGATTATTCTCAGGTATGATTTCAACATGCATTTGTTATGAAAGGTTAATTATATAGTGAAGTCTCTGTTCCCCAGAGAGAATCAGGCAAAAACTATAGGCAAATTTAAGTAATTAAAGGGAAAACAAAATGGCCATAACTTCCCGGTGTTCATGTAGGTCTAATACATAGAACAAAGCAAGGTTTCAATTGCCTGGAATCTGAAAGAAATGTAACTGAACCAAAAAAGAGAGTTGAATTGGAAGAATTGAACTACACTTTCTTCAAGCAGCTATTTAGCCTGTTTTTCATAAAAAAAACTGGAATTAGATAGATAGATATCTGTAAAAAAATCAAAATCTAAGAAAAATTTAGGAATATTAAAATTGATTATGCTAAATTCACCAATGCAGCTAATGTTTTTTTAGTATCATATTAGGAATATAACTTCTCATAATACATGGTATAAGCCTTAAATATTTTATGATTCATTACAACATATCGCTCAAAATAAACTTAAAAATGACATAATTATAAACTCTTCTTTAAAATGATTGATAATGATTGTAAAATATGTTATTTGGTATATTAAGTATAAAATATTCTAATTACTTGATTTTTTAGATTTAACATTGGTAGTTGTCTATAATTAAAATACTCAGAGTCTAGTTGAACAGTGTTAAAGTTTCAAACATTTTATTTTATTTACTTTTCATATAATTTCCCTTCTTTTTTTTTTACAGAAATAGACCTCATCATTGAAACAGGTCATCATAGAAACACTGAACTACCAAAGTGCCCTCCATATAATATGTTGCTAAAAGATTTTGTATACCTCTTCACAGAGATATTCAGGCATATGCAAGCCTATGTATGTATTTTTATGTGTGTAACTTATTTATGCATGATTTTCTCACAAATCATATATACTGTACACACTGTTCTATATACCTTGCTTTGTTACTCAACAGTACTTCTCAGAAGTCTCTTCCGACCAATAGATAAATAGCTTCCCTATTCCTGTTTTCATAGCAATATCTAATTCCATTATATGGATGCACACAATTTATACATCAGTCCACTACTGATAAATATTTAAATTGTCTATCATCTTTTCCTATTATAAACAGTGCTGCAATAAATAATCTTGAATAAATGCCTCTTCTACATATGTAAGACTATCTGCAGAATGAACTGGCAGTGTAGTTTCTGGCATAAAGGATATTTTGGATTTGTAAATTTGATAAATATTTGCCAATTACCAATTACATTCCCACCAACAATGTATGAGAGTAAGAATTTCTTCACATTCTTCCAACACAGTGTGCTATCAAATTTTTTTTATCTTTGCAGTGTGATGGGTGGAAAATAGTATATCACTGCAGTTTTGTTTTCCAATTATTTTGTACTGAGTAAGAATGAGAATGCTTTAATATGTTAGAGGATGCATTTTTAAACTTAAAAAATCCAACAAACAATTTGGCAAATGAGTTACTAACTATTTGATAGTATCAACTTATTCAATCTAATATCGTCCTTGTTACTATAGCTGTTCCTACCAAAGGCCAATTGCTTTGCTTATGCACAAGATTCCGTCCTCTCTCATCTGCTAAATGGTATTGCTCCAGCAATTCTCCCTTCCTTCCTACACTACACTGAATCATTACTATCTGCATACTTAAAAGGAAAACAAAATCAAAAAAATTTCTGGACCCCATACGTCCTTCCAGATTTCATTTCATTTCTCTGCTTTTCTTTGCAGAAAAGCTATTCAAAGTAAGTGTCTACATTCACTGTCTTCTTTTTCTTTCTCAAAATTCTTTTCTGAACTGTGTATTCAGTCTTTATTCCTCAATACTCCAGAGAAATAGCTCCTGTTAAAGTCACTAGTGGCCGCCATGTTGCGAAATCCAATGGACATTTTCCAGGTCATCTTACTTGACCTAACAGTAGCATTTGAGATTCTTGACCACTCCCTCCTCCTTAAAACACTTTTCTCACTTGACTCCTAGGACACTATATTTTTCAGTTTTCCTCCTATAGCACTGATAACTTCTTTTTGCTTATTTCTTCTCATCTTCCCAACCTGTAAACATTGGAGCATCCTAGGGCTCAGTCCTCAGAATTTTTTCCAGCTATACTCATGCCTGATGATATCAACCAGTTTCTTGCTTTACTTACCAATGATATTATTAATAACACCAAAGTTACATTTCTAGCCTGAATATTTGCCTTGATCTATAGACTCACATATAATAGCTTACTGTTTACTTGACATCTCCCCTTAGATGGCTAATAGGAATCTTGAAATACTCAAAGCAAAACTCCTGATTTCCACCTCCCCAAAACATCTGTTCTAGTCATATTCTTCCCCATTTCAGTAAATTGCAACTCTATCTTTCTAATTGTTCAGACCAAAAATCTTAAAGTCATCTCAGACTCCTTTCTTTCTCTCACACCCCACATCCAATCCATCAGCAATTTCTGTTGGTTCTAATATTCAGAATGAAAACACTTCGCATCATCTCTTCCTCTGTCATGGTCTTAGCAGCAGCATCTCTCACCTGGATTATTGCTATATCTTCCTAATCGGCTTTCATCTTTCTTCCATAAAATATAATGTCAAATACTAACCAGGGTGATCCTTTTAAAAATGTAAATCAGATTTAGTTAATTTTCTGATCAAATTCTTGCAAAGTCTTCCCATCTCAAAGTAAAATCCAAAGTTATATAATGACATAGGATGTTACACGGTTGAGTATACTTTCTTTATGGCCCTTATCTCCTGTCCAGCTCTTCTCTTTGCTTACTCTGTTCCAGCCACACCTTGGAAGGAGGCTCTTTGCTATTGCTGGAGCATGCAAACAAAGACCTCATGGACTTTGTACTTGATATTCTCTTTCTCTGGAACACTCTTCTTCCAGAGAGTTGTACGTCCTGCTGCCTCCTTTCTTTCAAGTCTCTACTCAACTCTCACTTCATCCAAAAAAAAACTTCTGTAACTAACTGTGCAAAATAACAACCTTCATATCCTGATATTCCAAAAAGAGAAAAAGATACCCACCAGCAGCATAATTAACAAGTTCCCCAAACCTCCGTGAATGTCTTTCCCCAGTCAGAAGTTTCTGTTTATTTCACAGGATTAAGTCTACTAAACCTGTTCTCTCCTCTCTTAGATTGAATAACCTGGGGAAATAGACTCTGATACGGGTTCCTGTGCAGGAGGTTTATTTAATTTTTTTTATTTCAAAATATTAAGGGGGTACAAAAGTTTTTGTTACATGGGTAGCTTTTGTAATGCTTGAGTCAGGGCTATTAGTGCGCCCATCATCTGAATAGTGTTCCTTTTACCCATTAGGTAGCTTTTTGCCCTTCTCCTCCTCCCCTCTTCATCCTGCTTGATTTCCAGTGATTTTTACTTCTTTCTGTGCCCGTGTGTGCCCATCAATTAGTTTTCTATTTTTGAGACACTTCACTTAGGATAATGGTCTCTAGTTGCCTCCAAATTGTTGCAAAAGACATTAATTCATTTCTTTTTATGGCTGACTAGTTCTCCATGGTATATATGTAACACATTAATCCACTTATGAATTGATAGGCACTTATGTTGATTCCACATCTTTGCAACTGTGAATAGTGCTGCAGTAACATCTGAATCCAGGTGTCTTTTTGATAAAATGACTTCTTTTCCTTTGAGTAGATACCCAGTAGTGGGATTGCTGAATCAAATGGTAGGTTTACTTTTATTTCTTTGATGAATCTCCATACTGTTTTCCATAGAGGTTGTACTAGTTTGTAGTCTCACCAACAGTGTATAAATGTTCCTTTCCCTCTGCATCCACACTAGCATCTATTGTTTTTTGACTTTTTAATAAGAGCCATTCTGACAGGGGTAAGGTTTTAATTTGAATTCTCACTGTGGTTTTAATTTGCACTTCCCTAATGATTAGAAACATTGAGCATCTTTTTATCTGTTTGTTGGCCATTTGTCTATATTCTTTTGAAAAAAAACTTCTCCTCGTGTCTTTTCCCCACTTTTTAACAGGATTGTTTGTTTTTTTTTTCTTGCTGATTTGTTTGAGTTCTTTGTAGATTCTGGATATTAGCCCTTTATTAGAGGGGATTCCTGTGCAGGAGGTTTATTGAGGAGTAATTCAAGAACAACACCTGCCTACAAAGGAATGAGGGAAACAAAATTGAGCAACACAGAACTGCAGACACAGAGCAGTGATACAATTGATGAAAAACCATAGCCAATCCCTCAGGAAGCTCTGAAGATGGAATGATCTGTTCAGCATCGTCCCAAACTGAGGCAGAGAACCTGAGCTTTTGCACCTTGTGTTGATCAGTCACTGGGCATGGACAGCCCCAGGGGAGGGTGCATAAATTTAGGTGAAGTGGCACCCATTGGCTGAGGACAATTTCCATATAGGTACTCAGCAGGCACCCAGTGGGATGACTGCTTTGGTCTTGAAGCAGATGTCTACACAGCCTCATAGCACATCAGAGTATCCTCCACCATTCCCCAACACCTCATCCTTAGCTTCTTTTTTTTCCTTACATTGGAACTCATCTAAGCTATATTTTTTTCATATAATTGATACTGTTTATGGAGAAAGAGCTTGATATTACAAAATGTTCCGTCAACACCAGAAAATATTTTGTCCAAATAAAAAAGGAATTTTTCCAAGAGCAATGAATTTTAAATTAGAATTAAATAAAAATGTGATGCAGGTTGTAAACAAAGTGAAATTATGGCAATTATATATATGGATCATCAATTTTCGGTAAAAGATAACTCAATTCATTCAATAACATAATTTTACAAAACATAATCTTTCTTTGATAATATAGGAGGCCATTCATGATCTACAGTGCCTCTGTACCATGAATAAAAAATTAATTCACATCATACCTATCTGTACAAGAAACAGCCATAAAATTGAATTGCATCTACACTGACCATATGGCATTCATAGGAAGTTTCTGATTAACAATAAATTTCTGATATCAGCTTCTTAATTCTATATTAAATTTCATTCATAAAAGGATTTGGACACATATGCATATGCACACACATGAGCATGCACATGCATATACACATACAGGGAAATGGGAAATCACTCTACATTGCAACATGCCTTTTTAAACATAGTATTTGGTTCAAGTTTTATATTATCTAATGTTTGAGGCATCAAGACTCTTTTGATTGAAGGAACCACTAAAAACCACAAAATGCTAAAATTCTACTTCCTGATCTGTCACAGTATCAAGTGACTTGGACAAGATCACTTAAATTTTTAAGGTCCTTTTTCTGAATCTGAATTACTGATTTGGATCTTTCTTTGAAGAATGTTTCTTTAATATTCACTGAATTACCTTATGTTTTAGAACTTTGTATTCTTAATAATATCATCAATTTATACTTATATTTCTTTGCATCATTGTTCAAGCTAAAATAACATAATCATGTGTATCAACTTATTTTGCCCTCAAAACAATTTAGTAGTAGGAATGGAATATATAAATATATTTCCATTTTAGAGGTGATAAAAGTCAGAGAATCTGAAACTTGTCCCATGGCAAGCCTCAAAACTAAAGGCTTTGTTCTTGTCACCACAGGTTATCTGTCTTTAATACACACTATACAGAAAGAAAAAATTGCTGACCCTAAAGCCATCTCAGTAGTATTTTTATATGCAGGTATATCTCATTTTATTGTGCTTTGCTTTACTGGGCTTTAGTGATATTGCCTTTTTTATAAATTGAAGGTTTGTGGCAACCCTGCGTAGAGCAAGACTATCAGCACAGTTTTCCAACGGCATGTGCTCATTTCATGTTTTTGTGTCATGTTTTGATAATTCTTACAATATTTCAAATGTTTTTATTATTATTATATCTATTACAGTGATCTGTGATCAGAGATTTTTGATATTAGTATTGTAATTGTTGTGAGGCTCCACAAACCATGCTCACATAAGGCAGTGAACTAAACTGAAAAATATTATGTGTCTATCTGCTCAACTTACTGGCTGTTCTCCCATCTCTCTCCCTCTCTTTGGGTTCCCCTATTCCCCAAGACACAACAATATTAAAGTTAGGCCAATTAATAACCCTACAATGGCTTCTAAGTGTTCAAGTGAAAGAAATATTTGCATATCTCTCACTTTAAATCAAAAGCTAGAAATGATTAAGCTCAATGAGGAAGTCTTGTTGAAAGCCAAGTTAGGCTAAAAGCTAGGTCTCTTGCATCAAACTGTTAGCCAAGTTGTGAATGCAAAGTAAAAGTTCATGAAGGAAATTAAAAGTGCTATCCCAATGAACACATAAATGATAAGAAAGCTAAACAATCTTACTGATGATATGGAGAAAATTTGAATGATGTGGATAGATCAGACCAGCTACAACATTCCCTTAAGGCAAAGCCTAATCCAGAGCAAGGTCCTAACTCTCTCCAAATTTATGAAGGCTGAGAGAGGGCAGAAAGCTGCAGAAGAAAAGGATGAAGGCAGTGGAGACTGGTTCATGGGGTTTAAGGAAAGAAGTTGTGTCCATAATGGAAAATTGCAAGGTAAAGGAGCAAGTGCTGATGGAAAAGCTGCAGTAAATTATCCAGGAGATCTAGCTAAGAAAATTTGATGAAAGTAGCTACACTAAACAACAGATTTTCAGTGTAGAGAAAACAGTTTTCTAGTGGAAGATGCCATCTAGGACTGTCATAGCTAGAGAGGAGAAGTCAATGCCTGGCTTCAAAACTTCATAGGACAGGATGACTTTCTTGTTACGGGCTAATACAGCTGGTAACTTTAGTTGTAGCCAATGCTCGTTTGTCAGTAATCATTACCGGTCAATCTCATTAGTTCAGTCACCTCTTACTAGCTTTATGATCTTAGAAAAGTTGCTTAACTTTTGTATTCTTCAGTTTCATCAGCTATAAAATAGAGACAACAATAGCACCTACCTCAAAGAACAGTTATGAGGATTACATAAAATAATTCATGCTAAACTTCTGGAAACAAAATAAGCACTTAATAAGTATGAGCTATCATTATTCTCTTCATCATCATTAGTTTTCTTTCTAATAACACTACCCTGTTGAAATTAGGCCTTCTTACACCGTGAGTATCATAATTTTCTCCTAACTGGTTGCCTGTCCAATATTTTTCCATTCAAATAAAACAAAATTAACCTCCATAAAATATCCTCTCTTTCCAAAAAACCTCCAGTTGCTCCTTCATTGCCTGAAGAGTAAGATCCAAACTCCTTAGCCTAGCATGCAGACCTGCACAATCAGACCCTACTTATCACTGCACCCTCCCTTCCCACTGCTCATCATCAAGTCAAGGTGCACACTTTCCCCACACAGTACATCACCCTCTCACTTGAGCCCTGTGTGCATGTCATTCCCTCTATCTGCAATGCTGCTTCTCCTTTGAGTACTTAAAAGCTCCGGTTATTTTTAGTTCTTCCACAAGCTTTTATTGAATTTTTTTCTTTTTGAAATCCTAGATCATGTATTGACTATTTCAGTGCTATTCCACCAAAATATAATGCAAGCCACACATGTAGATTTAAATTTACCAGAAGCCACATTATAAAACTTCAAAAGAAACAGGTGACATTAATCAAAATAATGTATTTCATTAGACTCTATCTATCCAAAATAGTATCTCAATATGTAACCAATGTAAAAGAATTATTAATAAGATGATTTAAATTTTTTGTATTGTTTCCAAAATCCACTGCATGTTTTACACCTATAGCACATTTTAATTCAGTTACTAAATTTTCATAGGAAATATTTACTCTGTATTTAGACTACATAAGATTTACCATATATACCCAAGTTGTTTCAAACATATATAAAAGTTTTCTAACAACAGAACCAAGTACCAATTTTTAAACTTAAAATAATTAAAATTAAATAAAAGTAAAAATTCAGTTGCTCAATGCACTAGCCACATTTCAAGTGCTCTTGACACATGTGGCTAGTGACTACCATATTGGATGGCAAAGTCTTATACCTTTCTTTAGGTCATTAACTGAGTATAGTATCTTGTATCTCTATCTGTATATGGTTCACTTTGGTGATGAAAATTATTTTATTGGTTACCAGTTTTCTGCCCCCTCTGAAATATTGTTACCATTAGTGATGGTTAATTCAAATAAATATTTTAGATGTGAAGTCCAGTATGGTACATTTTCTTTTTTGAGTCACTCAAATTCCAAGTGTGTGCATGTATATATACACATATATACACACACACACGTATATAAAAGATAGAGTATATTTTTCCTTATATTTCTTGGCCTCTTGGTGCATTTTCACTGGTCTGGATAATCAAAAATTAAATTTAAAATAATCTGGCACTCCATCTGATCTTCCACACACATCAATCAGGCAAAATCTGACTTGAGCAGTTGGGTTTAATACTAATGCTTACTCACCAGCAATAGGTCTTGCCTCATTTCCTAAAGACCCCAATGTGGACCTTCTGGATCCTTCAGTGCAGCCTTTTGATTGATCCAGATTTTACAAAACAAATTCCCTTATTAAAAGGGATCTATTAAAAGGATTTGTTCTGTGAAGTTTGGATTCAGTTGAGGGGCTGCACTTGGGTATCTGAAGGGCCACATGTGGCCTTGAGGCCGCATGTTCCCCACCCCTGCTTGAGTCAGAGTCTAGACTGGGATGTGAGTTTCAGGGGTGTAAGAATTCCACAGAAACTATTTCTATTCTAAGTCTCATAAAACAGAGTTTGGAAACAATTGACCTTAGATACATCATTATGGAAGGTAAGAAATGCTAGTCTTGAAAATTACTGAGAGCCAATATTCATAGACACATCACCTGAATTGAGATTTAAGGCCAAAAGAAATATCTTGCTACAGATTTATTTTCCTAGCTAAAGGAAATAGACATGTCTATGACATTATCCCAAAAAAGGCATAGCATTACAGTGTCTAGGAAGTTTTCAAGCATGCATGTGCAGCCTGAAGATCGAAGACCCAGCCCAATGTTACAGAGCACTAACAGCAAGAGGAAAAAAAGGCATTTCAGGAATTTAGAATCTATGAAATCCTCACAAATTCAGATGTGAGTTACATTTTGAACAACAAGCACTTACTGAACACCTGCTGTGTGCAAAACACTGCTTGTCCCTGTGATTAAATTAAATCCCTTATACTTAAGGCTCAGAGACCACCCTACCTGTGTTCTCTGCAACCGCAAGTCCATATATCTGTCAACCCAAAACATCCCTTCTCACTGTAATAGATGACCCTTTCAACTTGGTCCTCAACTCAGAAAAGTGCTGGAAAACCCCAGTAACTGCATTCATGGGATTGACTGATTGTACCTAATGCTTCTTTTTAGTTTGCCCCAAAGTTTAAAATACTTGGAAAGTCTATCTAATGGAACAATTTTTAAAAACAAGTCTTTGTCTCTAATTCATTACATTTATTTTGCCATAATCTATTCCATCTTTCTAAAATATCCTTCCAAGCTTACATGAATCTTCCCACTACTTTTCTGACTAGAAAACTTATATTTTAAAATAAATACTTTATGTTTCTAAGTACACATATACTTCATTCATATATAATATATTTTATATATATGGTCTTTATTCATAGTTGAAATATACTGTCAACTTCTTGAAGTCAAAAATCAATCTTCTAGTTTTTTCCCATTGTCTAATCCACAGCTTGATGTGAATTTATATTAAACTTTTGTGGGCATTAAATCAAACTGAAATCCTACTTTCAAAGTGCAGGCATAGGAAGAAGATTTTCGTAGACAAGATTTTATTGTCAAAATAGGAATAAAGGAATAAGATAATCCCCTTAGATCCCACCTTAGACCTCCCCAGCCAGCTGCCGTGACTCCTCACCTGGCCCCTCTTGGGAAACACAGGAAAAAGAAAAATGAGAGATCAGGACAGAGTCTGGACACAGCCCTAGGCTAGGATTTGCTAGTAAGTAAACAGCTTCTGACCTGAACTTGCTAGCATTCTCTCTCTCTCTGAGAGAGCAAAAGAGGCCGGGGCCATACAATGGGGCTCCTAATTTTCAGTAGGCCTTCAAGTCAGATCACTTTACACCAGTACATTTTATCATTTGAACACACCACTCTTCCCAAAGGGATGCCCTCTCAAGCTGGATATTCAGAGTCAAAAAACAAGTCACTGGAATCAAAGCCCACCAGCCACAAAAGACATCCACTTAGGTTAGATATAACTACCCAGTTGTCAAATTTGGTCTCTATTTAGAGTACACATGGATCATTGTCACTTTGTTTTCTGGTAATGGCTCTTACTTAGGGCTAAGGAAATTTTACTCCCATCTTTAAAATGTTTCCTGAAAAGGTCCAAAATATGAAGTTTATCTTATCTATGAAAGGCAAGATAAGGGCAAAAAAGAATTTCTTTCAAATTCAACTGTAATCCTGTACTTAGATAGAACATAATAAAATATTAATAATGCTTTACATTTATGTATGTTTGTTCTTAGAGTTTCTTCTAAGAGTTTTATGTATATCAACTCATTTAGTCACAATTTATCAACTGCAACAAATTTTTTCCAACAGCCATGTTCAAGTCCCATGAAATTGAAAAAATTGAATATCAAGAATTGTTTCTTCTGTAGGATTGCATTTGCCTTTTCCTGAAAGTGAGAAGTCAGGCAGACTAGTAGAATGTGTAAGGTGACATAATACTTCCCTGTCTCAACAGTTCTTATTCACTCCTCATATGTACACGTATCTTTATAACAGAGCCAGCACGACTCTTAACCCTTCAGGAAAACTGACTTTGCTAACTGCCCTTCTCAGCAGCCAGCAGATGCCAAGCAGAGGAAGTGTATTTGCTCCTCACGGCAGCTACTCCCTGGCAGATTCCAGAGCCGTAACTGGCTGTGGCTTCAGACTTATCTATAGATGTGTCACTTGTTTGGGCCGTTATGTGATCCGTCCTGGCTGCCTTGTGCTCCTAAAAGCTTTTTCCATTCAATGACTTTTACACATTTTTAACAATTGTGAATGAGGTGCCATGTGACTGCCCAGTGAAATGGCAAGGAAACGCTTTTGTGGGTAGAGAAAGGGAGCTCTCACCCCCTCTGTGAATGTAGCCCAACTGTGAAAGCAGAGCCCATCTCCACTTAATCTGCTTCCTCCCTAGGCACTCCACCCTGCAGCTTCCAACTGTCAGCTCCATCCGCACAACCGTGCTCCTCCACCACCTCTGGCCCCCACCCCTCTTCACTCAAATGCCCTTACTAACGGGTTCAGAATCCAGTGAACACTCCCCAGGCCTCTTCACTTGCCTTCTCTGAGGCATGAGATGCCATTGACCATCCTACCCTTGATACCCTTGCCTGGGCTGCTCAGGACCACTCTGTCCTATTCTTCTCCCCACTGTGGCTGCAGCTTCTCAGCTCCTTTCCCTGCTTTTTTCCTCCAGTTTCTCCTTAAATGTTGGCATTACCCAGCCATATATCCAAGACTCATTCCTCTCCTTCTCTGCAAATTCTCCCTGGAGAATCTCATTTGTGCTTACAGTAGCAACCTACATGGTATAAACCCTAGGCCTCATTTTCACCACCTCTCTCCTGAGCTCCAGCCTCTTGACTCCCCGTGCTCATGTGTGTCTCACACTTAAACATGTTATATTATCACTCTCTCCTACACCACACACTCTCTCTTCTCCCGAATCCCTTATGCCAGTTAGTGGCATCACTATCCTCACAGTTGCAGTGGCATTTTGAACCATGGCTATAATTTCTTGGACATAGCCAAAATTTCTGAGGTTGGGTCATAAAAATAATAATAATAATAACCTTCCAGTTTCTGCCTTGATTTCTGGAATATTTGCTCTTGGAGTCCTGAACCATAACTCAAAATGTCCAAAAATGCTAAGACTGCCATGCTGAGAAGTCACACGTAGGTACTGCAGCCACTCCCGTAAATGAAGAGACCATCTTGGAAGTTAGTCCTCCAGCCCCAGCCCTTCCAGCCTCTAGCCATTCCAGGCACCCCTGCCATTTGCATCATCCCAGCAAAGACTCCAGATATCATGAAGCAGAGGGGAGTTGTCCCCAATGTGCCTTTTATGAATTCCAAACCCACAATAACCATGAGCGTTAAAAAAAAGTTGTTTTATGCCACTAAATTTTAGCGTGGTTTGTTATGCAACAGTAAATAGTCACGCTAGCTGTCCAAGCTTCCAACGTGGGAATCATTACCATCCTCTCCCCCATGTTTTTATTCAACAAATAATTTCACCAAGGGCCTACTATGTGCCAGGCACTGTACCAAGCACTGGTGATACAAATAATTACAGTCTAGCAGAGAGGCAGCTCAAAGAGAACAAATCACAATACAATAAGACAATATTTCCCAACCCTGCTTCAAAGAAATCTGCAGGCAGATGTTTCTCAAAAGAGATGTTTCACGGTCAATTAATTCTGGAAACATCGGGTAAAAACAAGTTTCTTTCCTGAATTACTTCTCAGGGACTTTAATAGTCAAGTGTGTATAATAAATATGTAATAAGAGTCTAGAATATAGAATTATCCAAAATCATTGACCACGAACAAATTTTTCAGTTTGTTTGTTTGTTGCTTTGTTTTGAGGAGAAATTCAAAGAAATAGAGTTCTGCAAAAGGCTATAGAAATAGTGCCTTTGATCATTAAATATATGTAAAACATGCACAGGGCTCCCAGGAAAAGGGATGTCCAAGCCTTTCTTTAGTAATCAGGGAATTTCTCAATAAGGAAGTAGTATTTGAACTAAGACATAAAAAGCAATTGAGAATTGAGCTTGTGTAGAGATACTGAAATGAGAAAGGGCCTGCCTAGCTGAGGAAACTGTAAGGAAATGTTATAGAACTTCTAATATGTTTGTCACTCTCTGAGAGACAGATGCTAGAATTCCAAGTTCAGGTCAGAAACTGTTTTCTGACCAGCAAATCCTAGCCTAGGGCTGTGTCCAGGCTCTGACCTGATCTCTCATTTTGCTTTTTCCTGTATTTCCCTGGAGGAGCCAGGTGAGGAACCACGGCAGCAGCCTGGGGTTTTCTTATTCCTTTATTTCTATAAAGTTTTTGTTTTTAGTAAATGTTTTCTCACTTTTAAAATCTACTTTTCATGTCTTCAGTTTGAAAGCAGGCGATCAATTCAATCCAATATATCCACAACTTTTATGACACTGCGTATGAGATGTTGTGGTTTAGATCATCTACACCACGTACAAGATGTGACTCCTTCATTTAATAGCCTTGTATATTTCAGATATGAATAGTGATTCTAAATCTGAGATTATTTAAAATATATGTGCCCAGATTCCACATGAGGAATTTATATTGAAGTGTTGGTATTTTACTAATAGAAAAAATGCTGAAAATATTTTACAGAAATTTAGAAGATTATTTTAAGATAATGGGACAGGTTATAACAAAATATAAAAGTGACAATTGGAGAATGTAGGTACTTTAAGAAGTTTTTAAAATATATATATAGGTAAATCGGCTGCCAAAAAATATAAGGCAAACTTCAAAGTCATTTTTTTACAAGAAAGATTATCTATTTCTCTCTTTCTCTCTGTCCCTCTTCCAAGAGTTGGAGCATACATGAGGGAATTCTAGAAATTCAGGACTAATAAAGCACAGCCAAAGACCAAGAATAATCTGTTTAAATAGCTTTGACTTGGGGAGATTCAAAACCAAGTAATTTTTGTTCTAGAATTGATGTGCTCTTACCTGCCAAATTAAAGTATTAATGTAATGTACTAGAATTTCTCATAAGAAAGCCACTCACTCTTACAAGCAAAAAGGATATGAACAACAAGTTATGATGAGGTACACCTCATACAAATTGAGATATCACATAGAAACACTGGGTATATCACTCAGCTGTTCACATAAGTAGAAAAACAACAATAATCCTCAGTGGCATATTTACATGACATGAAACAGCACCTACTTCTCCATTCACACTACAGAGAGGAAAAGAGTTTGTCAGAATTGCAGTTGCTGATCCAATAAAACCACTTCCTTCATCAAACATAGCTCACAAAGTAAATACATCAAAACACCATCTTAAGAAAGTCAGAAGAGTAATTTCAATTTAAAATTTTTCATTTTAATCTGCATACCTACTTACTTGAAGATTAACTTAAATTGAACTTAAATTTCCAGGTTACCAAAAAAAAAAAAATCTAACAAAAACCTTCACCATGCTGGCAGTACTTTCAAGCCAGAATCCATCAAGCTCCTTTAAGAAAATCTTGTGAAAAGCATATCTTATAAAAGAATGAGAAATCTTCAGAAGCAATCTTATTTTGGAAAACTATTCTTTTCTAAAGGAGGCAAAAGTTATGTTTTATGAAGGACACAGGGAAAACTGCAACCTGACAATAAACATGAAAAGAAGTACAACTTTAACTATAAGTGAAAACTGAATGTTTAAACTACCACGAGATACTATTTCACCCATCAGACTATCAAAAATGTTAAGGTCTAAAATAAAAAGTTTGGCTAGTTTACTGCAGCTGGCACTCTGGCACACTGCTTATGAGACTATAAATTGGTAGCACCACCTTGGAAAATTATTTCATATTATTTATTAAAGTTGATAGCCTATGTCCCAATAATCCTCTTCCTAAACATCTATACTAGAGCAGTAGCTTTCAGAATTTTTAGCTAAGGACTCACAATGAAAATTATATTTTATATAACAATCTAATACATGCATGCATGCTATACTCATATGCACTAACACATACTGGACCAAAAGTTTTATGAAATAATCCTAACCCTTATATTAACATGTAGGATGTACATAAGAGGACCTTATATGTAGAATGCACTTTGATGTTTTCTATTCTAGTCTAGTCTACACTAAGAATTTTTTTAATCCTGGTAACAACCCACTAAATTGATTTTATAATCTAGTAATGAGTCACTAACCTGCATGAAACACTGGCCTGAGTGAAACTTTAGGACATGTGCACCAGAAGACATGCAAGAATATTTACAGCAGCATTATTTACAATGGCAAAAAGCAGAAAACAACTCAATTTCATATTTGTAGGTAAATCTAAATATGTTCATAGGTAAGTAAATTGCTGTACATTCATATAATACAATAATACACAACATTAAAAATGAATTAACTGGTTGGTTCGAGTACAGTGGTATTTACAACTAATTGATCACAAGCAGTTACAGATTCCTTTGTTCCTTCTTTACTCCTATTGCTTCACCAGCAGGAAAAAATATTAAAATTAAATTTAAAAAAAGAATAAATGAATTAACTATGGTTACATACATCATCATGAAGGAATCTCAGGAACATAATGTTCAGTGACAAAAGCAAGTTATGAAAGTATGATTCCATTCATACAAAGTCCAAAAGCATACAAAACTAAATTTGGTAAGCTTTCATTCTTAGGGAAATGAGAAACACAAATTTCAATATAACAGTTACTTCTGAGAGGAGCCAGAAGAGAAAGGGGATAGTGTCATAAAAGGACACAGAAGGGTTGTGTGCTCATGCAAAAATGTCATGTTGGACAGCTCATGGGGACAGCCACTTATGCTCAAACTGTTTCCCACCTCAAACCCCCACCAAAATCTGGTTCTCTTCCTATCTCCTCAAGGCTATGCTCACTAACAAAACTTGCACTGTTCAGAAATATGAGTTGTGAACCCTCATAAGCACAATATTTGTAATGTAGAGACATCAAAATGAGCTGATAATGATACTTACAGGAGGGCCTGATGGCAGTGATTTGGCAGATGTAAGCAGGAAAGATGCTCTGGAATACGTAGATTTGCAACGAAGTCAGCAAATTTCATCATCCAGGCATCACCTATTGTACAAGGACCCAGAATAAATTTATCAGGCTAGATTCTTCTAAGAAAAAAATTAAATTAAAATACTTGTTGGGAGAGAAATAAGAAACAAAGGATTTGGATCAAACCCATTTAATCGAATTTCCACCATATGTAAAGGACAGATTTGACTATAACCTGGCACAGTTAGCATTATTCAGATACCACAGATGAAGTGGCTGTCAGTGATATCTGGCATTATACAATGACAATAGAGTACAGTAATTTGCAGAGTACGATGCAAACAAGTTAAAATTTAACAGCATTTGGTTATGTTGTGTTTGCTTATATCATCAATTCAGGAAAAATTCCAAATAATGTATCTGTCTGGTTGTCAATGTCAACAAACGGGAAATAAATTTTAATTCATTAAATTGAGGTTCAAATAATATTCTCATTTCTCTATGGATCTATCTCATAACAGCCAAAAATCTTAACAGTTAAATGGTAAGCACTGAACCTTTTTAAGATTTTCTAAGCAATTATAGAGAAGCTCTTCCTGGAAAAGATAAATAATAAAACACTCAATTCTTTTGTTGTTGTTATGCATCTAACTCTTTGGTTAACTGGAACACACCCACAAACTTGGAAAGCATCAACAGCAAAACATACCAAAAACCCATACATTTTATTCTTCAAGAAAGGCAGAATGACAGGTTCTCACAGAAAAAAAAATGAATTCATAAAAACTGCACTTTAGAAATAGAACTATACCATGACAACAGGGAGAAATCATATTGATAACAAAGACCAAGGATAAAGGACCTGTAAATTCTAATTTTTCTGGGAAGGAATTTAAAAAATAAAACTACTTAAGTAATTTCTCAGGGCATGGTTGTTTCTATACCAGAGTAATAGCTGCTATTCACATTTATGACTTCAAGTAATCAAAAAGAGTTAAATCATCTTTCAAATGTTTTGTATGTGGAATCACTAGTTAGGTGTGTAATGCATAATAATAAAAATGTCTAAAGTTGAAAACATTGATATGTTAAAATTATCTTATGTGGAACACTGCCTTAATTCTGCAAATCACATTCCATATAAATAAGCTATTCACATACCAAATGTCAACTACTCAAGAAAATGTACTTATTATCTAAAATATCTTACTTATCCTTTGCAAAATTTTATCTTAAAGACAACTTTGAAATTGCTCTTTGCAAGCTCTTTATAGGCATCTCATCTCGAATCGTTTTGGCACTCTTAAATGCCATCATTTCTTCAGTGTTTGGAAGTGGTTTAATTTAGATTTAAGTTCTCACAGCAATGTTTTTGTCCAGAATTCATGTACTGTCAGTAATAATAAACGTTAAATATCAATGATATGCCATATAAGCTGGGTAGCTACCAAGAAATTTTACCATCCAAGAACAGCACTTCAATGATCTCTATGTATTGTAGAATAATTGCTTCATCATCTCCCAACAAATTATTCCTTCCATGCATCCATGATTTTCCTTTTAGGTAGTTAGGGGTCAACATTTTTCCTGTGACTTACATTTTTCTTAAATATCCTCAACGATAGGGAAGAAAAATAAGAATTTATTTTAGTGTTGCTTTCTCTAGACAATATGTTTGTATCCAATACACATTGTCCCGAAACTCCTTGCTTCAGAGAAGAGAATCAACACTCTTTAGAATATTCATTAATGATATTGAGACTCAACAAGCTCTCAGTAGTTCTGCCCAGCAAAGTGTTTTCTTCCCAAACAGAGCAGCAAAACCCTGGTTTGTGGTTCTTTTCAGTTATGCTGATCCATGGAAGAAGATCCTTAGCCAACATAGAAGAACACGGACATTATTTCATTAAACATATTTGGCACACTAGTAGTATGGGCTTTCTAGATCATTAGACACCATTTCTTAGTAAGTTTATCATTTAATGGAATTCTCTAAGAGCATTACAGTTCTTATAACATTTAACTTATTGATACCAAAATTGCCTACAATTTGTGTGGGGCTTCTTTATTTTGGGTCATAAAAATTTTTAATCGAATTCCATAAATAATCTAACCATAAATAACTCCTAATATTATCCAAACCTGTCCATGTCTATGCACATCTTTGTGAATAAAATTTCTATCTACAACAACCAATATTCAAATATCCAGTATCATTGTATATGAAGCCCACAGACTATCAACTGAAATGTGATTAACACACATATATATCTATGTATAAATATTAATATATACATTTGTGTGTATATGTGTATGCTTTTCTCTAGAAAGAAAGAAAGAAAAAGGTTGTAAAAGACCATTCCCTCTGTTTTAATTTCTTGTTTTATTTTATCTGAATTTTCCTAATTTTCTGCGGAGCATTATTACATTTGTAATAAATAAATAAATACAAGTTTTTAAGGTAAAAAAAAAAATCTAACAATTCAATTGTGCCTGTTAGAGTTGAGCATTGTACAAGCAGAATGAAATATTTAAATCATATATAAAAAGGCAATAAAACATTTTTGACATTATTAACCTCACATGTTTAGAAAGGGAGAGAAGTAGGGGATGACTTGACCAAGATCTGTCTCCCGCAGGTTGACCTCCTGAAAAGCTCCATGGAAACTGGCTATTACCAAGTACTTAAAACAAACAAAACAATCAATAGCAGGATTTGGACCTCAGCTCCCTATTAGGTCGCAAAATACCTGGTGCTCGCTTCAATGCTGATGAGTCAAATCTGGCTGAGTGTTTGCCCCTTCACACAGCTGCAATGGCATGGCTTGCACCCAAGAACCCAGATCTCCTTTGGAGAGAGGCTAGGACCATCTACCACACCTCCTAATGTGAGCTGGCAGTTTAGAGTTGGAAACAGGTTCTGCAATGTCCTATTGCTATTGTACTCTAGCTCCTAATCACACTCCGGGACGGATCCACGCAGCTCAAAGGTCCCATAGTTAGAGTCCCTTTCCTGAAGGACATTTATAGGTGCATTTTGGGAAACAAATGAAATATAATGTAGGTGATTTATGTTTACTATGCATACCATACTGGAGATAAAAACTGGAACATGAAGGCAGCCTTACAAAAATATTTCTCTAGCTTAATACCATCTTTTTCACAAAAATTCCAATCTCCTTCCAATTCCTCCCAAATAGATCTGGAGGTCCACAGACCTTGTCCAGTGGGAAGTCTACCAGCCCTCACATCTATTCTTTGCATCAGTTTTTTCTCCTTCTGCCCCAGTGCAAGATGGTAATGTGGCCAGTCCCTGCCATAGAGAACAACCCGCCACCATTCCCCAAAGCTGCAGCTGCTGCTGGTGTTGGTCCTTTTCTCCACTGAGGTCACAGGGCCTGATGTTCATATTAGCTCCGTATCTAACGAGGATCCTACAACTATACTTAGGATAGAGAAAAGGAGGAAGGTCTAAAAAGTCCAACACCTTGATTCCATGAGGTTTAGTACTTTCAAACTGTAATAGATTCACTGGAGATGAATATGAACCAAACAAAATCATGTTAAGTCTTAGACACTCACTATCACAGGTAAAATGGATGAGTAAGGCAAACCCTTGTCCTTAAGACACTGTCTACCAGGGAGCTAAGCTTTGTCATAAATATTAAAGTTATGAGGTAAGACTCATAAGAGAAGTACACAGAGCTGTGGGAGTTCAAAACAGGAAAAAGGCCTTTCCCAACCATAAAAATCAAGGCAAGCTGAGTAGAGAAGACAATCTCTAGTCACAAATGGGAAAGTCCTTCTGAAGAACAGCTCATGGTCTATTCTGAAATCTGGAGCAATATTGATAAAAGGGAGGACTATATCCCAGAAAAGTTTGGCCAGATCCAAGAAGACTCTGAATGACAGATTATTCAGAGGTCCCTATTATCCTCACCACTAGGTCCCAAGTCCTTACCTTGACTTACAACCTGTCAGCACCCGGCTTACACTCCAGCCTCATTCCTGCCTCTCCCCACCCCTTACCCTCTGCATTCCAGCCAGGCGGTTCCGTTCCCTGAAAGTGCCCTGTCCTCTCTGACCAATGCCCCTATACACATACTATCCTCTCTTCCCATAACACTCTCTGCCTTTTTCCTTCTCCCAGTCCCTTTCACTTCTGTCCTAGGTAACTCATGCTCCTTTCTCAGACCCAGCTTAGACTGGGCTTTTCTCAAGAAGCCTTGTCCCAATCCCTAGCTCTCAGTCAGATGCATCTTTTACATCTGTACTGCCCTCATAACACTATTCTTCAGGTACTTATTTGTTTTCCACGAGTCTTATATGCTCCCTGAAAGCAATGATTCTTTCTCATTCACCATTTTATCCTCACTGCCTAACACAGTGCCTGACATCCAGTAAGTGCTCAATTAATACTTCTTGACTATATGAGTAAATGAATAAATGACAAAATAAAGCTTTCAACTAATCAAACTATTTTAAAAATAGAAAATACACAGAAACTGGAGTAAATTATGGCAGCAGATATTTTAATACGCAGTCAATATCTTTAAAAACATAAAACATTTATTGATGATATTGTTTCATGACTAGATGGTTATTTATCAAATACTATTTGCTAGAGGGAAGATTCTGTGCAGTTGCCAGGTTATTAAACTTCTATGCATTCTATCTTAAAATAAGCTTTCTATCTCTGACCAGGTGGTAGTGACTGCAAAAGATAAAATTCTGCCTATGATTTCATATTTCAGAAATCTTCAATGATATATCATGGGGAAAACTCCTCTCCTCAAACTCCCCACAGGGGATCAAAATTTTACCATCTCCCAGGGTTGACACAATTATAATGTAAAGTGGGCTTTAAATTTATGAATGTTTATATTAAGTAAAATGTGGCAGAACTAATGATTTGAAGGAGGGAGTGTTAGAGTAAAGTAAAATGTAATCTTTTTAGAGAGAAATAGAGTTCAAAAATATGAAGAGTTTGGAGAAAAAGAAACTAAAATTGTACATGTTACACAGAGAAATCCAGAAGTGTCATGATACATTTAGAACTGAAGAACAGAATAAAACGGGAAAGCAAAGAAAAATATGATTCCAAATGACTTCTGCAAGAGAAAGAAAAATGTGCTGCTATTCAAACTATCAAAGAATCAGTTTATAGATAAGAAAGACAAGACCTTTGCTGCTTTTGAATGCAAGACTTATACAAGGTTGAAATGTCTACAGAGAAAGCTATTTCAACCGGGAATTGAATACTAAACCTAGGGCCAAGAAAGAAAAACTAAGTGACCAAAGAATTAAGTTCAACATGCTTTGTTAGACAACCATAGAAACAAACCAAAAGACACAGACTACCACAGAGTTTATATAAAATAAATTGGCATAGCAGAATGAGGCTGTGTTTTTGAAACTTACTCAGGTTATACCTAGCTTATATCCCAAGACCTCCACAAATAGCAATAAAGGACCATTATGCATGAGGAACTATCTAGTTTATCATCCAAACTGGGAAACTTTTAAGAGTGTAAGGGGGTGGTACTAATAATTAAACTGGCACTTAATTTGAAACTGTCTCAGTCTAACTGGGATGTAGGGTCAATTTAATCATACATTAAACCCCGTATTATACCAGAGAAATACTTTGAAGAAAGGACACTGAAGGTGAAGTCTTCAGAGGAAAAACACAAGTTCTCTGAGAAATTGGACAAAAGTTACCCAAGCGGGAGAGAATTGGAGAGCCTTCTGTTTAGGAGCTGACTTGGATATACACAGTTACATGCATAACGTCCTACATTATTACGCATGCACAATATTTGCACAACTTGTAAATAATTTGCATCTGAAATTTCTCAATGTTTATATACCCTTTTATTGTTTTTTTTTTCAAAGTTGATGTCATCTCTGAAACTTTAAAGCCCTAAATGTCAGGAATTCTGTTCAGTTTCCTGTATACAGACTAAGCACATGTTGCTACTGTACAGTGCACATAGGGGAATATGAACATTCTGTCCACCTCTGAAGAAATTTCTCCATGAATCAGAGTCCCAGCAGGATACAGATGGCATGCTCAAAAGGGGTGATTGGTCTGAGTTTAATGAAGGGGACACTTATAAAGGTGTAGGCAGGATTAAAGGCAACCACAAGGGATGGTAAAAACATTGAGGGGTTAGCAACCCTGAGACTACTACCACCATAGACTTGAAAGGGCAGGGGTTAAGGAACTTGGAGAAAGTGGCACTGGAGGAGAGATATGCTAGACAGGAATTGTGGCTTTTGGTAGAGAAACACCATTGCCTCCTTGCAATCCTACAGGAAAGAAGTTGTTGAATAAATACCCCAAATTCTCTTTCCTCCTGCCATCCAATCTCTTGTTGGCAATTTCCTTTGGCCTAACTCATAGGTCAGGGGATCTACCTGATTATAATCCATGGAGATCAGCCTCATGGATGACAGAGAAAAATGGACAAGACTAGAGAATGGATCTTGAGAGACAAGTGAGACTATCCAGCAGGATCTAATTAAATACTGTAAAAGCTCATATTTCTGAAGTCGAGATATGTCACGTTCATCCTTTATGTTCATAAGTAAAAACTAAGAACAATTTGATCTTTGCAGGGATATCAGAGAAAGAGCAGGTGTTATTAGTGTTATTATCCTCATTTTGCAGATAAAGAAATTAAGGACATAGAGGAGACATTACTTGCCTAAATCATCCAAAAAAGATTAGGGAGTACCTCTGTGTCCGTGGACCTTCCAGAAAACCAATTATTTCCCAAGCTCAACTAGAAACTAGAACTTTACCACTAAACTTAGAAATCTTTCCACTTGGCCTTAACAACATAAGCTTGCTATTGTTGATCTTAACAACAGAAGCCCTGTCATATAGCAGAAGGAGACTAAAAATCAATTATCCAAGCACATACTAACAGAGATTTACAGAATGAAGGCTTTGTCTCTGCCTTCCAGGGAGTCCCAGCATATGGACAGGAAAGAACACCACTCATAAACATTTAGGAAGGCTATTGATCAATCAAACAAAAAAAATTCTCTAACACCTATTATACACTAAATGTCAAATACATAAAACTTTTGTAGCTGAAATTGGCTATTTTATTTTTGTGGTCATGTGTTATTATTATAGCTTATGGTTTATGGTACTCAATGGATTGATGGCAAGTTGTGAAAACTCTGACTCACAATGAAATAATGGTTGAAACAATAGAGTGTGAGTGGTCCAATGTCATTAAAAGACTGTTCCCAGGTAATAATGTCTGACTTAGGTTCCTTATAAAGAACTCTGTTGCCAGCCTTAAGTTCTGGTGGGGGCTGTGATAGTGAGAATTGGTACAAAAAGAAGTGATGATATATGTTGTTCTCGGACTTAAGCAGAGACACAGAAATCCAATGATCACTTAAAAAACGCAGAGCCTGAGAATGACTAAACATATTACCCAGGATCTCACCTTAGGCAGAGACTATTATGTGTTCACCAAAACCCTTTTTTTTTTTTTTTTCTCCTGGGCATAGAAACAGATACACTCCCCACCCTTCTTACAATTCCATGTGGCCATGCAACTGAGTTCTAGCTAATGTGGCAGAAGTAATTTGCTCCACTTTTTAACCTGGCCCATAAAACCCTCCAGAGATCTTTCACTCTCTCTCCTTTCCCATCTGCCAGTTGACTGTCAATGCCCAGAGAACATTGGAAAACCTGAGATGAAGATGGTGATCCTTGAATGACTATGTGAAACTGCCTCCCTCCCACCCCCAGAGTCAGCAACTCAGTAAATTAAATTCAATAAAATTAATAGTTACCACAGTAACCTTAAGACATATACCACCTCTCAAACATAAGCACCTTTAACATTTTTATGTGCAAATATAAATATATATTTCCAAAACTTATATTCTAATGCACACATTGTCTTATAGCCTTTATATTTGGCATTATATTGTGAGCAATTTCCCATGTTCATGGAATCTTTCAATATTACAATTTTTAATTACTCTTTAATGTCCCAAGTTGTGGTTTTATAATGCTGTTTAAATTTTCTACTATTTAATAGAACTCATTTTTATATAATAGATAGTAAATGATTCAAAGAGCTTTGTGATCCTATTATCATGTAAAAGACCATTTCTTCATCATAGTTATTCGTTGACCTACAGATGCCATTGAGAGTAATGGACCACTGATTTTGTGTTGTTCAACCCCATACAAGTTAATATCTTTCTTTGAGTTTGTTCCATATGATAAAACTTTCTCACATTCCATAGAAAGATATTCTGCAAAAGTTAATAAATGTCCTTTAAAACATTACAAAATAAAAGGACTGGTATTAATCATCAGACATTGGTATCAACCCATTGACTGCCCTGTGACCTCTATTAGCATACAAAATCATTAATTTATTTGCCCCAAATTGATGATGGTACAGTCAAAAATAAAATATAAATCTATTTATTGTGAGACTTCCCAAATTTTCCCCTTCCAAATGGAAACGTGTTCTCATAATCAACTGAATTAATTGAATACTACTTACATTCCATTTTCTGTTAAAAGGGTACACATAATCTCTTTTGGAAGCTTGTAAAGGTAGGGGTTAGGGAACATCTTCACAGGTCCAGGAATAAATTCAAAAGAAAATAGTAATAAATACTGTTACACTATATTTTACATAATGCATAGTTGCAACAGGACAGAAAACAGAGGCTATCTTAAAATGCATTATATGATGCAACTTTAGAAAATTACATAAATCAGGAAAATGGTTTTTCTACAGCTTCAAAAAAAGATGCTGCCAAGTTATAGTTAATATTTTAATGTGATTTCACTCTCTACAATGTAACCCTGAGATGGTTTTCTTAGCAAACATTCTTTACCCAAAATAAAGAATGAATATAATTAATAGGACACTTAATGTTGATTAAATACTTGATCATTATTTCCCTATATGACCCAAATCCTGTGATATGTGATTATTTTAAGATATGAGTATTTTTAAGAAAGTATCAAAAAAAAGATCAAAACTTAGTAATGTCCATCAAAGGAAGGTATGGCACTCACAACCAATCTCGGGGTGTCTTGGCATTTCCTAGCCTCTTTGTAAAAGGCATGATAACATGAAAATTTTATAAGTTTTGTAATCAGTATTAACTTTGAAATGCATCTGTTCCACTTATTAGCCATGTGACCTTCAGCTATTCCTTTTCTTCTCTGAGTCCGTTACTATTTCTATAAAATGATTGAATACCCACATCACAGGAATTATTATATATATTTAATTTGATACTATATATAAAGAAACTAGCAATGTGCCTAAACAGAGTAAATAGTCAAAAGCTGTTTGTTCCTTTTTCACCACTCTCCACTGTTTTTACTGAAACATTTTCTCCTTAATACCCTCACTTAGAGCCTTTTCTTAAACCAGCCAGACTTGGTATCACTGAATGGTTTGTATGGTATCCCATTACAATTTTTTTATTCATTCATTTTTCTAACACATATGTGGGTATATCTACTATGTGCCAGTAACTGTTCTAGTACTAGGGATATAGCAGTAAACAAACAGATCAAAAAAATAAATAAATAAATCCTGACACTTAGGAATCTTATGTGATCATAGAGGAGGAACATAGACTTTAAAGAAAAGTAAAATATGTGGTTTAAAATCTGGGCATAAATGCTGTGAAGAAAAGTAAAGCAACAAAGGCTGACAGAGAATGAATGATGGAATTGACTGTGCTAGGATATCCCAAGCAGGCTTGACTGACAAGGACACATTTCTGCAAATATTTGAATAAACTGAGGGGAGAGCCATTGGAATATCTGGGGGGAAAATGTTCCTTAAGACAGAAACAGGCCGGGCGCGGTGGCTTACGCCTGTAATCCTAGCACTCTGGGAGGCCGAGGTGGGTGGATCGCTCAAGGTCAGGAGTTCAAGACCAGCCTGAGCAAGAGCGAGACCCCGTCTCTACTAAAAACACAGAAAGAAATTATCTGGCCAACTAAAATATATATAGAAAAAATTAGCCAGGCATGGTGGCGCATGCCTGTAGGCCCAGCTACCCGGGAGGCTGAGGCAGTAGGATCGCTTAAGCCCAGGAGTTTGAGGTTGCTGTGAGCTAGGCTGACGCCATGGCACTCACTCTAGCCCTGGCAACAAAGCGAGACTCTGTCTAAAAAAAAAAGACAGAAACAATTCAAGACTGTTAGAAAAATAGCAAGAAGGCTAAGGATGGTGTGGCATGAATATGGGGGAGATTGGTAGGTCAGAATGGGAGCCAGATCACCTACAGCCTTATAGGTTGTTTTAAGGGCTCTGGATTTTACTCGAGTCGAATGAGAGGCATTGGAGAATTGACTAGATTGCAGCAAGAATGGAAAAAAGATGATCTATATTATGCATTTTGCAGGATTCCAAGTGAAAGATGATGGTGGCTTGATCAGGATGATAACAGTGGAGATGGTGAGAAGTTGTCAAATTCTGATGTTTTAAAGGTGGAGCTAATTGGATTTGCTGATAAATTGGATGCAGGATGTGAGATCACAAAAAAGAAGAGACAAGGGTGACACTGAGGTGTTTGGCTATAGCAGCTGGAAGGATGGGCCTACATTTATTGAAAAAAACTATGAAAGGAGAAATCTGGGGAGGAAAGAACATGAGTTTGGTTTCATACAGGCTGTTTGAAATATGTACTAGAAAGCCAAGTGGATATGTAGAGAAGGCACCTGGATAAAAGAGTCTGGAATTGAAGGTAAAATTCAGGCAAATAATTCAAAACGGGGAGTCCAGAAAATATGGATGATATTTAAAGCCATGAAACTGAATACAATCTCCAATCAGAAGTGAGTGTGGACAGAGAACAGAGGTGATCCAGGGCTGAGCTCTGAAACAGTCAGTGTTTGGAGGTCACGCACATGCACAGCGAATGGTTTTTGTCCTCATGCCAACCAGTTCTCCAACTCTCCAGTACCAGCTAGGTGTCCTAAAATCCCGTTCAATGCTGACACTAACTACCCCGAGCTAGAATCAGATTCCACTGGCTTAAGGGCTCAGTCCTAAAAGACTGCCCTCACTTCAGATGCCAGTTGCTAGTATTAGGTCCCCAGCTTACTCACACTTCTGTCTGATTTTGCTATAAAGTCAGGGGTTCCCATAATCCACCCCCTTGAGGTTCAATAATTTTATAGATCCCATAGGACTCAGGAAATGCTATACTTATTATCACAGTTTATAAAGATTCAAATGAACAGCCAGATGAAGAGGTTTAAATAGGGAAAGGTCTAGAAGTGTCTTAAGCACAGAACCCTCTATCCCCATGGAGTTGGAATGTGCCGGCCTTCTGGCAGTTGGATGTGTTGGCCAGTTCAGAAGTTCTCAAACCCTATTATTTAGGGGGTATTATAGATGTTTCATTACCTAGGCATGATTGTGGCCATTGGAGATTAATTCAATCTCCAACCCCTTTCCCCTCCCCAGAGGTTGTCGGGTGGGGGTGGAACAGAAAGTTCCAAGCTGTGAATCAAATCTTGGTCTTTCTGTTTACAACCCCCATCCTGAA
Source organism: Lemur catta (assembly GCF_020740605.2). Lineage (NCBI taxonomy): Eukaryota > Metazoa > Chordata > Mammalia > Primates > Lemuridae > Lemur > Lemur catta. Next base: position 28,245,283 of record NC_059139.1, on the reverse strand, counting down.
GCACTCTAGGAGCCCACCAAGAATCACCTCATTAGAACAAAAGATACTCCTGTCACCCTAATCCCTCAGGCAATTCTGAGCATTTTAGGAACTCTGTGCCAGAAACCAGATACAAAGACCAAAATGGTCTTTTACACAGATCCTTTACAGCAAAATGATTATACCTGCCAGAAGATTTACATTTGGTGTAGCATTTATAGAATAGATACAGCAATGGTACTAAAATGAATATAGCTAACATTTGGAAAAACCAGGTTAAAGAAACAACTAACTCAACCTATAAAACCATTATATATATTTTCATATTCTTGTACTAATCTGTTATACTTGATTCCCCCTGAACTACTTCTATTTGTAAGTTGTGATAAGTTTGTGCTGAACTATTTAGCATAGAAATCAGCTTAGAATATCTGTGTCTAGTTATTTCCCAGGCCAGTCATTTTCCGCAGATATTACATTCTGAGGAAGCTTTAATTCAATTTTTCAATACAATTGACCATCCATACCAGTGTTATCGTAAGACTTGTTTACATGAGGCAGTGAATCTTACCAACACCACCAGAATTACACCATATTGCAGTACAGTCATAGTACAATTCTGTTTCATTTCAGAACAAATCAGTAAGAATTACAGATGTATTTTCTTTGCCTTCTTAACAGAATCAACCCTTGTCTGTATACTAGATATTATTAAGAACATGCACTGTTACAGTTGGCCATGACTCAGTTATTTCTGGGTTCCAAGGTCATTGGGGACAAAGTCAACCACCCTGTCTTATCCTACACACTTGTACTGGCCTGGCTACGGTTGTGTGTTGTTTCGTAGCAGGGCCTACCTCCTTCCTGTGAGGAAGAGATGAGTGATATTTAGAATAGCTCCTACCAACTATACTAGTAAACTATATGTTTTATTTCTACCTACTTTGGGGACAAGGACAACATAGTACATTGATACAAATTATAAGTGCCCAAGAGAACTTCCATAAATTTGGAGGGCCATAAGAATCCCAAAGGTGTGTCTGTGAGCCTCAGTAGCCCAAACAGAAGGCCATTGCCCCATGGCTACTTCATCCTCCACTTGTATTCAAATACCCAAGAGGCCCTACTGGGTCAGGCTACAAGCTCTTTCCCAACACTAGGTTCCAGCCTTCTCCAGCATTATTGGTTGAGTCAACCTGACCCACTTTGCTAAAGCCTCATTATCTTTCCAGGCTGACTCCCATCCTTTGCCTCCCTCCTGGAAGGGAACCCTCCTAATTTGTTTACTCTGTATAATAAATCTTTTTCCTCTAGATGCTGCTTCTCATTAAAAGCAAATTCAGTTTTTCCCAGAATACCTAAACCTGCACCTATCTCCCCTAAGGCCCTTTTGTGTCTTGTGGGCCAGTGTTGTTTAATCCATAATACATGTTGCCATCATGTGTTAGTGGCCTGAGTGCAGTTAGGATACATGTTTTTCATCCAAAATGTTGGGTTCCCCATAGTAGGGTTAGATGAGTGGTAGCTACACCTGCTACACCTAGATATCACTTAGTCAGTGTGTCCCAGGCCCCCCACAGCATTCCTGTATCAGGGTGGGACCATTTCCCAAAGGAACTGGGATCCACCACTTGGTGCCCACTGTTAGGATCCCATCAGGAACTCACTGTTAACTCATGGTTTTTCCCTATTCTGCTTGATAGCTTTTCATCTACAAAAATGAAGGTGGCATGTATTTGTGCATAGCCCACTGTGGTATGTTGTGCACACTGCTGTTATATTTTGTCCACTATAACCAGGAATCTTGAAGCATTTGATCATCAAGATTGTTGCACAGTACCAGACTACTGAGATATGTACACCACACAGTTTGAAGTCCTAGTAGGAAGAAGTTCTCAGAAACTCCTTCCCAAATGATAGCCTTTGTAGTAGATTTAAACTGAAAAATGGGAGTCAAAAAATACTGGCACATTACTAGAGTTCCATTTGGTCATTAAAAGGCAATCCAATTCATCATAATATTATATGAACAGAAGAATGTCACCCAAAGTGATGCCCCTCAGGTCTACAGGCTGCCATTCAACTTTGTTGGGTTCTAAAACAGAAGTAGTCTTAGCAAACATATAGCTTCACCCTTCCAGAGCTTGGAGCTATGTCCCTGATCGAGGAGTATACATGCAAAGGGGCCGGCCTTCTAGAGGACCAGAGATAGGCATCCATTGCACCAGAAGGAAAGCACAGACACATGACGACATGTGATGGGGGTAGGCATGCTAGTAGGAGCTGGAGTGAATAAGTCTCTTCTCATTGCTTCTATTTTCTCAGATGGAAAAAGAAGTAAGATCATTAGTTGAAAGTACAGATAGGAAGGAGTGTTGGAAGTTTAAAGAGAGAAAGGATATGAAATTATCTATGCAAGGATTCTCAACCTTGGTACTGTAGACATTTTGGACAGGCTAATTCTTTGCTATGGGGGACTGTCTGTGCATCATGGTATGTTTAGCAGCATCCTTGATTTCTACCCACCTATATGTCAGTAGCACTCCCTTCCCAATGTTGTGACAATCAAAAATGTCACCAGACATTGCCAAATGTCCCCTGGGGGAAAAATCAGCCCAGTTAAGAACCACTGCCTCCTCTAGGAAATGGGGAGAGTGAATGGAGTAGAGAAATGCAAAAAGGATGGTGGCCATCTAACGTGTCACTTGGGGTTAGCAGGCATGAATTTCAAATGAAGCCAGTTGGCTTGCTTATGTGTCTTTTTCCAGCCATGGTAGCTGCATAGGATCAGAGCAGGCAAGAAGTTAGTACAACAAAGTAAGAAAGGGGCAAGGAGTTGAAGGTGTATGAAAGTAAGTGATTACAAATTATAGAATTTAAGCCAGATAAGGAGGAAAGGGGGGATATGAAAGGAAGGAGGGACAATTAAAGGATGATGGATCAACACATTATAGATTCTAGATAGATGTAGGAATCTGGGCACCAAAGGGCATGAGCTGAGAAGTTATGAGGTGATGGCAAGAGAGACACTTGAAACTCACTCATAACTGGTTGAAGTTATTAGTAATTATATAGAGAGACAGAGTTATATAGAATTATGTATAATTATTATTTACATCAAATCCTGAGATTTAGCCCCATGAAGAGCCAGGGATTTTGTTGCCAGTGTCCCATTATTGGAACTAGTAAAGTGTAAGATTTAAATCTCCTACAGAGTTTATATGTAGAAAACACAAGCCTAGTAAGGCTATTAAGCTGAGTTCTGCATTTTATTTGCTCATAATTTCCTATATCTCAATAAGTAAGTGAAAGCAGCAGTGATTCCAACTTGCTCCGAGTCAAAGATTGACATGATATCTAGCTTGCTTACTTGTGAGAAAACTTTAGGCAAGAGGTGTTTTTTTCTCAGCAAGGGAACTATTGAGCTTGTGGAAATCAAAGCAGCTAAACAAACATCTTATTATTAGAATAATGGCCATGACATTCAATATCCTCTAGGGAAAATTTAACCTGATCTTTGATTTTGGCACTTTTCGCTACTTCAAAATTAGGTCAAACAATAAGGAGGGGAAAAAAAGAATACAGAACTAAAGACACAATAAAGTCATATACCAATTTTACTTTTCAAGCATAGTTGAATGAAAAATAAGAACAAAGTGAATTTTCCTTAAGCTCTAACTAATGTTCCGTCCTTCTGCTTCTGAAGAAAAACGTGTTTTTCTGTAGTTTTATAATAAATCTAAAACACTATCATTTTTTGCATGAAAAGCTAAGTATTGCTTTGCCAAAAGTAGTCACCCTGTGCTACAACAATCTAAGTTTGTTTTAATTATGCTCAGATACGAACTACCACTATGTCAGCCCCCTCAGTACGAACTACGATTATCTGTTGTTTAAAATAGATGTCCTAAGTACATTATCTAACTGAACAAAAGCATAAACATTTCAACTATCAAATCATCAGAACTGCTTAGGCAAGCATAAATATCTCCTGGCTCCAATGTATCCCTTATGGAGTTTTTTTTTCCCCTGTTACTTGCTCTGCTGTTGCAATGATAGCAGGCCCATGCTGAGATAATGAAATTATGGATCTTCTTTGTATAGCTTAAGGGCTTTTTATTTCTGAAGAAGTAGAGGATTACCTCCAAGTAGTAATATATTTTAATACAGTCCAAATACAAGAAAAGATGTTTAGTAAATCAGGAATGCAATCAATAAAGGATATCACAAGAAAAAATAAATTAAATTTAGGAAAAGATTCAAGCCCCCGTAATCAATTTGCATTAGAGAATGCAAAAAGTTAATGTTCTTTATGTACACTTTATGTTACTGTGATTTTTCTCACTTCCACCAAGAAACTGAGTTCTATGAGCTTTGTGCTAATTTTCCAATCTTTTCCTTGGTTTTGGATACTGAAGAGGGTTACATTCAACTCAGTGGCTAACTGGTTTAGAAATTTCACTTGTTTTAAGTCCTATCTTCTCACTACTTAAGACTACTGACTCTGTCTTGCCCAACAAAAGTGACATTCCATAGAGGATTACAGAAATATACAAGAGAAACCAAGTCCTATTCTAGGTTCCTTTGGTGAGATCATTTCTTTTGGATTGGTATCAGATTCCATTTAATACCATCCATTTCTGAGATCTTTTTTTCCCCCTTCACAGAAGTCCTCTCAATTGTCACACTGACAAGTCGGCCTTTTTCTGATGTCCCTAAGTGCCTGCACTACCAAGGATTCAGATAAGAACTGGAGCTGAGTGACTGGGTTAACTGATAAAATTGCTAATTAAAGCCCCTGTTTTCAACACCCCCGAAAGATTAACCAACTGGGCCAAAATTTGTAGCACAGAGGAAGTTTTACTTTTTACGGTGAACACTTTGGTAAATAAATGCTTTAACAATTTCAAAGAAAGTAATGTCATATAATTTCCCAAAGACATTTTCCCTTCAGAGAAGTATACAAATGGGACCATTTAGTCAAAGCTTTGTAAGGGTTTTCACTGCGCTGAAAAAATGATAGCAACACAAACATAAAAGTGCACTGTTCTTTAAAAACAACCAATCTAGTCTAAAAATTTCAATTTAAAAATTGGTGAGAAATACAAAACGTCTATCTGATTTTCTGAGTCGGATACTGCAGAGACATAACACAACATGATGGCTTCAGGCATAGAGTTAGCAGCCAAATGCCTGGCTTTTGATCCTGCTGTTGCCACTTTCTAGCCCGGTGACCTTGAGGTAGTTATTTAACTTCTCTCTGCCTCAGCTGTCCCATCTGGAAAATGGAATGATAGCAACAGTACCTATGTCATAGGGTTGTTGTGAGGGCTAAATGAATTAAATCTGTCAGGTGCTTAGAAGAGTATGAGGCATATAATCACATAGTAAATGTATGTTATTATTATGAGTTCATAAACAAAAATGACCTGTAAGTGTCTTAACATAAGATTTAACTCCTGTGTGTGTGTGTGTGTGTGTGTGTGTGTGTGTGTGTGTGTGTCTGTGTGTGTGTGTTATTATGAAAGATAGCTCCTCAGAGCTTTTCAACAGCAGCCCATCCGTGACATAATTTGATCACTGAATCTTTTCCACTAAGGGCCTGACTCAATTTGAAACCAAGAATATCTTCCTCCATAAAATGAATTTCTTATACCATATGACTGTTAAACTTTTGTCCTGCTCAAATGAGCACCAGCTTTAAGTCCATAAAATGAAACTTGGAACTCCTAGTTTCCTTGGCCCACTTGTTAATTATCATCCTCCTGTGAAAACTCTCTCACTGTGCTATAAATCCACTAAGTGCCTGACCCCAAATATAAATGTCACCCACTCTGCTGGGGAAAGTCAATGTAGAATGATCTCTTGTGGAGTAATTTTTTAACTTTTAAAAGGAAGTGGAATCATTTTCCCTGAAGGCTCTTTCTTTTCCCAGAACCAGTCTATGCCACCAGTGACAGACATGTGGCATAAGGATAAAGGAGGGAAAGAAGAAGGGACATAGATGGGCAGAAGAATAACAGAGGGAAGAAACACAGTCTCACCAAGCTACCAAGCTTTCCCTGGCCCGTTGTCCTATCTTAGGGTGAAAGACCATTAAAATGTGACCATCTTTGTTTTTTTTTGAGACAGAGGAGACAGAGTCTCACTCTGTTGCCCAGGCTAGAGTGCCATGGCATCAGCCTCGCTCACAGCAACCTCACAATCCCAGGCTCAAGCAATCCTTCTGCCTCAGCCTCCCGAGCAGCTGGGACTACAGGCATGCGCCACCATGCCCGGCTAATTTTTTCTATATATATTTTTAGGTGTCCAGATCATTTCTTTCTATTTTTAGTAGAGACGAGGTCTCACTCTTGCTCAGGCTGGTCTCGAACTCCTGACCTCGAGCGATCCTCCCGCCTCAGCCTCCCAGAGTGCTAGGATTACAGGTGTGAGACCATCTTTGATATCACTTCTAATGAGACTGGAAATGGGACTCATGCAGTTCAAATGTGGGATGTTTAGACTGTATTAAAACATGAGGCTCCGGTCACATCAAAGGCTCCTGGTGGGTGGTTTGGGCCAGGGTGAGGTCACCACTGCCCCCCCAATAGGTGTAGAGACACTGTGTACCTGTGAAATAGCGATGTTTGCTTTTTTTCTGCTGATAAATGTGGAGCTGAGAGAGGAGATGCCTCTGTGTGCCTGAGGAATGATCTACTGTGGAAGGTTTCAAGGCAAATAGGTATCAGGTTAGGGTTACAGGGGGCAATTTTTTGAATGGGGATGTCCTTTGTTCTTAGAGAATGGGCTTCTTTAATTCCTGATGCATGGACAGACATTGATAAGAAAGGCTTCCTGCTTGACTACCAAATGTAAAATAAAGGCAACATTATTCTCACAATAGGTAATTTGGATGACATCAAGGAAGGACATAAAACACCAGGGCAGTTTAACCTCACTTTGCCTTTTATACTTAAATATCTTTATCTTACATTTGCTCCGTAGCACTCATCCAATATGTTTAAATTGCAATCACATAGAATTGACGTAAAAAATTTTGTGTAGTTACTACTAGCCTATAGGACAAGTTTTTAAAAAACAACCTCTTTATTCACATCTATAATGGCTTTAAAGTTCCTAGTAATATGGCTTTTAAAGGTTTTAGCATAATACTACTTACGACTGGGCTCTCCTGAATTCTATCCATACCTAATAGTCCTAACAGGGCTTACGAATTGCCTTGTAATTGTTCACTATCGGTTGTAATTCCCCCACTCATTTGCAAATTTTATACAGTACTTTGCTTTCTATTTTCTTTTCAACCCACATGCACCCAGTGCAACACCAACTATGAAAGAGAAACTTAAATATCATTGGTTGATATAGAAATGGAATCCCTAATTCGTGGGATGGAAAAAAAGAGTAAAAAGAAAGTCTCCCTCTCCACTCTTACCCTTTCTGCATCTCCTCAATGGGCTAAAAACATACACAGTCATTTCATTTCTAACTTCCATGCTATACATTTTGGGGGAAAAAATCATTTTCTGCTAGACTCGGGTCCAATTTCCATTGTGATTTTTGCCCTCAAGAAGTAAACATCATGGTCAGGATGTCTGCCCGGCATCCTTCTGGCCAACGAAGCAGTGGTTTCCAATGAAATGAGAGTGTTCTGGTGAGATTGCACGGCCTGGTGGCTGCAAACTCCTATGAACCACACGGGGTTTTTAACCACTGGCAGTGTTTCAAACCACTTAATTGAATGACAAGTCCCTCAAACAGCTGTCACTTAAGATTCCTGGGTTTAGATGAAAGACCAGAGTACTTGTAATTACTCCCCTCTAGCACCCTCTTCCTAAACACAGCACATACTACTGGCAACAGTTTTCAGTAAAATGACCAGCCTGGACATGGGAGAATGAAGCAGACATCTAAAGATTGATTAAAAAAAAAAAAAGATAGTGAATTTTTTCTTTTTTTTCTTTTCTTTTTTTCTTAAGAAAACCCCAAGGTCCAAGAACAATTACAGCACATAATGCCCCCTAATTTTAATCTCCTTCTATCTTTCACTGGATTCCAGGATTCAATTCCCTGTAGAATCCCACATAGTATAGTTCACCTGAGAAGGAAATGTTGTACGGAAAATCATTTCTTCAGATGCATATCATCATATAATAAAATCTTGATTCATGCTATTAATAGTATTCTACTTGGAACTCTGGGGCTAATAAATCCCAACTTCTCTAACAAAAATTATTTTAATTGTTGCATTTAAATAGCAATTTATAGTTTACCAAGTAATTTCACTCCAATGATAATATTCCTTCCTCTAGAGAAATACATATTTAATAAGATCATATTTAATATGATGTAATTATATTTAATATGATTCTCAAGACAGCTTTGTGAGAAATGTCTGGCAAATGCCATTACCTCCATTCTACAGATTAAGAAATAGACTTAAACACATTAATTGACCAGCCTTAAAGTTCTATTAGCTGACAGAGTCAGTACTGAAATCCACAGCTCACTGATATACCCAGCAATCACACTTAAAAATACAGAGTCACAACTTCTTTCACATTCACTTCTTCCTTTTCTTGCTATATCCTACTCTGCTCTCTCCGAATTACATTTTCTGATTCAGTTATTCATTCTCAGCAGCTGCAGAGCTGCCTCCATGCCTTCCAGTTTCCTCCATCCTCTTTGTCCTATTCCATGTGATCCCTCCAATGCCAGCACCTGATCTGCCCAATCTACCCCTCCCACTCTGCTCTGTGGAGGCCCTGTGCCATCAGGAACAAACTCCTGGCCTCTCTATGGGCTCAGCCTTTCATATGCTTGGTCCTTCCACCAATCCTAAACCTAAATGGCCCCGAACTGGAATCAGGCCACCTTCTAGAGATAGCACAAGGCAGATGGCCACATATCCAATCTTGAATACCCCATTCCTGGGGCTCCTGATGAAGGTTTCTCTTTCTTCCTAATCACTGTTTCCAAGCCGCTTATCTGCAATCTCCCCTCAATTACCTTTGCTCTTCAAAGAGGAAATCTTTCATTTATGCCACCTTTTCCTCACTATGTGTTCCACCCTCTACCAGTTTCTAGAACACTCTCATCTCCTTTCATTATATCAGCCACTTGCTCATAGGCCTTCTTTCTACTCCACCCTCAGCCGCTGTTCTCAGTGAACATCAGGCTGACGGTGATTCCAATACCCCAATATCTAATTTCTCGACCTCCTTGATGATAAAAAGGCTTTCTTCTAACTTAGCTAAATACAACCACATGCCAAGCCAGAAAGATTGGTAGGATTTGGGTTTGCAGAGATTAGGGGCTAGAGATGTTTTCTAAGTGAGAATTCTAAGAAAAGACAAGGAGATTCAAATGTGTTTAGTATTCGGTGAAAATGTGAGTAAAACAGTTTGGCTAAATGACATGTAAGACAGGAAATAGAGGAAGATAAGAGTCAAAGAGAGACTCATCAGCTCTTCATATTTATCTGTCTTATCTTCATTACTTGAATGTAAGCTTCTTGAAAGCAGAGGCACTTCTAAGATTATTTTTAATCCTATACATTACCTACTAAGACATTCAATAAGTGTTTTCTGGAAATGGAATCCTCTGTCGTCCAGCAAAAAGTACTGTAGATCTGAGATTCTAATTATTATTATTTTTATATTTATTGATATATATATTTACATACATTTTTATATTTATAAAATTATTTTTATAATTTTTCCCAGTTTCCATGACACCTTGTGCTTCTAGCAAAAAAGTTCATTAGATAAGACATTCTCTACAAAACATATTTTAAGGTCTTCATTTTGCAGATTACCTACATCCAAATAAGCTACCCCTCCTCAGTTTACTATTCACAAATATGACCTGTACCTATTTGAATTTCTCATCAATCAAGACGCTTTGCTTCAAATCATGTTGTATTATATTCTTGAATCATTGTCAAACCTTGAAACTCTCTTTGGCCAAATCATTAATGACTGCTCCTTAAATTTTTATTTTTTAAGACAAAATAATTCCTAAATACTATATCACAGATGGCATTCTTACTGTGAAAGACAAGTAGATTAACAGCATGCCAAGACATTTTTCTCTTTCTGAGATATACTACATCTCAGCCCTATTTCTAATATCCTTCTCATCCACACTGCCAAAATATTCCAACACTTTAGTTAAGAAGATAAAATGCTTCCCTTATTCTTCCATACAAAGCCAGTGATTTGGTTTTCCCATGATTATTGCAGAAGTAAAATACATGCCACTCTGGAGAACACAGTTTAGCCTTATAACATAAGTTTCCATCTCAAATAAGTTGCCTAGTGGTCACTTATAATTAAGGGTAAATCATCCCAACTGTGAGAAGAATTATACTTCCCTGTTAGATATCAGTTGGTTAAACCTATTAGGGAATAATATCTGTCAAAGTTACAAAATCTGACAGACTTCCTCTGGGAGATAATGTGGTAAGTATAGTGGGAAAAGTGCTGGACCAGGACTCAAAACACATGGCTTCTAGTAAGTTGAGACATATGGTTTCACAAATAAAAATGTTCCTTGGGTACCATTAAGCAGAAATCTGAAATCATGACTCTGTTGGAAAATTAAGAACACATGATTGCTGTAACTCTCATTCTAAGTCCAGTATTTACTACACTGAGATTTTATACAAGTTATATCATCAAGCCCCTGTCTCTTCTGCACAGTGGAAATAATATGTACCTTACTGACCTCAGAGCACCTGTTATCACAACATGGGAAACTGGGGAGTTTCCTCTCATTCCTCTCATTCCTCCCTCTGTGATTGCCCTTGCTTATACTAATCTTAGATTATTCTTCACTCCCTGCCTCTCCAGTAACCCATAAAGACTACCTTAGACTAGTTCCCCAAATTCTTGGGTTGCTATTTCTCAGATTTTCATTTGTCCCTCTTTTCTTTCTTTGCTTAACACTTTTTCTTCTTCTCCATTTGCTTCCCTGTCAATCTTCTTCTCAAGGATGAGCTGAATATCAGCTGAATCTTTCTGACTCATAAGCACATGAAATGGAAGGTAGTGCCAATTGTTCTGACTACTTTTCTTGTTAAGCTTTCACCAAAAATAGGCTGCTCAAAGAAAAGCAGCAAACTGACCCAGACTAAACTCATGTTTTTTGTCTGCAGTGTTTCCTTCAAATTCATAGTCTGCATGTTTTCTTTAAGACCTCATTTAAAATCTTCCCATTCTGAAAGAATACCATCTAGTCATCTACTTTGTGTAATTGGCCAAGTTGAAATTTGATTGTGTGTTTCCAGTTTCAATTAGTTAGCATTACTTTGAAAGTTTAAGAATCAGATACCCTTCCCTAAGGCAAGGGGGTTATTCATAGTCGGTCTATATGGGATTGAAAGTCTGTTTTAGTAAGTAGACTATCATTATTGGGCAATTATTTGCTAAGCTCAAGACATTTTTGCCATTTTAAATGCCTCAAAACCAAGGTTCAAACATTTGACATTGTGAAATTGGACTTATCTTCTCACATGGTCTTAAGTTCTCTGGTTTTCTCTTTCTGTACTCACTGCTCTTGGGAATTAATATAATCACATCCATTAAACTACTGGTACAAGTACACAATGGCTTCTAAATATTAGCTTAAAAACCATCTTTACATTAAAAATTTTAGCCAGCAATTTTTATGATTCACTACCCCTATTAAACTTAATATGTTGAATATAAAAGAATTTCTTTCTCCATAAGTTATCACTGTTTCCTAAATTCTCAGTGACATTGAATGATACTATCAACCTCCTACTCCTTCCAGATCAAATATTATAGTTGGTATTATTAACACTTCAATCTTCAATCATCTTACACAGAAAGAGAATGATCCCTTGAATCAAGAGCAGGTCATTTCTCTGCATAAAACCCTCACCATCACCTTTAGCATAAAAGCCAAGTTTCTTACCATGGCCTACAAGACTCAAGACTCTCTGTGATCTGAACTCTGCCTATTTCTCTGGCCTCATCTACCACTCATCACTCTAATGCCAATGACACTGGTCTCCTTTCCATTCCCATGACTATGGATTGCTACCTCCTTCTTCCCATGCAAATCTTAGACAAAATGAATTTCCCTGACCACCTGCCCACCTGCCAAGTCACTGCTTCAACACCTCGTTTTATTTTCTTCAGAGCACTCACTTTGTCTCTTTGTTGATTAGCCCTCCTCCTCCCCCTCGCACACATGTATTTGACTATAATCCATGAGAGTGAGCACTCCTGTGTCCTGTTCTCAATTGTTTCCTCACTACCCACTCTTGTCCACATAACTAAACCAAATGGAGATTCTCCCAGGGTATCCTGCACTTTGCCTTTCCACTAACATTCACTCATCACACTTAGAATTACTTGTTCAGGTTCTGTCTGCCTGAACTGTAAATTCAAAAAGAATATGGAATGCATCTGTCCTCTTCACCACTGTTTCCCCACAACCCTGCACTGAGATTGCTATAACAGGCACTCGGTAAATATTTGTGGAAGGAAGGAAGGGAGGGAGCAAAAAGAGAGGGAAGGAAAGAAGAAGGGAAGAAAGGAAAGTGAAAACTGAAGGAATAGGCTTTAGGATGACCAGCACTCGACTCCCCATTTGCCTGGGACTGAGGAATTTCCCCAGATGTGAAACTTCCAGTGCTTGAACCTGGGAACTTCTAGGGAATCCAGGACAAGTTAGCCATACTAGCTTTGAAGGCAACCTTTAGAAAACAATTATCTCAGACATGAAAATGCCTACAGCCAAAGTATGGTAAGTATCTCCTACATGTTTAACAAAGGAGTCAGATGTAATTTGTATTTATCTCATCAAGCAAGGTACTTTCTAGTTATATTGACCACTGCCAAGGCAGTCTCTGATTTGTGCCATGCCTGTTAGCTCACAGAGAAGGGATTCTGATACACTGGCCACCATGTTCTGACCAAAAATAAGCAGTTGACCCAGAGGCAGCTATTAGAGGCTGGTAGCAGATTATAAAGTAATCTCATATGAGAACTTGGCCCAGTTTGGGCCAGGAAGGAAGCCTAAGGATTAAGTATACCACCCTTTTCGGGGGGAGATTTGAACTTGACATTTACAAAGAGAGGGTCAGGGAGAAGTGTCAGGAACAGTAGATGCAGAAATATCAAGAAATGTTACCATAATTGTGGCTGTGGAATAGGAAGCAATAGGTTTTTAGGTTTCTGAGTATCAGGGTGTCAGAGCTATTAAAAACTGTAACCTAAAATATATTGCTGTCTCTTTGAGATCTGAATGTTTAATGGTTGAAACTGTTTCTTACTTCCTTATTTCCCAGGGAATTATTGCAATAAACTCCATTGAATAAGGTAATCTGAACATATCTCCAATTCTTACAAGTTAAAAGAACCTGAAAGATGATTGTTTCTTCAGTAAATGGGATTAATGGGATAAAAAATAAAATTCAACACTGAAAAGTTAGAAAAAAAATAAAATAAGCTGAGGTATAGACCAAGCTTCTAGGCTATCAAACTATCACAAATCCTTCATGATGAAAGATTAATGGTCCAAACAATACACAGTCTTATACATTACTTAGAGCTATCTCTATGAGTTATATGTGCTTATTTGGTTATTTTTACCTCCCCCCCCAAAAAAATATTACTTTTTGGTTATTTTATCACTTGTAGTCTAAGTTTACTACTTAAAGAGTTCTTTAAACTCCTGTTTGTTGTAGAAACACCTGACTTTAAGTAGGTAAACTACAACAACCTTCTGATAGACAACGTGGAATATAAGCAGGAATGAAGTACGTTGATGAGAAATACTTTCATCCATAGCTAATGGGAAGAGAGGAAGATAGGGTTATAAAGTTACCATGAATTGCCAATATAAACACAAACAGAAGATACCACACAGGGGGCAAGGATGTAAACTATGTATTTATTTTCTTGATTCTATAACTTCCATGGAACTGGGTGACTCAAAACCTTATCGTCATTTCAAAGTGTTCCCATAAATTTCAGGGAGTTTTCTCAGCTCACTTGAAACCTTGAAAGAAAGACTACTAGGAAATAGTCTCTAGGAGTATCTTTCTACTGGCTCTTACAATTGACAAATAACTTACTATTAAATTGTAGTTGCTCACTTTTGGTTCCAGAGAATTTAGTTTTTATGGCTTCCTCTATAAATATTTTATTTAGTCCTTGAATTCTTTAAGCATATCAAATAAATGAGGGGGAACAGTAATCCAAGCAAAAAACAATGTAGTCAACTGTAGAAAATTGGCCTGGAGTTAATAATTTTATTACAGAAATTTGAGAGGTAATTGCACATATATTCCTTTTTTCCTTAAATTTCACTGTATAGATCTAATCATTTACTTTCATGATACTCACCATTATAATATCATCACAAGTCAAAAGAACCAAATCAAAATATCAGAATCAAATACTAGGGAGCATATGAGAAGTGGGAACTCCCATGTACAGCTGACAGGAACGTAACCTAGTCAGCCATTTTACAGAGGAATTTGTCAATACTTTATGAAACTGAGTCTATGAATATTCTATAATTCAATAAACCTACGCCTAGGCATATACCCCAGAGAAATTTTTGTACCAAGTACAAAAAACATGTAGAATAGTGTTTGTTACTTCTTGATTTACCTTATTAAAGATTTGAGAACAACCTACATTTTTATCTTAGAAAAACTGAGATGCCATACATGAACAAAATAGACCATAATACAGCAAGAAAAGAAACTAAGTCCGCGTGGATAGACATGAAAGGCATAATGTTGAGTGGCTGGGTGGAAGAATTCAAGAAACAGAAGAATATGTGCAGCACAGCAGTATTTAAATAATTCTTTAAAAAAGAAAAACTCAAAATCATATTATATATTTTTCATGAATAAACACATTGGTAATTAAAATCACAAAAGTCTGAATGAGAGATGTGTACCAAATGCTTAAAAATTATGGTCAATAGAGAAAAGAGCAATGAGTTTAAGGCCAGGGATAAAGATGAGATCATGAACTAAAGATAAAAGATCAATCCAATTTGTTCCTCAGGTACCAACTTGCTGCTCCTCTTTCCTCACTTTCAGGGTGCTTCTCAATCCAGTGGCTTTCATGAATCAGAAATGACTCTCTCTAATATTCTAACTATTCGTTTTGCTAAATTCAAAGGACATTTCAGTCCTCATCTTATCTGATTTCTCACCAGTTTTTGGTTTCTCTTACCTTGGCCTCCTCAACACCAAAGGCTCCTAGCTTGCTTCTATCTCTCTGCCCACTTTCTGTTTCAGTTGCTTTTGCTATTTCATCCAGTTCCTCATCAGCCTTTAAATGTTCTAATTTTCCCAAGTCCTTCCCTAAACATTCTTCTTTCTCTGGCTCATTTAGGATGTGTCCTCAATTCTCTACCATTTTTAAATGTTTCCCAAACATATGTATCATGTCCAGCTAGACCACTCTGAACTCCTGGCCATTCAAACACCTGCCTTCTTGACATCTCTTTCGGAATACCTCAAAGGCCCTCTGGCTCATTATGTCCAACTCATCAACTTCCTCTTAAAACCTAGCCCTTTTCCAAAGCATCCTCTCAGTGAATGGTACCACCATTCATCCAATTATTTAAGTTCAAAACCAAAAAGTCATCTCTGACTCCTACTCCCTGATATCCTACTCATCTAATATCCACTGGATATATATCCAATATATCACTAAATGTTTTAATTTTGTGTGTGTCCTAAATGTCTTCTGCATGCATCCACTTCCCTCCATCACTGCTACTACTGCCCAATTTCAAGCTACAATCATCTCTCACCTGGACCCCTCCAATAATCTCTTGATTGGTCTTTGTATGTCCACAAGAATCCACTCCTCTCCAGGCCACCTGAGTGAGTTTTCCAAGTGTAAATCTGATCATGTCAACCTCAGCTTAAAACACTTCAATAGTTTCACATTGCTCTTAGGATGAAGATCATCATCTTTACACTTCTACCTAATTTAGTCTCTTTCTATGTCTACAGCCTCTCTACATATCTCTCTTCCCTTTGGTTGTCCTGTTCTACCTTAAATTTCTCAAGCAAGTCATACTCCTATCCACCTCAAGGCCTTTACACATGTTGTCTCCTTTGCCTAGGATTCTCTTCCCTCTATCCTTATTCTTCAGATCTCAGCTCAAGTTCTACCCAGGCAAATCTTCTCTGACAGCTAGACAAGGGCAGGTTGCCCCATTATACAATCTCTTGAGACTCACTATTTTTTCCTTTGCAACAGTCACCACTGCTTATATATATATGCATATGTGTGGTTATTTTAAAATTTTCATCACTAAGAATGTAAGTTTCATGAGAGTGGGAAACATGTATGCTTTGCTCACTAGTTTATCCCAATACTTAGCACAGTACCTACCATGCTCAGTAAATATTTGTTAAATGAATGAATAAACCCTGGAATATTACCCCACCCCAGAAATTATCTTCCAGGAAAATTCCATAAAAACCCTACCCTACCAGATTTCAGTATTGGCTTCTCAACAAATGCTACAGAGACTGATAATTGTCTCTCAATATCTATTCTCCTTTTTTATTAAAATAGAATCCCCAATTTTTAGCTAGGAATAGGACTGTTATGGATTTAATGTCTCCCCAAAATTTATATGTTGAAGCCCTAAATCCCAATGTGATGGTTTTTGAAGGTGGGGTCTTTGGGAGTTGGTAGGAAGTGGAGACTTTGGGAGGTTTAGATGGGATCTTGAGGGATGGACCCCATAATGGTATCAGCGTCCTTATAAAAAGAGGAAGAGAGACTAGAACTCTTTCTTTCTCTTCATGGTGAGAAGGCAATCACCTGCAAATCAGGAAGAGGGCCCTCACCAGAAAACAAATCCGCCAGCCTCTTGATCTTAGACTTCCCAGCCTCCAGAACAGTGAGAAATAAATGTCTGTTGTTTAAACCACTAAGTCTATTCCATTCTGTTACAGCAGCCTGAGCTGCCTAAGACACAAGCAAGCCACACTTCTCAATCTCACTTGCATTCCAATGAAACCATATGGATGAATTGGACCAGTGGGTTGCAAATGCAAGTTCCCAGGCATGCCCTCGAAAGGAAGGGATATGCCCTCATCTTCCCCTTTCCATCTTTCTCCTTCATGCTGGGCAGAAATGTGGACAAGGTGGTAAGAAAATGAGACCAATACTCAGAATGGAATAACAACATAGAAAAACCAGGCCACTGAGGACCTCATACGCAGTCACCACAGCTGCCCAGAATTTTAGAAGAAAGGGAAAGAAAACTTGATCTTGTTTAAAGCTTTGTTTTCAACCTCTGTTACAAACAACTAAACCAATATTGATTAGATAATCAATATATTTTACTCATTAATATATTCAATATGTGAGTATTCCTAGGAAGGATGACACAAAAAGAAATTCTCACATGAATTCCTCCTAACCAACAAGTCTGTGCACCAAATAAAGTTAAGAAAGGAGAGAAACAGAAATGCAGACTCAGGAAAAAAAAAAACTAGCGAGCAGCAAGAAAAACTGCAATTTTTTTTCAGGCCTGACCAATTCAACCATATGCCCAGCTTAAAGCTGAGCTTTGTCATCAAAATACTTTGTCAAACACACCACCATCCGGATCTGCCCTCCAAGCTCACATTCTAATCCTCCCTCCTCTTTTACTCTTAAAGGCTTCTTTTAAGGACCTTGAGGAATCCATCTGCCTCCAGCTGTATTCAACTCATTTTGAATCCATCCCTTTTTTCCCTCTTCCCTCTTTACCCCTACAGCTTATCAAACCTGAGACTCCACCTACACACTCATTTCAGACCTGAGACCCTGGAAGCAAGAGAAAAATAGTCTTTCTAATTTAACCCAAATACCAAAGCCCCATAAATCCACCCCACCCCCTGCCACCCCTTTTCCAGAGATTGTTTACATATGCATCATGGTAGCTGCTGCCAGGGCACAGGTTGTGATCTCTCCCCCTCCCCATCTCCCACCCACTTATTTATTTTCAGATGCCCCCTGGTCAATAGTCCCTTATCCTTATGTTTCTATGCAAACTTTATCTTCTCATTTGGCAGAAAACATGGGGAGAACAATAACAGAGAGCTACAAGGATTAGCTGACACTTAATGATTTCTCCTTTTATAGGATTCCAGCCAAGTATTCCACAAGCCATGTAGCTCTCAATATGAATGGTATTTCCCGCATTGTGGATAATAGCTCAGTCCTAAAGGGTAGGGCTGATCCTTTGTCCCCTTAAATAAATGGAAAGTACTGAATTTTCCAAAGGTGGCAAAGTCAAAATTGGCAAGCTGCTTATGTAAAATACATTTATAACATTTCATAATTATGGGAATTCAGACATATTTAAGAAAAAAATCAAAATTAAAAATATTTCTATTTTATACCTTACCAGTGAGGTCATTTTAAATTATAAGAAACAATCATTAAAATAATAGGCATTTGTAACTGCCTGTGTGTAGGAGATAAGGGCAACAATAATTCATTCCTCAGTGCCTCTGTGTTTGATGGCAATTATCTATATGAGCAATAATTTTTTTCATATTTCTAAATATTTAATTCAGAAGCAGCTATTACTCCCACATTCCTTCACTGCACATGTATTATGTGCTAGATACTGGGGATATAAAGAAGATATGTCCCTAATCTCTGAAGTAGATGATGAAACAAGTGATACAACATGTAAGTGCCATAAGGAGGCACACATAATTCTATTTTGGGAAAGTGACTTTTAAATTTAATCTTAAAGAATGAGTAGAAGTTCTTAAGAGCAATAGAAGAGAGCAGTCATTTTGTACAGAATATATAGCATATACACAAGCATGGGGGCAAGATTAAGGAAAATACAGCTTGTTGGTTATAGCTGGAACCCAGGGAAATACTAAGGGAAATACCCTAGAACAAGAAAGGTGAGACAGTATATGACCCTGAGCTGCTGGCTGGTTAGGTGGGTTAGGCCCACCATAAAATATACAAACCTTATGTCATTCCTTAAACTTAAACAACCACTTATAAATTATTAACCCAGAGCCTAATAGAGCTAATGCCAGGGTCTGATGGACCAACCTATGCTTGATGCTTTGCTAAGCATTTTCCTACTTCCCATATGCTTATGAGATAAACACTAATACTCCTATCTCACCAATGAGTAAACTGAGAGCAAAAGAAGTCAAATGACTACCCAAATTTATACCACTAATGACAGAACCAAGAACACAACCAATAACTCAATCTAACAACTGAATCTAGTAAAATTTTCACACACCACAGCTGCTTCCCAAAATAATAACTACCATCATTTGTTCTGATCTATTTATCTTATGAAATAATTTTGCATTCATCATCTGGCTCAGTCCCCATAAAAACTCTAGAAGGAAATTTAAGGCTCAGGCAGTTATCCCAAGTTTGTTCAACTGGTTAAATGGTGACTCAGGGACTCAAGACATCTGAGGATGATGATCTTTTTGTGAAGCCATTATTCTTCTAGTAAAAGCTATAGATTAACATTCATGGAGAAATTAAAGTCTTTGAGGGAACATTGGGAATGCAGTTACTAAACAATAAAAACTATTGGTCAATGAAAAACTTGCTAATCTGCATTTTACTCTTTACCTCTTCACTGAACCTATTTTTATTGAAGTCACTACATATCTTTACTTCATAGACATCATCAGAGTTGCAATTTTACATTTATTTTAGTAGTTGTTTGATTAATATCTCTCTCCCCCATGAGACTATAAGTCCCAGGAAAGAAAGAACAGATCAATTTTTGTTTATTATTGAATCTTCAGCATCTAACACATTTACAATAGTAAATATTTCTTGAATAAATGAACCATTCCCAAATCCAATGACCTTTGCAATCATTACCTGGAGAATTTGATCATACAGATTCTCTCCTCAAATCTCTCTGTAGCATTAACTCTAATAAAATTCTCCCCATTTTTTTCTAACCTTTTTCTTTACTTATTCTTGGTGCCTCAAGATTCTTCCTCTTCAAATAACCCATCAGTGTTGCCCCCTAAATACAATCCTTGCTTCTCTTGTCTTCCCGGTAATCTATTTACTCTCCCTAGGTAATCTCACATACAACTAATAGTTCACCCACTACCAATTCCTTTGGTTTTTCAATCTATCAGTCAAGACCTATTGCCTGACATCCTGATTCATATCCCAGAATATCTACTGGGCTGTCCCACAGTAATCTATCTCAACACAATATGTTCAGAATTGAACCTGTCATCTTGCCACTAAGCCTCTTTTCATGTATACCTTTGTTGATGAATGCCAGTTGCTTAAGCCAGAAATTTTGGAATACTCAACCACTATCTTGCTTATTGTTTTCTCCGTATCCAATCATTCCTCAAATTTTATGTATTCTTCCTCCTAGAAACAAACGCCTGGAATTTTTGCCTTCCCATTCCTACTGGCACTACATCACTAATTTGGTTCAGTCTATTTAATGATCTCCATCCTAAATCCCTGTAGCCAGTCTTATGGTTCCCAGTCTGATGACAGTCTGCAAACTGTTTTATTCCTAATCCATGAGGCAATAAGAAGCTTGCACCAGAAGGTGCAACTATGTCGCTAAGCAAACTGCTTAGTTGGGCTGGCTTTTTTTGGTAGCCAATCTTTCTTGGTGAAAAGCAGGGCATTTCTCTGAGTGCTGGCACAAACTCTTTATCTCTCTGGGCACTTTAACTTGCAGTTCAAAAATTAGCTACTTGAAGCAGCACTGCTGAGACTACACCATCCCTAAGGAAATCTCATATTCTAATCTGATCGTGCACTCCCAGGCCAAGCTATGTGGCTCTCACCCCTCTGTGGAGTTTGCTCTGTCCTTCTTTCCCTAGGTCAAGTTGGGAGAGCCCTTGACACAATGTGCTTACAACAGTGAGAGCACCCATCATATTACTTTATAATTTTTATGCATGTATCTCTTACCATGTTCTGTAAGTTGTAACTAAATAAATGAAAAATACTTATTCATAGGTGTCTTAGTTTATTCAGGGTTCTATAACAAAAATACCATAGATTTGGTGACTTATAAACAACAGAAATTTATTTCTTATGATTTCAAAGGCTGGGAAATCCCAAACCAAGGTGCAAGCAGATTCATCATCAAATGAGGGCATTCTTCCTAGTTCACAGATGGCCATCTTTTTGCTGTATCCTCCCATGACAGAGGGGGAAAGAGGTCTCTTTTATAAGTGCACTAATCCCATTCATGAGGGCTTCACTCTCATGACCTAATCACTTCCAAAGGCCCTACGTCCTTATATCATCACCTTGGAGGTTAAGATTTTAACATTTGAATTCGGGAGTAATGAGATATAAACATTCAGGCCATTGCAATGGATGAGCAATTTATACAGAAAAAAATTCTACAGAATCAGATATGGTATAATTCTAGCCCACAGGCTTTAAATTGTTCAAATAAATTAAGAATGTGCATTTTTTGTACTTTCTTACTGTATCATTTATTGTTATATATTAGTATAATTATTGTATACTTTAAGAATTTTTATTTTAAAATAATTTGTCTTCATTCATTCATTTAATTTCTAACCCACTTATTCCAGTTTAGGATCCTGGGTAGCCAGAGCCAATCCTGGCATCTCAGGGTGCCAGGTGGGAACCAGCCCTGGACGGGACACCATCCCATCACAGGGCACACACAGCACGCACGCATACACACACACACACACACACACACACACAAACACACACACTCAAACTCAGAAGGGGACCAGTGAACCTAACATGTACATCTTTGGGATGTAGGGAAACCAGAGGACCCAGAGAAAACCCACACAGGCAAGGGGAGAACATGAAGAATGTACAACTTTTAAAGCAAATAGTTCATTGGCTTATTTCAAGATGATTTTAGTCATACAACACACCATATACCTGATATACAAACTTATTCCTTAAGTTTATACAAGAAGAAATTCTGACCCATAATAAATATTTTTGGCAGCAATTTCTGTAGACAATTTGCTGTCCAAATCAGATTTGGCACCAAGATCCATTTCTACATCTTCTTGGCCCAAAGTTTACTGTACATATCACTTGAAACCTAGTTTCTTTAAGAAATTATAATGTTTTAAAACTTGTATGAGCATGTATTTTATTCCCATGATAGGTAAATATGTGTAATTACGTGTATGCTATATTCTTGGAGGAGCAGAAAATGTGATTTATGTAAGACATGCACACACAAACAAAAAAAATACATCCAGTCATCTTGTGCACTGGCTATTTTCAAGGCAACAGCTTGGAAATATATTTCTCTGCCCCGTTTACAGTTGCAACTGCTTAAGCAGCTTGCCACCACCTTCAATTCGGTTATTTACACCTGTAACTTGCAAATTGATAATATATTTAAAAGAAACAATATTTACTCAATCCCTGACCCCCATATCTCTACCTTTTATTCTAAATGAGAGCTCAAAGGTGGCCATTCAGCTTAGCCTGTTCAACAATCTTTTAGCCTATTCAGTGGGGAATGAGTATCTGGGATAAAAAACATAGGTTGACGTGGGGAAACTGCATCATTTTCCAGCTCCTCACAGATGAGATCTTTGCAAATGTTCTTGTGATGTATTTGAAAGGCTACCGATCTGACTGTCAAATGCCTTTGTATACTGCTGTAATTTGAGGAGTGCATTACTAAATATTTCCAGTTTAAGAAATAATTTGCTTTTTTTTTTTTACTATCCAGGTCCTGCTCTTCTCCAAAAACAAGCATTAAGAATTAACTATTTTATTATATATTGACCTACTTTATTTTTCCAATTATAATCACATTTCTTTAATATTTTAAGAGTTTAGAAACTGGGATGTGTCTAAAATCAATGTGTACATAAATGTAGCAGTTTCTTCTTTCCTCCACAAAGTAGTTTTGATACAGTGATTTGTCTGATAATTGATATCTTAAATTTGGCAAAATATTATATTAAATTCATAAAATACAGCAAATATTAATGAATAGTCACTATTAAAAAACAAGTGTATTGATGTCAAGTAACTAATTTTTTGATGTCCTTAATAAAAGTACCCAAGTTGCTGCTTAACAATATCATATTCATTTCACCAATGCAAAACATGAAATCCAATTCACGGTAGTGAGTCCTTCACGGTAGGAGTGACGCCATATTACTTTGTATTCACATACCATAGCACATACCTACCATATGGTAGGCTCTCAAAAGATCCCTGCTGAATAAGTGAGTGAATACAATTATTGTGTACTGGTAAATCACAGTGGCGCCCACACTTCTCAGTCCTATCTCTAAGCAAAGATTCAATAGATTGGCAAGACTATCAGAATCTCACAAAGTATTTCCATTCTCATAATACTTCAAGTTGTTATGAAATCCTCCACCTGGCATTTGGTCTTAGAATCATTACTAGAATCAGAGGTCGGGGGAAAAAAAGAAATTAGGATTCCACCCTTTCCTAAGCCCTGGATTTCTGTTGTACACATCCAGAAACAGGAAAAAGGGCAGTTTGGGTTTTTTTTTTTTTTAATTATTATGGGTACATAATAGTTGTATATCTTTATAGGGTATGTGTGAAGTTTGGATACAGGCATACAATGTGAATCAAATCAGGTTAATTCGGTTATCCATCACCTCAGGAATTTAACATTTCTTTGTGTTAGGAACATTCCAATTGCACTTTTGTAGTTAAAGTATACTCTAACTTATTGTTGATTATAGTCACTTTGTCCTGTTATCAAATATTGTTCATTCTCTCTAACTAACTGACTGTATTTTTGTACCCATTAACCATCCCCATTTAATCCCCCTCTCCCTGCTACCCTTCCAAACCTCTGGTAACCATCATTCTACCCTCTGTCTCCATGAGATCAATTGTTTTTAATATTTAGCTCCCATATATGAGTGAAAACATGCAAGATTTGCCTTTCTGTGTTTGGAAACCTAGCAGGGTTTTTAAAATATGTATATTCTTTTTCCATACACCTCAACTGAAAAGGAACTGAGAAATGGTCTTATCTAACCAATAACTTTGAAGCAACCAAACTCCATAATTAACATGATTGGCCTAAATTCATCAGGCTGCTAAGTGGCAGACTGGCCCAGACCCACATCTACTGAGTCCAAGGCCAACACTTGTTCCACTACATCAATTCTGTAAAAGGAAAGTACCACCTCCTTGGGCCAGGCTTGCAAAGTCCTCAAGCTCAGTAACAAGTCAGTCTTTGTGTGATGCTCTACACAGAATCTCCCTAGAACTCAAATAAATCATAGTCTTATTCCTAATGTTAAGTAGAATAATTACCCTTATCATCAAAGCCAAGTAGGCAGGTTAGGCTACATTTGCTGTCAACTCAATTAAAAATTATTTTCCTATTTTAACAATATATTCATCTCCTCTACCTATAGGTTTTTCTTGCCATTTTTCTACAGCTAGTTGAAGCTATCTCGGATATTTTATATGCTAGAATATTGGAAAAAGTTTCATTTATTTATATTAGCTACTTGTGAAATAGTGTTTCCTTTTGCCAACATAGCTCTTCTTGGCATTTTGCAGTTGCAGCTTCATTCTGCAATCTTTCTGGAACCTCATCTGCATTTATATCTTATTATTCACATGCTATATTTTTCTTTCCCTGGATGAGTATTTATGGCAACCAGTTCTTATGCTTTCAATTTTATCTTCCTTAGAGCCTTCTCCCTTGACTTTATATCTAAGATTTGCCTTTTTTTTTTAGCATTTTCTCAGCTTTAATTTGGTAATCATCATCCTAAGTTTTACTTTTGTGGGTCTCACTTGATTCCCAATTACAATCTAACTGAATTATGATGGCTATCACTCTGTTAAGCAGTCCCTTATGTCTACATCGCTGATCATTTCCTCTGTGTTACTCAAAAGACAGACATAAATCTTTTCCTTTCTTGTTTGTTCCTTTAAAGTCTATATTGGGTAACCAACCAGTTCCCCACCACGTACACAAACTTGGAGTTAAAATGATTTCTTTTAACATCCTGTGGGCCAGTTTATATCCAAGTGGGTGACTTGGATATAACTTCCATAACTCCTTTATCTTTTTCATAAACCCTTTCCTTGTTTTTCCATTTCCCAGACAGCATTAGCCACATTCCTCGTATCAGTTTACCCTATGACTAAATTTAATTTCGAATTGCTTAACAATGATACTACAGTTCTTTAAAGGTCTTCTCACGCTCTCAATTATTTCCAAACTTCATTTAGTTAGAAATTTGTACCTCTGACTTGGGTGAAATAGCCTCATCCTGTTACATAGGAATAGGGGAGCATGCACACACAGTAAAGCATACATGAATCAGAAAAAGTGTAAGCTTTCATCAAGTTCTATATACAGATATAATTTCTAAACTGCCTGAAAACAGTTTCTTCTCATAAGTTGCCTCTGGATGGGCATCAGGAGTCCCAGGCTATAGTCCTGGCTCCACCATTAATTAATGTGTGACGTTGAGACAGTTTCTTAACTTCAATGTCTTAATCTGGAAATGTGATTATCCTTGTGATGCCATTAAGGCTAATAATTTACTCAGCAACTACTCTCTCAAAGACTGTGCAAAGTAAACTCAGTCTTAAACAACATTATCACAAATTCGGAATAAACCAGATCCAAATTAATGAGTTTGAATTATATTTTTAAATTTTGAGACCTAGTGATGCAGGACTCATTTATTTAAACCAATTAACGAGGCATGACTTTAAAGAAAATGGAGAAAAAGACAATGCATGTCTCCAACAGCCAAATGATTAAGAGGGAGCAGGGATGGATGATTCCAAACAGCAGATGATACAAAAATTTATAGTTTGCTTTGAAAGCTTTTTTTTATTTGAATTAGCTCAATTGCAGTATTTTTAACAAGCTTAAAATGAAACTACCCTGTGACTATTCCTTTCTTCCTCTAGGACCCACTTTATGTTTAAAATGGGCTTAATCATTCTTCAAATTGATGCACATAATTTCACAAATAATGTTCTTGCTATATTCTGCAAATTTGATAATTCATATCTTTTCTAAGGTACGTAAATCATTGCTTCAGTTTCAGTGGCTATTATTAAGATTTGGTAAACATGTTATATCAACTCAATATTTAAATATAAAAGGTAGTAACACATGAAAAAGTTAAAAGCTGTATTTGGGCATTATATACCAATAGATAAGTACGTTTGTTTTTTCTATAGAATGAAGTACAGGACCCCAAAATAGAATATGAATAGGGAAGTAAAAATAATAAAAAATAGCTCCTATCATGCTGCCCATCTCTACACACACACGTAAGTACATAACAAAATTCTGCTACATAGTTCTGAAGAAGAATGACTCCTATTGGTGAAAACATGTTAATCTGAATATTAACCATGTTAATATGTTGTTTGAATGGTAAGCTCATTTTAAGGTTAACATTTTGTTATACCTAACCTAGATAGTCTCAGTATGGAGGGGACAGAGTCTCATTAAAGACAAGAGTTATTTCACTCTGCCAGTCATTAGAATCTCCCTGGGCCCTGGAATTAGTGCATCACTACAAACAGAAAAAGGAACCATGAAAAAAAAGCTTAGAACCATCTTTGGGTTTTGGTCACAAGAGTACAAGATGACAAACAGATTATTCTTATGTGACAGAACCTTTGGGGGAGCTAAAGCATTGTTACCTTGAAAGCTAAGTTATGGAATGAAATAGGGTCTATGAGCCTTGGGGATTAGTTAAGTATGGTAGACTCAGAAAGCTGATTGTGTAAACTTTACCATTTTAAGCTTTCTATAGTCATTGTTTTTTCTTTTAATTCTTCTAAAATTTCATAGAAAGTCTAGTCTTCCTCATCTAGGCTACAAGGGAAGCCAGGAGATATGTTTTAGTCTCGACTGAGTCAGAGCTTTAACGGGGAAGCTGCAAACTAAGGCACTCTGCAGAAGGACTGGCACTAGGGCCAGAGTAAGAGACTTAAGGGAATGGTAAATAGGGACAGGGAGGAAGGGAAGGAGTGAGGTCACTTGCTTTCATAAAATTTAGAGAACAGGATAATCCTTCTAGCCTTTTATAAAACCCATCTCTAAATTTTACATAAGTACCATGAAAAAAACACCACTAGAAAAATAATTTTAATTTAAAAATCCTGAGCTTTCAAATAATTTAAGCCAATTTTTTAAGTATCTGATTTTTAAAGAATGATATGAAACTCAGGATTCCAATTTCCCATTGCCACTTTAAATTATATACATGAAATGTCATACCTATTCAACTGGTGATTATGCAACAAGCTCATTTTAAACATCTTAGGAGTAAAATCACCTATAGAACTGATATTGAGTTTCTTAGGAAAGGAATATTCTTTTAAACTACAAGTTTAATATTTACAAATAGTTAAGAGGTAGATGGAAACTGGATAGGTAGGTAGATGATTGATAGATAGATAGATAGATAGATAGATATAGAAATAATCCTCCTCTTTGTTTCCCCTCTACCCTTCCCAGTCTCTGGTAGCCACTTGTATACTCTGTATCTTCATGATATCCACTATTTTAGCACCCACATATTAGTAAGAACATGCGATATTTGTCTTTCTGTGCTTGGCATATTTCATTTAACAGAAAGACCCATCTGACAGAGCTTAAACATTGCATGATGATTTAATAAGGGTCATTTGGAATTCCCAATCAGCATGTGTGGGTTGAGAACATTTTATAAAGAGTTTATCTGTTGAGTGGAGTTATAGTGTATTACTAAAAATTAAAATTTCATTGATTCCAAAAAGGTTCATCCCTAAATATACCTATTTTTATCTCTGAGAGAGCCCTTTGGTATGAGAACAAATAGGTCTTTCTGAGAAAACAAATGGTAAAAGATATGGTAACTGTTATATAGATTTCATATTAGTATTTCTTATTCTTTCAAATATTTTTTCACCTTTGAAATGTATACTATTTTGAAATACATGTTTTCACTAAGTTCACTTTTTATACAGTAAGCTAGCATTGTTGGCATAGAAGTTGGTTTTAATTGTCATTAGCCTTTGGTATCAGATAACTTCTTCATTTTCTATGTCCTCTTTTAAAACATCTTAAGATTAGACGATTCAAATCTGATTTAGCCATCACCATGCCTCTAAATGCTATTAGTGTTTTCAGTTAGCTTCATATTATAATGTAAACTCTTCTGGGAATGAGCTTCAATCTCAGAGAGAACCCACAATATTGATAAGCTGCTTTCACAATTTGGTCCCTAATGACCATTTAATGCACTCAAGTCATACATTAAGAGATTCCCCACCAAATAAGTGTCCCAAAGTCCCTAAATGAATTTCAGGCCTTGATCATTTCAGGCTAATTAAGTGGAAAGAAGGACTCTAGCAATCTGGGTAATCGACCTTGCTAGACAGTCTTAAATACATATGAAATTATGTAATTGTCTGTAAAATCCCAACCATCAGTCTATAGACTCTAGAGATTTCAAAACAATTTGAAGCATCCTAACCTGAATCTGATTTTCTAATAAGAAAACTGTATTTGGGGTTTACTGTTCACTTTCTCCTACAAATAATGAAGATTTTAGTTTTTTAGGGAATCCTATCCACCTAGTTATCAACACAGTATACGATTTGCAACAGAACTTTGTCTTTCTGCATATACTTCTTCTGAAGAAACAATTACACATTTGGGCATAAGAAATTGGTCCTTTACACACACTTGACCTTGTCTAAGAGTTTTTGGCAGATAGCCAGTAAGAATTAAATGACAATAAACCATAATTTCTGTCTTCTAACTTCTGAGTTCATTGAGCTTATTCTCATCTACTCTCATGAATAAAATTGTTAAAAGGCATAAAACGCTAAAGGAAAGGAAAATGAAATCTAAGTCCCCAAAGGCCAAAGAGTAGAAGAATGATTTTTTTTGGTATATTTAGATATATAATTTATTCATTCATTCATTCATCAAATATTTACTGAACACTTACTATGCACAAAGTACTTGTGCAGGTGCTGCCAATAAAAGATAAACAATTCAATAATGTAATCCCTACTGTAATGAGTTTATATTGTAGCAGAGGGGATTTGAGCAGGACAGGCACCACAGACACCATCTGAGAAGTCTCGCAGCAACTGCCTTTAGGGGACCTGGGCAGGGGTAAAGCCCACTGCTCAATGGCCCCAGCCCAGCACCCCCGACCCCTGCAACCCCCACACTGCCGCCTGCCCCACGCAGCTCCAACTCCACAGTTCTGGCCCTGTCCACACAGCTCCTGCCCTACCTCCAGGCAGCAGCTTTGGCTCTGAGGCTCCAGTAGCTGCCACTGCTCCACGAGGATACAGCGCTCGTATCAGGGCCCCAGGCTTCACTCCCAGGGCTTCACCACTGCTTCTGGGCCCACAGCTCTACCCCTTGAGGCTCCAGTGCTCCCATCAGGCCCCGGAGGCTCCACCCCTGCAGCTAATGGGCAAGTGGCTCCACCTGGAGGCTCCAGCACTGCTGCTAGCCCCCACAGCTTCCCTGCTCACCTCCAGCACTCCCACTAGGTCCGTGGCTCTGCACCCTCAAACGCCACCACTGGCACAGTCCCGTGGCTTCACCCCTGAGGCTCCAGTGTGCCACTGGACTCCTGCACCCAGCTATGAGGCTCCCCACTGACATTGAACCCTGCAGCCTGAGGCTCCCACTGGCCAACTGGTGGGAACCGCCCCATGGTCCAGTGCTCTGCCAGGGACCTGGACCAAGTTTGAGCAAATGATCACAGCCCAGACACCCACGACCACTGCCTAGAAAGCCTCACCAAGATAACACTGTCACCCCCATGGGGAGAAGTGCACAGAGCAATACCCCACAACACCAACCTCAATGAAGAGGGTCTTGCTCAGCTTCCAAATTGAGCTTTCAACAGTGGTCTGGGGAACAAGCCACCACTCCACACTAAGATGGCTCAGCATCAGCTTGAACTGTGACAATCACAAGGGAACGGGACAAAGTGGAATAGCTGCATTACAGGCTCTCAGTGCACCCACTCCTCCCCCGCTGGGTTAATCTCCCAGGGTAGGACACAAATTTGCCACTTCTTCTAAGTAGGATATTTGCTCCTTCTTCTAAGTAGGATATTTCCCAGGGAATGGGACTTGATTTAATTAAAAAGCTTCTACACAGCAAGGAAAACGATCAACAGAGTAAATAGACAAATCTACAGAATGGGAGAAAATATGAGCAAACTATACATCTGATAAAGGGCTAACATCCGGAATTTTTACAAAGAACTCAAACAAATCAGCAGGAAAAAAAGAAACAACCCCATTAAAAAGTGGGCAAAAGATAGGAACAGAAGTTGTTCAAAAAAGGATAGGCAAATGGCCAAAAACATATGAAGAAACGCTCAACATCACTAATCATCAGGGATATGCAAATTAAAACTACAAGGAGATGTTGAGTATTTTTTCATATGTTTGTTGGCTCTTTGTCTTCTTTTGAAAAGTTTTTGTTCATGTCCTTTGCCTACTTTTTTTAAATTTTCTTTATGTCAGCATATTATGGGTGTACAAATGTTTAGGTTACATATATTGCCTTTGCCCCACCCGAGTCAGAGCTTCAAGCATGTCCATACCCCAGATGGTACACACTGCATCCACTAGGTGTGTATACACCCATCCCCTCCTACCATCTGCCCGATGAATGTTATTACTATATGTGAACTTAAGTGTTGATCAGTTAATACCAATTTGATGGTGAGTACATGTGGTCCTTGTTTTTCCATTCTTGTGATACTTCACTTAGTAGAATGGGTTCCAGCTCTATCTAGGATAATACAAGAGGTCCTTTGCCCACTTTTTAATGATATATTCACACCTAATGAGTGCGGTGGGTACTGTCTGGGGGATGGACATGCTTGAAGCTCTGACTCAGGTTGGGCAAAGGCAATATATGTAACCTAAACATTTGTAAACCCATAATATGCTGAGATAAAAAAAATAAAGTGAAAATAGACTTTCTCGAAAAAAAAACTATAAGGAGATATCACCTTACCCCTGTCAGAATGATCATTATTAAAAATTCAAAAAACAATAGATGCTGGCATGAATGCAGAGAGAAAGGAATACTTATACACTGTTGGTGGCACTGCAAATTAGTACAACCTTTATGGAAAACAGTACAGAGATTCCTCAAAGAAACAAATGTGGACTTACCATTTGATCCGGCAATCCCACCACTGGGTATCTAACTCAAAGGAAAATAAGTAATTTTATAAAAAAGACACCTGCACTTGAATGTTCATTGCAGCACAATTCACAAGCACAAAGATGTAGAGTCAACCTAAGTTTCTATCAATTCATTAATGGATTAAGAAAATATGATATATATATTAATATATGTATTAATATATACACACACCATGGAGTACTACTCAGCCATGAAAAGGAATAAAATAATGTCTTTTGCAGCAACTTGGATGGAATTGGAGACCATTATTCTAAGTGAAGTATCTTAGGAGTGGAAAAACAAACAGCACACATACTCTGTAATAATTGGGAGCTAATCCGATGGGCACACACGAGCACAAAGAGATGCAAAGGTCATAGGAAATCAAGACGTGGGGAGGAGAAGAGGGGTTAAAAAGCTACCTATTATGTACAATGAACACTATTCAGGTGATGGGCACACTAAAAGCCCATTTTATAATTAATTTATAATTTATAATTAAGCATATATTTTATATTAATTAATATAATTTATATTAATTTATAATTAAGCATTATAAAATGTATCCATGTAACAAAAAC
This sequence comes from Lemur catta, assembly GCF_020740605.2. Lineage (NCBI taxonomy): Eukaryota > Metazoa > Chordata > Mammalia > Primates > Lemuridae > Lemur > Lemur catta. Next base: position 28,213,496 of record NC_059139.1, on the reverse strand, counting down.
GTTTGTAACCCCTTAATATTTTGAAATAAAAATAAAATAAGAAAAAAACTTCATTGCTACCATTGGGTAGTACAATACCACATCAATTCAAAACCTCTCATTCTTTTAATTCTTAGAAATTTATGAATTTTTCTGGATAAAAGTATTATAAATAAGAAATTTCAATGTTCTACTATAAAACATCAATTTTAGTTTTAATTAAGAGCTCTGAAAAGTATGTGGGACACATTGTTTACTGGAAATTGACAGCTACTTGAAAATAAACTTTTGTAATGTGTCTACTTACATTCTCAGCTCCCACAAGAATTATATACCAATAGCCAGACTCATTGATGGCAGTATTATAGAACTCATTTGACAGTTATCTTTTATTAAGAAGTGGTTTTGGCTGGGCAAGGTGGCTAATGCCTATAATCCCAGCACTTTGGAAGGCTGAGAAGGGAAAATCTCTTGAGATCAGTTCAAGACCAACCTGTGCAACATAGCAAGATCCCCATCTCTACAAAAAAAAATTTTTTTTAATTAGCAAAGTGTGGTGACCCACGCACGTAATCCCAGCTATTCTGGAAGCTGACCCAAGAGGATTGATTGAGGCCAGGATTTCAAGGCTGCAGTGAGCTAAAGTCACACCACTGCACTCTAGCCTGGGTGACAGAGCAAGTTCTGAGGGAAGGGGACTGGGTAAATCAACCCCAATAACTGCTTACTTTTAAACTACCCATCACATAATAAAAATAAAATACTTATTTGGTTTTATGGTGGTTCTCAAAGACCAAAACCAAAGCTTTACTAATAAAGATTATAAAGTTTAAGGTTTCTCTTTTTCTTTAGTTGAAAATATAATAAAATAAACATTTTTCAAAACTTGACGAGGTTTTAGACAGCTGAAAATTCTCCACTTTCCTAAGGCCATATCTGCTTAACCAATAATTAAATCAACCAATCTATGTTAAAAATAGCCATTTGAAGATTTTTCCTGAAAACCTACAATTAGACCTTGTCCATTGGTTAATCAGGTCAAATAAGTTTCCAAACTAGAAATTTCTCCCAGAATTTTGTGCCACGGAAAAACAGGTCTTCAAAGACAAATATATAAGCTTCTATTTACTAAACAATGAGAAATTTGTATAATCTATCTTATTTCCCCTTTAGTCAACTAACAGGAGGTTAAATTTCACACTCAATTGCAATAATTATCTCCAGCACCTGAGGAAATTTTTTTCAACTGCTTTTAAAACTCAGATATTGAGCAAGGCTATATGCTCCATGAAGGTTATGAGTACCTGAAATTTTAAACAAAATTTTCCAGGATAAAGACCACCCCTTTAATCAAAATTTCAAAGGGGGTTCTTAACACCACTCCAAAATGCTAAAAATCACTGCCCTAAATGGCTTTTAATCTCTTGTTTTTCATATTTCTTTGCAAATTCTCCTTATCTTCCAGCTACTATTGATGCACAACAAATTACCCCAAAATTTAGTGACTTAACACACACCAATCATCTTTATTATCTCTCCTCATTTCTTTCAGTCATCAATTCAGGAAGGGCTTGGCTGGTTAGTTCTGGCTCAGGGTCTGCTAGGGAGTTGCAGTCAGATGGTGACTAAAGCTGGAACAGCAGGTGGTGGAGAGCTGGGGACTGCCTGGGGATCTCTGTCTCTTTGTGGAGTCTCAGGGTGTCTCCCTGTGGTTTTTCCACATGCCTTAGGTTAGGCTTCTTTACAGCATGGTGGCCTCAAAGCAGTTAGACTCTTTGCTTGGCTGCTAATGGCTTTGAGAGTAAGCACTCCAGCCTGCAAGGCAGCAGTTTTATACTCTATTTTGGTTGAAGCAGTCACAAAAGCCCATTCAGTTCTAAGGGAAGGGGGCATAGACTCCACTTCTCACTGGGAAGAATGACAAAGAATTTGTGGACATATTTTTAAACCACCACACCTTGGATATATGTGCATTATAAATTATTAGCTAGGTAATGGCAACTTTGTGCATAATTCAGAATGAAATAAAAAGCTCTTTGGATCCCATATTATGCTCTGGTGTATATAATGGATATAGTCTGCCATAGCTATAACTAATTTTGATTTTTGATTTGTAAATCTTTATATATATAACCAATTACATACAAAATAATTCTGTAATGATTTTCGTTAAAATGAAAGATCTTACTCTCATGAAGAATAATCACACCCGAAACCGGACAGAAGATGGCGGAGTGGAGGTGACCTCCTGGATTCGTGCTCCCAGAGAGGAAGGCATGGATCTCGACCTGCCACAATGCTAGAGGATTGCTCCTCCACAGGAAGGGTGGGGTGAACCCACGGAGAATCACCGTGGGACACAGGGAACAGGAAAAAACAGAGGCGAGTGGGAAATCAGACCGAGATAATTTGGAAAGTGCGGGACGGAAAACAGACAGCGGAGTGCGGGACGGCTGTACCTGCCTCACCGGCGAGTGAGGCGGGCTCAGCCCCACACCAAAGCGGCTTGTTCTCCCCACTGACCCCCACATCCACTCGGTCAGGGATCTGACTGAAATTGGTGCAGAATCACCGCGGGAGATGCGGAGCTCCGAGGACAGGTGACATAAGCGGGAAGGAGCTTAGACTCTGGCGGGTTTCTGCGGCGACCTAACACTTAAAGGTACAGGCGCGGAGCTGCGCCGAGGCGAGGGGCCGCAAGTGTGAAATATTAAAGCGGGATTCTTTGCTCTCTTTTTCTTCTTCGGCAGCTCCTCGGCTGGGGAGCTGCTGTGGGCTCTGGCGCCTGCCGAGCTCTGAACGTTCTCCCCGAGCACCGGCGACCGGTGGGCGCGCGGTCGCCATCTTGGGTCCCACAGTGTAGCCGCTGCGGATCCATAGGGGGCCACGTGGGTCCCCGCGCAGCTCCCTTTTATAGTCCGCGACCCCACGCCAAGAGCCGTGGCTCTGTGTGAACTCTGTGGGCGGGAGACATCAGCGGGAAAGAGCTTGAACTCTGGGGGATCCCCGCGGTATGCAGCAATTAACGTGAAAAGGGGCGGAGCTACGCCAAGGCGAGGGACCCTGAGCGTGAAATTATAAAGTGGTTTTTTTTTTTCTCTCTCTCTTTTCTTCTCATTTCTTTCGCTTCTTCGGCGGACCCCTGGCCGGGCAGCTGCTGTAGGCTGTGGTGCTTGCAGAGCCCCCGGCTCTGGGGCCAGCTGAGCTCTGAACATTCTCCCCCAGCGCGGGCCACCGGCGGGCACACAGTTGCCATCTTGGGTCCCACAGAGTAGCCGCTGCGGATCCATAGGGGGCCGCGCAGGTCCCCGCGCAGCTCCCTTTTATAGTCCGTGAACCCACGCCAAGAGCTGTGGCTCTGTGTGAACTCTGTGGACAGGAGACATCAGCGGGAAAGAGCTAAGACTCTTGGTCGAGGAATAACAGGGGGTTTTTTTGTTTGTTTGTTTTTTTCTTTTCTCTTTCTTTCTTTCTTTCTTTTTCTTCTTCTTTTCTTTCTTGTTTTCTCTTTTTCTTTTTCTTTTTATTCATGTTGTTTTTTTAAAATATTATTATTATTTTTTATTATTATTATAGTGGTTTTTTGTTTGCTTGTTTCTTTGTTTTGTGTTTTTTTTTCTCTTTCTTTTCTTTCTCTTTCTTTCTTTTTCTTTTCTCCTTTTCGGTGGCCCGCTAGCCCAGGAGCTACTGTATACTCCTGAGCACTCCAGACCCCCAGCTCTGATTCCTACCGGACCTTGAAAATTGCCCCCCAGTACCAGTGATCTCCGGGTGGGCAGCAGCAATTGTGCGGGCCAAGGTCTAACTGCTGCAGAGCCATAGGGTGCCAGGCGGCTCCCCAGGAGGCTCCATCCCCTGATCCATAGACCCTCTCCAGGTCCCCTTCCCAGGTGTGAACACTGAGTGCTTCCCCAGACGCAAGAGTGTGGAGCCTGCACCTTGGGAACATTGGGACAGGGTAGACATTTGCCCGTGGGAGCTGCAAAGGCTGGGGCACTGAGTTAGTGAGGGCACCGCCTCCTCCGCCTAGCCAGCATCTTTCCTGCGGAAAGAGACAGAAACCACACACCTAGAGGAAGAACCAAAAGACAGGGGAAAAAAGAAAAAGAGAGGGAGAGGCTTTCTGCTTGCAAATAGTATGAATCCTGCCTGCTAACTGAAAGTCCACAACACAGTGATTTAACTTGCCAAACTGGTCTTAGGTCAAGCCAACCCTCTGGGGGTGGACCCATCAGAAGCAGTCCCCCAACTGAGATGATAGAAAAAAACTCTAAAGAACACACAACAGTCTCCCCCTCTAGACAAAGGAAGCAACATACCTAGATTGTTTCACAGCCTAAGAACAGAGTACAAGGTGTGCTGTTAACCAGACTAAAGCTGTGAGAAAAGATCTAACGATAGAGCCAGATGGGAAGGGCTCAGCGGAAAAATATGGGGAGCACAAAAAAACCAAACAGAAACCTCGCCCCCAAAGAGAAATACCAGCTCTCCTCCAATTGGCACAAACCAGATTCAGAATACCAACGTGTTACCAGAAGAATTTCAGTTTTGGATTATAAATAAGCTGAATAATATACAAGAAAAAATAGATAACCAACACAAAGAAACCACAAAAAAAATCCAGGATTTGGAAGAAAAATTCACTAAAGAAATAGAAATATTGAAGAAAAACCAAACTGAACTCCTAGAAATGAGAGATTTATTCAGGGAGCTACAAAATACAGTGTCTCAAGAACAGGGTAGATCAAACAGAAGACAGAATCTCAGAGATTGAAGATAACTCTTTCCAATTAAATAAGACGGTCACAGAGATAGAGCAAAGAAATAAGAAAAAAGATCAGAGTCTTCAAGAAATGTGGGATTATGTGAAGAAGCCTAACGTGAGAGTTATTGGCATCCCTGAGGGTGAAGAAGATAATAAGCAAGGACTGGATAAACTATTTGAAGACATAATAGAAGAAAATTTCCCAGGCCTTGCTAAAACTCTAGATATACAGGTTCAAGAAGCTCAAAGAACCCCTGGTAGATTCATAGCAAATAGGAAAACACCACGCCACGTAGTCATCAGACTGACCAAAATATCCACTAAAGAGACCCTTCTTCGAGCTGTAAGGAGAAAGAAACAAGTAACATACAAAGGGAGGCCCATTAGAATTACGCCAGATTTCTCAACTGAAACTTTACAAGCAAGAAGAAGTTGGGGCCCCATTCTCACTCTTCTGAAACAGAATAATGCCCAGCCTAGAATCTCGTACCCAGCTAAGCTAAGCTTTCTATATGAAGGAGAAATTAAGACATTCTCAGATAAACAAGGACTGAGGGAATTCACCAAAACAAGACCACCCCTCCAAGAAGTACTCAAAAGAGAGTTACACACGGATCATCACAACAAAGACCCATGAATGTAAAACCACCCAAGAGCTAAAGATCAAATTCCAGCCACCACAATGGCTCAAGAGAGAAAACATAGCAATGAAGTTCTACCCAATAAGATGAACAAAAATCTGTCCCACTTATCAGTTCTCTCACTAAATGTCAATGGCCTGAATTCCCCACTCAAGAGACATAGACTGGGCCAATGGATAAAAAGACACAAACCAAGTATCTGCTGCCTTCAGGAAACTCACTTAACTGGCAAAGATGCATTTAGATTGAAAATAAAAGGATGGAAATTGATATTTCAAGCAAACGGTAGCCAAAAGACAGCTGGTGTGGCAGTTTTAATTTCCAATAACTTAGTCTTTAAACCAAGAAAAGTAATAAAAGACAAAGACGGTTACTACATACGAAAGGCACAATTCAACAAGAAGACATAACCATACTTAATATATATGCACCCAACCTAGGCGCACCAGATTCATAAAGCAAACCCTACTTGATCTGAACCAAATGATAGACAACAATACTTTAATAGTTGGAGACTTTAACACCCCACTGACAGCACAGGACAGATCCTCCAAGCAGAAAATAAGCAAAGAAATAGTAGACTTAAACAGAATGCTAGAACAAATGGGCCTGACTGACATCTACAGGACATTCTACCCGAAATCCACTGAATATACATTCTTCTCATCAGCTCATGGGACATTCCCTAAGATTGACCATATTCTAGGACATAAAGCATCCTAGGACACACAACCAACATCATACTGAATGGAGAAAAATTGAAAGCATTCCCACTCAGAACTGGAATCAGACAAGGCTGCCCACTGTCCCCATTACTTTTCAACATAGTATTGGAAGTCTTTGCAAGAGCTATCAGACAAGAGAGCAGAATCAAGGGTGTCCAAATAGGGACAGAAGAGATCAAACTCTCACTCTTCGCTGATGACATGATGTTGTATCTGGAAAACCCCAAGGACTCAACCAAGAGACTCCTGGAATTAATTAATGAATTCAGTAAAGTCTCAGGTTACAAAATCAATACACACAAATCAGAGGCATTCATATATGCCAATAACATTCAATCGGAGAACCAAATTAAGGACTCAATACCTTTCAAAATAGCAACAAAGAAAATAAAATATCTAGGAATATATTTAACTAAAGAGGTAAAGGACCTCTATAAAGAGAACTATGAAACACTAAGGAAGGAAATTGCAGAACACATAAATAGGTGGAAATCCATACCATGCTCATGGATTGGAAGAATTAACATTGTTAAAATGTCTATACTACCCAAAGTAATCTATAGATTCAATGCAATTTCTATTAAATTACCAACATCATTTTTCACAGATTTAGAAAAAATAATTATACACTTTGTATGGAATCAGAGAAGACCCCATATAGCAAAAGCAATTTTAAGCAATAAAAACAAAATGGGAGGTATTGATTTGCCAGACTTCAAACTATACTACAAAGCTGTGGTTCTTAAAACTGCCTGGTATTGGCACAAGGGCAGGGACACAGACCAGTGGAACAGAACAGAAAACCCAAATATAAAACCATCCTCATATAGCCATCTAATCTTTGACAAAATAGACAAGAACATACTCTGGGGACAAGAATCCCTATTCAATAAACGGTACTGGGAAAACTGGATAGCCACATGTAGAAGACTGAAACAGGACCCACAGATTTCACCTCTCACAAAAATCAAATCACGGTGGATAACAGATTTAAACATTAAATGGGAAACGATTAGAATTCTAGAAGAAAATGTAGGAAAGACTCTTACAGACATTGGTCTAGGCAAAGAATTTATGAAGAAAACCCCTAAGGCAATCACAACAACAACAAAAATAAATGAATAGGACCTGATTAAATTAAAAAGCTTTTGCACAGCCAAAGAAACAGTCACGAAAATAAACAGACAGCCTACAGAATGGGAAAAAATTTTCGCATACTGCACATCAGATAAAAGACTGATAACAAGAATCTATTTAGAACTCAGGAAAATCAGCAAGAAAAAATCAAACAATCCTATCAAAAAGTGGGCAAATGACATGAATAGAAATTTTTTAAAAGAAGATATAAGAATGGCTAAAAAACGTATGAAAAAATGCTCAACATCCCTAATCATCAGGGAAATGCAAATCAAAACCACAATGAGATACCACTTAACTCCAGTGAGAATGGCTTTTATCAAAAAATCCCAAAACAACACATGTTGGCGTGGATGCGCGGAGACAGGAACACTCATACACTGCTGGTGGGAATGCAAACTAGTGCAACCCCTGTGGAAAGCAATATGGAGATACCTTAAACAGATTCAAGTAGACCTACCATTTGATCCAGCAATCCCATTATTGGGCCTATACCCAGAAGAACAAAAGTCATTCTATAACAAAGACACCTGTACTCGAATGTTTATAGCAGCACAATTCACAATTGCAAAGATGTGGAAACAACCCAAGTGCCCATCAATCCACGAATGGATTAGTAAACTGTGGTATATGTATACCATGGAGTACTACTCAGCTATAAGAAATAACGATGATACGACATCTCTTTGGTTCTCCTGGAGAGAGTTGGAACCCATTATATTAAGTGAAGTGTCCAAAGAATGGAAATCCAAGCATCACACGTACTCACCAGAAAACTGGTTTCCCTGATCATCACCTAAGTGTACATCGGGGAAGGATACCAATTGGATGTCAGACTGAGATGGGAGGTGCGGGGAGGGGATGGGTGTATGCCTACATGATGAGTGAGTTGCACACCCTCTGGGGAATGGTCATGCTTGAAGGTGCAGACTCGGGGAGGTGGGGGGGGATGGAGGTATGACTACATGGTGAGTGCCAGGTGCACTGTCTGGAGAATGGACACGCTTGAGGCTCTGACTCAGGGGGATGGGCGGGACATGGACAATGTATATAACCTGAACTTATGTACCCCCATGATGAGCTGAAATTAAAAAAAAAAAGAATAATCACACCCTGATTCCCTGATTTATCTCCCATATCCAGATTTTCATTTACAAAGCTTATTCAAACCTGTATGCTCCTATGTCATAACCTGGAGAAAGGCATACTTTCCGCAAATTTTCTGGGTGAATGATTATGCTAAGGTAAATTAAAAGTTTTTAGTCATGAGTTATTAATTTGTTTATTGATAAAATGTGAAGTTCAGCAGATAATTAGCAATTCTTTAATCTTCAGCCAAATTGCTGAGCTATACTTCAAACCATGAGAAAATTCTGTAACCAGGTATTTGGAAAACTCAGATATTTATTCTTCGGACACTTGACCCCAGCTCATTATGCCCATCATTTAAATACATTCCTAGACAAAGAGTATATCATAATAGATCATGTATAATAGATATTGAAATATAAAATACAATAAACCTGACAATAAAAGCCAGTTCATAAGAACATGAGAACTTGACCCGGGCCTACGGCCCACTCAGCTCAGCTGTAACAAAAACCTTCAGTCCTAAAATAGTTGTCTTCTTTGAAACACATTTCAATCATTCAGACTTTTCTTAATAACCCATTTATTATACATTAATTTATTTAAAACTGTTTAGTATATTTTCATTCTATAATTTATCCTCTAAAATCTCACTGCTATATTCCTGGCAATACTCTTCTTTTTTCCTAAAGTTTCTCTCTTTCACTCTTCAAGGAGTTTCCCCACTTTTATACACTAAAAATGTAGAAATGTAGTAAACTTGTCACTGCCTACCTAACCCACACCCACCCCCGGTTCACCGACTTCAAGCATGTGCACCCACCAAAATATCCTTAATCTTCCCAGCCCATCTTTATATATTTGTTTCCTCCCAGGCTCATTCCTCTTAACTGATGTAACTGCTCTTCACCTTCCCAGCAATTCCTCCCCTCTTCCCCACCATCTCCAACAGCACTACAGACCTCCCAAGGTTCAGAATTGAACATGAAACCATTTGGAACAGTGAGATAACATTTTCTATTTCTTTCCAAAACACTTTCAGCAAGCTATAAATTAAATTTTCCACAGGCTCTTAAATTTCAGTGGAATGATAGAGAATTGATGGTCAAGACAGGACAGAAACAAGAGATTGTTCAAGGTATAGGTAATATCCTCGTGCTTACTTTAGTATCCTGAAGGCCAAGAAAATGTATGTCCCTCTAGTTAGCATTTCATTATAGCACTTCATTGCTATTCAATATTGTACTAATGCTCTCATTTCCTGTTCAGTAATGTATGACCAATTACATGAATACAGAGATACCTCTAATAACATATTCCCTGTGGATCTTGGCATGTAAATAAAATAAGGAGATACTATAATTCTAAATGAACTCTTTAGAATATGTGCAGACATACAAGAGACAGAACCGCAGGCCTTTGGGCAGGGTTACTGCCCTATGTATCTCTGTGCCCACAGCACCCAAGGTAACACCTGGTTCATCATAGTCCTCCATACATATTGAATGTTGGATTCATTAATTGTTAAACAATAATACAACTTTATAACATAAATAGATAGACCTTAGAGATCATCCATTCTAACCTCTTATTTCATAGAAGAAGAAACTGAAATCTAGAAGAAACTTACTCTAAGCAAAGCTTTGGGAGCTTGCCCAAAATTTAACAGCTGGGTGGCTGACATAACAATTAATCATTTTTTCACAAGAGTGTGCTTCATCTTATGAATTTTCTAAAACATTTTTATTCTTACAACACTTTAAAGAGATGATATTTTAAGGAATAAATATTCACACTTTACAACCTAAAAAGTAACCTCAATCAGCACAACATATTAATTCAATTGAGTATTTCCTTAGTCTCACACATGCTATAATTGCTGATATTAAATCGGTTGGTGTTCTCTGCACCACATCCTCAACTACTGCCCCACACAAAGTCCTGAAATAATTGCTTCATTTAATCTGGTTCTGTTTATTGAGTCTAAATTTGTTGTGCCCAGCTGCCTTACACATTGTTAATTTTATATGTGAAGACTGACCTGGACACTGAAACATCCTGATATGAACTTCAGTAGAAATTTATAAAACATAATTTATTTTAAAACCCACTGAACAAAACCCTTGTATCTCATTGCTATGATGTAGGGTTCCTATGCAGATAATTCTCTGCCTCTAAATGGAGCAACTCTGAGAGCAATTAATTCACACCCCTTGCAAAAGTGAGACTCTGTGGAGACTCATTTCAATGCCTTACATGAGTCTTTGTGGACCCCTTATCTACTCCTACTGGCTTCACTGCCATTTGCTCCCCACCCAACTTGTCTTTTTCTATGTGCTTCCAGAAGAGGTGCATAAGAGTTAAGGAGATGTGAAAATACAAGCCCACAAAGGATAGTTTAATCGCTTGCTCTTTTCATGCTGTCCCTGATTATGGTATCTACAAACCACAACACCAACATCTGCAAAATAGAATTAACAGCATTGAAAAAACCACCAGATGTCATATAGTCCCATCTTTTGTACCAAGTCATATGGTCCCTAATGACAACAAACAGTTAAACATCTCCAAGGAAGGAGCTGCTCTAACCTCCTTTGGTGTCTATCATACTAACTATGATAAAGTGATGGAGTGAGTGTGGTATAGACCACATTCTTGTGATCCAGATGGCTTGTTCTTATGCAGTGGAATTCTCTGTTAGATGTCAACAAGAGTGTCAGTGTCTTTTCAGAGTTGTGTGAGAAGACACATAATCTGGCTTGTGCAAGAGTTGTTAAGGAAGAACAGAGAAGAACAGAGATGTGAGGGGGAGAGATTGTGCTTGACTAAACTTTCACTTTCCCATGACATCAATATTTAAAGACCATTTGCCCTTGCCTTGCTTAGTTAACACTATTAGAAGGCATCTGTGTAAAACTAAGACAAAATAGTTGGCCTTTTAACACAGACATAGCACCTGAGAGATGATGAATCACAACCCAAATCCCTTACATTCTGGCCATCTACTGGAAAAATACCAGATTTAGAAGGAGTCAGAAGTCTCACTCTTCATTATCCATAGGTTCTATCTACATAAAGTTTTGAACATTTATCCAGTATATCTTCTTAGATATAAAGAGTAGGTGTCTAAGTTTGAGTCAGTGTAGCAACGAGGGTAGCTTCCTCAGTAGAAAATAGATGACTATACATATAAATTAGGTAAATAAACAAATATATTATTGTTCATATCCTTGACTATGAAAGAAGAAAAACATTTATTGAGTGCCATTTATTTTTAAATTATACAAGTCTATGAGGCAAGTACTACTACTTTTACTTTCATGTAATGAAGAATTACACAATTGGCTTAAGGTAACATAGCAAATAGGAAACAGTGTCCAGATTCAAAATCTGTTGTTTCTAGTTCTAAAACTACATTGTCTTTTCTCCTGCAAAGAAGAACAGAGTTATTTTCTAGTGAGAAATAATTATTGCACACTTTGGTTACTGGGGATTTACTTTTCTTAGATGATTTATTAAATAAAGAAACCGGGGTTTAGATTTACCTCTTTCAATATTGAAGTACATAATCTGTTTGTCAACGATAGGGGCTGCCTAATTCACTATTTTATGCCCATGCTGCCTTGATGAGGGTTGTATTCTCAAGAGGGTCTTTGCATTCTCTCCTACTACCTCTTACCTAGACTTTTGGAAAGATCATTTGGCCTGGAAAGAGGAGAAAATTGAGACAGAAATTTCCCTAAGTGAATTGCCACCATATGAGAAGTGGGTCAATTAGTAGCATTTATCTCTGTACCATATATTATACTTTTAGAATAAGTGTATTATATTTCCTACATTTCTATATGCCTCTTATAAGCAGTAACTGTACCTTGATAATTTATGGATTCCCATAGTAGGCATAAATAACAAGATTTTGAATGCATTCATTTCAGCAGATACCTCTACAAATATCGACTGAATACTGAAGAAAGACTTATTAAACCAAGGCCGGGCACAGTGGTTCACCGTAACCCTAGCACTTTGGGAGGCCAAAGTGGAAGGATTGCCTGAGGTCAGGAGTTCAAAATCAGCCTAAGCAACATAATGAGACCCTACCCCTACAAAAAAAAGAGAAAAATTAGCCAGGTGTGATGGCGTGTGCCTGTAGTGTCAGCTACTTGGGAGGCTGAGGCAGGAGAATCACTTGAGCACAGGATTTTGAAGTTGCAGTGAGCTATGATCATGCCACTGCTCTCATGTCCAGGCAATAAAGCGAATCTTTGCATCTAAAAAAAAAAAGAAAAAGAGGAAGAAAAGATTTATTAAACCAAATGTAAATGTGTTGAATCTAATCGAGTGTCTTATTCAAACATACATTATTAAAGAGCTACTGGCACTCTGGTATATAGAACTAAAAATATACATTCCTAGAATTAGCTACTTTAAAGCCTTTCTGGAAAATGGAAGACAATAACCAACAGTTGCAGAATGTCAGTATTAAATGAATCCTCAAAGGTCATCAACTACAACAACATATTTTGCTAATGAGAAAACTTGGTCTAAGGATGTTAAATAATTTGCCTAATGCCACAAAATATCATGGCAAGCCAATACTAAAAGCTATGCCTCCTATTTAGCAATGGAGTGACCTTTCTCCCATGTGACTTCAATCATCTTTCTTCTCATATTTCTGAATGAATAAATAAACTGATAAATGTTACCAAATACAGAAAGTGCCTGGACTAATACAATGTTGTGGGCTAACAATATCAGAGCCAGCCTTTACAAGATATGATTCTCACCTCCCCAAAGACATAATTAGATATGCATTACATAAATGAATATTTGTTATAAGTTGTTCAAAATTATACTGTATTCCCAAGTTACCTTTGTCTATCTCAATTTCCCTCTGAGTTTCACTGGGACAGTCACTTTTTTCATATTTTTATTTGTTGTGCTTTTGCTTATATTTTCAAAGATGCTAGGATGATAAGTCAAATTTCAGTGGAGTTCTTGGAATGCCTCAGAAACCAAGTCACTGAATCAGAAACCTAAAAATGTGTTTTTCCTGCCTCTTCTTCTTTTGTTCTCCCATTCTGCAGGTTAGTTTGCAGAATGCCAATTTTGCTGCTCACTAGAACTGTGACCTTGAACAAGTTTCTTAATTTCTCTACCCATGTTTCTTCTTCTGTAAAATGGAGGTAAAAATAAAACCCTTATGGAGTTACATGATAATTAAGTTAGTAATACATACAAAACACTTAGAATAGTGTCCCGTACATATAAGAATGCAACAATTTTTATTACTCTGTTTACTCAAGAACTGTTGATCTAAATAGGATTTTGGTTAATTCTGGTGCACCAAGACCTGGAAAATGGCCCCTTTTTGGCTGAAGTAATTCCCTATTTATTCCAAGGAAATGTGTAGGTTTGTCAATATACTTAGTGCTACATTATCCGACAGATCAACTAAGCACGTGTTTAGGTCTCCCTCAGGGAAAGGGTAGAACAAATAGGAGAGGTAAAGAGATTAAGAGAGAGAGAAGTTGAGTTTTAGTAGATTTGTAGAAAATCTGGAAAGAAGCCATCTTAATTTTAGCATACCTCTAAATTTCAGGTAACTTGGCATTGCTTTACTTTGAATAATACCAGGCATGGTCGCGATGAAGGAAATAATGTTTCCAGTACTTGGTGTCTCTTCCGATCTGAACCTGAGTCTAGCATTAGGACACCACCATTTGTTTTGGCTGTTTTTGTTTTCCGTTGTTTGCGCCAGTATGAGAGATGATGCAATCTCTTTTCAGGACGCAATGAGAAACAAGGGGAGCCTGAATGGAAAATGGAATATAATAATTGGACACTTAGCACATAAAAGGCATTGTGTTGGGTTCTGTTCAATATGTAGAACTTTACCAGAATTACTTTTGTTTTTCATTTAGTAAAGCCTCTACACAATAGAGACCCTCACACTCAAATACAACTTCAAAACAACTTCCCAAGAAAAATATCTGAAACTGTCACCAGCATAAAGGTTCTTGCTAACGTCGCAGAACGGAATTTCAGGATGCACACACAACCAAGCAATAGTGGCAAGTTTATTGAGTGAAAGCAGACAGGCTTAGGAAAGCCTTGCGTAGAAGCAAAAGCACACTCCCAAGAAAGGAAGTGCGCAGGCTTGGAGAGAGCAGCTGCGCCAGACCCTGAGTGGTTGCTGTTTGTATTTGTTGAAGTCAAAAAAGGCTGCGTAGTCAGCGTTCTTTCTGTTCTTACTCATAGTTCCCCTGTTTTTCCCACAAGGGGGGTCAAAACCACAATGTTAACTTGTTGCAATTGTGATATAAGGGGGGAAAGGTCACTTTGTACCTTTGCAACGCCGGGAAATTAATGGGTCTTTTCTTCTGCTCGGATCTGTTTGTTCAAGGGACTGTTTGTTCCAGCCAGGTGACTAACTTTTCCAGTCCCTCCTCTCTTGCTCATACCTGATTACCTACTCTAACATTCCCCCTCAAGAACTCTCTGCCCTTGAGATCTTACAAGGGTATGGGTGGAAGTCTCATTTTCTGTAACTGCTTCAAGCTGACAGGAGGTGTCCTCCCTACCTATGTGCCCAGGAGTTCTTGTTCTCTGTCAAGGGAGCCTGAGGGAAAGTGGAGCACATAGGGCAACAGCAGTTTGATCCACGGCACACATTTAGGTGGAAACTGATCCCTGCCATCCATAATGTCCTTGTTCTCTGTCAGGATAGATTCCAAGTCACTGGAGATTTGAGATCAGAAAGATACTCCCACTGAGTCTAAAGAAGAGAGAGAAGAAAGTTAAACACAGGTTGATATTGTTGGAGAATGAGAATAGACTGAACTGAGTCATTTAAAGGCTTGGCAATAAGTCCAAACCCAGGTATCCAAATCCGGCAAAACACTGCCATGCCCAAAAATGTATTAAGTTGCTTCTCTGTCTGTGGTGGTCCTATGCACAAGATGGTTTTCTTGTGTTGGACCAATGGCCTCTGCTGGCCTGGACTCAAAATGTGACCTAGATAGGTTACTGTGTGCTGTGAAACCTGGGCCTTGGCAGGAGAGACTTTATACCCCCTTTCTTCCAAGAAATTCAAAACTTGAATGGTGTTTTTATTTGAGTCTTCTAAGGTTGGGCCGCAGATGAGTGTATCATCCACATATTGTAAGAGGGCTCCAGTGGTTAAAGAGAGCTCTCATAATTCTCTGGCAACTATATTGCCAAAAATGTGTAGGCTAACTCTAAAGCCCTATGGTAAGACTTTCCATGTGTATTTATTGTGTTGTTAGTTGATGGATTAGTCCACTCAAAAGCAAACAAATATTGGGAGCCTGGGCGTAACGGTATACAAAAGAAAGCATCTTTAAGATCTAAAACTGTAAACCAAGCAGCTTTCTCAGGTACTTGAGTCAGCTTGGCCTTAAAATCAGCAAAATGGGAGTATTGCAGGGTGACCGGCATGGGACTATGAGGCCATGTTTGAAAAATTTCTCTATTAAAGGCTGAAGGCCTTACTGGGCTTCAGGTTTGATAGGGTATTGGCATCTATTGGGGAAGCTAGTCTTACCCTTGAGAGAGACCCTAACTGGTTCAGCAAATTTTGCTCTACTGGGATTCCCTGCCCCAAACCTGAGGGTCAACCTGATTCCATATCTCAGTGGTTGGGGTTCTTCAAGGGGACATAGGATGGCCAAGAACAGGTCTCGGGTCCCTGGTAAACTTACAGTTGTTCCCAAGGCTGTTAGGAAATTTCCCAATAAAGAGCTTGGGCATTCAGGCATGACTAAGAATTTATGAGTGAGTTCCCCCAGGGACAAGGAAGGGGCTCAGTGAATCATTTAGGTTTGGGCTTTCCCTCCACTCCAACAATGGAGCAGACCTCAGAAGACAGTGGACCATTATGAGAAGTCTAGACAGAGTAAGCAGCTCCATTTCAATTACAAATTTAACAGTCTTACCTGCCATGCCAAGTGTCACCCAATGTTCTTCCTTAATAATGCGGACGGTCTGTTTGGGAGCCTCTGGGAAACTTTGGCCTCCCCAGTCCTCCAACACCACTGCTGTGGCAGATCTCTCTCTCTCTCTCTCTCTCTGTCTAATCCCTTTGAAACAGGGGACAGTCCCTCTTCCAGTGTCCAAACTTTTCACAAAGGGGACATGGTATCTTAGGTAATCTTGAACTTGGACTCTTTTGGCCGCCTTGAGGACAATCCCAACTCCAGTGATCCTGGCTCCCACAGGAGTAGCATGTTCCTTTACCTGCTAGAGGGGCACACAGGTTGACCTTGAGGTAGATCTGCAGGTCGTATGGCTGTTGCCAAAAATTTGGCATGCCTTTTAGCCCTGCTTTTTCAGCCTGATCTCTGTTGTTAAAGACAGAGAAAGCCACATCCATTAACTGTTTAATGGGGGTTTGAGGACCTAGTGCCAATCTGTGGAGCTTTCTACAAATATCTGGGGCTGACTGGCTAATGAAATGGGTGGCCTGGATAATCTCTCCCTCTGGGCTATTGGGGTCCACATTAGTATATTTCTGGAGGGCCTCTACTAGCCTGGATTGGAATAGGGCAGGATTCTCATCCGGTCCTTGAGTAATCTCTAATCTTGTCATAATTGACAGGCTGATGATGTATCTTTTCATGCTTTCCAATAGACAAAGGACCATATGGTCTCTCGAGGCTGCCCCTGGCTCCCCAGGCTGTGGTTCCATTGCGAGTCGATGAGAGGAAGAGCAGTCAACTCTACCAGGTACATGCTGGACTGGCGTATGTGTAAAGCATCTGCATAAGTTTGAGCCTCAATCCAAATTCTAGTTCTCTCCTCTCTCTGACAGCAGTGGGACAGGACAACCACTAGATCTCTCCAAGTCAGAGAAACTGGGGTGGGGGGGGAACAACCTTGGCCCACCTGGTTGGCATTTCTCAAGGCAGGAACCACATTTATCAGGGTCCTCTCTGAGTGCCATAAAGGCTGGAACATATGGGACTTCTGTCCACTTTCTTTCCTGTCTTGAGTCACAAACATCTTTTCCCCACATATAATAAAAAAGTACTTTGAAATAAGAGTGGAATCTAGTAGCAGAGACTAAGAACAGGGCAGCCATAAAGAGTGAGTCATGGGCTTCTGCACAGCATGGGGAAGTCCCCTGCCACCTCCCACGGCTGGTGTCACTCAGTGTCTGGCAACTGCTTGGATCTACACAGCCTGAGGAGTGACCCTTTGCCACCCCAGTTAGAGGGAGCCGCAGTCAGCCAGATGGAGCGAGGCTATGCACCTGTGACTCACCAGAAAGCCTGCAGAAGCGAAAGAAGGAAAATTCTCCAATCCAGTCTCAAGGGTGAGGACAGCCATACTCACCGCGGGTCACTTGGGGATGAAATAATCTCCAGGCTGGTTCACCATGAGGACATCACCAGCATAAAGGTTCTTGCTAATGTGGTAGAAAGGCATTTCAGGACATGCACACAGCCAAGCAATAGCGGTGAGTTTATTGAATGACAGCAGACAGGTTTAGGAAAGGCTTGTGCGGAAGCAAACGCACACTCCCAAGAAAGGGCAGGCTTGAAAAGAGCAGCTGCGCCAAACCCTGAGTGGTTGATGTTTTTATTTGTTGAAGTCAAAGAAGACTGGATGGTCAGTGTTCTTTGTGTTCTTACTCATAGTTCTCCTGTTTTTCCCATAAAGGAGATCAAAACCACAATGTTAACTTATTGCAATTGTGATATAATGGGGGAAAGGTCACTTTGTACCTGCGCAAGGTGGGGAAATTAATGGACCTTTTCTTCTCCTCAGATCTGTTTGTTCAAGGGGCTGTTTGTTCCAGCCCGGTGACTGACTTGTCCGTTCCCTTTTCCCTTGTTCCCTTGTTCATACCTAACTGACTACCTACTCTAACAAAACTGTTTTATCTTTCAGGAACAGGTCTACACAAAAATTCCCTGAAACACTTTATCTGTTACAGCTCAACAAACTTAGCATTTCACAACCCAACTTCTCATGGGTCTTTCTTTTGAAAGGGAAAAGTGTTTATTATGTATGTATGCCTAATGATCAGATTCTTCTAGACTGCCTTGGGAGGATGCAAGGTTGGGGGGATACTCAAGTTATCCATCCCTCCCATCCTTCTCCCTCTCTTGTGTGGTACAACAGAACCACTGGGCTGCCCCTCAGCCATTCTCTCTGTGGGGTGACAGCAGCGGAGGGATTCAGTTTGCTGACCAAGGAGATGCAGAGGCCCAGGTGAACTGGGAGGAGAGAGATTGGGGCCCCTGGACTCTGCCTCTGCCCTTGGGGAGCTGTTTGAGTCAGGGGAGGAAGATGGAGAACTAAGTTCTCATGTAATAAATACAAAAGGAAGAAGGGTAGGATATTGATATTAATTGAGCTCTTATCTTGTGCAAAGATCTGTAAAGGATTTTTTTTTATTTTTTTAACTAACAAATAAAAATTGTATTTATTGGCTGAGCACAGTGGCTCACGCCTGTAATCCTAGAACTCTGGGAAGCCTAGCTGGGAGGATAGCTTGAGGTCAGGAGTTCAAGACCAGCCTAAGCAAGAGCAAGACCCCTTGTCTACTAAAAATAAAAAAATTAGCCAGGTGTGGTGGTGCCCACCTGTAATCCCAGCTACTTGGGAGGCTGAGGCAGGAGAATTGCTTAACCCCAAGAGTTTGAGGTTGCTGTAAGCTAGGCTGACACCATGACACTCTAGCCCAGGTAACAGAGCAAGACTCTGTCTCAAAAAATAATTGTATTTATTTATTACATACCACATGATGTTTTGAAATATGCATACATTATGATATATTCAATCAAGCTAATTAACATATGCATTGCCTCACATATGTATCATTTCCTGTGGTGAGAACTCTTAAAATCTACTCTCTTAGCCATCTTCAAGAATACAATGCATTGTTATTAACTATAGTCATCATGTTGTACAATAGACCTCTTTAACTTATTCCTATCTAACTGGAATTCTGTATCCTTTTTGTATACTATTTGTACACTTTTTAAAACTGAACATAGGCATTTCCAGATGCCAGAGCATTGCACGGTGAGAGCTAAAGGGTACAGCTTTTAGTAGTGTAAGTGTGGCTCTGCTGCCATTCTGATCGGCTACATTCCTGTTGCGGCTGAGAGTGAAAGAGGATGGTGGGATTGGGTGGGGGGACTGGTAGTCACAGAAGACAAAGCTACTGAAAAGAAGACCATTCAAACCAAGCCCAAGTTGCAGGTTACTTACCCAGTTTGCCAGGAGCCCTGTGTTCAGCCCAGCCAAACACAGAACCCAGAAGGTTCCTATTTCCTCTTTCTTATTCTTCATCCCACCGAGGAAGACTATCTGACCATTTGAAACTCAGCAGCCACATACCATTTCCAAAGGAGGGAAAAGAAGAGTCAGGTCCCCACATCTCCTGGTGTTGAAAAATTTTGAAATACATATTTTTAGTTCTTCCAAAAAAAAAAGTTTAGTTCTCAAAAACACTGTTTATAATAAATCATATGTCTCTGTTTTTAAATTGTAATCAACTATAGGGTGAGAGCAGCCCTTTTATAAAAACTCTGAAATTAAAACAACCACTTAACACTCCAACCTAATGCCTGCAGTAAATCAAATGTCTTTGTTGTTTAGATTTTAGCTGTACAGGTCCATATAAAAAAAGAGTTTTAGCACTATTTATAAGAAGAATTGTCTCTCCAAACCCATCCAACAATTTTTTCATTCTTTAGGTAAAAACGTCAGCAGGAACTTAAGTGGGGTGTAGGCAGGCTACCAATAAGTTTTTGAGCCAGACGTTATATAACAAGGTCAAATTGTAATGTACACACAAATGTACAGCAGCTTAAAAAAGCAGTTCAAAAAAGTGTCCAATAAATTATTGCCACAAGGCTGGGAGGGCTGCGAGGTATCTGAGTTAAAACCGCAGCTCTGTCACTCGCACACTGTGTGACCTTGGACATATCGCTTACCCTCTGCTTCTCAGCTTCCTTGTATATGATCTCACTACTACTTACCCTGCCTTTCCAGATCAAACGCTAGAGAACAGTCCATGCGGCTGAGTGTTCCTTTACATGCTCCCTATAAGACGTTTGCCTCTGACCCTTTCTACAAATGTGTTCCAAAAAGACCATAATCCAGTGTCTGCTTTTCTCTAGACAAAGCAGACTCTTCCCTGTAACTTGATTTTCCACTCTCGCTGAAAACAGAAGAGGTAAGAGTAGCACAGCATACATAGAAGGAAGAGTATTGTGCTGTAAGTCAGGAAAATTAGTTTCCAACCCTGGCTCCGCCACTTCTTGGTTTGGGAAAAGACACTTGACCTTCTATGCCTATTTCCTCATCTGTAAAAGATGAGGTTAGCATATGAATTACCTTAGATGATTATTAAAAGGGCTAGAAAGAATGTATGAAAAAGACTTAGCTCCTGGCACAGAAAGGTGATCCTATAAATGGTAGGCATTACTATTATGGATACCAATGAATGTCTACTGATTCACTTTTACAATCCTTGACAAGAGTTATTTAAAAAATATAAATAAATATGTTTCTGAAAAGAAAACAGTAGATTATAGAACTAGTTAGGGTTTTGGTGCTCAATCCTACACATTCTCTTTTCAAGGTTACCAGTCAAAGGCAGTAATTGCTATTCAAAGAAGTAACAACCAAATGAACACTGAGTCCTGCTTTATTAATCGCTAGGGAGAGCCCAGTAATTCACAGTTCCAGAAATTGTGTTAGGGATATAAAGGTAGCTAGTGATGTAACTAAGAACTAAAGACAAAGGGAACAAAAGAAACTTTCTTTTTCTTTGGGGACAAAAGAATTTTTTAATTTCTTTTGGGAGGAAATGGATAGTAATGGGGCTAAGAACGGAAATAATGACCACTCAGATAAAAGGTTTGGAAAATGAAGAGCCATCCAAATGACTTGGGAGAGTATTCTCCTGAAAAGCTAAGAGTGGGGCCACTGAAGAAGAAAAGTCAGGCATTACCAAAGGCTTCAGGGTTTTTGGGACTGGAAAATTCCTTGGCTCCTTTTAATGACCTGAGTGATTATATTTATTTATGCTATTTATTCCAAGATGAGATTCCGTAGGGCTCTCAGTTTCCATATGTACTCCATAGATTCAATTTTAGGAGTAGTAAAGGAGAGGGAAGGACTTTCTGCTAGTTTCTGGAGCACTGTTTATAGAGCTAAAGTACTGGGCTTTCCTCTTGGGTGGATTTTTCCCAGATGTGCTGTGTGGGAACTCAGCCAGTGATGTGTGATTCCCCATCTCTTAATCTATTGCCACCCAGCAGTTTGAGGATAAAGGTGATTAACAAAGCTTACAAAGTAGAAGTCCCAGATGGAATTCTATGGAACATTGAAATCTCATGAGGGAATGTGGCAAAACCACCAATGATGTCATTATAATTTCAAAACAACTAAAGAAATCAAACAATTGAAACTGGACCCCAGAATCTTTCAAAGATCACATTTGGACATCTGGAGATGTCACTCATATTAATGCAGACAGTAGCTTCATAATGAAGCAAATCAATTGTAATATGGAACCCAATGTTGAAATTTTGAAAGTATATTCACTTTCCAAATGTCAGTATAAACATCCAGGATATTGTTGAATTCCTCTTCTCATCCACACTTGGGACAGGACTCATCCACTAACCTTCCTGGACTGCTCCAGTCTCAGCCAATCCATAGGAGACTCTGGGAGAAAATTTGCCTTTCCCTACACTACGGTTTCTTTCAGGCAGTGATGCCAATTAAAAGAATAGGTAAGGCAATATGTATGTTCAGTTAATAATCTATTACCTACTAAAATTTGACCAGTTAGCAGAGAAGAAATAGGTCTCCAATACCCAAAACATTTCTAATCGTGTAAGGTTGGGTTTGTATATTCCTATAAAACCACTGCCCTCCTTCCTGCTTTGCCTTCTTTTGACTTTGATTTGGATTCCCTCTTTGTACAGGGCCTCCCAGCTTCAGCATAACTGGGCTGATTCTTCCAATTACTTCTTTATGTTATCATTTTAATATAGGAAGTGGTTTGGAGTCCCATTTAGTTAGGCACAAGCATAGGCCTCTCTTGGTGGCAGCTCTTAATAACCTTCAGGACATTTTTTTTTTTTTAGTCCACTTACTATACTTCTCTGGTCAAAAACTTTCTAAGAACTAGATAGTATTTGTATCATATCATGAAATGCCAATTGATATTAAACTGTTTTTCCATGACCTGTACTTTTGTTTTAGCTTTTGGCAAAGTTTCTGTTTGGTTGGTTGGTTGGTTGGTTGGTTTGGTTTTTTTTTTTTTTTTTTTTTTTTTCAGATTATCCTGTTCCTGCACATTGATTTCTAACATACTATGAGGCCTGCTTTCCTATTTGACCTTACTCCCTTTCAAATGGAACTCTCCCAAGTCTTTGGCCTGTTAACATTGGACCCTGGGTACACCAGACCCTTTGTCCGTATTGGGCCACTTAGAGAAACCAAAGGAGTTTGAATTTAGGTGACAGAATGCAGGGGAGAGTCAAAAAAACATGCAGACAAGGTCTTGCTGAGCAGGACCTTGAATTAGATGCCCACTGCTTCACATACTTGAATGAGGCCAAGAGATCATCATTCAAATAATGCTATACGTACATATCCAAAAAATGTAATAGTTATGAAATTCAGAGCCAAGAGAGAAGAAATTCACAATTGAACCTCTTGAAGTAAGACATAAAGATACCTTTTAAGATGTTGCTGACCCATGAAAAATACCAGATCCAGAAAAAGCACATGGAAGAAAATAAAAGGAACTTTTAAGGCTCCAAGTTTCCAACCAAGTTTAGTAAGATAAATATGTAAAAAAAAATGGCTATGAAATTTTAACACTTTAATATTGCAGCTGAAATACCTTGTGCTAGAATATGAATGATTCTGAAACAGAAAATCTCAGGCCTCCAGGTCACGTGTTTGCTCACATCTATGAGCAACATATTGCCAATTCCCTGTGAAACCATTTATTCTAAATTTTCAAATCTTTTCCCATGGTTATTTGGGAAGATCACCACTATGCATGTTTTTCAAGCATATTTTTTGAAAAGTAAAATGTTCCTAAATTCATTTTTGGTTAAACATACTGCTTTCTAATAGAAATCCTTTCCAACCAAAACCCTCACCTTACCCTCTTATTCTGTAGGTTTTCCTTATCCTTCCAGAGCTTATCACTCATGATTCCCAAGCCTACAGCACAATGAATGAACATGAGCAAACAGAGGATCGTGCACAAGAAAACAGCAGTTCAGCTCCAGGTTGGCCCAGCAGCATCCCTTCTCACAGGCAGAATTAGAGGTCACTTCCAGAGACGCATCTTGGGTCCTGTGTAACAGACCCATTCTTCTCCCAGAATCCTACCTTGATCAGTGTACGAGTTTTTCATGGACAAATTGCAGCAACTAATCCCCTCTATTCCTCTTTTCCATTGTATAGGAGAAAAAAGGGATTACTAAAACTATAAAGGCCCAAAGGAGGATTTAGTTAAACTCACCCCAAGAAAAATCTATTTTTCAACAGTCAAAGAGAGATTATCCCCATCTTGACATTAACATGATACTGTATGAACCAACCAACTGTTCAGGGTTTGAGAAAATCTCCCTCACCCGCTAGGTCCTGTATTTTTCCTTGTGCTTGGCTAGTTCCTCTAGTTAAAATCATTGTTGTCACCTATGCCCACCTGCCTAACCTGGGCCTCTGGACAAAACACTATCTAGGATTCCTGAATACAAACCTGTTTTCTCCATTCTACCAGGCTGCCTTAGACACTGAGTTCTTCAACCTCTAACCATGGATTTGCCCATAAATTCTGCTCAGTTTGAACCTCTGAATGTCCACCACAAACTGCCTTCTCAAAATCCAAAAAAGCCTAGTTTGGCTTAACCTCTGAGGCTCTAATCTCTAATTTATCGCTATAATTTTCCTTGTTCGGTCTACCCCCAGCCCTGTCTTCTTCTGGCCCTCCTCCTGCCTGACCTAACATTTCTTGACTGCTTACCACTAAGTCCAGATGTCAATGAGAAGACATCATGGAACTCTTCAGCTAATCCTTCAACTTGATAAAGAAATGATGTGAGGCCTAGAAAGTTTCCACATCAAGCAGAAAAAGTGATCCAGCTGATCATTTCAAACATGAGTTATAACTAAAGTGATTTGAGGAGAGAGTTGACTGAGAACTATATTTTTTAGCAAACAACTTTGCCCATTTGTAAAGTTGGGGGGTTTTTTTTAATGATTCAAAGAGAGTATCCTAGCCACATGTGTAGAAATGCACTTGTTAGCTGGGTTTTCATTGTTATTGCATTATAAGGAGTAGCTTTCACAGGAAAAATGTTAATCCTTGTAGGGAATTGGCATTACATAACCATCAGATATTTCACCCTCATAGATACTTTAAGACAGTTTTTAAATCGTGCTACATTCTCCCATGGTTTTCTTCATTCCAATCTTAATATCAAAGGTGAAATTCCTGAATGTGTAAGACTTAGGTCTTTACATCAAGTTTTAGTAATACCTCTATACAACATCTCTAAATCATTTCTGTCTCAGAGTTCACCACTGGTAATTTACTGTGTGAACAGTGAAATATTCAGTGTTTTTGCAAATGGTACAATATTCTAGTGGAAGATATAATGTCTGGGCCCCTCGTTCTGTCTGTCTCTGGTTTGTGTCAAGTTGACACTGTGTAGGTCAGTTCACTCATCCTTAACACATTGTTTAAATATACAGTAAAAGCAATATTCATGGAGTGGTATAAATATCATACCCTCAAATTACAACAGTTTTATTTTGATACTTCCATCTTCCATAGAACTCATGGAGATTTCAATGTTTCAATAACTTGAGATTTAAACCGACCAAAAGAAATGTTCTGACATGGATGATACAAAAGCTAAATATAAAAAGAGACATTACTGCTTTTTTAAAAAAAAAAAAAAGTCTCCTTTTCAAGCACCATTGCTTTGCAACCTTGGTGGGGAGTGCTAGTGAACACATGGATCATTCTAAGGGGTAAAAGTCTGTTCTATAAAACACTTCTGTGTTTAAAACCCTTTCTCCATCCCCATTGAGGAAGTCAGGGTGATGAAAAGAATAGATGTTTGTGTCAGCAACACCAGGCTACATTTATCATTAAAGCAATAAGACAGAATTAAATCTCCCCATGTAGAGCAAAACTATTGAAATTGTTTGATTGCTGTACCAACTTCACACATAGATGAGTTAGTACAACCAGAAAGTAATATACATTATTAATCACCAGTCTCACTGATGAAAATGACTTCATAACTATTTTGATTTCCCTGCAATCTGACTTGACTGATATTTAAAAAGTATGCAATTGGGCCTAGAGACTGCTCTAGAAGAGAAAAAAAAGCTTCATTTTTATCCCTAAGCAATTGCTAAGTAAATGTGTGACCTAGCTCAGAATTAGAGAATAATTTCTTACGACTTTTCTGGTAAATATTTATCAAAAATAACCTCCCAAATCTAGACAGAATAAACTATTTCCCTACAACTTGAGAATTTCTAAAGCTAATACCTGCAGTACTGTTTCAAAATTGTTATAACATTTATCATTGTGCATAAATGTTAATAAAGGGTAGATTTCATTTGGAGAGAAATACAAGAAAATCCAAAATAAATGTATATCTCAGTATTTCATTCTATTTCATCATTAGCACTAGATAATTATCCCCTCTCTTATGATGATTCAAATAAAAATGCTACAATGAATATAAATAAACGAGTTTGGTTGAAATCAGGCACATTAAAATAATTTTTCTTTGGGAGGAATGCATAGCATATCTTAACAAATTGTTTCAGTAGATGAAGAGCTTCCTGACAAGAAAGATGACAACAGATAGTCAATAACAAGGTAACACTGAGTCATAGACCAAAACTTTAGCTGAAAGCTTCAAAGATCCAAAGAATTACTAGTGAATAACATTTAAGTCCATTGATATGAGAAGAATTTTAAGTATTTTTCAAATGCAGATGTCTGTAGAATAATGAATTCAGTAAATACTTGACTTTTGTTAAGAACTTTTTAAAAGAAAACCCACCTCCTAATGTTGGTTCAACAGTAAAATTTATTGAAATTCAATTGTTGTCAAGTGGGGCCCCATTTCCTCTGCTTTTCATAATTGTGGGCAATTACTAGACACAACATTTTCCTGAAGTGTAAGCCAAAGCCCCAGATGCCTGCCCAGATTCTATCCTTTCCAATTTACTTTGACATCCTCAGTTCCTTTCATAGGAAATGAACATTAGCCTCTTGTGCATTTCGCCTCCTAAGTTGTGTCCCATCTGAAAGACCATTGTCAGAAACAAGCCAGTTCTTACCTGACCCAGACATGTAATTGAAATACAACTCTACAGGTGTTTGGCAGATGAACTAAGAGAGAAGCCTCTGCAATTTCCATTTTCATTCTACAACCCCACTGTCTGGTGCTTAAATCATTTTTTCCTTTTCTCTTATTGAATTTAAGTTAATGTTAAAATAGTTAATAAAGGGAAACCACATTATAATTTCTGCCATTTACTTAAATCTGCCAAGTTGGTGTATTTTTTTCATTATTTTGAGACCCATTCCACATTCTGGCAAGGGCTTGCTCCCAGTCTGACATAATGAGCTGAGGCATCATTCATGGCAGGATGAAAAACTTGCCCAAAAACCAATTCCCTGACCAATATAACACCATGTAAAATATGACCTAGGCCTCAAGCTATAGGTTTCAGGAGAGTCAGAAGAAAAAGTTACATTTTTGCTCCTTGTACACAGGCTACCTCTGATACAATTTCCTTATGTTTGCTGACAATTCTAGAAGCAAATGGACTATTTGTTCCTCTATGGAAATTTTCAAAGCCACGGGATAATGGTTTCAAAGAAAGGAAAGGGGGAATGATGAAATAACAACAATGCTATTCCCCTTTCAAGGAGAAAAACTACAGCATATTTCAACTGGGTGGCCCAATTATACAAATTAATACTTATTTTTTATTTGTTTGTAGTATGACTTATTCCAGAAAGGATTTAAAGCATCTTCAAAAGAAACTTATAATACAACAAGATACAATAACTTTAAGACACATAAGGAAAAAAAACAAACAAAGAAAAACTAAAGGGAAGGAGAACAAGAGGGAGACAGAATTCAGTAAATAAAATTCATGTTAAGTCCTCTATTTTGCTAAAGATGTATTATAGATTATTACTATTCTTATTAATTAACTATAAATTAATAAATCCACAAGTAATGAAACCACCACTTGTAGAATGAGGATGCAGGATTGAAGAGCTCAGAGAGTTGTTTTTTGAAATGAAGATTGGTGTCACTAAGAGATGGATTTATTTTATATTGGAGGCAAATATGTGTATGCTATGACTGAGATACTCTGATACAGTTTTAGTCTCCAGCTTCCTAAATATTAAAACTAACTTGAAGGAATAGCTTTATTATGAGTTTATATTTATCTTTTGGGGACTATGCCTTGAAAATTTCCCACACATGGAAGTATTCATGATTTGCATCCTGAAAGCTGATACCCTAGTATTTCGTGCCATTGACAGATAAGCAGCAGCACCATCAAATAACACTTGCAATCCTGACCCAGCTCTCTGATGACTAGAGAATAGTTTCTTGCACACCTCTGGAAGAAAATACACCATGGGATTAAGCAGTTGAGGACAATTGCTCTCTTTGCCACATGAGCAGTTAATACTCCACCATGGTTTTGGATGATTTATTACAATGTGCTATGAAGTTGGCACACAGAAAACCACCTCTCTATTCACAGAACTATTCTATTCCAGAATCCTGTGCATGACACAACAGGGTGATTTTTCAAAGTCACTAGCAAGTGTCTTTAACTTTTCTCCCAAGTGGCAAAGAGTTGAGAATTGCCCTGCCTCTTTCCCCATTGCTGCTTTCTCTATTGTCAAGTTGGGCATTTAGAAAACTGGACATAAAGGAAGTTCAACTGACTTAAAATGCCTCTTGAGGTTTCTTATGCTACTTTTTCTTTCAATGACAGCAACACAGAGAAAGAACCACAGGTCTTTCCACGCTAGCCAAAACACTGGCAACATTTTAGGCTTATGTTAAAATTTTCACCTTAAGACTTAGGTAATTCGTGATGGACTTTCCTGGGCACCAGTGTGGTGAGATGTGGTCACGCTCTGCTCCACCGAACATCAACACGCTGAGTAGTGTCCTTGAAAGCATAATGTTTTATTTCACAGTGAAGAACTGAGATTTCCAAAACTTCTTCAAAATTGGTTTCAGTCCAAAGTTAGAATGTATCAAGGAAGACAGCCAAATTCTCCTTGCTATGGATGAAATACCCTGGTCATTGGAAGGTGAAGAAGAGCCAAGGCACAATTCCAGAGCCCCTAAGTTCCATTTCCAGAGGCCTCCTTGGTGTATCAAGGACCAGACTAACAATCCACCTACAAGCTCTTTAACTCATATCCAGAGTTGCTCACTTATTCCTTGCATCCATAGAAATAACCAATATCATCCTAGCCAAAACTAATCATAATTCCAATAATAACAGCAGCAGCTCCTTATTTGTAGAAGGCCCTACTATGTGTCTGATGCTGTCCTAGACATTTTATTATGTTATTTCATTTGGTCCTCACAATAGATTTGTGAAATTGATATTATCATTCTCATTTTACAGTGAGTAAAGTCAAAGAAGAGAAGTCATTTGTCTAAGTTAACCCAATCAACAAGTGGTTAGGTATAAAAAGTTAAGTGTGAGGCTATTGACAATGTATTTCAACTCCTCAGAGAAATATACCACATAAATTTTAAATTATTTGAAACTTCTGAAAAAATTTTCTCACACTATTTATTGAACAACCAGAAAATTGTTAGAAAATACGGTCAATGAAGCATAGAAGGCCTCATGGACAGCACAAGGTCTGCCTCCAGTCCAGACAAGCTGAATAGCCTGGCACCATGTTTGTGAGTCACAAGTTGTTATTTGTTGGACTACACAAATGAAATAATGGCCAACTAAGCGTCAGCAACCCTGGGGTCTTCCTAGCAATGTGCAATCCCCGAGGCATAGTCCAAGTCATTGTTCACCCATAATTCACCCAGATATTCAAACTAACTTAAACTCCCTGAAAACACCCTGTGTTTCAAGGAATCCAGCAAAACTCTATCGAACTGAAGGCTTAGAAAAATGCCTACAACTAATCCATGGCCTGCGGGTTCACTGGGAGCTAGCTTGGGGGGTCAAAGCTTACACACAAGGGAAAACAAAACATGTGCAAATGCAGCTGAATCTTTCTCCTCAAAGCAGTGCTGGAAAACTCATGTAAATATACAAATACACTGAGCTGTATTGTGAAAGGAGCCGTTTGTTTTACTAACGCAAGTTGGTATGGTGCAAGATTTTTCTTGGCAAACAAACAGGACACAATGGAAAAATTTGTAAACAATAGAGTTTTCTGGCAATTTTTAAAAAACTGAATGAACAGCCTTCCCAAAAGGTTAAAAAAAAAAGGGGGGGGGGAAAGAAACTGTTCTTTTTCCCCATTTCCCATGAGAAACTACTCACATAAAATTTAAGAATTGAAGCAGATGAAGAAATGTGGCTCGACGATCAGCAGAGCAAATTGAAAGCACTGTAGGTCACTAGTGAGCTAACCTGCCAAATGTTCAACGTGGGGAAGTATGCAGGCCAGGCCACAGTAGCCAGAATGAGAAGTCTCTGGATGACGGTCACATGCTAGAGTTCAGGAGGTGAAGAAACCACTGCTCTTCCTTTGACTACAGTCATCGTCACAGTGACGGAGGTTCAGATACAGGCATTGCTTTAATTACCAAATGTTACTATAGAGACCAAATGTTCTTGCTTAAACACAGATTTCATAGGAAATATGTTGGCTGAAGGACAAAAATATAACGGGAAAAATGTTCCCCCAAGATAAGGTATACCATGGTGGCTTAAGAAACCTGAGCCTATTGTGACCACACCTCTCTCCTGAGCAGCCCCCAAACCAAACGGGTGAAGTCTCTTTAACATCCTGTACATCTCTTTTTCTACTTGATCATTCAGAATCATTGAAAACACACATCATTCCAAAGTCAATGCCTCCTCCTTTCACTCTTTGATATACTCAGAAATAAATTTACATCATACATGTATTAAAGATTCAAAGGACTATGAATTAAATCTTTTCTTAGATTAGTTGGTATCTGATACATTTTTAACTGAAAATTTTATACACTTTATCATACATACTTGTATAAAACTACATATAAAAGGCACACAGTGGGTTTGGTATCC
The DNA here is from genome assembly GCF_020740605.2 of Lemur catta. Taxonomy (NCBI): domain Eukaryota; kingdom Metazoa; phylum Chordata; class Mammalia; order Primates; family Lemuridae; genus Lemur; species Lemur catta. Next base: position 28,182,822 of record NC_059139.1, on the reverse strand, counting down.
AACTCCAGTTCCTCCTCTCTAACAAACTGATAATAACCCTTAATTACTATGGCTGAGGGACTAATTCTCATACAATTCTAGATCCTCTTCTCTGTCCCACATTCAGGCTTATTCTACCAGGTTTGTACTGGGATGTGTCCTTCTCCCTGAAACGTTCCTGCCAACAAAGTTCAAAGATGCTACTTGAGCACTTAATGTCCATCTGCTCTCAACCAAGTAACCGATGTTAGCAATCTGTTAACAATCTGTGTATATAATTTTATACCCTTCTCAATGATCATGTATTCCTATATATTGTGTATGTGAATACACATCATTTGATATATAAATACACTAATATAGAAGCTGTAATTTTCTTTGATTTTCAAAAATGAGGCTATATACGAACATACATATATTTTTTTCTCACTTAAGAGTATACCCTGGACATCCTTCCCAGCATTAACTTATCTCATTTCTTTTAATGATTGTATAATAATGCATGGTAAAGATTTTCCAGAATTTAATCAGCCATTTCTCTGTTTATGGGGATTCATTTAGTTTCCTATCTTTTTGTGCTTAAAACAATAGATCCAATTAGAAGTAAAGTACCAGTGGAGATCTATATAAAAGCTTAATCTGCACAGGTAAGGGTTCTTGAGGCCTACTCCAAATAGAATGCCAAGGAAGGACTGTATGTACACACCTTCTGTTCCTCTGTCCCTCTTCTGAGCTGATGTCACTGTACAAACTGTGCAGTAGTCCCCATCTGGTGTCTCTGCTTCCACTCTTGCCTTTCTGCCTTCCATTCTTCACATAGCAGCCAATGACTTGTTAAAATAATAAATCATCTTATTTTATTCCCTTTCTTAGAACGTTCCAACAGCTTCCATTCACACAGAGGATAAAGTCACTGCCAACCAAGCCCAATGTGATCTGACCCCTGGCCACTTATGCAACCTCATTCCCTGACACCCTACACACACTCATCCACTGACCACATTCCTTTCCTTGCTGTTCTTCAATTGCACCAACTGCTGGCCTTTGTACCTGTTGTTTTTTCCCACCTGCAACCCCCTCACTTGGCTCCCTCCTTCACTTTATTCAAGCCTCTGTTTAAATTTCCTCTCCTCAGAGAAGCCTTCTTTGATTATCATATTTAAAATTGCCCCTTACCTTGATATATTTATCTTTGAATCATTGATCGCTACTGAAAAATACATTACAAAATGTTACTAAATCTTCTTCACAAGCACAGACAGTTAAAACTTTCTATGAAAGCAGACAATTGTGTCACGGCCCTAAGGATTCATTATCCCATTTGTACTATTACACACAGTTGCCTGAGTTTCCATTTAATTTTACTCTTTGTGGTCTCCCTGAGCATGAACTGCAGAGTTGGTGGTGGAGACTAATGACAATACTGGAGAGGGAAAAACGGGAGAAAAAAATATGCCTGCATCTGAGGGGTGCTCTGTTTCACTTTGGGGTGTGGTATCAAAAAGAATCCTGGAAAATGGATGCTGGGTTTTATTGAATGGTTTCTCATTTTCCTATAAGTCTAAAATACTGTAATTGGAAAGACAGCCCACCCTCATTATCTCCTGTTTACAAATATATTCATAGTTTGCATATAGATTTGAGCTTCAATCAATAGAGCTAGTTAATTAGTTTGGAATAAGCCATCTATGAAATAAGAACTGGTTGAAGATTCTATTAAGCATAATGTGAGTAGAAAGAGTTAACTCTATTTACAATAGAACAGCTTATCTACTGACTAGTCATGGTCATACTGTTGTTTCTGTTCCAGGGGCTTCTCTCAAAGGGCAGCAAGTTGAGGTGATTGCCTCTGTCTCAAGCTTTGGGGGATCCTACTGTTAATACTGAGCAAACTCAGAGAAATTTCCCAGTGGAGAGAAGGAGGTAGGTTCACTAAGATGGTAGAGAGATCTGGGATTCATATGAGAACAATCAGCCTGTGAATTTCTCCACCAATACTATGGCAAGTGTAGTGGTGCCACTGGTTTGCGCTCCCCTTTATCTTTACCCCTACTTGAAGGCATCTTTGATAATGATTCTGACTTAACTGCAACTGAATCAAGATGCTGACAAGGACAGTAAAGTGAGGTACACACTTTTTCTTTTTAACTTATCAAAGAATTATATAGTTTACTATTTGTCAAACATTGCTCTAAGCACTTTAAAATATTATCTTATTTAATTCTCACATCAACCCTATGAGGTCAGAGCTATAATCAGTTGGGTAATGATTTATCCAAGTCACATAACTAGAAACCAACAGAGCCAGGATTTTAACCCAAGAAGTATGTCTCCAAAGTCCATGCTTATAACCATAACTATACTGCCCGATTATATCACTTGTAACTGACAGCATGGGAAGAAGAGCAAAATCTTACCTACAACTTTTTAATTAAAAAGACTATTTGTAAAAATTGTCAATAAAAAATGAAATAACAACCAAAGGTAACTGCTATTTTCTGTTTTAAAGAATATCTACCACTTTAGGAGGAAACCTTGTATTTGAAGATAAAAATGGGTAAAATATTAATTCTTAATGTCCTGGATTTAGGTTATACCACAATTATTTGCTTATGATAAATTCACTTGCATTGTTAATTTAAAAACCTGTTCCAGAAAGTGGTTCTCTTTTACAGGAATATCCGATTATAAGTCTTGTAATCTGTGGTTAATTCCTATAGGATTTCTTTTACCCCAATTTGTCCAAACAAAATTAGGCTAGGTTTGTATTGTATACATGTTTTATTATATATAATTAAGAATATATGAGCTCAGTTTTCCTATTATATCTAATATTATTTTAAATGTTTATATTTATAGCAATTTTTCATAATGTTCTGTCCTATGGAGAACTTGTTTTATGTAATATAATATGAAGCAGGAATTGAAAAAGAGATTGTGTGCTTTGAGAGAGGAAAATGTTAAGGAAAAAGTATTTATAAAATATATAAACTAACAATGATGAATTGAAGAATATTATCCCACTAACTTGCATTTTATAGTTCTTCTCATTCCATAATCTGAAATCTCAGGCAAGATCTGCTCTCTTCATTACAAAAGGGAAAACTTGGTCACAGATTAGTGGATAGTCTAGGATGTTACGGACAATCTGAGATAGAGTAAAAACTCAGATTTTCCACCAACTTAGGAAATCAATAAGAAATATTTCCTGCCCTGCCTTGTCAACACAGCAATAATGCAAAGCATAGTTTTAAAGCAGGTTAGAAGAAATGTCCAAAACTTATATAATAAAAATTATACAATTCTATAATACATGGAACAAATAGAAAGATGCCATGTTGATGATGAGAATGCCATATTATATAGATGTCATTTCTCTCTACAGTTATTCATAAATTTGATAAAAATCCAAATTAAAATAGCTCTCAGAGACTTTTTTCCAAAAGCTAGGCAAGCTGGTTATAAAGTTTGAAAGAACAGACAGGTAACAACAGTAAGCAAAAATCTAGAAACAAGCAATGACAAAAATAAAGCCATAATGACTTGTTAAGGAGTACACAATATAAAAAGATTTAAATTGTAGAATCAAAATATAAATTTCCAGAAGAGTGTAAAATTCTACAGTTTTTGTATGCAACAGAAGTTATTATCAGCTTAAAACAGTCAATTATAACTATAAGATATTTCATGTAAGCCTCAAGGTAGACACAAAGCAAAAACATACAGTAGATACACAAACAATAATGAGAAGGGAATCAAAACTTAGCACCGCAGAAAATTATCAAATCACAAAGGTAGACAAGAAAAGAAAAAAGGAACAAAGGATCTACAACAATCAGAAAACAAATAACAAAATGGCAGCAGTGAGTCCTTACCTCCCAATAATAACAACATTGAGTATAAAATAATTCTCCAATCAAAAGACATAGAATGGCTGAATAGATTTTTTAAAAATCCAACTATATCCTCTCTACAAGAGACCCCTTTTAGCTTTACGGACATAAATAGGCTGAAAGAAAAGGGATGAAAGAAGATATTCCATGCAAATGGTAACCTAAAAAAGGCAGAGATGGCAATATTTTTATCAGATAAAATAGACTTCAAATCAAAAACTGTCACAAAGGACAAAAGAAAGTCATTATCTAATGATAAGGGGGTCAATTCATCAAAAGGACACAACAATTATAAATATATATGCACCCAACATTGGAGCACCTGAATATATAAAGCAAGTATTTTGACATGAAGGGAGAAATAGATAGCAATACAATAATAGTAGGGCATATCAATACCCCTACTTTGAACAATGGATAGATCAACTAGACAGAAAATTAATAAGAAAATACTGGCTTTGAATTATACTTCTTACCAAATGGACCTAACATACATATACAGAATGTTCCATCTCACAGCAACAGAATACACATTCTTCTCTAGCATATATGGAATATTCTTCAGGATAGCCCATATGTTGGGCCACAAAATGGTCTCTTTTTTTCTTTTGTTATTGATACATAATATTTTACGTATTTATGGGATACATGTGATATTTTGTTACATGTGTAGAATGTGTAATATTTAGCCAGGGTATTTGAGGTGTCCATCACTTTGAGTATTTATCATTTCTATGTGTTAGGAACAATTAAAGTCTTCTATTCTAAGCACTTTGAAATACACAACACATTGTTGTAAACTAAAGTCCTCTAGTCTCTGTTGAATATTCGGACTTATACCTTTTATCTACCTATATGTTTATACCCATTAAGCCACCTCTCTTCATTCCTCCTCCCTCCCACCTATTCTTCCCAACCTCTGGTATCTATCATTCTATTCTCTACCTTTATGAGATCAAATTTTTTAGCTCCCACATATGAGTAAGAACATGCAATATTTTTCTTTCAGTGCCTGGGTTATTTCACATAACATAATGACCTCCAGTTCCATCCATGTTGCTGTAAATGACATAATTTCATTTTTTATGGCTGAATAATATTCCATTGTGTGCATGCGTGTGTGTGTGTATACTATATTTTCTAAATTCAATTGTCCACAAACACTTAGACTGATTCCATATCTTTGCTATTGTGAAAAGTACCATGATAAACATGTGAGTGTAGGTATCCCTTTCATACACTGATTTTTTTTTTCCTTTGGATATGTACCCAGTGGTGGGATTGCTGGATTATATGATAGTTCTATTTTTTGAGAAATCTCCATACTGTTTTCCATAATGGCTATACTAATTAACATTCACACCAACAGTGTATGAGTACCATTTTCTTCACAACCTTGGCAGCATCTGTTATTTTTTGTCTTTTTAATAAAAGCCACTCTAACTGGGGTAAAATTATATCTCATCGTGGTATTGATTTGTATTTCCCTGATGATTAGTTATGTTGAGCATTTTTTCATACATCTGATGACCATTTTATGTCTTCTTGTGAGAATTGTCTATTTATATCCTTTGCCCACTTTTTAATGGAATTTTTTTTCCTGGTAAGTTCCTTGTATATTCTAAATATTAGTCCCTATTTTGGATGAATAGTTTGTAAATATTTTCTCTCATGCAAAAGGTTATCTGTTCACCCTGTTTATTGTTTTCTTTTCTGTCCAGAAGTTTTTGGTTTAATATAGTCCTATTTGTCTATTTTTATCTGTGCTTTTGAGGCCTTAGCAATAAAATATATGCCTAGACTAATGTTCTGAAGTGTTTTTACATGTTTGTTTTCTTCTAGTGATTTTAGAGTTTGGGGTCTTACATTTATGTGTTTAGTCCATCTTGAGTAGATTTTTGTATATGGTGAAAGATAGGGGTCTAGTTTCATTCTTCAGCATATGGATATCTAATTTTTCCAGCACCATTCATTGAAAAGGGTGCTCTTTTCTCAGTGTATATTCTTGGTGACTTAGTCAAAAATCAGTTACCTTTAGATAAATGACTATATTTCCAGGTTCTCTCTTATATTCCATTAATCTGTATGTCTATTTTTATACCAACACTTGCTGTTTTGGTTACTAAAGCCTTATAATATATTTTGAAGTCAAGTAGTGTTATGTTTCCAGCTTTGTTCTTTTCATTCAGGATTGCTTTGGCTGTTTGGGATCTTTTCTGTTTCTGTACAAATTTTAAGATTGTTTTTTCTATTGCTATGAATTTTGATAGGGATTACACTGAATCTGTATATTGCTTTGGGCACTATGGTGATTTTAACTATACTAATTCTTCTGATCCATGAGCATAGAACGTCTTTCCATTTGTTTGTGTCCTTTTCAATTTCTTTCATCACTGTTTTATAGTTTTCCTTGTAGAGAACTTTTACCTTTTTGGTTAAATTTAATTCTAGAAATTTTTTGTAGCCATTGTAATTGGGATTTCCTTCTTGATTTCTTCCTTGGCCATTTCATTTTTGGTGTATAGAAACACTACTGACTTTTGTACATGATTTTGTATCATGCAATTTTACCAAATTTGTTTATCAGCTCTAAGAATTTCTCAGTGAAGACTTTTGGTTTTTCTAAATATAAGATCATGTCATCTCCAAAGAGAGAAAATTTGACCTCTATTTTTCCAATTTAATTCCTTTTACTTCTTTCTCTTGCCTAATTGCTCTAGCTATGACTTCTAGTACTATGTTGACTAAGAGTGGTGGAAGCAGGCACCGTTGTCTTGCTCCAGTTCTTAGAGAAAATGCTCTCAACTTTTTCCCATTCAGTGCGATGTTGGCTATGGGTTTGTCATATATGGTCTTTATTATTTTGAGGTATGTTCCTTCAATGCCTAGTTTGTTAGAAGTTTTTATCATGAAGATATGTTGAATTTATTCAAATGCTTTTTCTGTATCTATTAAGATGATCATATGGTTTTGGTCCTTCTATCTGTTGATGTGATATATCATGTTTATTGATTTGCATATGTTAAACTAAACTTGCTTCCCTGGTATAAATCCCACTTGATCATGGTTTATTATCTTTTTGATGTGCTGTTGGATTCAGTTTGCTAGTATTTTGTTGAGGATTTTTACGGTATGTTCATCAGAAATATTGGCCTATAGCTTTCATTTTTTGTTGGTCTCATTTTGGTATCAGTGTAACGATAGCCTCACAGAATGAGTTAGGAAGAATTCTTTTAAATTTTTTTGGAATATTTTGAGGAGGATTGGTAGTAGTTTTTTTTTCTTTATATGTTTGGTAGAATTTGGGTGAATCCATCCAGTCCTGAACTTTTCTTTGTTGGGAGATTTTCTATATTACTGATTCAATCTCACTACTCATTGTTGGTTTGTTCAGATTTTCTATTTCTTGTATTGGCTTTTGAATTATCTTATAAATCATTGAGCTTCTTTTGAATCAAAAAATTTAAATTCTCTCCATGGGCTCTCATTAGTTTCTTTTTGATTGGGATCTGTTTCTGGAGCATTATTGTGTTTCTTTGGAGGTATCATATTTCCTTGCTTTTTCATGTTTCCTGTGTCCTTATGTTGATGTCTGCATATCTGGTGTATCAGCTGCTTCTTCCAATTTTTTTAATTTGCTTTTGTAGGGGAGGCCTTTTTCCTGAGGATGACTCTATATTGATGGTTGGTTGGGGCACTTTGGCTTTGATTCCGGGTACATGCAGTAGTGTAGCCTATGTATAATTTCTTGGGCTGTAAATAGCATCAGTAGCATCTGAGATTTCCTCTGTGGCGAGGGTGCAGTTATTAGTGGAGGCTGTGTTGCAGTTTTGCTGGGGACTGGGATGCCAGGTGCGCCACTCTTCAGGCCCAGTACTGGCAGATGTGGGTAAGCATGCCTATCCTTGGACCCCAGGGTGGCATAAGCTTATCAGGTCCAAGCTGGCCAATTCTTGGGCCTCCAGGTGGCTTACTTGGATATCAGTAGTGTCATCCATGGGCCAGGCCAGGGGGTGAGTTTTTAGGCACCTGGGAAGCCAGTGTGGCACAGGCTGTGGCAATAGCAGTGGTAGTATGACCCTCTATGTGCTGAGCCATGTGCACTGGTGTTGGCAGTAGTTGCAATGGACTGGATGGGGCAGTCTCCAGGCCTGCAGGTGGCACATGCAGGTGGGTGCCAGCTGAGGTGGTAGCAGTTGGGTGGATAGGCTCAACCTCAGGCACCATGGGAGTGTTCAATTGTCAACAGTAACAGACTGAGCTGGGCAATCCCCTGCACCCCAGACCGTGTGCTCTGGCATGGGAGTAGGGGGGAATTCAGGCCAGCAGGCTTGCCTGCAGGCCCTCCCAATGGTGTGTAGAGTCAGTGGCAGTGGTAGACAGGGGTAGGTCCATTCCCAGGCCACTGGTCAAATGCTTGGCTGGAAGCCAGCAATGGCCACACTGCTGCTCTACCACTGGGGTTGTGGTGCTGCCTTCAGTGATGGCAGCCAAGTTGACAGGTATGGAGCACACATGCCACTAACATCCCAGCCTTGGCAGTGCTCATGCCTCTGCCTTGGGTGTGGTGGAGCCCATGATCACACACACCTAAGGTCTGGTGTCAGCAGCCAGCTCTTCTCTTGAACTTCAGCCCTAGCACTGCTGGGCTCCAAGACAGTGTGCAGTCTGTTTGGGGCAGAGTTCTAAAATGGCACTTTGCTGTAGCTGCTTGGGTCTCAAGGAATGTGAGAGAGCTAGCATGAGCTTCCTTCCTGGAGCAGTGCCATTATACAATCTCCCAGCAGCTCCCTATGTTAGTTTCAGGGCCCATGACGGTCGAGGGGCTCTCCCATGGCTAGGATTGCAGGAATCCACAATGAGAATGTGGACCACTGAGGATCTCTCACTTATCCTTCCCCTGTATTGGGAAGTCTCTTTCAGCTCAAAGATGATCCCAGCCCAGCAGACTACCTCACTTCTTTCTCTTTCCTTGCTTTAGGCATTGCCTGTCACTTTCGTATTGAATTTCAGTGTCCTATTTTGAAAGATTTATTCAAAGTGTGATTATGCACTCAATATTTTGGTTCTTCTTAGTGCAGGAAGTAGGTACAAAATGCTCTTAGTTAGCCATCTTTAAGCCTTCCCCCTTAGCTATATTTCTTACATGCCTTGTGACATTGGGTAAACTATTCGTCGAATCTGTGCCTAGTTTTTCTTTTCTTTCTTTCTTTCTTTTTTTTTTTGAGACAGAGTCTCACTCTGTTGCCCAGGCTAGAGTGCCGTGGCATCAGTCTAGCTCACAGCAACCTCAAACACCTGGGCTCAAGCGATCCTCCTGCCTCAGCCTCCTGAGTAGCTGGGACTACAGGCATGTGCCACCATGCCCGGCTAATTTTTTCTATATGTATTTTTAGCTGTCCATATAATTTCTTTCTATTTTTAGTAGAGACGGGGTCTCGCTCTTGCTCAGGCTGGTCTCGAACTACTGAGCTCAAACAATCTACCTGCCTCGGCCTCCCAGGGTGCTAGGATTACAGGTGTTAGCCACCATGCCCGGCCAGTGCCTAGTTTTTCTCATTGAAAAATCTGCACAAGGCCCCTGTCTTAAAAGCTTTGTGAAAATCAAAACAAATCTTAACAAATTTGAGAAGATTGAAATCATGAGTATTATCATTTCTAGCTATAATGGTATGAAAGTTGAAATCAATAGCAAAAGGAATCTTGGAAAATTCACAAATACTGGAAAATTAAACAACATACTCCTGAACAACCAATATGACAATGAAAAAATCAAAAGGAAAATTGAAAAATATCTTGACGCAAATGACAATAGAAACACAACTTACTAAAATCTATGAGATATAGCAAAAGAAGATCTAAGAGAAAACCTTACAGCAATAAATGGCTACATTTAAAAAGAAGAAAGATCTCAAATAAATAGCCTAACATTATGCCTCAAGGAATGAAAAAAGAACAAACTAAATTCAAAGTTAGCAGAAGGAAGGAAATAATAAAGATTAGAACAGAAGTAAATCAAATAGAGAATAGAAAAACCATAGAAAATATCAATAAAACTAAGAGTTTGTTTTTTGAAAAAATAAACAAATCAACCAATCCTTAGCTAGCCTAAGGAAAAAAAGAGAGAAGACTCAAATAAAATCAAAACTAAAGGTGGAGACATTATAACAGATGCCTCAGAAATAAACGGATCTGAAGGGATTATTACAAACATTTATGTGTCAACAAATTGGATAACTTAAAGAAAGTGGACAAATTTGCAGAAAAATAGTTTTCATTTTTTTGAAATTATTAAGTACATAGTAGTTCTATTTTTACAAAATAATGTACATTTTTAAGTATATAAAGTTTCTTGAATGTGGCCTTATTTGATTGCAGCTAAATTAAAGTGGCCTTCCAACATGAAAAGGATACCTCCCCACCCCGGTCAAGGACATTGCTTCTGCAATTTCTCCTACTCTCTTCTGCCCACTCTCTACTGGGCACGCCTGTAGCTCTGACTCAGGTGGGGCAAAGGCAATATATGTAACCTAAACATTTGTACTCCCATAATATTCTGAAATTTGTTTAAAAAGAAACCTATAAAAAAATTCAGAATGGGTTTTATTTGGGATTCTAAAATAATTTCAGCAATAAAATTCAAGAACAAAGTAAAAAAATAAAAACGATGAATATTGCTCAGGCTATAAGAATTAATTTGCTTACTCTAGAGGGAGAAATGGAGCAAAGTTAATCTAGGCAGGAGGAATAGCATGTGCAAAGACATAGAATCATGAAAAATGCAATATATTTAAGAATTTAATTAGTTAAATAAGGTATGGAGGAGATAATTTCAAATTAAACAGTGGATTATCAGACTACACAGTTCCTGCATAAATCAGAGGATCCAAAATTCATACAGTAGCAATCAGTATGGCATATAGGGGAGATATCCAGTTCTGGAGTTAGATTTATGCTATTATTTCTCCTTTAGAAATTACTCTTTGTATGATGCTGGGTGAATTATTTAACATTGTAAGCCTCTATTTCCCCATCTATGAAATAGGAAATACTAATAATAAGTAATTCTATCTATTTCATAGAGTCATTATGAAGATTAAATCAGTTAGTACCCTTGGACCAGTGGTTCTCAGATGTGGGGTAATTTTGCCCTCAATGGGCATTTAGTAATGTCTGGAGACATTTTTGATTGTCATGACTGGGGAGGTGGGAGGCTGCTACTGGTATCTAGTAAGCAATGGTTCAAAGATGTTCTTAACATCCTGTCATGCACAGGACAACCCTCCACAACAAACACTTATTTGGGCCAAAATACTCAGGGTCTTGAGGTTGTGAAACCCTGACTATGTATGAATAATGGCTAGCTTACAGTATGCAGTCAATAAATGTTACCCAGAAAGAGTAGGAGGAAGAGGAATAAGAAAAAGAGGAAGGTGAAAAGAAGGAAAAGGGGACCAGGGGGAGGAGGAGGAGGGTTGATGTGTACAAAGGAGATGAGCTCACTGCAGGTGCTTTCTTCTGTGGTGAGTGCCAAGACACCATGACCTGCTAGCATTGGCTGCGCCTCCTAATCCCAGCCTCCACTTGTCCTTCTACATATACAATTGGTCATAGGGTTACTACATAAGAATTACAACCTGGTGGGCCCTGGAAGGGAAGTCAAACACCTGACCAAAATGAAATTTTATAACATAGGGAGGGTGAGTGACCAAACCCCCTTGTAATTCTATCACATGGCCACCGTCTCCTATCCCACAAACAATTGTCCCAGGCCTGAGAGCAATAAATGGCAATACCCAATAACCAAGCATGAGGGCTGGCAGTTTATTTATCCCACTAGCCTTTAAAAATTGAATCATACAACTCAGGTCTAATAGATTAGGCATATAATAAAAATGGACCACAGCACACTAAACAGGAATCTCCCCATATAAAACCCAGGAGGCCAAAAGACCTCTGAAGACCCTGCAATCCAGGGGTGAGACAAAGTGAGGAATGGCTGGGGGCAAGAACAGAGGATATCCTGATGAGTATATAGGATCAGTGATATCATATCCTTCTTCAAACTGAGCTTCAGCTAACCACACTTTGGCAAAACAAAATACAGAAGCAAGGCTCTGCCAGAAAAGGCTTGAGCCACAAACCAAAGAGCAATCTGCATATATACATGATGTGGAAAGAACTGCTTGTCAGATGGTGTTTTTTCTCAGCCACAGGCTCACACGCAGTGGTATCATCTTTAAATTATGAAGGACAGTTTGATTCTTTAACTACCCAGGCATGCAGGGAACCAATGCAGGATAATATCCTATGTTGACAAGTTAATGTCTCAGCAGGAAAGACCAATTAGGAAATGTGTCATTTAGGGTGCTGCCTATACTTCCAGAATCAACTCAATGTTTCGTTTGAACTGACATCTCAAGAGAACAACTAAACGCTGAGGCTCTGGAGTCAGACAGAGTTGGATTTCAATATTAGCTCTACCATTCACCGACTGTGCAATATAGGAAAAGTTATTTAACCTCTCCAAACGCCAATTTCCTCACCTCTAGAATTGGGATGGTAATAATGGCCACATTATGAAGGTATAGTGAGGATTAAATGTGATAGTTCAAGTAGAATTCCTATCCCCTCACTAGCACAGTGTAAGCCTTGGCTAAATACTGGCTGCCGTGTGGTCATTGGTGTCCATCAAAGAAATCATTTATTTTATCTTCATGTATCATCTACTGTATTTGAGAACAAAGGAAACAGGTCCAATCAATCATATCACATGTTGCTAACTGTGAATTAGAGTGCAGGGGTCCACATATTCTAAAAATAGAACTATACACAAAAAGTGTGACTCATGAATTTGTTCATGATTATTCCCAGATGTGGACATAGCATTTCTTATAGTTTTGATATATCTATTCAAATGTTTGTCTATGTTCTTTTTCACATCCATGTTACCACCATTTTGAGGAGAAAAGATATTTCTTTTGAATAATTTCTCACGTGTACACTTTTCTTTCCCTGCCATGATACTGACCAACCACTGTCAGGAATCTGTCAGCAACAGAAGTTCTGCTGGGAGAAGTTTACTATCAGCCAGTGTAGTAGCTCGGTCTCAGGAACTGCAATGTGAAAACAAACCCATTTCTTCCTGGAATTCAGAAGCTAAGCTATCCAAAGTTCACTATTAGAACATAACTGCCTCTAATGAAAGAAATACTTAGTAAAACATTAAGTCAGTCTCACATATAGAGGCAAAGTAACAACAGGTTAGAACACTAGAATGAGAGAAAGGAAGGCAAGAAGCATGAACTTAATTAAATTGGTATTTCCACTAATTGCTTTGTGACTTGGATACAACAGTCTTCATTAGTAAATAAAACATGAAAAATGTCATAATTACTAGCATTTTTTGAGTGCCTACTACATACCAGGCACTGTTCCAAGTCTTTTACATACACTAACTTACAGCAATCTTATGAGGTAGAAATTTCATCACCCTCACTTTGTAAGATGAGGGAAAGGAAAGTTAGAGACATGAAGTACCAAGATTACACCGATAGTAAGTGGCAGATATTGGGTTCAAACTCAAGCAGTATGGGTCCAGAGATTTTTCCTTTTAACTTCTACACTTCAATGCCCCTGAATGAAAATACAGAAATACTGCTTATCCAACAGCATTAAAAATCTAGACAACAACCCATTCCACAAAATAACATTAGATAATGAAGCTATGCCCTCATCACAGTAACAATTTAAATGATTTGGTTTCCAGTGAAAGATTAATGTCATATTTTAAGGAGAGTAAAGAGAATCTTTTAATTTACTAGGTTTAACCCACAAAACATTCAGAATTTGGTGTTTGTAATGGTCTTAATGGATACATTTTTTTCTTCCAATAGTTTAACATTTTTACCAGAAAGGAAGATGAAGTTTTCTCCAAGTAGTTTAACTTAACTATAAAAGGCTGTCTTAAATTGTTCTTATTTTTCATTGTCTTAGTCTACTTGATTCACAAATTTCTTGTTTCCCCTTTAATGAAAAAAGTTTATTTAAACTCAATCTTTCCTCTCATTGGCTCACAAGCACCATCTAGTGAAGAAACAGAGTAATTACAGAACAGCTACTGATAGGGATCCCTATTAATTTGCATTAACAAAGCTAATATAACACCGTTTTATCATTGTTCTAAAACAGAATGAGATTTATTAAATGCAAACATTATTGGTAAGGCTAAAAATATGCATCTCAGCGTTTGTTTCTGTTTGGAGTTTACAGAAATTAAGAATTAGCCTGCTTTGTATTTCTAACCCCTATTGGCCTTTCCACTACTAATGACTATTGGCTCTCAGACAGCATTTAAGTGATCCATGTCATGGTACCAATATACCAGAATGCTTTTTTGAAATTTCTTTTTCCATATCAGCCCATGCTTCACTTCTCACTTCTCCTTTTCAGTAATCACACTATAATGGTTATTCACCTAACCATGTGAGCCCTCAAGAAGCTCACAGTGCAGATTTAGACATCAGGGGAATAAAGTATTACAGGTATTATGATACAGTGTAGATCAGGGTTAATCAATTCTAATCTGAAGTGTCAGATAGAATTGGCTACCATTTTGCAATTGCATTGGAGGGCAAGGAGCACATCTTATTCTATGTTAGTAGCTCTCTTAGCCAACTTCCACTTAACCAACTCACCAGATCAACTGAAGCTGTCCATTATGTCTATAAAATGTATTGGCTCATACCCATTGCACACTGGATGCTTAGGGCTAGAAGGCTACTCTAAAATACTCATGAATTTCTCTTCCTTACCAGCTGAGTTATATGCTTAACAAGAAGCAATTGAGTTTTCTTCCAAATATGTCCATGCCAGTTTGCTTGTAGTTGCACAATATTAATTATACAATTTAATAAAATAAAACATCAGCCAACAAAATATAAGTTTAAGAACTGGTGTCAAATGAGATTGAAGTGAAACAACTATGGAAGACTGGAGGGAAATCATAAAAATCTAAATTAATTCTATATTCAACTTGCCTTGAAGATATTTTTAGGTTTTTGTTCTAATTGTTTAAAAACCCAGAAATCTTAGCTTATGCTTATTGGTATGTTTTATGCAAGAAAGACAATACATAGCATTTCTAGGATCTCAAAGTTTAAAATTAAGTGAACAAAAGATGATAAAAGGATTTATAACCAAGAACAATATTAAAAAGTAGCACAGTGTTGTAAGAATAGTGTCGAAGAAAGCAAAAGCACAAAATGAGCTCAAGGCTGTGGAAAAATAAGAACAATAAACTAGGCTTTTGGTGCACATCTTTGGACTATGGTAAATGATGGCATAATAACAAGAAGCAGAGAGAAAGTTGATCTCAGATCCTGTTTTCCTTTGTTTGCTGTAAAATAGAATGAACTTTAGCTGGAAAGGGACTGTATACAAGACTCCTAACTCCTCTAAAATGTGCTCAAATGAAACGTGTCCATGCTATTTCCAAATGTAATTCCAGAACAGTCCTTGAGATAACAGAATCTGTTGTCAGCCACCTTTGAGGAATCAAGACAAACAGGAGAAGCATTATAAGACTGATGGTGGTGCAAATGTGTCCCTAACCAAAATGGCAAGAAGTAGATATTGTATTTGATGGACTGGAAATATACTAATTATCCTAGCTACATTCCAGAATAAATTATCAAAATCTCATACTATGATAATCTAAAAAGGGAACCATGTTGAGTGTGAATCAGAGTTAGTTCTAGGAAATAAGTCCTACCAGAACTAACTCAGTTCTGTTTTTGTGTGTTTATTAAGTTAGTCAGTTTCCGATTTCTGTGTATTTTTAGAAGACATTTGACAAAGTCTCTAAAGATATTTTTCTGGACAAAAAGTGAAGAAATGTGAGTTTAAAATATTTATTACTGTTTGTACCTAAATTGTCCGGATTAACAGATCAAAGCCAGCCTTGGAGAAAAGTCTGCAACACATGTTGTTCAGTTTCATCCTAAGCCCTACAAAATGAGGAAATCTTTTTTTTCTCAATGAATTCAATGAGAAAATCGATGTCATAGTTGCAGGTTATACAAGTTAGAAGAAACAGTCAACTCACTGGATAGCAGATTCAGGGACCTGATCTCAAACAATAAAAAATGGGCACAAATGCGTCAGTTTAAAAAAAAACAAAAAACAAACCACAGAAGTGTAAATGGGACAAAAGTGGATTACAGTATCAGGAGCATGTGTGGAGAAAGAGTTAAGGGTTTTAGATAAATTCTATATAAGAAAAAGAAGTGTCAAAAGAGGTAATGTGTCCATAAACTATATTAATTAAAGAGTTAATAGTCTAGAGAGGAAAGGCTTTCCATAGTGGCTGGCCATTGGTGTCAAATGTTATAGAAATGTCCAAAAAATGCATTCTGAGATTTACATTTGATAAGGAAGTTATTGCTGATTTTCAAGAGTGACTTCAGTTAACAATCGAGGTAGGGGCCAACAACAAAATTGTATGAGGAGCAAAGAGAAAGTGAGCAAAAGTAAACTACCCATTTGAGGGCTTTGGTAAAAGGAAGAAAATAACTTTAAAGTAGAGAAGATAAACTAATATTGGATTATTGTTAAATTCTCCTGTTTTAAGAAAACTTTGATCATTTTATGCAATTTAGAGCAAAAAAACTCAAGAGCTATATCCTTAGTATTTCTAGATTATTATCTAGCTTCAGCTATGCTCTGCCTCTAATAATCAATAATTTATATATTTTATTTTTTATTTTACATTTATTTTATAAATAAGCTCATCAGAAAGACTAGCTCTAGGTGATATAGAGGAACTAGAATATGGTTTAGCAGAATTATTGGGCTAGTAAAAAAAAAAAAGGAGGGAGTCTAAACTGTGAGCAATAGCAGATAGAAAGACACTTTCCTACAAAGATTCTATCAGCTCTACTATAAAGAAACAACCTCTACAGGGAACAAGGACAAGCATGGGACAAAGAAGAGGTCAGAAGATGATAAATAATGTGGATAATAAAAAAGAGGAGGACCAGATATGGAAGGAGGACAGAGATCCTGCCAGGACCAGGCTATAAGCTTTATAATTTTGTAGTAAGGAAAGAGTAGTAGTTACACCAGAACTACAATGTGGTTTTGTAGTTGAATTATTTGTTGCTTGTTGGGTGGGGAAATGTATGCTTAAGTACATAATAAGGTCTCAAGGATGGCTTTGAGAGATTCAAGACTTCAATGGAAGAAGTAACTGCAGATATGGTGGAAATAGCCAGAGATCTACAATTGGAAGTAGAGCCTGAACATGTGACTGATTTGCTGCAATCTCCTAAAAAACTTGAACCAATGAGAAGTTGCTTCTTATGAATGAGCAAAGAAAGTAGTTTCTTGAAATGGACTCTATTCCTCGTAAAGATGCTGTGAACGTTGTTGAAATGAGAACAAAGGATTTAGAAACTACGTTGATAAATCAGTGACAGGGTTTGAAAGGACTGACTTTAATTTTGAAAGAAGTCATTCTACTGTGAATAAAATGCCATCACAAAGCATCACACGCAACAGAGAAATCTTTCGTGAAAGGAAGAGTCAATCAATGTTGCAAACTTCATTGTTGTCTTATTTTAAGAAATTGCTACAGCCACCCAACCGTTAGCAGCCACCACCATAATCAGCCAGCAGCCATCAATATTGAGGCAAGACTCTCTACCAGCAAAAAGATTAAGACTTGTTGAAGGCTCAGATGATTGCATTTTTTAACAATAAAGTATTTTAATGAAGGTATGTACATTGTTTTTTAGAGGTAATGCTATTGCACATTTAAGAGTCTACTGTATAGTATAAACATAACTTTTATATGCACTGGGAAACCAAAACATTTGTGCAACTCATATTGTGATATTTGCTTTATTATGGCAGTCTGAAACCACCCCTGCAACATCTCCAAGATATGCTTATATTAATATATACCTCTCTATAAGCATAGGATGAGGCTTCTCTCTAGTCATATCTCCAAAAATGCTTAGCAGAACACGTTTAAATTCCATAGCACTTGTTAAATTAAAAAAAAAAAACAATTAAATTTTAAAATTCAGTGATCAGGCCAAAGTCACTCATGCCTATCATCTCAGCACTTTGGGAGGCCAAGGCAGGAGGATCACTTGCAGCCAGGAATTTGAGACCAGCCTGGACAACATAGTGAGACCCCCATCTCTACAAAAATTTTAAAAGTTAGCCAGGTGTGGTAGTGCATGCCTGTAGTCCTTGCTACTGAGGAGGCTGAGCCAGGAGAATTGCTTGAGCCCAGGAGTTTGAGGTTGCAGTGAGCTATGATTGCACTTTAGCCCACATGACAGAGTGGGACCCTGTCTCAAAAAAACCAAAAAATCCAGTGATCAGATGACAATGGGAAATGCTGTATATTATACCTTTCCTTTTGGAGATTTCCAGTGCATACTATTATCAATCCTGTGATAATAAACAAAAAAAAAATACTGCTTAATTTTATTTAAGCCAGCATTTAACAAACTTGTGTTACCACAGAACCCATTTTTCCCTTACCTTCCATTAGCATCACACTTTGAGAAATGCTTCTCCAGGTCAATTACTCCCCAGATATTCTAAATTGAAGAACAAACAGCAGTTATCCCTAGGGAAATAAAAGTGAAGGCTTTTGAACTCATACCCCTCAGAGATTTATAAATATGCTATTCATAAGTTGAATTTTGGTTAAACCATGATTGCTATTCTTGCTCAACCCATGCAAAGTCAGAATATTAATATTAAAATAAAATCTAAAGCTCTATCATCACTTCCTTTTTTCTGCTTATATTAGTAAACCCACTATAAATAATTTTTGCATTTAAGTTCATTATTACAGACTTTGATGATGATAAATTTGAGAACTGCAAAGTGTATCAAAGCATCATAGCTCTTCCTTAACAAATCTAAAATTATTTAATTATGAAAGAAAGGGAAGCTTTTTAACTATTATTCCATGGAAAAACAGGAATAATATTTATGGCATCTCAGTGATGTTCTTACAATGGATGCTAGTACAATGCATGTTAGCTCTCATTAGTTTTGTTGCTTCTGGGAATGATTTTGTTCATCTCGAATTGAAATGGATCAGGCATTGTAAGGGAGCCCACATTGGTCTAATAAGTCTTGTTTCAGCATAGCACTGTTAGCTTTAATTTCCCCTCTTGAAACATCCCATAGAGCTTTCAGAATGCCAAGTGCCTGCTTTTTTTTGCCTTCAGTAGTAATAAAACATGAAGTTCAGGCACGTGAATTTCTAAAGTAAGAAGGTAAGAGAGAATTTAATTGTTCAGAATTTCAGTTCATTCATTCACAAATTCATTTAACAAATATTGAGTATGCTCCATGTGTCAGAGATATGAAGAGTATTAGGAATATTACAGTGGGCAAAATACGCATGATCTCTGTCCCCTTGGAGCTTACAGTTCCAGGGGATATAAGTGTAATTACATATAAAGAAGGTTGAATTGCCACTACCATAAGTGCTCAAAGAGGGGATATCTGATACTATGAGGGCCTATAATGGGAGAATTGACATAATCACAGGGTTCAGGGACTGCTTCCCTAAGAAAGTATTACTGGAGTCCTGAGCTGAAGGAAGAGCAGGAGTTTAACTGGATAAAGGAACAGGGGAAGAGCCTGGCAAGCAGAAGTCAATGTGTGGGCAAGTCCTCTGGTAAGTGAGGTCCTGGTATGTGGTCCTTCTCAACCATTTCATAGGAAAGCAAACTAACAAACTAATCCTGGCTCAATGGTGCATAACAAAAAACAGCGTTATGTGTCCAGGGATGGTTGCATGTTCATGCTTATAGATGGAAATTTTTAGCTTAGGGGAAAAATTCATTATTTGTATCTGTAGTCCCCAATGCTCAGGCAGTGGCCTGGTAACAGTCTGTGGCCTGTTAGGAAGTGGGTTGTGCATCACCTCCTGAGCTCCACTTCCCCTGGCAACATGGAAAAATTGTCTTCCATGGAACTTAGCCCACACAGCAGGAAGTGAGCAGAAGGTGAGTGAGTGGAAGCTTCATTTGTATTTATAGCTGTTCCCCATTGCTCGCATCACAGCCTGAGCTCTGCCTCCTCCCACTCCTACTCCCACCCCAGGTCCGTGGGAAAACTGTCTTCCATGAAACCGGTCCCTGGTGCCAAAAAGGCTGGGGACCACTGATTTATATAATATTGAAATTTCAAATACCAGAACAGGCTTATAAGAAAGATAATCTGGCATAAGCAGGGCTTGCCAGTGTCTCTCAACTCATACTGTCTATAGGACCAATCATCCATACTTCCATGGGAAAGGAGGAAGTGGAGACAATAGGAAGGAAACTAAGGAAAGAGTTAAAAAAGAAACAGTTGGCACTAAGTTAATGGATACTTGGGGGGAGGGGGTGCTTTAAAGAAAAAAAAAGGAAAGAAAGAAAGAAAAAATAGTTTGCCGTGAAGACTCTGTCATAGCTTCAGTCTTCCATTGCCCAGCAGTCTGTTTTTCGGGAATTCTGGCAAGGTTCAGCTGGTGGGTCTCCTGCTCCATGTTATGTTGGCTCAGGCAGCTGCCTTCAGTGGTATGACCAAGACAACTCCTACTCCTCTGAGACTGTCTTCACGTTGCCTCTCAGGATTCAGCCCCAGCTTCTTTATAACATGGCAGCCAGCTCCCAAGAAGGAACTTCCCAAAGAGCCAAGCCCAAATGCACAAGTTACTTATCAAACTGCAGTTTGCACATCACCTGCTAACATCCTGTGAACCAAAGCAAGTCATATTATCAAGCCCAAAGTTAAAAAAAAAAAAAGGATTAATTCACATTTGCAGTAATAAAGTGCTCTTGGGATTTCCAAAAATGGTATTAGCCTTTCTT
This sequence comes from Lemur catta, assembly GCF_020740605.2. NCBI lineage: Eukaryota > Metazoa > Chordata > Mammalia > Primates > Lemuridae > Lemur > Lemur catta. The sequence goes on along the minus strand of NC_059139.1, from coordinate 28,162,058 downwards.
TGTATGTATGCACGTACTATCACCAAAGAGTCACTAAAAATACTTAGCCTCCTTCTTTTCTCATATCTATAAACAGTCTCCACACAGACCCCCACTCTCTGACACAAAAAAACATAGGTTTTATAAGTGTTGAAGTTCCCTCTGTATTAAATTTTCCTGTTTAGAAAAAGCTGTCATTTATAAGGGAGAACTATTAACTGTATTCATCATTCCATCCATTTGTAAAAGTAGGTGAAATATGAATCACCTTTTATATTTTTTAGAAGTGCCTGAAATTATTAAATGAGATGTTTTGATCACCTGTAATTTCAATGACTTATGCCATCCCAATTCTTCACCACCATTAATAACCACAAATTAGCTACATTAACATTCATGATGTATTGTAAGGGAACTGTACTAGTTAAGGTTCAGTCGGGAAAGCAGAACCACAGTGAGTGGTAGGAAAGAAGAGATTTACTAGGAATTAGACTTTCCGCATTGTGGATACTGGTGAAGAAGTCTATGAAATGCTCTTGGCTCTGTTTCTGGTGGCAGGGCAGAAGTGACAATAGGTGGGCAGAGCTGCCAACTGGACATGAAGTTGGAAGAGTGAGGACAAACTAAAACCCTTGTCTTTCACCCAACACAGAAGCTGGTACCCTGTACTGTGGAGCTATAAATGTGCCTTTCCCAGTATATGCAAAAACTGAAGAAAGAGATCCCACAGGAGCAAGAGAAGATGTGAATCCAGCTGCCACACAAGACCAAAGAGTGAGCCTGGAGATCAGGCATGAACCTATAATTCCAGCAATTTGGGAGGCTGAGGCAGGAGGACTGCTTGAGCCCAGGAGTTCAAGACCAGCCTGAGCAACATAATGAGAGCGCACCCCTACAAAAAAAAAAAAAGAGAGAGAGAAAGGAAGAGAGAAATTGGCCAGGCGTGGTGCTCTGCATCTGTAGTCCCAGCTACTCAGGAGGCTGAGGCAGGAGGATCGCTTGAGCCCAGGAGTTTGAGGCTGCGGTGAGCTATGATAATGCCACTGCACTCTGGTCTAGGTGACAGAGTGAGATCTTGTCTCCAAAAAAAAAGCCTATTACCCACTAAGCACTGAGAACAGTAGCATGTGCCTGTAGTCCCAACTACCAGAAAGGTTGAAGCAGGAGGATTACTTGAGCCCAGGAGTTCAAGTCCAGCCTAGGCAACACAGTGAGCCCCACCTCAAAAGAAAAGAAAAGAAGAATTTGACTGTGTTTATATGTATCCCATATTACACTGCAAGCTTCTTGAGGCAGGGGCTATGTCACATGTGTCTGTTACCTAGAACACAGCACATAGCACAATATTAATAAATAAATGATAGGGCTTGTCATTGCCATTTGATCAGATATTTTGTAGATGGGAGACCAAAGTCAACAATAAAGGGAACAGAATTCAAAACACTTCAAATATAAGCAATTTCTCACATCACTTTATAATCTAGAAAATGTCATTTACTGCTACCATTAACTCCTTTTACATCCTCTTCTTGTTTGAATTGCAACTCCTTACCCCATATGCCCTCCGAAAATCTCATGCTCATGGTCTCATTCTTCTCCTCTTTGACATCATCTACCTCCAACAACTATCATAGTTTAGGTTTCACCGCATCTCACAAATGCTCCTTTGGTCTCTCTTCTTTCCAGTGGCTTTTCTTCCCCATCTCATGGGAAATGAAAGGTCCCCCATGATCAGCAGTGGCCACTTCACTCTTCTCAACCTGGGTCCCAGGCTCCACAAGTCCCTCTGATCCCACAGCTCAAGCACAGCAAGAACACCAATGATGCTATGGCCCATGCCCTCCCTGTAGTCTATTCTAATTTCATCCTCGGGTGGTAGTATGAAAATATTAAATCACGACAATTTTAAACATGTTTATCTTCTTTGTTCCATTTTATTCAAATTCCTTTATTTCTGTGGGGAAAAAATATTAGTCCAGTGGAGTAAAAAACTTATGCATAAAATAGGAACCGTAACATTTACTGAAATTATTAAGCACTTGCAATTTAAGAAAAATGTATAGTTAATTGGCAGAAGATGTGATTCTTGTTGTTCCATTTACAACAGGGTAATTATGGGAAGGTTGTGATGTTTTGTGCTCTACTTTCTCCAATAAAAATTACAATTAATAACATATACAGAAATTATTTTTAAATGATTTCCTGAGTAACACATCAGTATAAAAAAATTATATAAACATTATTAGAAATGCTAACTTGTATTCTTAAAAATAATTAATATCAAAAAAGCTATTTTGACTTTTCTTTGTTTTAGATGTGCTCCAACTGTGAATTAATGGTTCAACTTTTGGTTATAGATTTAATACCAAAGCATTGCTAATAAACTAGTAGAAATGAGATAATATGGCACTTTTTATTCCTCATAGGGCAGGGGACCAAAAGGAAAAAAATTCCCCAAAACAACTCAACATCTCACTAAATCTTTTTAAAGTAAAGATTTCTGAAACAATTGAGTTAGCTTCAGGAGATGCATTAAATGGCTCTTCCTTAAAATTTCTTTGCTTGAAACATTTGGATCAATTACATTCCAAATTATTTAAAGAGTGCCTACTATTTTCCTTGTGGAAATAGCACAAATATTCCATTCTACTACAAAGGCTTTTAAAATTTTCACCCCAAATATGAATTGTAATAGTAGGAGAAATTTGCCAGAATTTATCATATCCTCCACCTTATGTATTTCTTCTTCCATATTGCTTTAAGCATCTTGTTAACTTCTTTTATTTCATTTAGATCAAAGAAGTATAGACAACATCAGTGTGCAAAGATATCAGCAGCCAAGACTATAAATATCCATCTCAGGGATGCCAGACTAGACACATGGAGACCAAGGACCCGACTCACTCCACCAAACCGTGACATTATATTGTTTGCCTTAGTGTTCATCCTCTTTGGTTCTGAATGAAGATGAGTTCTCAGGAGGAGGAGGAGGAGAAGAAAACTCCCTGAATTAAGATCAAGTTCTTATCGCCAGGGATACAGGGGCTCAAGAGAGGAATTAAGTTATAGGAAAATAACGTCATATTTTTGGCACATTGGAATTTATGGCTGCTGAGAGATGAAAATCCACACCAAGCTTTTGCCTGACTGGCTGTGAGGTGGGGAGGTATGGGAGTTCCAAGCAAGCAAAGGGGTGAAGAAGGGACAGTCCTGGAAAGCAAAACCCAGAAAGGTGGAGGGTCTGTTCCAAAGCCTCCTTTTTTCTGCTCCTAAAGAGAAAGCATTGTCGGGATTTAGGCTTTTGCGTGAGGTAAAAATGGCAATAGCTACTTACAGAGAGAATGGGTGGAAGTGCAAATCATGACTGTATAACCAGCAACATTCATGATGTCACATAAGAACAGCAGGCACTTATTTTCTCTATGAAGTTGGTAATGTTTATTCCTGTCGTTTTATAAATGGATGGCATCTTCTAGCTGAAAATTTAACTGCCTTTTTTCCCCTTATGTCAGTTACATCCTTTATTTTTAACAGAAATCAACTGAGTGGTTAAGTGGACCTCACCATTGGTCAGATCTCAGTTTAAGTTCCATTCTGCCATTTTCTATTGTAGAATACACTGAAACCCACAAGATGTTGCTATGTTGTCCAGCATAAAATGAGTGCTTATTAACTAGTAGCTTTAGCCACCCACTGAGTTACTGAAATTAAATGAGGGAGCAGGGTCTTTCCATCTAGAGTAAAACAATTTAAAAAAAAAAAGAAAACAAATAGAGCTAAACTGAACTTCCAGAAAATGAGTCCTGAACAGAAGTCAATGTAAAACATACATAAAAGCATACTCCCCCCCCGCCCCAGCACCCTGCATAGTAATATATATTAAAATGCCTTTGCACTTAATTTCTCAATGTGATACACTCTAGAAATATAAGCATGGTCATAAGTGATTATGTAGAAAACAGTAATACCTTTCATAGTGATGCTACTACCCAAATACTCATCATGGGTTTATCACTAAAACCCACACTTTGGTGCTGCTTGTACAGACAGAATCCTGGGTAAGGTGCATTACAGCAAGGACCAAAGCCAATAGGAATAGTCTGAAATCCTTATGTGTATGGTATTCTCGTAGGACTTTCTGGTATAGTCTTTGAATGTTCTTTTGGTTTCACTTAAAATGATGATTCTAATCTTTGTAAGAACCATGTTTCCAAGCTACTATAATTATACCCAATGTTAATGAAGCAGTTATTCTTAACTAGACACAAGGATGTGGACCTGAAGTACATGTAAGCTTCCGTGCCCATATATCTCCCAATGGGACAAAACCACAGAGCTAGCTATAACTTACAAGCACAGAATTTTCCATCATCGTAAAGCTTTAAAAGGCTCTTTCTAGAAAGAGTGATTTTTTGAAGCATAATGTCCCATTAAACTTGGGGACTAATGACAAAACATTCTAAAGATAAGGCCCTGGGATTGTGTTTCATCCCTCTAGGGAAGAAATCATCTCCCTCCTGACATAGCACAAAGGGGTTATTTAGTCTCACGTTCTCCCATTTCTCTGGAGGGTTTTAGACATGACCTTTCAGTTCTAACCTGCTGCTGCTGCTGCCTCCATGTGTGTAGTAGGAAATTGGAATCACAAGGTCTGAAGAGAATTAACCAGGCACAGGACCCTGCTGTATTAGTGTTAAGCACTGTATTCTCATGAAAAGTGCACTCCCTAACTGGGAGAAAGGGGGAAAAAAAAAAGACAAGGCACCAACTCACTGGCTTTTGGAAAATCAGTTCTGGAAAAGAACTGGTTTAGATAAAATTTCACTGGCTGAATCTAGTTCTATACCTTATTGTAGATATTTCCAAGTTCTGCTTTTCCTATAGGAAGCCAAAAATGAAATAGGAAAATAGAAAAAAAATGGCCTTATTTCAGTTTCTAAGTCATTCATTTCCAAGGGTTTTTACTATTCCCTATATCATCTCACATTGCTGCTGTGTAGGTTTCATCCTCCCAAATGCAACAGAAAGAAGGATGCGAAACAGTTTATTTGATCTTCATATTCCATCTTTATATAGGGGAAATGTAAGCACTCTCAACTCCCTGCTCTGAGTTCTCACTTCCCTTTTCACTTATCTCCACTGTGGGGGAAAGAACTAGCCACCATCATTCTGAGTGCCACCTGTATTCCCTAAACCCACATCCCCTCCTCAACTCTTCTCAAAGTCCAGGACAACCACTTCTCCTCCCCACCATTCTGTTGCTACCAGGTGTACCTCCCCACTGAACTCACAGTCACCTCAGGCAAGCAGGATCACTTTGACTCCATTCCAGCATCTTCACGTCTTTGTTTTTCACAATGACCCAAACAATGCAGACTAAGTATCCAGCTCTCCAAAGGCCTGGTTTAAACTACAAGGTAAAAATGAAATGTCTAGGAGCAAACTCAACTCCACATCCTTTAGGCAATTTTCCCATTAGTATTATTCTTCACAAATATGCTTTCGGCAAGAACTGGAAAGCAGAGTTAAAGGTAATAATCTCTGGCAAAATAAGAATTGCAAATATTTTACACAGAATGAGGCAGTCATATGCTTTGACAATCAACATGACAGAGATGTCATATCTCCCTCCTACTTAGGGTTCCCACTGTTAAAGTTCCCCATAATCATAAACTAAGCTTTGTCTACCTATCTGATATGATGCCCCACTATTCTCCCAAATAAATTACCTACTCTGGTCTAACTATTTTTCCTATCAGTATCTCAATCATCTAAGAGCTTCAAATATTGATCATTCTAATTACTGATCTCATCGTACACATCACTGCGCTACCAGCATCAAAAGATTTCCATTCAAAATTACAATATGCACGCTAAATGTCCTTAATCACTTAAATAGTGATGAAAACAGTCCTTAGCCCAATATGTAACTTCTAAGACATAAAAGTTTAAGAGCAGGAATTTTGAGTGCTGTGAAATTTGAAATTCAAATGTGACCATTTCTGCTAATTTACTAAATCAACACTTTAAAAGTTTCACTTAGAAAAGCTTTTTCTTCCTCCTTGTTAATTAACTTAATTCTTCTTTCCTTTGAGAACCTAAAGAACGGCTGGATTATGCAAATTGTTGCCACTGGAGTGAAGGGTTTGGGTTTGTTTTTTACCATTCTGACCCAATAATATTTGTTGGCAAAGGCTCTCAAAAACTGGCAAGAGCTATAAATTAGAAATATGAACTATTCTCCCTAGCTATACAAAGAGCTGTCCAACTTTCCAACACTAAAATGCTTTAATTCACAAGACATATGCCTTAGGGGACTAGGAAATTTGTCTCTAAGTTAGGTGAACATATGGGTTATGAGTTATTAATTATAGAGAACAAAGCTTTGGGATTAGATAAAGTGAACCCTAAAGTTGACTGATACCTAATATATTCCATATTTGTACTGGATGAGAGAATATAGCAAAATCTAAGTCATGACTTGGGTGGATCAGAAAGACCAAGGCCAACTTTCTAGATTCATTACCAAATACTTAACTGATACTCCCTAACTCAGTAAAGGGCTAAAAGCCTAATACATGAAGAAATTAGTTCCATTAGTCTTCTCTAATCGCTAGAAAAAAAGAGCATATGGAATAAAGAGATTCTATGTAGCAGAAAATTGTCCAAATAGAGATAGAAATATATATGTGTAAAAACATATATTTACTTATACATATATTTTACTTAGATGTGTAATTTAAACACAACTCCCAATTTCCAGGAAGAGAAAATAAAAGATGATTAACAAGGCCTTTTAAAAGACAAATCAACATTAACATTTCACTACTTAAGGGTAATTTTTTTTTGTAACAGACCATAGGGTACAATAGATTAACAAAATTATAGCTGTTACTTATGTGCACATAACATTCATCAATATGTCGGGCAGGTGGGAGGGGGAGTGGGCGGGGAGTAGGGGAGGGGGAGTAGGGGATGGCTATATTCACACTTAATGGATGTGGTACCCACTGTCTGGGAGGTGGACACACTTGCAGCTCTCACTCAGGCGGTGCAAAGGCAATATATGTAACCTAAACACTTGTACCCTTGTAATATTCTGAAAGTTAAAAAAATGTTTTCCATTAAAAAAATCATTTTGTATATCCCACCAAAAATTGTAGTAGAATGTCAGAAAGACATAGTGAATAATACAAAAACAAGCACCACATATACTCACTATCAAATTGGTACTAATTGATCAACACTTATGTGCACATATGGAATTAACATCCATCAAGTGTCAGGCAGGTGGGAGGGGAAGGAGGGGATGGGTAAACGCACACCTAATGGATGTGGTACGCACTGTCTGGGATGGGCACGCTTGGAGCTCTGATATCTGCCCAAAGGAACAAGAGACATTCTATAATAAAGACGTCTGCACTCGAATGTTTACAGCAGCACAATTCACAATTGCAAAGATGTGGAAATAACCCAAGTGCCCATCAATACATGAATGGATTAATAAAATGTGATATATATATATATATACCATGGAGTACTACTCAGCTATAAGAAACAATGGTGATATAGCACCTTATATTTTCCTGAATAGAGCTGGAACCCATTCTACTAAGTGAAGTATCCCAAGAATGGAAAAATAAGCACCATGTGTACTCACCATCAAATTGGTTTCACTGATCATCACCTAAGAGCACATACAGGAATAACATTAATCGGCTGTGAGGCAGATGTGGTGGGGGGAGGGGATGGGTGTATACATACATAACGAGTGTGATGCGCACCGTCTAGGGGATGGACACACTTGAAGCTCTGATTGGGCGGGGATGGGGGTCAAGGGCAATATACATAACCTAAACTTTTGTACCTCCATAATATTCTGAAGTAAAAAAATTTATTTAAAAAAAGACAATATATGTAACCTAAATGTTTATATCTATCCCTGTAAAATTTTTTTAAAAAGTTTAAAAAAAGAACTGTTCATTCTTCTAATAGAACTTCCATAAAATTCAGTCCTGAGATTACTAGTGATGCATTAACAAACTGTATTTACCACTTAAAAATTTAAAAGGAGTCTTTCTTGTTTTAAAACACCACACACACACACCCCACATACACAAACACACACACACACAGATCTTAATCTCAGGCACAACCAGATTGATTACAAAACCACCAGATAGTGAGTTTACAGTAAAAAATTTCGTACCAGTTATTTTTTCTGGTTTAGAGATAGTTTTTTATGAGTTAATAATTGTTTTGAGAAACTTAGTATCAAATTAATTATATAGACAGATATCCTAAGTATTCATTACACATTCACCTATATTTAGAGCTTTTGACACCATAGCAAAGTCGAAAGGAAAATCTTGACTTCCACTACAAAAACCATCTTTACTGGTACTTAGGTGAACAAACAGGTAGCTTAAAAAGCCACCATTTCTCTCAAATGTCACCAATTACATAAGACTTCAAAACACACTCTGATTTGAAAAAACAATCCATTCTTATAAACAATTAAGACACATTAATTTCATCTGTTTCATAGTAGCAGGTCTTCCCCTGGTGTTTATAATACCCAGAAATATTTAATTTTAGCCTTTTGTCACCAGAGATAATTTCTACATCAATTGCAAACATGATGAACTCATTTTATTAGTCAAATAGTTGAATTCCACTCAAGTGCACTTAATACAGTACTACACATTATAAATTGATTGAAATTAAAGACATCTCTGATTAGAAATGGGGTTTTCAAAAATACAAGTAATACTAATTTCAAGTTATATGTTTCAGTGGTGTTCTAATGAAACATGTACAGCAAATGATTTGTTTCCAGCATCTCTGAAAGATTATCTAGTCCTTTAATGTATTAAAATAGTAGTGAGAAAATATACCCTTGAAATCTAGAATCTGTAGTTTGAAAAATTAAAACTGATTTGATATGGTCTATTCAGACAGATTAAATTGCAAGGGGACAGCTCAGGAGTTCACAAAAGTTTCAAATTAGTCACATTTGTTGAAAAAACATAAATGCAGGTGCCTGCAATGTTTACATTGTGTCAGAGTTTTCAGACCCATGTATAACGTAAGCCCTGAAATCCTAAACACTTAATTTCTTAAAACATTTCTGGTTACTGAGGAGGCACAAAAAAATCCAACAGGATTATATCTAAAATGAGGCTGTTCTTTCTCCTTTTATAAAATACTTTTGATTCATAACACAAAAAGTATGCAAAGACATTAAGAATTTTTAATCCTTTTTTAAAATTGAGGGATCACTGCTCTTGAAAAATCTTTTACAGTATCTGCTTTGCTTTCTTCAGTCTCCCTTTTCTTCCAAGAGCTTCACTACATACGTATATCACCCATGTACACTGATACTTTATTTGCCTGTTCCCACAACTGAAGAGGTGCCATTATTGGACAAAGGCTTGATCTTTAATGTTTATTTCTGATAGGATTCCCTCACTTTCGCCTGCAGCGCGTCACATGTCTTCTTAGCATCACCTAGAAGCATGGCTGTGTTAGGCTTGTAGAAGATTGGATTGTCCACTGCAGCATAGCCAACACCCAAAGACCTCTTCATGACAATGACCTAGGAGCCAAAGATTAAATGAAAAAGCATATTTAACAGACTTGCCTGGGACCTGTTAGGCACACAAATGTTGCCCTTCCCTGCCTTTGAACACGGCATGTCCCACTCCTTTAGTACAGAGACTTTAAAAATACACAAGGAGTATTTTAAATGTATGTTTACATTGTATTAACTTTATTTTTTAAAGTGTGCCCATATTCTTATATCCATAAGAGTTATGTTAACAATAGTTTAACTCTTGAGTGATAAGATTACAATGATTTTCTTCTCAGTGCTTTTCGCTATAAAGACTTTGTATAACATTTTCTAATCAGAAAAATAAACATCTTTCTACAAATGTGCTAAAGAAGACAAACTTAGTACATAAGCCTTCACTACAAATCCTAATAAAAATATGGTTGAGTGGGGAAATGGTGTAATTCTTTTCTATCATTTTAGAGTAAAGCATACCAGAAAGTTCTAGGACAAAAGCCCAAAGAGCAATCCAGCTTCTCACAAGGACAAAACTAATGACTAATATTACAAAGCAAAATGAAAGGGGCATGTCAATCTATAATATTGATGTGTTACAGACATTTACAATGGACATGCTGTCTTGCTAAATATCAACTGAGTTCTTAATGAAATGAAAAGCCTTTCTATGGTCTTCTAGGACATGTACTCTATCTAAAAATGGAAGCAGTGCAAATTTATCCTTGTTTCATATAGCGTTACTATAGTAATACACTCTGCAAAGTCTCAAATATTGACTACTGATGCCATAATTTTTCATATACACACGAACAAGTGTATTTCATATCTACTCACTCACCACAAACACTAAGTTTCAAACTCCCATATTTATAATAAAGAGAAACAAAATTAAAGGGAAGATACATATTCCATTATTATGATTCTTAATATGCAGATATGACTCAAGCATGGTAAAGAGGCAGAGGGAAATTTACAAGCCTTTGAGTTCTCTAAAATCTAGCAATTAGCTTTTGCAGAAGTAAGGTACATGAGCAAAGCTTGCTTCCTTATTCCATGTTACTGTTTGGATTTCTAAATCACCTTTCTGCTAGACACTCCATAACAACATACACATTCCCTTTCGAAAAAATAAAATGAAAAAAATATGCTCATCTTGGTATATGAAGGCCATGATACTGACTCACTGTCCCAGAGGGAAGCCATCTGCTTCACTGGACTCAATCTGGAATTCAGCCAGACTCATTCTAAAAGCTCACAGCAATTTTTTCAGCTGTGGTTACAGATTTTGTTAATCCACCCACATAATCTCATCTGGTTCTACTCGTGATGAGGGCATTTACTCAGGTTCTTTGGTGGCCAGAGAACAGACAGAAGCTGGATATAGGGAACTGGGCCCTAAACATGTACTTACTGCTGGGCCTCCTAAAAGGCATTATCATTTCTTATCAAATGATCAAAGAAAGTTCTGTGTGTGTGTTTTAAGTGACCTTTGAATATCAAAATGAAATACAAGTCTGAAACTTTACCTGCTTTGATTTCCAGACCTCAAGGACTGGCATGCCTGCAATAATAGAGTTGGGATCTTCTTGAGCTGCTGAATTAACAGTGTCATTAGCTCCAATTACAAGGACCAAATCAGTGTCTACATAACAAAAGAAAAAAGAGAAACATAAAATTCAAAGGGTCACTTTCACTTCTTCTCAGGCAAGTCATAGTGATCTGACTTTATAGTAACAAGAATAACAAAAACTAATATTTATAGAATACTCACTTGTGCCAGGCACTGTACAAAGAGCTTTATCAGAGAGGTTAGGCAATTTAGCCAGTGTCTCACGGTTAAAAAGCAGCAGGTCCTGCATCTGAACCTGACCATCTTGACAAAAGCCTGCGTTATTCCTGCCTTTCAACGGATCAACCTAATCTGACTTTGTAAGTCTTTTATTATCTCAAAATGATCTTGCTAGTCACATAAGATTTGCATCCCATTCTCAACTTATAAAGTGACCACTTAAGATGCAATCTAATGTCTAAAAGAGAGTGGTCTAAAAGTCTGTACTGTACTAAAGTTGTGTCCATAATTCCTGGCACTAGCTGGTGTTGCACATAATTTAACAAAAGTGAAATTTGAAAAGGGACATAAAATTAAAATGGTCTACGTTATCTCTTTAAGAACTGATATAAACTACCTTAAAATGTTGCCAAAAATGCCTTGTGAATCTAGGCATACATACAATTTCATTATTTTTTCCTAATAAACAGTGTTTTTTAAGTTTATAGTGGACACTTGCCAGAGGGAACTGGTTTAATTTTAATAAACATAATCTTGGGCCAAATGTCATTATCATTCACAACATCTACCCAATGACAGCTATAAAGTATAGCACTTTATCTAGTGAAGTCCTAGTACTTTAAAAAAAGAAAACTACTTTCATGACCATGCACTGATATAACTGAAAACCAGTATAATCTCAGACACTGACAAGACTCAGATACTAGATTATGAACAGAAGCATTCTTGGAAATGAGGAGCCTGAGGCTGAGTACCAAGTTCAAGGCGGCAAGCTACTGAGAGTCAGGATCTGGATTCAGAAGCCAGGTCTGCCCAGATCCCCAGTCTTCATCATCTCTGCACCTCAACCTGGGATTTTCACCGTCCTTCAGTTCTTCACACAGGAGCAAAACTTACCCATGCTGCTTACAGATCTTTTGCACCTTATTCAATAGTGTCCTTCACTTATTTAATTTCAACTGCATACCTACTGTGTACAGGTTACTTTTTGTCTGACTAGTCAGTCTTCACTAATTCAACGATTTATGCTTTAAGTCTGACATTGTTTTATTCACTCTTAGAACATTTAAACTTCACCGCCACCCCCATCACTTACCTGGGAAATCATGGTTGATCTCATCCATTTCCAACACAATATCATATGGCACCCCAGCCTCAGCCAGCAGCACGTTAAGCTGACCAGGCATTCGGCCTGCCACTGGGTGAATTCCAAACCTAGATGTGAAACAAATGAACAGCTGGCCTTACTTGAGGGGCCGAAATATACAGAGACCCCCAACGTCACCCCCAAATATGCACACTTTGTTCTTGGCACCTCTGCTTTCTCTTGCTACTATCTGATCTCTACAAGTAGAAATAGAATTAGGCCAGATATATGGTCAATCTAAAAATACTGAAGTTGAAGATTCAATATGTTAGTATGCACAAACTGTAGCTTCCACATGTGTTTTAAGTACAATGAACTTCCAATAATATTAATAAATAATATCTATTTATTACATTTAAAAAGCTATGTGCTGTCCCATGACATTTTCTGAAAAATCTTGAATCTTTAAAAACATATTAAGTCAGGCCGGGCACGGTGGCTCACGCCTATAATCTTAGCACTCTGGGAGGCAGAGGCAGGCGGATTGTTTGAGCTCAGGAGTTTGAGACCAGCCTGAGCAAGAGCGAGACCCCGTTTCTACTAAAAATAGAAAGAAATTATATGGACAGCTAAAAATATATATAGAAAAAATTAGCCGGGCATGGTGGCGCATGCCTGTAGTCCCAGCTACTCGGGAGGCTGAGGCAGGAGGATAGCTTGAGCCCAGGACTTTGAGGTTGCTGTGAGCTAGGCTGACGCCATGGCACTCGCCCAGGCAACAATGTAAGGCTCTGTCTCAAAAAAAAAACAAAACATATTAAGTCAAATGGGAATTAAATGTTTCCTGTGGAAAAATCAACATTATCCCATCAAAAGCAGACTTGACATCCAACTTTAACCTCTATGTTCAAAGGTAGTGAAGTAAAATATTGTCGTATACATGACGTTAAATATGCATATACCATCTTTCAGAGAACGGTATGAAGTATTGCTCCACATCACAGAAGAAATGTGACAGTAACACACGGGAGTGTTTAAAACACAGAATGGGTAATGCACAGTCAGAAATCCACACTTAAGGCAAAGGATAATGAAGCATCAAGGAATTTCAGCCACAAATATGAGATCTTTACAGTTTTTTAATCCAACCTCTTGCCCACTGTATTTATCTTTGTCTCCTCAGCACTGGGCACATGCTTGGCACATAGGAAGGGCTCCATAAAAAGTAAATGCATGAAGGAATCTAATAAAGAAATGTATTTTATACTATCTCCCCGCAGGGATCCATCCAACCTTAAATACCTTCAGAGACCAGAAATTTACTCCCTTCTAAGGTCTATTCCACAGCTACACTATGTGTGTCTGTGTATTACGTGCATTACAGTCATTGATATACAGTAAGTCTTCACTCAACGTCATCTACAGGTTCTTAGAAACCGCAATTTTAAGCAAAACGACATATAACAAAACAAATTTTACTGCAGGCTAACTGATATAAACAAGAGTCAAGTTCCTATGGCATATTTCTGTGTATACAAACATCACCAAACTTCTAATATTAAACATTGAAATAAATGCTATATGTACATTTAGGAAAGAATAATAAAAACAAGTAATTATTGATACTTATCCCATTATTCCAGTTCAGTGTCACAGGTGGCAGAAGCATAATCCAGCAGCTCTGGGCATGAGGCAGGAAGCCACCCTGGACAGGACACCACCCTATCTCAGGGCACACTCACACCCACGCTGGCTCAGACTGGGACCATGCAGACCCGCCAAGTCACCTCATGCGCATAGCTTTGCGATGTGGGAGCAAACCGGGGTGCTCAGAGAAAACCCATACAGATGTGGGGAGAACATGCAAACTCCACATGGACAGTGGCCCCAGCCAGAATCAATTTTTTTTCTTACCAACATTATAGCACAATAATGTTGAACAAAACAATGTTATTCAAGGACCTGCCATATGTATACTCATTCATATATATACATATTCATTCATATTGAGCCAAAGAGAAAAAAATTATATGCATGTGCGTATTACATATACCAAAGAGAAATCTCATCTCATTGTTTTCCAAGGTCTGTAGTTTTGACACCTGGAACCATAATGAATCTAGTCCCTCTTTCATTTGTGGATTCCTGTCAGCTATTCTAGGATGCCTACTAAGCAACACATCCTCAGTTCTTTCAACTGTTCAACAAATGACAGGACTTCCTGACCTACTGCTGTCCTAGTAACCTATTCCTATATTGTCAATGTCCAGCTTCAACCTCAGTCCCTCAAAGTGAATACAATGTGCTAGAATGATCTAGATGCAAATGGAACAGCAAGAAAATCATGTCCTCAGTCCTTTCACTGATAAAGTCTAAATCTGCATTAGCATTTATGGCTGTCACAATACGTTGTTGGCTCATATAAACCTTATGGTCACTTAAGATGTCCCATTACTTTTCACAAGAACTGCTGCCAAGCCAGGCTCTCCCCACTCTTAACACAGGTCCTGTTGAGAAGAATTAAAGAGCATGGGAATTGATCTCTTTCTAAGAAGACCACCAAAAAAGAGCTACAAGATGGCTATTTATTTTGCCCAAATAAGTGAGAAATGGTTTTCTACATCTTTAAAACTGATAATAAGGGGCCTGAATTGGGGGACTTGTAATTGTGGGGAAAAAAAGACATCAAATGACAGGTATTACCGTTTATCAAACTCCCATTTATAAAATTTTCCATCTGGAATCACTGAGTATTCCTAAATAATCAATTTATTAAAAATTTAAAAAACCCAGAAACTCTAGAGCTGTAAGGAAATGAAATAGACAATCATTTTTGTTTCCTCTTTTTTTATATTTTCCAAATTTATGAGTATTTACAGTTTTTTATAATGGAAAAAATTAACTTTTCATTTAAAATAAATACTTTATGCTTTTATATCATGATATAGTTTATAAATGGTTTTTCATACATTATTTCATCCTATTCCTAATAATCTTTAACAATCTCCATCTAGAATTACAATTTAGTGCAGCTGATTCAAATTCAGTGCTTAGTTAAATAAACTGGGTTTTACAGCTACATTACTGTATCTGCAAAAAAGAAGAGAGAATGCATATACATGCGATTGTTGACATATGTTTTGGCATGGTGGCTAATATTGACTCTTTAAGATGTGCTATGCAGTTTGCACTACTGTTTTTAGGAAATACTAAAACTGAGTTTCAAACTCAGGTCTTTCTGCCTCAAGAGTCTGAACTCTTTTTTTTTTTTTTAATTTAAAAATTTTTGGAGATACAATCACATGATTCAATATGAAGAAGAATATTCTAAGAAATCTTGCTCTTACTATACAATATTGTCAGTATAATCCTGCCATTTAAGAGGTATTTTTGTTTAGTTAATAGCTAGAGTTAACCAGTTGTGGTTGCGATCTTGGGCAAGCTACTTTTTCTATCTGTTTTCCCAAAGAGTGGTTAACTGGCACATCATGCCAAGGTCTATAGAAAGCTCTGTATAGAAAAGAGCTATAGAGGAGTATCTATCTCTGCTGGAATGGGTTAAGTAAGGTAATAGGAATGGTGTTACATTTCAAGAATTCAATTTATAATGTTCTTTGAGAATTGAGAGCTCCAGCAAGTTTCAACAATGCCACACTGTAAAATCAAAAACACATTAAATATTTGCATGGATGAATCAACATGGGGAAAAAATGCCTCTTAGTATGCATACTGTCTATAACAGGGCAAAACCTTTATAAGCACCTCTTAAATTATTCTGGGGAAGTAGATTCTGAAAAATTGCTAAGGATGGTCTGATAGTGTTTCTACCCACAGTCCTTCTGACATCAAATGTGTGGGTTTTTTCCACACCAACAACCAGTTCTCCAGCTCTCCAGACATCAGCTGGATGTCCTGCAATCCAATTCAATTTTGACACTAACAGGGTGAGTGTCAGACTCCACAGATTTCAGGGCTCAGTCTCACAAAACTGCCCTCGCTTCAGATGCCAGTCACAAATACCAGGCTGCCACCTGTACTGACAAATCAGACTCTCCTTAGGTCTGATAATTTGCTAGCACAGCTCACAAAATACACTTTGTGGAGACACACTTTATTTATGTTATTATCAAAAATAACATTTTATTATGTTATTACAACTCAGGAGGGAAGAATGCATGGACCTTCCAGGCACCACCTTCCCCAGCACCTCAACGTGTTCACCAATCCGGAAGCTCTCTGAACCCATAGTGTAGGGGTTTTCATGGAGGTTTCATTATGTAGGCATGATCGATCAAATCACTGGCCTTTGGTGACTGAACTCAATCTCTAGTCCCTCTCCCATCCCTTGGAGTTCCAGGGGTGGGACTGAAAATTCCAACCCTCTCATCACATGGTTAGTTCCTCTGACAAGCAGCCCCCACCCAGAAGTTCTCTAGGGGCCCAACAAGAGTCACTTTATTAGCACAAACAGCAGGTTATGTTTGACAGGGGCTTGTTATAAATAACAAAAGATGCTCCTGGTACACTATCAGCAAATTCCAAGAGTTTTAGAAGCTCTGTGTCAGGAATGGAAGATAAAGACTAAATATATATTTATTATCACAGATAGTAAGTAGAAATGAACTGTACAGAACAAACTATTAATAATCTAACATTCTTTTAAAAAGAATCCATCTCTTCCTTCAGTGGGTTGTTCAGAGTTTTATTTAAGTGAAAATAAAGGTAACGGCATTAGCTTACTTCCAGGACTGTGGTCACCCAACCTCACTATCTTTATGCATGTTTTCAGTTCAACTACAAATTCTCTTATCATTTTTGGCAATGTAACAGATAGTTCAACCCTTGAGTAAAAATTTTTTTTTTTAATTCTCTAGAAACACGATTTTTTTTAACTAGACATTGCTATTCTAATGTCATCGCCTATGTCAAACCAAAGTTTTCAATCACTCCCAACAACAAATGAAATAAGGCAAAATACTGAAAATTTATGTTCATACTCTTCATGTAGAAATGTAAGCTATATCCAGCACCACGACAACTGTTTTCAAAGTGCTCCACAGAAAGCATTTCCAAAATGTTACATGGACTCTTTGGTTGAGATATCTACTTTTAAAATGTAATATTTTTACAGTGGCAATAAGATAAAACATTTGAAAAGAATTTTCTCTAGGCACCAAAGTGCATGCTCATTGGAGACATTTTCCTAAACCTCAAATCTGAACATATATATGTTTTTAATACATACATTTTAGTGTGAATATAAAAAATAGTATTGGAAAGAAAATGTATTATATTGAAATATCCAAAATATATTGCCAAGCCTACTTGCCATGAATTTAGGAAACAAAAAGATATGATGAATAGAAGTTTCAAAGGTACTTGACTTTATGAATAAGTAACCAGTTTTCAATGCAGGACTTCTAACCTTTTCTTCTATGGTGGGGATAGCTAAATAATTCCTTAGGATCATGGATAATAACAGAAGCAGTAAGAAAAAAATAACAGACCTAGAAAAGGTAAAACTCACTTAAGTGTAATAACAACTCAAATTTTTTTTAAAGTGCTGAATTTGTATAATTCTTGCATAAAATGAGAAAGAAAGTACACAAGGCAAAATACGTAACCTAAACTTTTGTACCCCCACAATATGCTGAAATAAGAATAAAAAATAAAATAAAATAAAAAAAGAGAGGGACATGAACATGTGGTTTTAAAGGCACATGTGACAGCAAAGTATGTAAAATTAAGGAAGTTATTTGAACATCAAAATAAATAAGGATAGTAATATATTATAACCCACTGGAGAAAATGGGAACCCATGAGTCAATACTGGTAACAGTCATACATCAATAAGTAAAGAAATAAAGAAATAAAATAGGAGGTACTCTCCCTTACAGTGGTGGACCATGGGCTGATAAATATGGTGGGGTTTTTAAATTGCCATTTTGCAAGCATCATAATAAAGATTGGTACTGTAAAAGTCATCAGCACCTGTTCAATCTAGGGGGCAAAGTCTGATGAGATGCAGGATATTTGCATGGTCTTAAAGAAAGCTCAAAGCAGTTTGCCCCTGTTCCCTTACTCTTACTTCAACTGAGAAAGAAAAAAAAAATGTTTAAAAGCTTTTAGTGCTTTCTCTGATGGCCTGATAGCCACTTCATTGAAAAATGATCAATAATCAGATAAAGAGTAGTTGTTAGAAATAGTAACCACCTGCACACTTTGCTCAATTCGCGTGTAAGGGGACAGAGCCCATATTTCTGTTTTCTCCCCAGATAATAATTTCTTGCAAATATCTAACAGAATAGATTACCAAGGCTAACAATCCAAATCTCAGCCAAGAAGAACTTAAATTGAAACAGTAGTTTATTATGTATCTTAATGCATTGTTTGGTATACATGAGTACTTACAATATTTTAACTCAGTGTTCCTCTAAATATTGTATGGGAGAACTAAAGGCACAGAAAATGTGCCCCAATAAAGACAAAGATACTACAGTTAGGTTTTAGGACCCTGACGTGTGATCATTTTTTAATAATGATGGAACAAAATCATTTCCAAAAGAACATATCTTAAAATCAAAAATTTTAGTTTAGAAAGGTCATTTTACTTTAACAGAGGTTTTGGTAATATATCTAAAGTGTCTCACATTGCATTATTAATTAGCTGATTTTCTTTCAGAGTTAATGCCAATTTGTATTTCAACTATATCAATTTCAAATCTGCACTCCAGTTTAACTCAGGGTTTTTTATTTCCCCCCAAGAGTACCAAAAGGTACTCTTACTTCTATTACTGACTAGACTTGATGATAAAAGTAATAACTAGACTTAGTGCAGGGAACTGCAGATTCAAAGGATCAGAGAGTACTTAGATAAGGTTCGAGAGAAACAGAAAATACTTAACAACTCAGAAAACATCACAGTCTAAGCAAAAAAGTATCTGGATCAACTAGCTAGAAAAAGGGTAAAATTGTGATTTTTTTTTAAATAAACCAAATAAAACAGAAATTGACCAAATATTTCTCATTTCCACATAACAGAAGAAAAGAAGGTCTTCAAATGCAAAAGAAACAATTGAAATGAGTGTTTTTAAAAAAGACTTCCTGTTAACAATTTAAAACAAATGCCTTATATCTAGGGAAGTTTCAGGCTTCTTTTTTGCGAGTCAGGGAGAGAGAGGCTCATTCACCTGAGATGATGTACTAACCACCAACCAGTTCAGTCCACAGTTAATTCAAGAGCATCTTACACATAACTGCAAATGATGGTGGGCAGTGGGCCTAATCAGGACAGCTGGACACTGAGACAGTCCTTCACCGTGGGATGTGGTGGATGGATCTCAACCAGTGAGAGACAGAAGCAGCTTAGATGGAACCCAGGATTTCCAGAATAACTTTAATACATGACGTTGCTCTACCTCAACCCTATAGTACTAATTGCCTCTCAAATTACTCATGTGTGCTCTTTTCAGGTGTTAATATTTAATAGTAAACTTGGACACCAAAAATTGCTAATTTCCCAGTCCTTCTGATCACAATAAGTGTTTCCTGCTTCCCCAGGCCCATTTCTCTTCCCAAAATTGATTGGCAAGACGTAAAGACAACTAAAAATCGCTGTACCACATGATATTTAAGGTATTAATTTCATGCTGCTGCTGTAACAAACTACCACAAATACAGTACCTTAAAACAACACGAATTTATCTTCTAGTTTAGAAGCTCCAAGGTCCAAAATCCGTTTCCCTGGACTAAAAAAAGTCAAGGTGTCGGCAGGGCTGCACATTCCTTCTGGAGGTTGTAGGGGAAAATCCATTCCTTGCCTTTTCCAGCTTCTACAGTCTGCCCACGTTCCTTGGCTTGTGGCCATATCACTCCGACTGCTGCTTCCACTGTCACGTCTTTCTCTGACTTTGACCCTCCTGCCTCCCTCTCATAATGACCCTAGTGATTGCACGGAGCGCACCTAAATAATCCAATATAATCTACCACCTCAAATCTCCCTCACCTTATTCAATTCTACAAAGTTCCTTTTGCCATGTAAAGTAACATATTCACAAGTTTTGGGGAATAGGATGTGAACATGTTTGGGGGGCCATTATTCAGCCTACCACAAAGCTCTTTTTCTCGTCCTAACAGCGCATGAACTAGCACTTCTATTTTAGTTGGACAACCCAATATACACTTTGCGATTTACTTTTGAATTTCAATTTTGCATCCCTCCTTGATTCCTGTATTTTTTTCTTTGTTTTCAATACTGCATTCATCATCTTTAAATTAATCCATCTCACTACCATCTTTATGCTTTAACTGAGGTATCTTGCACCAAATTAGAAATTAAAGACCTTAAATATATTATTTCTTATTGTAATGTCTTGATTAGCTGCAGACTGTATAAAGACAATGTTTCTGTTGACCTAGTTATGAAGGGTAAATAATCATCAACATAATGATCATGTTATGCTAAATATCCCAAAGGACAGATCATTTTATATCTGCTTGCATAATAATTTATTACACTAAACTTTAAGACTCTAAGGTCAGAGAAAAACACATGCTAGAGGATGCCAATGTTTTAAGAAAAATAACAGAATACATTCAAATTTGTAGAAATATATATGCACACTGATGAGTCAATGTGAATTTATAAGCGATTCTGGCCCATGTAACTGGATAATCTCCAAAGCATGGATTAAAATTAATTATATCAGACACTGGTTGGCCATGACCAACAATTTCCAAGAACTGATGGCCAAAGCTCATCGATTTCCATCATCACATGAAAAATATTCAGAATTTCAACATGCAAAGCCTACCAGCCTTTTAGCTCTTCTCATTGAACAACAAAAATTATCTTTTATTATGCACATGCTTAAAAAAACAGAGCCAGCTGTCCCTGACAATATTCTACAGAAGAAAAATATTAATAACTACTAAAATGAGATCATGGAAAGACCTTCCATGCTTCCAGAACTCTTTCTTTATGCATCTCCTCCTTACCATACTGCAACATAACGACTGTTTGGCATGACTGTGCTCTCTCAACTGAGAGCTCCTGAAGTATAGAAACCATGTCTTATTTACCATTTCCCATAGTACCTGACACTCTATTGTAGGGACTCAACTAAAGGGAAAGGAGGGGCCGGGCACGGTGGCTCACGCCTGTAATCCTAGCACTCTGGGAGGCCGAGGCGGGTGGATCCCTCGAGGTAGGGAGTTCGAGACCAGCCTGAGCAAGAGCGAGACCCCGTCTCTACTAAAAGTAGAAAGAAATTATCTGGCCAACTAAAAATATATATACAAAAAATTCGCCGGGCATGGTGGCACATGCCTGTAGCCCCAGCTACTGGGGAGGCTGAGGCAGTAGGATCGCTTAAGCCCAGGAGTTTGAGGTTGCTGTGAGCTAGGCTGATGCCACGGCACTCACTCTAGCCCGGGCAACAGAGTGAGACTTTGTCTTAAAAAAAAAAGAGAAAGGAGGAGCAAAGGAGTCTTAAAAAACACAGTGTGCTCCATAAGGCACACTGACTCATAAACATTCTGTTTCTTTGTAGAGAAAAAACTTAGAAAAGTAGTGTAGGGTAGCAGTTAAGAGTTCTAGATTGCATTGCTTAGGGTTCAAAGCATTTGGACAATTTATTTCTCTGTGCCTCAGTTTCCTCCTGTGTACAATGGGATTGATAATGAAACCTCTTCAGAGGATTACTGTGAGATTTAAATGAGATATTTCGTGTAAAGAGCATTTCATACAAAGTACTTTAGACCAGCACCTGGCAGACATAAGCCTTCAGTAAATGCACACAGCCATTATCCTACTCAAATACATTTTTATAACACAAATACTCATCTGAATTTTTCAAATAAATGCCCACTTCTTAATGATCACTTAATACAAACAAGCACACATTTTCACATTCAAACAAAATGTTGATTTAATGTCAACACTTTCTGGGTTGCTTTTCTAATTTTTACCTTGAAATCCCAGTAAATATCAATATAGTTCAATAAAAGCCAGAAATTCTTTGTACTTACAGTTACATCAAAAGTCTGCAAATGTAGTAAAGGTAGATAAAGGTAGAGTAGGGCCGACTCACTGGAAATTTAGTCACAACTAATATTAAAATATACATTTATTCTGACAAAGTCAAATTTCAAAAGCTCACTGTTAACCATTCAACAGATACTATTAGGCAAAAAAGTATTGTCTCCTTGGGTGACAGACACAACAAATGTCATCATCAAGTTAGGATAATCTCTTGAATATCTTGAAGAAAGCAAAATTTCAACCTTTTTGCTATGTTTCTCTCTCCAGTATGAAAATGATAAAGTCTCTCATAGAACTTTATATAATAAAAAAAGCCCTGGCTTTGGTCATCAATTCAGAATAGACCCAGGCACAGTTCAAAAAGAGTGGAATAATGTACTCAAATGAAAAAAACCTGATCTTCAGAATCTTTTAAATTAACCAAGAAAGAATTAAAAAAAAATAAGAGTATATGCAAGAACTACTCATGAATACTGAGTAAACTTGGTAAAATTTGGGAAAGGAACACTCCAAAAAGTTATCATTTTTTTAAAAGGTTTTTTATAATATATGATGGCATAAACCCCATTCTTACAGTTTTCCAAATACCACATGCTTTAAAGGGGATACAACAACATAAATATCCATGATCACAGGCCATGGAGACAATATGTCCTGACCAGAGCGCATTACAGCAGTTGTTCTTGGGCATGTGGGGCCATTAAAGAATATAAAACATTCACCACATGGATCTTATCAAACTGTTCAAATAAAATACTTCTTCATGTTCAGATTATGGGAATATCCAGGCCTAGTGCAGCAATAAACCATTGGTTTATTGACTTGAGCACCCCAATTCAACAATTAGACAAAGAAACTGCAAGGACAATTGGGCTCCTTTCTAAAGTACTTAGAGGGTTTTCCCCATTTTGTAGCCTCTTGCTCTTATAGCGACAAGGATCTCCAGAATTTTTAAATAGAAGCTCCTTACAACCTTTAACTATCCGCTTATATGTTTTGAGAATCACTAGCAAAATTTATTTCCATAGTCAAGATATTCAAAGAGTTAATATCCCTTCTTTTACTGTGTTTTATATTTTAAAATCAAACTGCACACAAGATAATGTACATTGACAGCATTTTGGAATTCTGCCTTCACAACACCCCCATCCCACAATTTTCCTAAATATGTTATTCTAACCTCCTAGGAAGTTGACAAATTAGAAAAAACAACAAAGAGAAAATAAAAAGAGGGCTCATTTATTAAAAGTCTACTTACTACTATTTTTAAGCCATAAATATTTGTAAATCAATAAAACTTTAATGGTTAAATTAAAGTTTTCCCCAATCCAACTGCTTCTTAAGGCAGGGATCCTTTATTTAGAAATTATACCAAATATGTTTGCTCAGGCCGGGTGTGGTAGCTCATGCCTGTAATCCTTGTACTCTGGGAGAGAGGCAGGAAGATGGCTTGAGCTCAAGTGTTTGAGACCAGCCTGAGCAAGAGGGAGATCCCATCTCTACTAAAAATAGAAAAATTAGCCGGGCATCGTGGTGTGCACTTATAGTCCCAGCACTCGGGAGGCTGAGGCAGAATTGCTTGAGCCCAGGAGTGTGAGGTTGCTGTGAGCTAGGCTGACGCCACGGCACTCTACTCAGGACAACAGAGCAAGACTCTGTCTCAAAACAAAACAAGGAATACGTTTGCACAGTGTTCTGTCACAAAACAGGCTGGAAATTCCACTGTAGATGCAAGAAAAGTGTCCCTGGTATGAGCTACACCTAGCGACCTTTTGAATTCCATGTTTGCATGTGGCAATGCTCCATTCTGACGAGGTTCCATGGAGGTAATAAAAGGATTTGTTACTATACTCAATATTTGTTACATTTAATTATGTATTTCACCTGTGAAAAATATGACTGACAGACTGAAAACGCAGTTTTCTTTGGCTTATCACAAACTGATCAGAACTTCTGGTTGACAGTTATGGGTCACTTATTAAAAGCACAAGGGAAAGATTTTTTTAAAAGAAATAATTTTAACAAATCAGTTTAAAATAAAACTTTCCCAAACATGAAGGCAGCAGGGCGAACATCCATGTTACCTAAATTACCCTTAGTGGTAAAAAGGCTGAGACCAGCTGATGGGGGCTCATCTACCCATCTGAAGAGAAACACGGTAATGAAGTGAAAAAATATTTCTGCCAAGGCAGTTGCTGTCCACAAAAACTAATTAATGAGATAGAATGTGGAACCAACCTCTCTGGTGAGGCTTCTCGGGCAAAAGGATAGACACCCAGCTTTCTAAAATTGTGAAAGTCCTTCTTAGAAACAGTGGTTCTGACAAACTCACTCATGTAATTCCGAATGAAAAAAAAATGTTTATTTAATTTCCTAGTACTTTCCAACATCCAACATTAGAGAACATTCTGTATCTTTTTTTTTCTTTTTTTAAAGGCAAATAAGGGCTGAACTGCTACTCTGATTCTGAAATCTGTTGTTTATCCATGGCCTTCCCTTCAGAAAAAAAGTTATGAAAGTCAGCTTACGAAAATGTCTCAGGGGCACAATTTTTCTAATGCAGAATAATAGACCCTGTCGTATGAATGTGAATGAGGAAATGTTTGACAAACTATTGTCACATTTTCCATCTGTACATGTGGCCTGTGACACTGAGGCCACCCAAAGAGATGAGATGTCACCTAAGGAGAATCAAGTCAGACAATCTAATGCAAACATCAATGCAGTTCTCTATAAAACCATGTCCCAACATTACCTTTTCCACTCCAAGGAGATTAATTATAGATTGTGCCTAAATCTGGCTTTTGCATCACTGAACCAAATCTAACTACCAAGCCCAGAATAGAAACTATATGACTACTGACACTGTTTTGATTTCAAAATAACCGACAAGACTATGATGAATGATATCAGAGGAAAACCTGAAATGCAATTTGTGACTCATGTCCTAGAATATTATATTCTGGCATATTGTAGAGATTTAGTTAAAATTATACATAATTTCATCTTTCTGTCTAACTTTAATGATGCTGTTGAATGGCTCTTAGAATGCAATGGCTAATGAGCCAAGAAATTAAAAATTATTTATAAGATACTGAAGAATTTGAACATTAAATAAGAACAGGGCTTATTTATTTATACTCTGCTGTGTTCACATGAACTTCATTATAAAAACTCAGCTCAAAGAGTTTATTATAACTATGAGGTTATTAAGAATGGAATGTCCAATTTCCTTAAGTACTAAGTTTGACAGCTGATATCTCTGACATTTCACTTTGACGTGTCTTGTTTTATTTTTATTGTGAAGGTACATCCTCAGTCTTTCAAACTCACATTATGGATTATCTTTCAAATTTTTTAGAGCAATTTTTGTGAAACCATGGATAAGTGAAAAAAATTGTGTTATTTTAGAATATGAGTTCCATCATGGAACCAATGCAACGCAGATAGCTCGAAATATCAATGAAGTGTTTGGGAAGGATGTGGCTAATGAATACACAGTATACTAATGGTTTGAGAAGTTCCAGTCTGGTGATTTTAGTCTTGAAAATGAGCTATGTGGGTGACCTGAGATCAAGCTGGATAATGATGAGCTGAAAGCTGTAGTGGAAGCAAATCCATCTCAACCTCTACATGTGAATTAGCAGCAAGGTTTGATGTTACTGTTCCAACAATATCAGACCATTTGAAACAAATGGGGCAAGGTAAAGAAGCTGGATAGATGGGTACCACATAAATTCAATGAGCATCAGAAGAGAAATGGCCTCAAAGCTTCCCATTCTTTGCTGTCATGACATAAAGGTGAACCCATTTCTATAACGTATTATAGATGTAGATGAAAAATGGATTCTTTTTGACAATTGCAAGCATTCAGCACGACAGTTAGATAAAGATGAAGTACCGAAACACAGTCCAAAACCAAATATTCATCAGAAAAAGCTAATGGTGTCTGTTTGGTGACCAAGCACTGGTAATATCCACTACAGTTTCATGAAACCTGGTCAATTGATTACAGTGGATGTCTACTGCAACCAATTGGACGAAATGATGAGGATGCTTATGATTAAGCAGCTGAGACTAGTCAATAGAGACAGGCCAATCCTCTTGCAAGACAATACTCGACCACATGTTGCACAAACAATGCTGCTCAAACTACAAAAGCTGGACTTGGAAACTCTCTGTCACCCACCATGTTCACCAGACCTTGTCTTCCAGGCTTTGGACCACTTCTTGCATGGAAAAATATTCAAATCTCAACAAGCTGTAAAAAACACCTTTTACAATTTCATTGCCACTCTCTCCAGGCTTCTTCGCTGCTGGCATAAGCAAGCTACCATTAAGATGGCAAAACTGTGTTGATAGTTTAGGCACATACTTTGATTAATTGTACTGCTTCTTGTTTGAGATAAAATAAACTTTTGATTCAAAATTGGACATCGCATATTTAATTACCTAATAATACTATAAGCTAAAAATCACCCTGATGGTTGGAGACACAGATTTTCATCAATAGTGAGAGTTTCTTCCTCAGGATATGGAATGCCTGTGACAAGGGTTTCTAAGGAATGAGTCCTCAAATGATATGGCTGGAAGAGGCCCTACAAGGCACCTAATGCATAGGCTTTAACATAATCCTCTTTTCTTTCCACCATACCAATATGCTATAGACAGTATAAGGCCAAACAATCTGGGATGAAGGTGGCCATTTCCTAGGAGCATAAGAAGCATCTTTGATCTGGGAGATTACTGGCAATTCCACATAATAGATTGAACATAGATGTGAGTGAATGCACAGTTTCTTTGACCTTCCTCTCTTCCAACAAAAGTTTCACTGATTTGACCAAGTACATAAACAAACCCCATCACACCCACCCTCCTGCTATCATCTTTTTGAAGAGGGCAGGCTCAATGTAAAGTGCGAAGAAACACGCCATAGCCAATGAATTGGCTAATTCATTGCTAAACAGTACCAGCTATAACTCTGAAACTCTGATACAATAACCTATGCTATAGCTGTTCTTCCTCTTTTCAACTATAATACTGTATGAACTGGAGACACAATGGGGTTATAAGTGCCTCCAATTCATATTATTTTGAAGCCTATTAAACTAACATCTCAATGAATGCAAATTCCACAGGATCAGGAATTTTTATATGTTGTATTCACTGATACATTCCCAGGACCTACAACAGTGCCTGGCACAAAGTACTATATAATTACTTGTTAAACAAATAGCCATTAATATGAATGGTTGTGTCTTTTATTAAAAAAAAAAACTATTACAAAGCTGACATAAAACTGCTAAACAATGTCTATTTCTTTATTCAAATATTACACTAGGTCTTTTACCTGGCCTAATTTCTATTCTCTTGAGAAACATGTGACTATTACTTTACCAATGTGCCTTGGCTTTTCCTCCCCCCAAAAACATAACAAATCCAAGAAGCCTAAACTTTGGTTTATTTGAATCACATTTACTCCATGAAAAACAGGAAAATCCAGTTAGATGGACAAAATATTTCATCTTCATGTATCTTCAAAGAATCAATTTCTTTCTTAGTAAAAATAACATATTTAAACCAATAACCATGTTATACAAGACTGTAAAACACTATTAAGCTGTAAATATCATAGGCATCTAGATGTGTTCAGAGAGAAGATAAAAATATTTATTTTAAAAAACCTGCAAAAATGTTATGAGTAGTTTAAAATGTTCCCGGGCAGCTAACTACTCAGACTACTCCTTTGCATTCTTACCTACTATTCTACTTGTCTTAGCATACTATCATGTTAAATGGAATTTATTCATTCATTCATTTATTTATAGATTTGTTTTCCTCGTAACCTTTTTTTTTTTTTTTGAGACAGAGTCTCACTGTGTTGCCTGGGCTAGAGTGCCATGGCATCAGCCCAGCTCACAGCAACCCCAAACTCCTGGGCTCAAGCAATCCTCCTGCCTCAGTCTCCCGAGTAGCTGGGACTACAGGCATGAGCCACCATGCTGGGCTAATTTTTTCTATATATTTTTTAGTTGTCCAGCTAATTTCTTTCTATTTTTGTAGTAGAGACAGGGTCTCACTCTTGCTCAGGCTGGTCTCAAACTCCTGACCTCAAACAATCCGCCTGCCTGGGCCTCCCAGAGTGCTAGGATTACAGGCGTGAGCCAACGCACTCAGCCCATAACTATTAACTTTTGAGAATGAGGACTGGGTTTATGCATCCTTGTATTCTCAGTACCTAGAAATAAATTTCTATTAATAAATTATTAATAGAAAGATATAATTGAACATTAACATGAAAGCAACGTATAACATCAGTTAGTCAATCAAAGAAATTGAAAATTTTTAGTAAATTCAAAAGACTTCTGTGATAATCCAAGCAATGATGCTTTATAGGAAGAAAATCAAACAGTGATTAAGTACAAAAAAAAAATTTATGTCCCTTTCTAAGAATTACTCATTGGGAACATTATCTCTGCTTTATGATGAAAAGCCTATCATATAATCAATCCAAAAATTAGGACATAAAAAGAATATTTGTGGCTCTTGTATTATAAGATTTTAGCCACAAAATGCTTTTAGAGATGAAGCACTAGTTAGGTAAGCTGCACAGGCATGCTGGACAACTAGGAAGCAACAATACCTTGGCCACTAAAGAGAGTCTAAGTGAACTTTCATGACATTCTAAAATGAGTTCTTGTCATGAAATGTCATGTGCTTCATTATATAATCTCAGCTCTTTGTGTGCATGTTATGACTATGGCCAAAGTAAAGGAAAACAGGAGTGTCTCTAAATCAATCATGGGCCATGAAGCCAGACAGACTGTATGACAGATGCAGTTTTTCTTGGCACCACTTGGGCGTAACTAACTGATGACAATCATATGTCCATACTGGCACATTTCCACAGGGGACGTGTATGAGTATGTCACCACATCTGGATGCTAGGCATGTTGGGGTCCTGAGGCACAAAGACCTACTAAAACCAGAGGCCCAGCAGCTGTACTCAATGAACACTGTGGGAGCTCCACAGAGTGATGAAAGAACTAAATTACCGCAAACTGTAAATACAGATTTATTTCATTAAAATACGAGGTAACTGCTGCAGCCATCTCTTGTTCAAACAGACATTTGCCTCTTTAAGAAAAGAAAAGCTAGCATCTATGTATATACACAGTCCTAACTTCATAAAGAAAATCTGCATTTCTCCCAAGATAACACATGTATTAATACACAGCAAAATCAACAGTTTCTATGAATCTCTTTAAATTAAAAAAAATTCCACACAGAAGCTAGAAAGGAAAACAAGAAAAAATATGATAATCTACTATCATCATGTTAGCAAGAATAGTCCATTTAATTCAAAGGCAAGATTTACATAATTTGTTACAAAGATTATGTTGAAAATTCAACCTACTACAGTAAAAAGAACTACAGTATATTCATATATAATTGCACCTTTAATATGAAAGACAGAGGACTATAAATAGCTAACTTATCCTAACTCACAAATAGAGAAACCAGACTGAATAATAATTTTATTCTGATCCTATGTAATAAATTATTAATAAATTTAGTAAATTATTTGAACAAACTATGTCAACAACCATGTGAAGCAATGAAAAACTCTCATTGAAAAGCCTGTTTATGAAATTATTTGATAAAAAAAATTTATAACTGAGAAACTATTCATATGTGTATAATTAAATATCTTAAGTCAAATAATTACGTTTCCCATGCAGTGTGACAGAAATCATCCTATAACAGCAGTTTATATTATATCCTCATGGATAAAATTCTAATTTTAATCAGATCAGAAACTAAAAATTCATTTGTCTTATCCCTTTTCTTCAGATTTTTTTCCCCATCTCTCTTATTTGTTTTTACATCCTGCCTTCCTTCAAGATGCCCAACAGTCTTATGATGCTCTTCAACTCAGCATCCATCCATCTAACACTGGACTGTTTTTTCAAAATGTCTGGTTAACCTAGGCTGATCAATGGGTAACAAGAGAGGTATGTCAACTTAATCATTCCTTTCTCTAAGGATCACTAGGACATGAAAGCCATCTTTCTCTATTTTATTATGATTGCCACTCATCTCCTAAACATTATATGGTGATAGAAGGCATTACTAATACATTGGACTTTTTCACATCTGGATTGAATAAAGAAAACAATTTCTTTTTAGGAAAATCATAAAAAAATCTTTAACACATCCTTTTCACTTGTAGGTCTGCAAATATTCTAAGTGGTAAGACTAGGACTAAAAAGAAAGCACAGTTTAATATCACATATGAAAATGGGAATAAGTAACTAAAAAGAAGACTTACGTAAAAATTTTAAAATAGTCAATGACTTTTCTCATCTTCTATCTTCATCTAAGATTATCACTAAACATGGAAACTACTCACAACACCGAAATGCTATTCCCACACTAAATAGTACTTTGATTCATGTATTTGAAAAACGCTAACTATAGATTGCAGGAAGCAGTGGGGGAAGAGTGACAGAAAAAGGGAAGGGTGAGAGGGAAAGAAAGAAAGGAAGAAATAAAACAGCTGACAAAACTGCTGACACCAAGACAATTTAGGTAACTCTCTGATTTCATCATCTAAGTCTCTTTTACCACTATTAATAGCTGAGACATTTAAAGAAAAGATCAGGATTCCACATCCAGTCTGGCACAGATACTCTGACTAGTTCTAGGCACACCATTTAGCTTATTTTATCATCTGCCCCTAGACAAAAGTGTAAGGTTGACATCTAAAAGGAAATTTTATTAACAGTAACAGTTTTGTCAAGGATACTAAATTACAGCTAGATAGGAGGAATAAGTTCTTAGTGTTCTATAGCAGTATTTAGCATCACCATAGGTAACAAAAATATATTATATAGTTTCAAATAGCTAGAAGGAGGATATTGAATGTTCCCAACATAAAGAAAGTATACGTTTGAGATGTGGATATGCTAATTACCCTGATCTGATCACTATACATTATGTGTATTGCAACATTACTATGTACCCTATAAATATGTACAATCATTATGTGTCTATTAACAAATTTTTTAATGTAAATACTATAAAACATTTTTTAAAAGTTTCATCAACAGATGTTAACATCCTGGTGAATACCCTAATTCTACTTAATGAGTTATCTTGTCTCTCTGACTTATGGTGTTATGTCAATGCAACTGCTAGTGAACCAGCATCCACATAAAATGGGCAGCAGTTGTCCTAAGAGGGGTAAGTTTAGAGGCTCTCTTCTCTGACTCCTAAGTAACAACAGAGTTCCAGAATGGGGACCCAAATGTAAGCAGGACAGATGCAAAGTACCTCAAGGGTTACCAAGCTCATGACCCAATGGCTCCATTTTTACATTACTCAAATCCTTTTTCTAAGGTCACGGGGAATAATCTAGGAATGCAGTCCTTGACTTTGCCACTCAGTTTGAGGTCCTCCCAAGAGCAGTCCAATGCCCCCATGGCAAGTGGCAGGAATAGCCACTGCTCTAATTCATATTTCAAAACGTGTATGGCTTTATAAAAAGAACATGTTCAGCAGTCTTTTCCACCCCGACAGTAGGAGGACTAAATCAGCACAACAGTAACCAGCCCACAGGTTTATTACTGGTCTCACTTTTCCAAAAGTTCTCTTTTGAGCCCCTTTGTATTTCCTCACTGTCAACGGAAACCAAGAAGATACAACTTGATGTAATTCAAATGCTTAACTTGACTTCATTCTCCAAATCAAACCATAGAGGAATAAGGCTTCTGCTTTTTCCCATTAATAAACATCCTGGAATTTGTGATAATAAAATTTCTCTTTCTAAAATGAGTCTATGTTTAGAGTCAATGCTATTCTACAGATGGCAAAAACTAAACAGTAAGACTAAGACTAGGATAGAGTTTGGGTTTTTGTTTTTTTGGGGTTTTGTTGTTTTTTTTTTTTTTTACAACAACTTAGTTTCTTTACCTAGGACTATATATGTTAAATGCCACTTTAAAAAATAGTCATCTTTTTTAAAAAGCTGCCCCTTAACCAACATGGGTTTGAACAGTGTGGGTCCACTTACATGCAGATTTTCTTCAGCCTCTGCCACCCCCGAGACAGCAAGACCAACCCCTCCTCTTCCTCTTGCTCCTCAGCCTACGCAACGTGAAGACAACTGAGGATGAAGATCTTTAAGATGATCCACTTCTACTTAATGAATAGTAGATATATTTTCTCTTCCTTATAATTTTCTTAATAATATTTTCTTTTCTCTAGCTTATTTTACTTTAAGAATACAGTAATATAATACATATAACATACAAAATCTGCATTAGTCGACTTATTGGTAAGGCTTCTGATCAACAGTAGCTATTAGTAGTTAAGTTTTGAGGGAGTCAAAAGTTATACATGAATTTTCAACTGTACAGGGTCGGTGCCCCTAACCGCTGCATTGTTCAAGGGTCAACTGTATTTCCTTTTCTTCACACACACATCTTTACACGCACTTCAAGCCTCTCACTTACCTGACTTTTTTGCCTTGCTCAGTGAGCATCTTTACCAAATCAGCGATGGGGTACTGAGCTTTGGCTGCACAGAGACCATACCCTGCAAGGAACATGAAGAACACAGATATGTTTTTTATTTTGAAATTTATGAACTACAACTTCTCTCTTGATCAAAACACATTTTTATGCCAACATAGGCAATTAGGTAAGAGGACTGGAAAATGAAAGCAAACTTATAATTTGGGCTTTTAAGAATACTGGCCTAAATTTGAAATTCAAAATGTAATGATCTCTCCTCAATCTTCTGCAGTGTCTGATAACTGCTGGGCACGCCCTCCCCACACACCATACACACACCTGCGTATACCCTTCTCTTCTCTCCTCTTCTCTCTCTTCATACTTGGCTGTGATGACACTGCGGTCCCCTGGTTCACCTTCTAACTTCGTTTACTGTTCCTTCTCAAATTCTTTGAATAGTTTTTCTCTTTCTGTTTTTCCCCTTAAATGATAAAGTTTCCCAAGATGGTTTAACTCTGCCCTCATGTTCTCCTTGAAAATCTCAGATTATCCTATGGCTTCAACAACCATCCAGTGATTCCCATCTGCCTACAAACCTGACCTGTCATTTTAGCACCAGCACAGCAAACCCAATGTCCCATCTCCATCTCAAACTTAGTATCTCCAAAAAAGAACTTAAAATTTCTCCCAATACCCAAGAGAAAAAGCTCTCGATATTTCTGATGTTGTTGCAGGTATAACCAAGAACTTCAGTCATCTTCATTCTCCTTTTCTCTCTATTTTGTCCATTCTATCTGTACAAGGAATCTCACATCTGTCCCTACTTTTCTACGCCCATCCTTCTAAATGCCAAGTCTCTGCTCAAGCTATTCCCTCTGCCTTCCCCCATCCCACATCATCCATCCTCTAAGGCTCAAAAGAAATCCTCACTTCCCTACAAACCTTACAAACTTTCATAGGTTCCTCATGATAGAAAAATTGCCTACGCAGTTCAGTGTAGCCCTTACCATTAGCCACCTTGCACTACTCATCTACCCATCTCACTTTAACACTAGATGAAAATTGTCTACAGGAAAAGGATCGTGTCCTCTACATCTTCACAGCCTCACACTCCAGCAGTGTTTCTCAACCGTGAGACCAACATCACTTTGGCTGGAAGCATTCACTATGCAGGAGTGTCCCACACATCACAGCATGTTTAGTTTATCTGCTTCTACTAATTGACAGCAGCAGCCCCACCTTTGTGACAACCAAAAACCCAAATCCACATGCACGTGTTTCCAATGCCCCTAAAAAGCGATACTGCCCCAAGTTAAAAAGGCTTGCACCTTAACATTTAGTTTGGCTACTGTTTGTTATCTTTATCTCAGTACATAACCAACCAATAAACTACCCACATGTCAAATCAGTAGATTTTCTTTACAGAAAGCTTATATGATAGCATGGTAGAGTTAAAATCTTAATCTGAAATTAATGTATTACTTATAATACCACAGCATGCTGTGATAAGAGTGAAGAACTGGCTAAACCTCAGAAAATTGGGAAATTGAGGCCTGGAGAAATTTAATAACTCAGTCAATATCATATCGGTTGAGACACAGCTTTTAAAAACAGAAGTCAGGTGGTGTGACTCCCAGACCAAGCTCTTTCTACTAGGCCATGCTGCCTTATCTTATTGAAAACCACATGATTCTTCATATTTAAATATTTATGTTTGAAACAAGACTAACATTTGCTGAGCAAGCCTAATGAGTGAGCTAAACACTTTCATGTACTATATCTAATTTAATCTGGACAATAGGTCCAAAAATTACCAACGAGAAAAAAATTACCAAGACTCAAAAATGAATTAAACATATGTGTGGAATCACAGAAAGACACAGCTAGAACCCATACATCAATTTATAGAATCTCCACCTGATCCCCAAAATATTAAAACTGAGAATTCTCAGTATTTTTCACTATGCCATCATAAAGTTGCTACTATGTTTCCATTATGTTTTCAAAAATAAAGAAGTTCCAATTCTATTTTTTTCCTATTACAAAAAATTATTTTAGGCCGGGCGCGGTGGCTCACGCCTGTAATCCTAGCACTCTGGGAGGCTGAGGCGGGTGGATCGCTCAAGGTCAAGAGTTCGAGACCAGCCTGAGCAACAGCGAGACCCCATCTCTACTAAAAATAGAAAGAAATTATCTGGCCAACTAAAAATATATATACAAAAAATTAGCCGGGCATGGTGGCGCATGCCTGTAGTCCCAGCTACTGGGGAGGCTGAGGCAGCAGGATCGCTTAAGCCCAGGAGTTTGAGGTTGCTGTGAGCTAGGCTGACGCCACAGCACTCACACTAGCCTGGGCAACACAGCGAGACTCTGTCTCAAAAAAAAAAAAAAAAAAAATTATTTTAATGTAAGTAAAACAAAAATCATGGGTTGTTTGCTTTTTAGTTTTTGTTTGTTTTACCTGGAGTAATAATAATGTTATTAGCTTCTCGAATCATGTCAATTGCATTGTCAAGGTTGATCTCTGTATGTGTGCCAGAAATTTCCATGGGTTTTCCACCAGCTGTTGACGTGGTACCATAGCCTCCAAGAATCACATTAGCCAGGGAGCGATTCATTGCCTGAAGAGCAAAATTAATCAGCTGTGAGAGTTTAATCCACATAACTTTTCAGAATGGTATAAATTTTGTGTAAAAAGTTGTTTAGTTGATCATTTAAAACATTTTAACCCGATAAATTTGAGCTGCCTTCTTAATATTATTTCAAAAATTTAAATGACAGAAGACATTTAAGAACCACATTATTTTTTTCCCTATCAAATCAATTGCACATTGATATATTTTCAGTAAAATAGTAAGTAAAAACAAAGAAGTTAATGGAAAATTATCAGTAAAATTAAGAAATTAATGAAAAATTCAGGTCTACTTATTATTGTCTGAACGCTGATTGAGCAACTTTTGCCTCCGTGTTTATGTGGATTTCACCATAGTAAAAAGAGATTAAAGAGAATGACAGAAAATAAGACAACTCTACAGATCTCTCTTGGGTGAATTCTGCTACCAGAAACAAGCCGTGAAGGGGCACCTGGGAAGAATCAAAATCAGAAGGATCCACTTCATTTAGAACTCTGCTGCCCTCTGTCATCAAGAAAATAAGAAATGTGGGGGTTGATACCATCTTATTTTCCAAATCAATTACAGCTCCCTGAAGCCCTATACCTAAGTTGTAATAGAAGTAACTGAGCTCATCCTTAAGATCCTAAAATATTTCACTTCCAAACAGGTAGATGAATGAGGTTATACACTCCTTAAAATTTATATCCACCCTTTTAACTAGAAAATCAATCTCAAAAAATAAATAAATAAATAAATAAATAAATAAAAGGAAGGCACTTCTCATCGCATCTCATTTATAATCATCCAAGAATGTGGCACACAAAGGCCACAACAGAATTATGTGGCAATAACTGATCTGACTTTGAAAAACAGTTCATTTGTAGACCTCTGGAGACAGGGTGGTAAAAGAAAAGGAAAGAAGCTATTTGTTCTGAGTAATCAAACAGATTTTAAGAATTCAAATCACTGACTGCACATGATTAAAAGTCATTCTACATGATCATAACTGCATTCATCACTTCAGGAAAAATTCTAAAAATTCATTAAACCCTATTTTAAGAGTTGTGATAAACATATTATATGTATCCATTATACCACTTAAAAGCTACATAATGTCAATCTATTACTTAAAAAAAAAAAAGACAATACTTTATTATTTAAAAGCACTAGAGATGTTCGATGATAAGTACCACATCAGGAAAAACATGACCACCCGTACAATGATGGCCCAGCCTACTACCAGCTCGGTGGAGACATTTGGGTTACTGCTGAAGTGAGACACAGGCTATGGCAAGGAGGAAAAGGAACATAAAAGATGAGCAAAAAGCCATACTTTGATAAAGGCAGCCTATAAAGAATATAAATTTTAAAGATGATAGATCAAAATGTTGCCAGAACTTTAATTGATCCTTTGACCTAAACTCATTTATCAAACACAACACCCACATTTTACAGAACTCAAAGTTTGGTAAGGTTGTCTATAATTACATTCAAAATAAAGCCTGAAATATCTTTATGTATATTATTAATGGATCAGAGGGTCAGAGAACAATTACATTAATTGACATGAAGTTTAAAATTCTTAACACATCCTCCCATATTTAAATCCAAGGTTTAATGAAAACCCAAATAGCCATATCTGAGACTTCCCCAACATTCAACTTTTGTTGACATTGATAAATCTTTTCTAGTTTTGAATTACAGAATTCTACAATGCAGCTATCAAAAAATAGATTCTACCAAATTTTTGCCCTTCAGTCTAAGCTCTCCCAACTCAGCTATTTCGGCAGCCTGCCCTTAAAAATTGATTTAAAGGACTATTTTAGACATAAAGATATTTCTTTCACATATAACTTTTTTTAAAAAAAGTCAAATGAACAAAGAGGCTCTATCACCTGTCTCATACAGTCCTGCAGAAGGACAGATCACAGAGGACATGATGCAGAGGACAGATGGGGAGGGACAGAACCACTTTATTCTAACTTGGCATGATAGGAACCATTATTTGCTCCTATAAAACTGAATGGCGGAGAGGGAAAGAATTTCTGAGGACATTGAATTAATGTGTGCCCACTTCTAATGGCACCTTAGAGAGAGAAAAGGGAACCACACAGTAGTTGAACAATCAAAGTCAACTTGTTAAACATGTATCCACAATTATATCACCATTAAGTTAACTCCATGTGGCCTCTTAAAAACGAAATTATTTTTCATCTCTAAATTTACCATTGCAACATCATATTTTCAACAAATGTTTAGGGTTTATTGTTTTGTTTCTTTCTTTCTCTCTTTTTTTTTTTTTGGCTTGTTTAAGTGATTAATGAGACTAAACACAGATCCAGAGATTGAAGAAAGTTCCCAGTTTCCAAGACAAAGAATTTACAACACTGTCCAAGACTGTTCCTTTTTAGCTATTAAGCCCTACAATTAAAATTGTATTATACTACATTAAAGAGAAGCTTAATTCTCATAATTCCAAGCACACTGTAAGAAATAAATTCGAAAACAAAGGAAAGGTCATAAAATAGACAAACCCAAAGCAATAATAGCATACATACTATTCACTAGCATCTCTCATTCCAATGTTTTGTAGGTAATAATTAATCACAAGGTAAAAAAAAATTGTTTTTGGTTTGACTTTTGATCTACTTCATTTTGTTCTATTTTCATCTGTAAATAAGCAACAAAGTACAAAAATCAGAAAATTTGGTCTGAAAATGCTGTTCTATTTTTGCAAGATCTCTACATCCCTGGCAATCTGGATACTATCACAAGTAGGGAGACTGTAAAATCATAAAGAGGTTAGTGTCTATATGATATGTGGATATAAAGCAAATCACTGGTTTGAACTAGTTGTTTGGACACTGCTGACACTTTTCAGTTTTTATAATATTGGGTATTATGTTACCATAGCATCGGGCTCAGAGGACACCCAAAAGAATTGTCAGAACAAAAATTCAATTTTAGGGTTAGCCACTTGGGGTGCATTACATTCCCTCATACATAATAAAACCACTCTGTTCTGGTTTGGATTCACGTTTCTTTCAATAAACAATAAAGAAGGTCAGCATACTGGTACCATATTAACTCTAGTATATCTGCTACCATAACCTATCTGGAGAGATTTCCAACATATAAAATGAGCTAAAAAATAAGATATTCATCTATTGTTCATTCAACAAACATTGTACTTGTTTGAATATGCCAGGTGCTAGGCCAGGCTTCATAAACACAAAGGTGAATAATAAATGGTGCTTTAAGATACTTTATAAAACAAGAATATTTCCTACCTTCAGAATCAGTGTGGGGATTAAATAAGCTAATATTTGTAAAGCACCCAGCATGATGCCTGCAGTATTATACTAAAGTCCAATTTTGAGTAGCTATTTCAGTTTTATTATTCTGAACTACTTTGAGCTGCTAAGAACAGGCATAAACAATTTCTTATAATAAAGCAGCACAAGGTAAAAATCAATGAAGGTTAATGTAAAAAGTCAGAAATCAAGAATATTTAGGAAAAAAATTCTGTCTTCAAAATCTAAAAAATATGGCAAGCTTGTTTTTTTGTTGGTTGCTCATTTGTTTTGTAACAACATCTAACAGTAGAGATTACACAGTAAAACAAGCACACTACAGCTCACTAGTAAGAGCTTTGACTACTAAATCCCTTACAGAGATCAATTTATCAATATCAAAAGCCAACAAAAGATCTTACTCCCTTTGACCATGTAATTGCACTATAAAAATTTGACCTAAGGAAATAAAGACGCACAAGATGGAATACTGCAACCAAAAAAAAAGTTAATGGACTTGGATAGATTATGGTATGTCCATGTGCTATAATATCATGTAGATGCTAACTATTATTAGTTAGAAAATTAAACAGAAAATTAAATTTAAAGTTAGACAATTAAGTAATACATTAAATACAATGTATTTAAATATACACATATAAAAAAAGACTAGAATGTTAACAGCTAAGTGGTAATGGAAGTTTAGATGATTGTCTTATTTGATATTTATCTTTTTCTGTTTCTTCTAAATTTCCTACATTAAACATCTTTTGTTAATTTTTTTTAATTAAGACTTCAACTGTCCTTGAATCCAAATTAATACAAACTTGTTATTACAGAGTATTAATCTGACCCAATATGATATTTATGGCTTCAGGCAGCTATAAGAATAACTTATTAGCTGTAAATATGGTATCGGAATAAAATATATCTGCAATATGCTCATGTTAAATGACATGCTTGAGGCAGTAAAAATAGGGAAAAAAAGAACTAGAGAAAACATATCAAGAAATATGAAAGGATAGCAAAAGAAGAGAAAGATGATGTAATTACAGAAGTACACATAGAAGAGAGCACTTTCAACAGGTGCCTTTTACTACCTTATTCTAGTTATTAGTAACAGTTACAGAACTGATACCATAAGAGTTGCTGTGGTTGGTATAACTAATAATAAAAGATACTAGATGAAGAAGAAAAAGGAGAAAAATAAAAGACACAGACAGTCAGAAATTTGAGAAATACTGTTAATAAATTTAAGAACCTAAAGAATACCATTTAAGGAAAAAAAGATAAAGGCAAGAAAGTACCCATGATATTTCAAGGCTAGATATAAATCTTCCTCCCTTCCTTACCCATATCGGTATGCCACTGGCTTTGTTAAAATTAAAATCTTCCCATTTAATTTTAAAAATAGTTTCTGACAAACCACAAGTAATAATGAAAATCTGCTGCCCCCTGCTGGCCATTAAAATTTATCAAATGAGGAAAGACTAAGGGTTAAAAGTTCATTTTTAGAGAAAACTGTATTTCTAGTACAACTGAACAAATTTTTCTTCTTCACCAACATTTATACTTAAAAACCCCAAAGCCTGAAACTTTTCAAACAGGATATATAAACCTCCACTTTTCCAAATCCCTGAACAACTCAAGTGATTTCATTTTAAAATTTTTTAGCTTGTTTTGAATTTGGGCTGTCAAATCCTTTGTTTTAAAATATGGCCAAAGAAGCAAAAATACTTTTTATTATAATAGCATTCCAAATTACAATGATATTTTCAATATTTCATAAAGTAAATAAGGATTATTTTTATTTCATAAAGTCACATTCTGATTTCACTTATAATAGTTTCATGGTTGTACTTTGTCATTCAAAACTATTGTTTAGAGAATAATATCTATGATTAAAAAAATTTTTTAGGCAAACTTTTAATTATTTCCAAGATATCTTCTTGGCATCAAGAAGAGAATTAGAAATAAAAAGGAAGCTAAGAAGTATTTGTGTTACTACTTTATTCTGTTTTTTTAAAACATCATGCTGACCACAAAACTTCTAGCTAGGTACCCTCACAGATGACTAGTGGGAGTGTAAATTCAAACAACCTTTCTGGAAACATGGAAATAAGTATAAAGAGTCTGTAAAAATAAGCACACTCTTTCAATTCTACTTGTAGGAATCTACCTAAGATAAAAATCAGAAATGTCAAAGATGTATTTATGTATAAAGAGAAATAAAAATCAAGCAACATCAAATGTATAGCATTAGGGAAATATTAAATAAATTTTGTATATCCATATGATGGATTAGTATAAAGTCTCTTAAAATAATTTCTTAAAGGCATTTTAATGATAAGAAAGGCCAAGAATATAGTACATAAGTTTAAAAAAATTAAATGTAAAATGATATACAACATGATCAGACAAGTAAATACACAGATAGGCAATACACAAAGAAAAAGAATAGAAGAAAATAAACTAAAATCTTACGTGTTTATCTCCAGACGGAGATAGGCATTAGAAGATTTTTATCTTCCTATTTAACTTTCCTAATTCTCTATAGTTGGGTACCATGAACACAGTCCTGGAAATTTATTCAAAGAAAACACCCTGCTATTTCTGCTGAAGAGAATTAAAGTTAACATACTCATTTTTTTGCCTAATACAAGAAATGACAAGCACATCCATATTTTCAGAACATCATTTACTTTTCTTTCACATTTGTGTTTCTTACCACACACATGATGTACGACAGGATCGCACCAGAGGAGCCGATGAGTGCGCCCACGATGGTCAGCAGGTTGTTGTTGAGCAGGAAACCCTCGGCACACAGGGCCCAGCCCGAGTAGCTGTTTAGCACAGTGATGACCACAGGCATGTCGGCACCCCCAATAGCAGCCGTCAAAGTCACGCCCTGGGACAAAAACCACAGCAGAAGTCAACGTTAATAACATAAAAATAAAATCTCTGACATTTAACATCTTGGTTCTTAATTATTCTAGTTTTTCAATTAATATATTTACATGTAAGTTCTACTTCTGGTAATGACTGCTTCCTATCTGACCAACTCTTTCACATATATAACTATAAACACTAAGTCATACCCCAGCCCCACCCCCCCCAAAAAAATTCCCTAAAGACAGAAATCACTTTTCAGTGCTTCAGTGATTTCTATATTTTCAACAAGCAGAAACTGGAGAGGGGTCTACACTTGGAAAAATACAATGGCATAAAGTGAATTTCCCAGTTTTTATGGCATTAGGCTGAGGGCAGACCCCTGTGGGTAACAATTGAAGCAGCTAAAACTAAAATATAAGCCTACAGTCTTACCCGTTTGAAGATCCTAAAGACGGAGGTTTGAGGTGACTAAGGCAGCTAGAATGTGAGAAGGAAAATTGTACAAAGGAACAGGCTAGAGAGGGGGAACCCCAAACTCTATGTATAAATTCTATGTGTAAAATCCAAATCTCTGGATGACTATGTATATGTGGGACAGACTAATACTAATAAGAATAAAATAACAATAGATTTCAGCTGCCCCTCACCACCATAGAGGAGTCAGAATGTGAAATTTGAGTCCAGCCAAGATAGCTGCCTACAAAAACAAATAAAAAATAATAATCAAAACTCTTTGAAGGAATACAACAGAATCCAAAATGTCTATAATATATCATTAATATTGTTCATGATGTAATCCCAAATTACCAAAACACAGGAAAGGAAAAAGGA
This sequence comes from Lemur catta, assembly GCF_020740605.2. Taxonomy (NCBI): domain Eukaryota; kingdom Metazoa; phylum Chordata; class Mammalia; order Primates; family Lemuridae; genus Lemur; species Lemur catta. The sequence continues at coordinate 28,119,442 of NC_059139.1, read as the reverse complement.
TGGTGGGGAGAAAGATTTTTGCTCTTTATTCCACATACTCCTACATTTTTTTTTTTGTTTGTTACAATGTGAATGTATTCATGTATTACTTACTTAAACCAAAAGCAATAAAAATAAGTACAAAAAATACTTTCATCTTACTCAAATGTTCTCATAGGACCAATAAGTACCTTTTAAATATCATATGTACTGCTTTTCAAAAACAATAATTCTGTGTTACATTTCTATACTATAGGTTTGATTTTGAGACGTTAACATTTTCTGCTTTATTAGATTAAAAATATCAAAACTATTTTTCTTTTGTTTAAAATAAGACAAAAAACAGTGCTATGTAAGGCAAAATCAAATTGGATCATCAATATTCATATAAAGATATAGAATTTTAGGCCGGGCACAGTGGCTCACTCCTGTAATCCTGGCACTCTGGGAGGCCAAGGTGGGAGGATCACTTGAAGTTGGAAGTTTGAGACCAGCCTGAGCAAGAGCAAGACCCCGTCTCTACAAAAAAATAGAGAAAAATTAGCCAGGCATGGTGGCATAAGCCTGTAGTCCCAGCTACTTGGGAGGCTGACGAAGGAGGATCGCTTGAGCCCAGGAGTTTGCAGTTGCAGCGAGCAATGATGACACCACTGCACTCTACCCAGGGCAACAGAGTGAGACTCTGTCTCAGAAAAAAAAAAAAAGAATTTTAAGCTGCTTTTCTTAAGAACTTCAGTGTCCCAAATTTTGTGTGTTGAAATCATGACCTAACTCTCACAATCACACAAAAATAAGTATCATTTTTATACTATAAATCTAGTGCTTCTGAATCAAAGAGACAGGAAGTGTTTGATAAGCAATTACTATGAGTCTATGAGTCTAACTTTGTGCAGAGCATTGTAGATAATTTCTTAAAAACTTAACATATAAACCTTGTCTACAAAGTATACACTAAAGAACATGAATATCAGTGAATAGCAACCAGTTGCATGTAACAGCATCATATAATAATAAAATGTTGAACTGTAACATGTAGACAACTAAAAACTACTATATGTATCAATATACTAAATGCAAAATTAAAAAGGAAGAAGACCAAACCTATCATGAAAGGCTTCACTGAATTCCCTCACTGAGCACATAGGATTTAACTACATTTTGCTTTATGTAATTATTTGATTTGGTGTCATATGTTCCAATGAACATGAAAGCAACTAATGGGCGGAAACTATCCTACAGGTACTGTGCAAACTCCAAAGCACTACTTTGTAGGGCCTGTCACACAGTAGGCACCTAATGAATGGAATTGAAACCTTTTGGTTTTTTACACTCCTATTCACCAACACATTGCTCCAGTGAGGAGACTCCAGAGCAATAAATTTGTCACATGTGACAACTTTGAAATAAACAATTGAGAGAAACAATGATTTTCTTCCTACATTTTTCTTTATCTTCCAGATTCTAAAAAGATGGCCGTATAACATAATTTTAAAACATTTTTCTTCCACCATGGGTCTTGAAGAGATAGAAATATGATTAGATGGTAATTGAACAAAATATTCCCAGTTCCTCACTAAGTATGTGCTTTTTCAATCTCTGACTTCCTACCATGACAGCAGAGAGAGCTGACACAGAGCCCAGACAGGTAATGCCGGTGGTAAAGCTTGGGTCCATCATGAATGGGATCATTCCTCCCACGCTAGCAGCCAGCAAGCCAGCATTGAGCACGTGCCTTCCAGGTAGGAGGAGAGGGGCAGATTTCAGGATACCTAGAACCATCACATGGTATTCAGAATTGAGAACATGTAGTAAGACACCGCCTCACACACATGCAAGTATATGGCTTTTAATTCCAAACTACCAAAATTTAATAACATGGTATTTAAAATATCACTTTATATCACCAGATATGAAACATACAGGCAAATTAGAGTTGTTACAAGTAACAAACATTAATGGGGACAGGAAAAGTATGGTTCAACTTAACTGTTCTTTTCCCTACTTTGATCACATAAAAATTTCTTTACTCTTTGTCATGGAATATTAAAAGGTGATTTTTTTTTCTGTTTGACCAACACAGAAATTGTTAAGTGTAGTTTTTGTCTATTTAAAACTTCAGTATGAGTCCTTGCACATTAGCATTTCTGATTCTGTCAGCTGAGCTCAAGCAAGAAGAACCCTTGCTTGTTAGTTATTCCTAAAGACAAAGGATAAGATAAGAATGTTTGAGGCTTGACATTCTTTTATGATTTTTAAGTTTCATGGAAGTTCCCCACTTAATTTTAATGACTTTCTTATTGAGAGGCAAGACCATGTTTTTAAACCACAAACTACTTTCTCTAGAGACTCCCTTTTTGTGAAAACGCTGAAAGCAGCCTCTGTGGGCTTCCATTTTCATGACTGACTTTAGCAGCAGCAACAGTTGCCACGCTAGCTAAAGCCCTAAAATGTATATTTGTTTTCGAAATAAGTACTGCCTACAAATCACACACATTTATTCAATAAACTTCTCTCTATTCTGGAAAATGCAGTTTATTTCTGTGAACTCTATACAGACTTCCCTAGCCAAGAATTACGAACATGCTGTTTTGTTCATTTATATTATCAAATGTCAACTAGTCCCTCCATGCAAATTTCTGTGCACTAATTTCCGCCATTCCTGTCTGCAGAAGAAACAGCTTCAAAACTTTATGAGCCTTGAAAGGATCAAGAAGGGAAACCATCTTCATAGGGGAAAAAAAACTTTTACATATTTCTGAGTACTATACAAATACTCTTTACCTAACAATTTCTACTGTTAAGGTATTTTCTGAAATTGAAATGGATCTCTAAATACCCTAAATAACAGATGTTTACCTCCATATCACATTAAATCACTTACCCTGCAGTTTTCCATAAGCAACAAGAGACCCACTAAAGGTGACGCCACCAATGTAGGTGCCAAGATAGGCCACAATCTTGGTGAGATTTGCTGCTGCATCCATAGCAAAATGTGGATATTCTATAATGTACTCAGCTATGCAAGTGAGTACAGCTGCCAAACCCACTAAACTGTGGAAAGCAGCAACTAATTGAGGTAAATCAGAAATCTGAATGCGCTTGGCAATGGTCAATCCTGTTGGGAAATGAAAGTCAAAGAGAAATTAAAACTTGACAGACCTTTAAGAATTAACCACAACAAAAATCACCCTTAAGAGTTTCCATCTTTGTAATCAACAAATATTATCTAGTTCCAAGTATGGGCTAAATACTATCTACAGGGCTCTACAGAAGGCAAGGACACTGGCTATATACTGGTTGAGAATCACTTATCTGAAATCTTTGGAACCAGAAGTATACATAATGAGATATCTTGGGGACAGGACCCAAGTTTGAATACAAAATTCATTTATGATTCACATATACCTTATACACATAGCCTGAAGGTAATTTTACACAATGTTTTTAATGACTTTGTGCATGAAACAAAGTTTGTATTAAGTACTTATGTGTAGAATTTTCCACTTGTGGCATCATGTCAGCACTTAAAAAGTTTTGGATTTTGGAGCAATTTGATTTTAGGATTAGGGATGATCAACTTGTATATCCTTTCATACTAGCTGTTTTTCTCCACACACCTAATCATGGCTGAACTCCAACAAACCCAAACACACAGTATCAATGCATTCGTCTTCCCCTCACAAACTCCCAACCCTCCCCTAGCCAACACTTTGGATTACTTAGAGCTCCAATTAAATCCCCTTAAACTCTCCTCTCTAACCTAATGGGTGTGGTGCGCACCATCTGGGGGATGGACATACTTGAAGCTCTGAATCAGGTGGAGCAAAGGCAATATATGTAACCTAAACATTTGTATCCCCGTAATATACTGAAATAAAAAAAAATTCTCCCCCTATAACCCAGGCCCTCTTCTCTATAGTCAACGCTTGCTCCTGAGCACACAAGAAACATCTGGAATATGAAGATGGCCTAGTTTTTCAGGAAGGTGGGTGGGTGGGAGCCATGTCCAAAAGTAAAGAAATGCAAAAATTAGTAAATACCCAAATTAGAGGAGACTCTGAAGGAGTTTTATGGCTATAAGTAGGTGATATAGAAGGAATATGACTCAAAATATTTGCTAAGATCATGTCTAAAGGTTTTCCCGCTATGAACCTACAACACGAGCCATTTCCTTCAAGTGCCTCTCTATGGCTTATTAAGGACTCAAAGCTTTCCTGGGGAAGTATAAAAGTAGGCCTAAAGCTAATGTTGTGCCAGTAAATATTTAACCACGAGTTCTTGAGAAAAAAAGCATGTGTAGATATAAACTCATGAGTTTTTACTGATATAAAGGTATGTAGCACACAATTTTCAAATAATATTAATAATAAAATACACAATACTCTACATTATAAGTTCTATGTAGATAAATTGACTTTCATAGAATGTTTGATTTTTACTAAACTCTTATATCTGTACCAACCTAGTATTTGCAACAGACGAATGAGTACACTTCTGATATGAACATTGGTTGACATTTTTGTTTACTTTAACAAGTAAGATGATAGTAAAAAAAAAGATGTATGTATGTGAGAGCTTCATTTGTGAACCATGTAAGTGACTTCTTTGCTGAATCTGATAATAGTTTTCAAATACCAGAAGAAAATTTGCTCAATTTTTTGCGCTATTCACAATGTAATGGCTATAGTCAAAACACATTTTAAGCACAAGCTGCATTATTAACATTTTCTCCATTACTTTCGTAGGTCTGGACAATAAACAAAACAATAAATCCAACCCAGATTTGTAATATTTCTTTTTTTTCCAGAATATTATGGGGGTACAAATATTTTGGTTACATGAATCACTTTTCTACAGTTTGAGTCAAAGTTATAAGTGTGCCCATCACCCAGGTAATGTGTATTATACCCATTAGGTGTGAATTTACCCACTGTAGCATTTATTTCTATTTTGTAAATACTGCTACCAAGTCCAATTTCAACCTACCAACATGACGTCATTGAATATGAATTTGGAAAGAGATGCACAGTGGCCCACCATTACACAGTATTTCTATTATACACATACCATAGAAATAAATAGCTTCAAGGGCACAGATAATGAAATCTAGCAAATTAATTAGAAAATTATGAGGTTTTAGTATTATTATCTTTGTTTCTAATAAAATTAAAGCTTATATAATTTAATGTTTAATAATGGCTGTATTTAACCACCAGCTCCCAAAATTCCTGAAAATTTAACAATCAGTCCCTATACGCTATTGAATAAGATTAAAACAGTGATTTTTCAGCTGGCACATGTTTTTTCAAGTTTTTAACAGGTCTATGAAACAGAATCTTCTGCTGTTATTTATACTCAGCAGAACAAAAGACAAGCCTATATATAGTACATAAGTATTCCATTCCCCCATTCTACTTTCAGCTAACTGGACACAGTAAAGGAAAATAAGAATTGAGTACAAGGTGTTTTTTAGCCCACTCTATTGCCTCAGTTGATGCACTTACTTCATGGTTTAAAATGTTTGTATTTGAATAAGAATTATACCAACTGCAATAAATTTTACCAGAATAATATTGAAACAATTTCCATTAAGGCAATTTAATTATTTCATCAAATGGGCTTCAAACAAAAATATACATTCAGAAAGTAGAGTTCACACAAACTGCTTACCAATGGTGCCACCCAAAGCCATCGCTCCAGACATCTGAGCTAACAATTCTGGGCCAGGTTTTAGGCCTCCAAGAGTGGCTGCCAGGCCTCCAGCAACCCCAATCATGCCCAATGCGTTGCCAAGACGAGCTGTTCCCTGAGTGGAAAGGCCAGCCAGGGCACCAACACAGCACAAACCTGAGCCTAGGTACATGATCTTTTCAAAGGAAAGGGGAGAGAGAGAGATTATTAACCTTCAGTCCATTAGCTTAGAGAGGATCTCTCTCTCTATCTCTCTCTCTTTCTCTCTCTCTCTCTCTCTCTCTCTCTCTCTCTCTCTCTCTCTCTCTCGGAAGCATGATTGTCTAAGGACAATTTTAAATTCAGACAATAGACGGACAAATCTGAACTCCTAATATTTCAATATATTTTCCTACCTATCAGGAATATTAACATATTAAATACTTGACATTGTATTTGCAATTATAACATTTATGTAAATTGGTTTCTTCTGGATTTGACATCATGCACACACACACACACACACACACACACACACACACACACACACACACACACACATATATATAAAAGTACCTAAATTTAAATGGACTTATTATCGGATCTGAAAACACTAAACCTGACCAAACACTGTAAAAGAGCCAAGCCCTGATGTAAGTGCCAGGGACTGTGCCATATACTTATGTTGTAACTTAGCCTCATGACAACCACAAGAGGAAAAAAATCATTATCCTAATTTTACAAAAGAGAAAATGGAAGCTTAAAGAGGTTGCATAATTTCTCCAAGGTCAAATGATCAATAAATGGCAAATCTAGAATTTAGACTTGTGGCTCTCTGACTCACTGCTCCAACTCTCCTCAAAAAAGATTTTGTTCATTCAACAAATACTGCACTTGGGAACACAGAAGAAACCAAAGAGACAGTCATTGAAAGGAAATGGAAAATACAGAGTTCAGAACAAAGTTGAGGCTCTACTATATTTCGAGTTGGAACTTTCAAAGTTCAACTTGATTATTTCTGTTTTTCCATACATAACTTTTCAACTATCTTTTTTTGGATGAATTGGCATAACATCTCTTGGTAACAAGAGATGATATGCTGAATTTGTACAGGAAGTGGGGAAAAAACTAATAGTACTTAATAACAAAAATGTTTCAAACTTTTTACTGATTATTTCATTGTATCTATATAATAATCCAGCTAGGTACATCAAAAAGATACTAATAACTTTCTCAACTCTTTTTACACGGAAAATTTAGAAATGAACAGGTAAACCTATATTTAAGCTCAGTTAGCAGGCAAAGCTGTCTCTAGAATCCAGGGTCCTGATCCTTAGGAGACAGGAATGCTTTGTTTGACCAAGTGTTTCCAGGGTTATTATTGTATGTGCTTAATAAAGGAGTTGTATTTGCTTGACAATTTGAATTTTGATAACTAATAATGTTAAATCTAGCAAGGAAGAGAATACCGTAGTAAAAATACAGTCTTTCAAAAGAGCTTCTTACTTGTTCGATGTTGTAACCACTGTAGAGGGTAACTAAATATCCACCAACAAAGGTGCCAGCAGGGAGCAGATACAGGTAGTTGTATTCTGGGGGATCAGTGGGGCGCTTGAACATGTCCAGCATTCTCTGAGTCACCAGAAAGCCACCTTATCAAAGCAAAGGGAATAAAAAACATAAACAGGTATTTCATTGAACCACATGATTTTTTTTTAAGTGCTACAATTTTTCTATTTTAAGCACATCTTTATTACCCAGGGATAAACATAATTTTAAGTAACATTTTAGGACCTCAAAATTTAAAGTCATTCTATTATTCAAGCCAATTCCATTGGAGTGGGAAACAAAACATTGAATATACTCAGGAAGAAAACTTGCTATCAGAATGCAAAACCAACTATTTCTGCATGACTAAAAGTAAATAGCCATTTAAAAAGCCTGGGAATGCAAAAGATCAAAGGTCAGTATTTTTTTCTAATAGGTTATTTATTTGTTAAACCCTGTAATAAATGGTAAAAAGAAAAAAAAACACCATATCAATAGGCACCAGGTTTCTTGGACATATTAAAGAATTTTTAGCTATAAAATAGCATCAAATGGGTCTCATAACATGAGTGATGTGCTAGGCTTTCAGTTTTCAACAACAAACACTGGCTGGGATGAGGCAAAAGACTCAAATTTTATCTAAAACTACACTCATTTATAGATGCAAGTCAACTTAATTCAAAACTATGCATTCAATAACTTTCTAGTTAACTTGCAGCAAGACATCATTTTGTTTGTTTTAGGGCATAAGGGGTTGTTCTTTTATCAAGAAAGTTTCTAAAAATTACAGATGGGCAAAATAACTAATTTTCTTTCACAAAGAGCATTTATGGTTTAAGTGAAACATTTTTTTAAAGGCACAATTAGATGCTTAAAATCAGAATGTCTATTGTATACTGATTTATATTTGCTTATATCTCCATTAAAAATAGCACTCTGGGTCCTTTTACCATCATCATACCTGCAATGTTGACTGAGGATATGAATGTAGCAAGAGCAGCAAGGCCCTGAGAAGTTGTGGAAGGATACAAATGTCCTCCCATCAGTGCCAACCCACCAACTGCAGTCAACCCTAGAAAGAAAGCATCAACACGGTGATTGCAGTGACAATGCCAAATCAAATGTCATAGCTGAAGGACCTCACATACATAGATGCATAAAGCAGAAAGTTCTCAATTAAAAACCAAGGCAGCTATCTTGCACCTTCATTAAAATGATATACACAATTTTCCTGATGAAGACTGCTGACAATACACCTTCACATTCACATCATTCTCACTTGAAGTACTACTGTGGGCAAAGGGTTGACAAAACCTTTTCTCCTTCTGCATAAGAATCTCACCTGCTTTAACTTTCTAGCTGTGTCCCTCTAATAGATATAAATCAACAATGTCACAGACAACATCTGCTTACGGTAAAAAGTGACCCTTGGTGGATAACTTGCATCTAAACTAGAAGGAACTATTCATGAACTATAAATGCCTGATGGGAATGCCCAGCTTTGGGCTTTCCTGGCTACAGTACCTCTTGGAACTGGACATGTTCCCTGCAGAGATCCTGGAAGCTATGCCCATGGCAATGTTGTAAGAGATGACTAAGGGCTCTGAAGCTTCCAGGCCTGGGCAGCTCCCACACTTGTGCAATGTGGGACTCATTCCCTCATATCTGAACCATCACAGGCGCCCAAAGAAAATAGCTCCCAGGCATCCGTGTGGACTGCTGCACAGACTGCTAAGAAGACTCACACCAAAGAGAAACATCGGATGCTGCCCCACTGGCAAGCTGCATCTCCTGCCCCTACGCTTCACAGTAAACCTGGTGCCACATGGGGCCTACTCTTGCCTTACAAGGCTGCGTGTTGAGTTGAATCTAAGAAGAGCCCCTGAAGGATGTTGCAGCTATGATTCTGTGAAACACTGGTTTTCAAATGTTACCAATAGAATCCTTTCCTTAAAGGAAATCATACCTGAAAGAAATAACAGTGGCTCTGCACTGCTTGAAATGGGGGCAGCCCAGAGGGCTGACACACTCCCACAGCCTCCTACATCACACCCCATATCTCACACCCTCTGGAAGCCCCCGAGTCACCACAATAACCGCCTCAGATGCCAAGTGAGGCAACTTGAAAACACAAACTTCATAAACCTCACTGATAGCACTCCTAGAGCTGAATAAACCTATGATAACTTGAGATAAGGAAAAACAAAAGAGGAACAAACCTGAGATTGCATTAGTCACAGACATCAGTGGTGAGTGGAGGGCAGGGGTCACTCCCCAGACAGTGTGGTAGCCCACAATGCCAGCCAAGCCGAAAGTAGTCACCATCTGAGAAAAGGCTAGATTGGGGGACACCATGCCCAAACCCAGCATTGCCGTGAGACCTAGAGAAAGAGGGTAAAGAATGTGAGCTGACATCTAGTTATCTCAGTAAGATTTAAAGCACACACACTCTCACACACAAATATATGGAATAGTCAATGCTTTTAAATTCCACTCCCTTGCTGGTAATAAACACATGTTTTAGACATTTGATGACTGAGAAGCAGAGAGGAATATGGGGGGAAATACTGTGGACAAAACCCAACTTTCTGAACACCCCCAAATAAATTGTAAAGATGTACTAATATATATGAGTCACCTTAATAACAATTTGCACATTTTCCTCTGTGTAGCTTATCCTCTTCCCTGTTTTAACTTTCATTGACAATGCCACGTGTTTACACAAGAATTTTTATTCCAGAATTACAGGCCTATAGAGGATCTACCAAAGCATTTTCTAACTGGGCAAGACACAACCTTTAAAAGACAAACTTTTATGAGGCCAATTTTATGTCACTCAGATTTGGCTGAGGAAGAGAAGTTTTAAAAGAGTAGGAAGAATTTCATTCACTCCAGCACCTCCCCAAAACATATGGCGTCCACCCACCCGGGACACAGTTTTGCAATTGCTCCTGAATCTGGACTGGACTGCTGGCTAGGGCAGTCAGCTCCAGCCTCAACACCAAGTCAGCAAACAGGATTGTACAAAGAAAAGGGGAAAAAATACAAATTAAATTAAGAATGTGCAGAATACAGTCAGGTCTGAACATACATCTTTAATTACTGCCTTCCTTAATAGTAAACATGTGGACGGCTGTTCTGGGTCAGCAAAAACAGAATGACAGTGGGTGACCATGGACCTGGATGTTAACATTCCTCAGAAAGGTACCCTTTTTCCTGATTATGAACTATTACTTTAGCAGTGGCACAACTGGCATATCTAGGAATTGACATTAGTTCTACAGAGAGAAAAGAAAACAAATACATACTGTGAGGAATGCTATTCAAATAGACTCCTAATACATATAGAGGAAAAATACATTTTTTTAATATTAAGGAAGAAGTTCGAGGTAAAGAAAAATATAAGGCCATCCATCTTTTTATTCACTGGACGATGCCATTGTCACATCTATTAAAAAGCAATATACCTTGACTCAACAAATATAAGAGGAACCTAGAAAAATAAATCATTATGTATGCCTTGCTATATTTTCTTACAAATTTCTAAGAGAAATGGAAATTTACAATCATATTCATAATATTCTCCATGTACAATACAATAATCTAGTTTATTTTTTTTTAAACAAATGAGTGCAAGTAGGGACACTACTCCATCTATTCACAACTAGAGGCATTTTCGGTCATTTTGCTGAGACTTGCTCTTTATTCAAGGAGAGTTACATGTTTGGCTTTAAAACATCTGGACTCACATGGGAATCTGGAGAATGCTGAGGCTACAAGAATTCTATGTGCCTGGTGCTGGTCCTTAATTCTTTATAGTTTGTGTTTTTTTTTTGTTTTTCTTTTGGCTCTAAGTATACCTAATACTTTAAATTCATTCTGTGAGAGAAAAACCAATTTAAAATCAAATATCCATATTTCAGGCTCTAACAATACATAGCCAGAATGAATATTATCATTTCACTATAATTATTTAGTGTTTTCATAAAGACAAATTTAAAAACAAAGATTTGTGCTATATTGTAAAGAAAGATCAAAATATTAAAAGCGAATTTTTTTACTAGGTGAATAACTTAGAATGTCAATCAAATGTTCAAAGGCTATACCTTGCATCATAGTGTTTATTCTTCAAAACAAACATTTGGGACCCTAGTCTTACCCAAGTGTGCAGATAATCACAACTGGAGTTTTACAAAGCACAAAAAAACCCCTATATTTTATTTGCACTTAATACCAGCACAATCTGACATACATCATTACTCAATATATTTGACGTAGATAAAAATACTGACTATATTTAAAATGCTTTCTATAAAAGGAAAAGTGTTAATAGCCTGCATATTCTTTCACATGCCTTTATTCCAGTATTTAGCACACAGTGCCTGCATCTCTTGAGTTGATCAGTGCCGTGTCTACCTTCATACAGGTGGGACAAGTAACACGTTGGTGAAAAATCAGGTCTGTCAGGACCATTTACTAACGAATCCAAAGGACAACAGCATTTCACTTACTAATTTTGACAATTAATACATTACTTGCAAAATTCAAACAATCGGGACTAAACACTAATTAATGGGATCCTCACCTGCTGTATATGCAGAAGCCGTTGTCATTGTCCTCCTGAAGGGTGTAATGGTAGCTGCTTTTTCAGCTTCCAGCTCAGCCACCGTTTTCTGTTTTACTGGGGCACCTTGAGGAATATTTTTCGGTGTGGGAGCTGGGAAAATCACTTCACCATCCTAACAGAGATTAGAAAGTGGCATTTTTTTAAAAAGTCAATCCAGCATTTCAAAACCACTTATAGAATATAGCTTACTATCTAAACAAAACCTGTTCTCTTAAATATAATTTTATATAAATTCATATAATTTGTAACATTTTATATAAATATGTAACACATATATAAATATGTTTGTGTTACACATACATAGATACATAATTTGTATGTGTATAGGACACGTATGCAAAAATGCTAATCAAACCTTTAAAAGTAGATAGGCAGGGAGAGTGTTTAATTTTTTCTATATTCAATTTCTGCTTGTTTCTGTTTTCTCAAAAGCAATGTATATTTTCAGTGATCCGTGTACTTAAGTCTTTGAAATATTTTTCTTTGAATCGTTCTGCATATTTAAACAATTTTTATTGGCATAAACCTGGCATATCTATACTTTATTAAAATATATCTCAATTCCAAAAGAGGATTCTTCCATAAACAGAAATCGTAAAACAAATTTACATTAAAAACAAGAAGGAACAGATTTCTTTACTTACCTTCATGACTACAGTTCCTCTAATGACGTGACCCATTGTACCAAAGTCAAAATCATCTTTCACTTCAAAATAAAAATTATCTTTGTCTGGGCTGATGGCCTTCAGGAGTTTGGTGATGTTGTTGGAATACAGGGTGCTGGCCTGAGTGGCCATTCGGCTGGGAAGGTCTGTGTAGCCTATGTGAGTAATTCCCTAAATGAACGAAATTATAGTCAAAAAGGTCTATTACCCTATGCTCACATTCTTTCTAGGACAATTCTCATTCACAGTCAATGTTAAATTTTGAAATTGTATATATTTATAAGTATATACATATACTCACAAATATGAAGCCATTATTTCAAAAGGATACTTAAATGGGCCTATTTTTGATTTTAAAAAATGTCAGGCTTCAATTTCTGCAAATATTTAAAAGAATAAACACCCCCTCATAAATCACCAAAGATAAGAGAATTGATTCACAGACAATGCTTTTTGTTATACCTTATGAATATATAGTTCTCCTGGCTTAGTGGTTTCAAAGTTTCCGCCAGCCTCAGCAGCTAAATCCACAACAACTGAACCTTCCTTCATTGACTCAATCATTTCTTTACTAAATAAAACTGGAGCTTTTTTACCTAATAAAATAAAAAAAATACAAATTATAATTTGCTAGAGTCTTACATTCTTCTAATTATTACAGCAGTCTCTAGGCATTCAGGAATTTAACATCTGAAATTTTAACTCTTTCCATGAGATCCCTAAAGACCATAACACAGGTGAGATTAGTCATTCTCCTATGAAAAAAATACAGAGGCCAGGCACAATGGCTCATGCCTGTAATCCCAGCACTTTGGAAAGCTGAGGTGGGAGGATCACTTGAGGCCAGGAGTTTGAGACCAGCCTGGACAACAGAGCAAGACCCCATATCTTAAAATGAAAAAAAAGGAAAGGGGCCGGGCACGGTGGCTCACACCTGTAATCCTAGCCCTCTGGGAGGCCGAGGCGGGTGGATCACTCAAGGTCAGGAGTTCAAGACCAGCCTGAGTGAGACCCCGTCTCTACTAAAAATAGAAATATATTATCTGGACAACTAAAAATATATATATAGAAAAAATTAGCGGGGCATGGTGGTGCATGCCTGTAGTCCCAGCTACTTGGAAGGCTGAGGCAGTAGGATTGCTTAAGCCCAGGAGTTTGAGGTTGCTGTGAGCTAGGCTGACGCCACGGCACTCACTCTAGCCCAGGCAACAGAGCGAGACTCTGTTTCAAAAAAAAAAAAAAAAAAGAAAAAGGAAAGGAAGAAAGGAAGAAAGAAAAGGAAAGGAAAGAAAAAGGGTAGGGGAGGAGAGGGGAGTGGAGGGGAAGGAAAAAAAAAGAAAGAAATAGGAGCTACAAAGCCAGAGTGAAGGAGGGAGCTATGTGGCCAGTGACCAAGCGCTGCCACCTGCTCAGCACAAGACTCTCAGCACTGCTCTCCCCAGCTGATCTATATCCAGTACCATTTACAAAGGGATAAACAGTTTACTTGTTTTTCTAAAAGTACATAATAATAAGCCATTATGGAAACTATGTGCACCCAAATCGAACAACTCATAAAGTTCACAAATGTTGAGAGTATATTCAGTACTAAATTATGAATTACAAAATAGAATATTTTCAATCGTCTTAACAAATGTCACCAGATTTTCCAACACATTATATCATCCTTCCTTAATTTAACACAGGATGAATTTGAGGAGAGAAACGGAAAGTGCCAAGAAATCAAAACAGTGGGATACCACAGCTCCAAAAAGTGTATTTTGAATCCTTCACACACTTTTATTTCCACTCAACGACTATTTATTTTGTGCCTGTGGCAAGTTAAACCCTCTCTACACCTGATGCTGGGAATACAGTGGTAGAGAAACAACAAAGGTCCCTGTTCTCACTGTGCGCATTCTCTTCATGTGATACTTCACATTTTAAATTCACAATGTGTTTTAAGAAATCTACTAATTCTTCTGTGGAAGATAAAGCCCCAAACATTAGGATTTTTCAAGCCAACATATATCAGTAAGCATGTTCAACAGGGGCTCAAGCTGTCAGCATATTATTATGTTCACATTTCATAAAACAATGCAAGTACCAAAACCGAAAGAAAAAGGAAACAAACTTGTAGGATTAGTAGTATGAAAGCAGAGCGTTAATAGCTTATTTTTACCTCTTCTTTTGAAAGCTTTCAATTCCATTTACAGAATTTTAGTAAAAACGCATCAATTTTATAAATGGAAATGATAAGAAATAAAATTCACATTATACTCACATGTTTTTAATCCACTTGACTGGAATACATATGATTCAAAAAGGAACATTTATTTGTAGCACATGTGAAAAAAAAGTTGTAAAGATACACGCAGGGCATTTATGTAGTACCTCATTCATTTTGCCTCAACCTTCATACTTCCAAAATAAAGCCCAAACCCTAAGGCATCTACTACTGAAGGCCTTCCTCCCTGGGTTGAAGAGCTCTCTCTAACGTGCCCTCTCACTACTGCCCCATTGGACCTTCTACTCTAGCCACCCTGGCCTCACTGCCATGTGATTTGTTAGATGATCTCTGGTTCTTTCTTCTGAATCTCCTGGAAGGGGCAGGAATCAAGAGACATTTTCCCCAAAGACAACATCCTGAAGTCCTAGTAGATTCACCACTCCTCAAATTCTCGGGCAGTATTCCTTTCATCTACCTTCCCCACTGGAGTCTAACAAAGGCACCTTGAATACTTAACTTTACTCAACCATGAGATTTGAGGAAGCAAATCACATACATCTGAGGACTCTTCCCAAAATCAGCTCTTCAGTGATTTCTAGTTATGATGGATCGCATGGCTGCATTCACATAAAGGGGCAAATTCAAAATGCCAAACTGTACTTTGCTGGTGTTTATTGTCATCACCACTGCCACTCTCTGTCCCAGAGCCTCCCTTCTCTGCTAACCAGCCTCTTGTGTGTTACAGCTTGTCTTCCCACCTTATCTGTACCCTCCAGTCTTAGGTTGATAAGCCTGGACCCTTTGGGATCCAGGTCTACCCTCTTTGACTTCTGGCACCATCTTTGTGGCCAACGATCTCACAAATTTGATTTGGCTCTAAATTTCTCCTTCCCTAGAAATTCTAGATTCCTTCCTTCTTCTGAGATATTTATAGTTAAGGGATCAGCACTAGACTGTATGCTACAACTCTACAAGACATCAAGTAGCAAAACCATTTAGGTTCTATAGAAAACATCAAACATACAACCTATTTGTTTCCTCTGACTTAATTCATTCAACCTCCACAAAACAACTGTGCAGTGGCTGACACAACTTTAAAAAATACACACACATATTTGCATCTTAGCAGGGATAATTTGGGTGTTCTGTCCATATTACTGCTCTGAAATTCAATCACTTTTAAAACAAAAGCATGTTTTCTTCACATAGAGTAATTTACTTAGTGTACACACTGGAAGGGATTACTATAACAATTAAGTTAAAAATGTTACTTAAGTTACAGAGGAATATTTAAAGGCATGGAATTATTTTAAGTAAAAAGCACATGACAAAATAGTATCCTTAAATATATACATATATATACATGCGAGTGTTTCTCATTTATATATACATACATAAAATATGATATAATATAGTATATCACATATACTATATAGTTTATAGTCAATTCTATAACATTTAACAAAACCAGGGTATATTTGAGTGGTGGAACTAATTTATTTTCTCCTCTATGTTCCTTCTTATCTCCCAAATGTTTTAATTTTAAAATTAAAAAATTTTTATAAAGGCTACAGGGAATACAATGATGAATATAACAGTGCAGCTGCCTTCAAGCACTCACATGTGGGTCAATTTTTTAAAAATTCTGGAAAGTGCAGAAATAAAAATTGAAAACAGAAGGGAAAAAAACAGAGCCAAAAGAGAAGCAGGGCAGTAAATAAAAGTTTCAAATGAGCAAATCGTCAAAATAATAAGTCAAGAGAAAGACTAAGAAGATAATTTCAAAATACTATCTTACCATGATAGCCTAATATGATAAAATTTAATGCATGATAACTGTGCCATCACAAAATGAAAGAAAAAGAATAAGACGATATTAGGTATTTGGGTAAAAAATATCTACCCTAATCTACTTTACACTAAACTCTAAGTAGATCAGAATTAATTGTAAAAGAAGAGAATTAACCCATAAAGTAAAAGAAAAGAGAAAAAAGGAAACCTTGGTGAATCTCTCTCTAGTTTGTGGATAAAAAAGTACTTTCTAAATTTAAAGCAATGGTGAAAAATTACAAAGGAAAACATCAATAGATTTAAATATTTAAAAAGTATGTACTATAATCCTCAAAAAATTAATAAAAAACTCACAGGAACTTTAATAAAAACAAAACACTAAGATCCTGTCTAGCAGATAAGTGAACAATAAAGACAAACAATTTAAAGAAATGGTAACAACCGAATGGAAAA